>NC_058368.1:132587842-133187842 GCF_018350175.1 Felis catus
GAGTCATGTTCAAGTCTGTTTATGATAAACCTATCATCTAGACAGATTGATTCTTTAGGTGTCTTTGTTTTGGCCACTATCTACAGCAAACATTTAAGAGCCATAATCATTTGTGCTCTGGGCTAGGGTCCCTGGTCAAGTCAGGAATGTTCTTCAGTACTGCTGCTGAATGATCTGCTCCGGATGTGATTTCTAAGTTGCTCTATAAGTTCAGGATTCTGTTGCTGTATCTGCTGAGCAAACTGCTGTCCCCTGTAGTAAAGAGGCAAAGTGGTATGAATTAGGAATTTCCAGTCACATAATACCCATGCAAAAAGAACTGCAGAGGATGTGGGTATTACTCAGAGGGAACCTTTTCTATAAAAACAACTTTTAGAATCATGGCTTTAGTATCTTCAAGTTTACCAATGCCTCCATATAGCATTATTACAGCACAGTGTTCTTTATAAGGAACAAAACACCCATGCTAAAAAGTGACTCCCTGAAATGCATATAATCCACACGACAAATAAGCTAACGGCTGAAAAGTACATGCTTTCATTGTATGTGCTCAAATACAAGGCAAGGAATTTCTCTTGTCATCAGGTATGATAGGTGTCATACCCATTCTGGTCACCTGTATGTCACCTAAGAGAACTGATTTTTACAAAGGCAAAGAAATGTAATACAAATTCCTGAGTGTGTAACCCTCAATTACAAGTGTTACATATCACTATAATCATGCCACTTAAAGATCACTGTAAAAATGCAATATTCTAAGGGGTAACATGGTTGTGATCAAAAAAGGAAATGCTCTGAGGGTTGATGGGAGGTGGGAGGGAGGGGAGGGTGGGTGATGGGTATTGAGGAGGGCACCTTTTGGGATGAGCACTGGGTGTCGTATGGAAACCAATTTGACAATAAATATCATATATTGAAAAAAAAAAGGAAATGCTATTTGTGTCTTCATATAACATTTCCAGTGACAACATGACACACAGATTGAAAAATCAATTCAAAGAGTAGAGTATCTTGGGGCACCTGGGTGGCTCGGTCGCTTAAGCATCCAACTCTTGATTTCAGCTTAGGCCATGAATGCACGGTTTGGGAGATCGAGCCTCAACTGAGCTCTGTGCTGACAGAGCCTGCTTGAGATTGTCTCTCTCTCTGCCCCTCCCTCACTCACATGCTTGCTCTATCTCAAAATACATAAATAAACACTAAAAAAAAAGTAACTTGGGTGGAAGTGAAGGTAGTGTGCTCAAGTAACGAGAAGATGCAAAAAGTATCTTTAGTGATGACATATGCACTGAAAAGTTCAAATGAAATGGTTTCCTACATTGTTGGAACATTAATATATGTAATATGTGATTTTTAGATACACCTAAATTAATAAATTAATATTCTTTAAGTAGATATTTGAATTTCATCTACATCCTTGAGTACCTATTCAAATCTGCCAGAAAACTTTTTCATGGATCCAGATCTTCTGGATTTCTGCCCTTCAGTCTGAAAATTCCGATTTATAAACTTCTCTAGATTGCATAACTACTGAGGCCACTGATATGAACAGTGAAAGAAAATTTTAAAAAGGAAACCCTGGTCCTCTCACTTTAGAGGCAAGCTGTAAAACATAAACTTTTTTACTATTTGTATTTAAGTAACACTTACGCTTGGATGAGGCTAGACAGGTCAGTTAGGCCTCCAACTCCAGCAGCAGGTCCCCCAATGGCATTTGTCATCATTCCTGACATTCTAGAATAGGCAAAAGATAGATCACTAGGATTGGTATATATTCTTAACAAGCAGACTAAGGAGAAATCAGCTAAATATACCCGCACTGTGTAGGAAGTCAGGTCAAATGTGCATGGCTATCAGTTCTAATTGGCATTTATCTATCATTTATCACTTATCATTTTGGCGGTGATGTGCTCAAATTAGGAACCTGGCAGGTAGGTGGAAAGGGAAAATATACTTACAGCTGCTGAACTTGAGGATTCTGCATTAAACTTGCTGCCTGGAATTGAAAAGCGGCATTTCCCATTAAAGGCAGTTAATATTTATGGGTCTTTAACAAAGACTTGGAAAAAAAAGAATGAAAGCAAAACCAGAATATAGTAACATTTTCTAGAGTTTTAGCATACTCAACGAAGTGGGAATGTAAAAAATAGAGAAGTACTAGAAAAAATGGCAGTGAAAGTATATTGCAAGGATAAAGAGGTTACACACACTATAATAAACTAAGCAGTTTACTTCCTACTACTGACCAGATCAATAAAGCCAACAGGAAAAATAAAAACTTTAAAAGTATGGCTAAAGAATCTTCTACCCTTGAGGGTCTCCTTCAAAAGAGGACTCTAGGAGATGTGACCTTGCTCCATGGGGCTCAGCAGTATTAATCATTCCTGTGCTTACAGTAGGAGGAGAATTCTATTCATTCATGCATTCACTTGTATAACTTTTCGTTTTGAAAGCATAACAATTTTTTTTTGCCTCAAATTTGTTCCATCAACAATGTTCACGTAAAATTTAAATGGAGTCTAAATCTTTGTAGACAGTAATTTTTCATTCACTGACCCTAAACAAGGTGTTGGGAGAAGCCATCACGTGCTCTCATTACCATAAAGAGAACTATTTGACTTGCCAACAATTCAATAACTCTCCTCAAGTTTCAGGATTGGTGCTTCTGGTACCAACGCATGAGTGCTATGGACATTACGCAGGAAAACCAGGATTTATAAGCTATAAATATAAAGCATTTCATTTCACAATCTTTTTTTTTTTTTTTTTTTTTTTAGTTTATTTTGATAGAGAGCAAGATAGAGCATGAGTGGGAGAAGGGCACAGAGAGACAGAGAGAGAGAATCCCAAGCAGGCTTTGTGCTGTTAGCACAAAGCCTGATGTGGGGTTCTAACTCAAAAACCGTGAGATCATGACCTGAGCTGAAATCAAGAGTCAAATGCTTAACTGAACGAGACACCCAGGTGCTCCTTTCACAGACCTTTTTATCTGATTCTGCAAAAGCAGTTCACCCTCTTCTAGTTTCTGGGACGTAGAAGAGATACAGAGGAGATGCTAGAGCTTTTCTGGCCACTTTGAAGTATGCAGTCCTCTAGTCACTCTAAGGTAGAAAACAACCTCCGGAATTCACTTCTTGCTCACTGCAATAACCAAATGCATAAAATTCATTTACAGGCAAAACGTTTCACCTCCCAAACGTGGGCCTACTAGAGGTGGGCCAATTGCCTGCTCTTTTTTCACCACAGTGCCTCTATGCCTCTTCTCCCAGCTTGTTAGGCAAGAGTCCTGGCTCTGTGGGAAGGAAGAGAGTCACAGGTGCAGGCAAATTCTTTGATGACTGGTACTAGCTCAGTGGTTCTGCACCTGTGCTCAGTGGGTGTGCAAGTTGTTTAAAACTACTCTGGTTCTCTATAGTGGCACTTTTGAGGTCCTGCAGAAACTTCCCCCACCCCCACCGATCTGGGCATTTCTCGTCCATTCTCTGAAAAAGGTAATTAACTTTCTGGAAGGACAGTATGAAGAACACTATAGTCCCAGGTTCTTCACAGCCCTCTAGTCCTGAGGCTCTGTATTGGAAACCTTTCTGGGCAGATTCACACAGGACTATCTTTTAAATTTTTTTTTTTTAATTTTTTTTTTTCAACGTTTATTTATTTCTGGGACAGAGAGAGACAGAGCATGAACGGGGAAGGGGCAGAGAGAGAGGGAGACACAGAATCGGAAACAGGCTCCAGGCTCTGAGCCATCAGCCCAGAGCCTGACGCGGGGCTCGAACTCACAGACCGCGAGATCGTGACCTGGCTGAAGTCGGACGCTCAACCGACTGCGCCACCCAGGCGCCCCCACACAGGACTATCTTATGAGCACATGTGCTCACCTTGGTCCACAGGAAACACATCTCCCCTCCACTGGCTTCAGTACAGTTACTTCCTAAACCATACAGCCTTCTTTAGCTGGCATGTCAGACCCCCGTCTACTGTCTTCCAAACTGAGGGCCATTTAGAAAGCTCTCTAAGAAGGCCAGAAAAGCCTTTTCTCTGTGGGCTAGAGAGGAAGGCAGCCCTTTACTTCCCTCATACATGAAAAAGCGCTTTGTAACTTCAATAGCTTTTCTCCAAAAAGCCTGACTCTCTATCAACCTGACTCTTTATACAAGTCACGCAGTATGTTTTTTACCCGCACCTTTTGCAACACTTCACTTTTGGTGCACAGCGTCTCGAGGGCTAAACCAAATCTGAAAGTATAAGAAATCCATTTTCACATCCTGCTACAAGAGCATAGCCCGACACCCGCAAATGAGTAACAATGCTTAAAAATGTCACAAAACCTACAAAGAGACATATAATTGTTGACATGTAAACCGGAAGACCAACTTAAATTTGATGGGCTCAATCCTGAGACTTGAAGAGAGTTCCTGAATTATTTGCAAGTCGTAATTAACTACTGTCTACAAAGATTTCAACTACCAATTGCTACAAACCTACTAAATGTTCAAAAGACTTCTTTAACTCACTGGGAATGAGCCTCCATGCCTTTCAATTCAAATGAAGATTTTTGTGGATGCATGACAACATTTTTTGAAGGAACCAAAGGTGAATACAAGTAGTACCGCGCCCTTCCAAGGGCATGGCATGTGGTGGAATGAATGATTCTCAGCCAGAAATATTACAGATTACCCAGGTAATATCCCTGACCCATGAAATCAGAGTTTCCACATTTTGGACCAGAACATATATGTTTTCAAAAAGATCCATGAGTGATTTTGTTGTTTTGTAGGATGAAGTACATACAAAGGAGAATTATACTAAAAGTTCAAATAAACTCTTATGAAAGGAAGGAAGCAGGCCATGTTGAGTGAGAGGAGAGCTTAGGGAACCACCACAGCCAAACTCCTAAGATCAGACCTCCATTATTAGGGATCTTCCTAAGGCCACTTTCATGTAAAAGAGTTGTTTTTAATCTTTTGTATATTTGCAGACCCCTTCACCAATCAGATGAAAAAAAACAGTTCTCTCTAGAAAAATGCATATACGTACATGTATACAAATTTTTATATACAATTTCAGGGAATCCATGGGCTTCCTAAAGTCCATCCATGGCTTTCTCATAAAGAGATCCATACCTGAGCCGGAGCATTATATGACCATTCTACTGCTGTTACCCCCACCACCTCTACAAAAGCTCCCCTATTTGTTTCTTCAAGTTTGGGAACCATATAACTCTATGGAAAACAGCCAGCAGAGCAGAAAAGGAAATATACTCACCATACTAATGAAGGCTGGATTATTTATTAAGCTAGCCATGTCAAAGCTCAATCCAGTTCCTGTCTGTAAAACAATTATATCTGAGAATTATTCTAACCACTAAAATTTGATTCTAATAAATTGTGAATGAGAGAAAATATTTCCCTCATTTGGCATTAATAACTTACAGGACTAGATACCTCTCTTAACTTCTGTTCTGCTATTTTCAGATTTGACTTGTAAGAATCATTTTCAGGGTCAAGATCTAATGCCTTTTGATAACTTGTAACTGCTTCTTCGAATTTATTTATGGCAGTGAGGGCCAGTCTGAAAAGAATACAATATAAGATATGATTAAAGAACATCACAAAGAAACATCTGTCTCAGTATTCAATGTGAATCCAGACTACACATTTAATTTATTCACTGTACTATGATTCACAGAAGTATCACTAAAATTCCTTCTAATTCCAAGATTCATAAGTCTGGACTTTATCTATTCTGCTTGCTGACAAACGTGGCTGTCCTATGAATCATGAATTTAATGCTTAGAAATGACTCTTACCTACCCTTCCAATTTTAAGCCTAATATGTGAAGTAATTTACCTTATGAATGATAAAGCTCCACAAAGAAGAGAGCTAACAATCCTGTGGCCATTTTAACTCCATGAAGCTAAAACCATTTCAAGAACTCTGAACTAGATTTATGCTTCCTAATGTCCCACTTTCTTCCTTCTTCCTAGCAGGGACCCTGAGCCACAATAAATATCAATTTGCCATTAAAAAAGTAAAAATAGGGGCTCCTGGGTGGCTCAGTCGGTTAAACGTTCAACTTCGGCTCAGGTTGTGATCTCGCAGTTCCTGAGTTCGAGCTGTCACAGCGGGCTCTGTGCGGACAGCTCAGAGCCTGGATCCTGCTTCAGATTCTGTGTCTTCCTCTCTCTCTGCCCCTTCCCTACTCATGCTCTCTCAAAAATAAATAAACATTAAAATAAACTTTTTTTAATTAAAAAAAATAAATAGAAATAAAAATAAAAAATAAAATTGGGTTATGAGGTATCAGCAAGCTTCTCCTGAACAAGGCATGTTTATTGTCAAGTAAATAAAATTAGCACCCTTTACAACTCAACACATATCCCAGGCACAGATCAAAGAGTTAGTTACTAAATTTTTATATTTTCGCTACCTAGTTAGTAGAATTTATTTATCAGACAATTACTTCAGAACTACATAATAATGGTGTATATGGAGAGAAAGTACTGAGGTTTTTTATTTGTTCTATGTTCATTTTTAATAAATTACCCCAATTCTTTCTTGGACGACTTGCCTCCCAGACTTCTGATCTAGACAGAATACAGGGCCTAACAAAGAAAAGTTCTCAGAACCTAATTTGTTTTCTACTTGTCAACCATGAAAGATATGTCATCAGAGTCCTCAACTAATCAACAGTCAATAAGTATTTATTGAAATCCTACTGCATACCAGAGACTACTTTATAGTTCACAATGAGAAAGGAAAAGTCCTTGAGTTTAAGAAAATTTCATCCTCCCTGGGAAAATAAGCAATAAACAAACAAAAAAATAGTAATATTAAGGAGAATGAATAGGGGAGCTCCTCAAAGACAGGCACACTAAAAAGACCTGAGTGATGAGAAGAAGGCAGCCACGTGAAAATCAGAGGAGGGGCATCTAAAGAGAAGACACAGCAAACACAATGGCCCTGAGAAGGCTTAAGGAACGGGACAAAAGCTGATGAGGAAGCACAGAAAATAAAGTGTGGAAAGAGATGACATCAGGGAATAATTAGGTGCCAGATCATATATGACTGTGGTTTGGAGTCTGGATTTTATTCTGGTTGCAATGGAATGACAGATCTGATCTATGTTTTAAAATGTTCACTCTGGCTTCTCTGCAGAAGACTGACACGGGTGGGGGTGGAAGGGTAGCAAGGGGACCAGTTATGAAGCTACTGCAATAGCCTATTTAGGAGATGATAATTTGACTAGGGCTATAAACAAGACAGCATTGAAGATACATAGTACTGAATATGGAAACCAGAATTGACAGGACTTGCTGATAGAATTAGTTGTGTCAGGTGTAATAAGAATGAAGGAGACTCCTAGGCTTTTGACCTGAGCACTGGATATAGGTGAATGATGACACCATTTACTGAGATGGGGAAGATTTAAGAAGGGAACAAAAGTTCTTCTGGGGACATGTTAAGCTTTAAATGCCTATTAATATCTAGGTGGAGATGAAAAGTAATTGAATATATGAGTATGGAATTCAGGCATATAACTTAAGAGCTCCATCAAACAAAGCTGAGTCTCATTAATAACAGTAGTTAAATTCTATAAAGTCACCACAAACACTAAATTAGTAAATAATGAACAACTCCTCCTAGAGGAAATACAGGGTTGGGATCCTGTGAGCTTTTGGTTACAACATTTTCATCAATAGGTCAAAATATAATCTTATTTTACATGTGTTTCTGTTTAAAGAAACCTTATTTAATATATATTACTGATTCATTAGCAATGAACTAACAGCCAACAGCACTAACTCATTTCTGATCAAGAATTATCTAACACATGTATTTTCTTCATAAGGTGCATTCTAGCCTTCTTGTGCTTAGGAACACTAGACAACACTTCAACCTACATTTGGGGGCCAGTGTAAACAGGAAATCAACCACAAAAGGCATAAAAAAGCAAAAAAAAAAAAAATACAGCACTAAAAAAACTGTGAAAAGGACACTTGTTTACAGCCTAAGAGCTAAAACAAAAAGGCAGAGCTTTATCAGACCTCTGTGGAGAACTGGCATGATAGACAAGTGACTCAAATTTTTCACCCTTCTGTGAATGACCACCAAAGCACAGTGAGTATTGATTTGGGGGTTGCAAACAAATTGCAGCATGTAGGCAAATTCATGAATACAGACTCCATGAATAACGAGTACGGACTTAAAATGGAATTTAAAAGCATGGCACAGGACAGAATCAGAAGAGAGAACAGACAAACGACAGCAGCAGAGAGAAAGCCCTGAAGTACGCCATTATCTAGAGGCAGTAGAGAAGGAAGAAACAGTAAGAGAGACGAGGAAAGAGCATCCAGTGAAGGAGAAGGAAAACTAGGAAGTATGATGACACAGAAGCAGAGAGAATGAAGTATTTCAAAAATGAGTTAATCATGCTGGGGCACCTGGCTGGTTCAGTCAGAAAAGCATGTGACTCTTGATCTTGGACTCGTGAGTTCAAAGCCCCCATACTGGGTAGAGAGATTACTTAAATAAATATCTTACAAAAAAAGTTACTTGTGCCAAATACTAAAACATGGAGCAGGGTAAGGATACAGACACGATCACTGGCCTTGGCAAAATATAGACAACTGGTGACCTTGAACAGGGCTGTCAGCACAGTGATAGAGACAAAGGCCTTATTGGAGTGAGTGGAGAGCAAATGAGACACGAGGGAGATGAGAGAGCAAACCCAGCCAGCCATGGGGACAATGCAGAAAAAGAGGAGCTGGGAAATGGCCTCGCGGAGTAAAATCTTGGTTCCAGTGGGTGATTTTCTAGGACCTTTCCACGCGCAGTCACTGCCGCTGTTAGAGACAACCTTGTGTTGCAGAAGATAAAGGAGAGGACTCCAAGGGTAAAGTCCTGAAGAAGGTACAAAAGGATGAGACCTAAGGCATGAATGAAGTCTTAGATAAGAACCCTCCCATTTGAAAAGGAATAAAAGGCAGTCTGTGAGGATATAAATGCAAGTAGATTGGTTGATTCAGAAGTAGGAAGAGTTATTTTTCTCCTACATGGATCTATTTTCTTAGTTAAGTGCAGGGCAATACCATCAGCTGAGAGCTGCTGATACCATACCATAGAGGGTATGGTAGAAATTTGAAGAGAGAAAAAGTGAGAAGCAGCCACTCAGCGTAGTAAGGTGAATTTAGAAGCAAGTATAGTAGCATTGTCTGCCAAGATATTGAGTGCTCATTTGAGATTTGTGGCCTTGAACAGGAAGTGAGTCTACTGAGTAAGGTTGTATTATTTTCTCCAACAACCAACCATTCATCATACAACTGATCATCTCTATCCCAAGTCATAGAAATTGCAGTCATTTCCTCTCTCAATGTTATATTTATCCTCCTAATAGAGAATGCAATATTTAAGCAGGAAATTGAAAACCAAGCCATTAAGAACAGCATATTTGATACTCCTTGGTACTACTTTGAACATTTTGCCAGAACTTACCCCATTCTCCCATAGGCCTTGCTGTACTTTGAATCGATTGCTATTGCCTTCTCACAATCCTTTATTGCATCTGTGTAGTGACCTAATTTACTCTGAGCAGCAGCCCTAAGAGAAAGAGAAGAGATATTTATTACAAGCAGCCTCAAGGCACTAATTGAGATTAGTACTAATAAAACTATATTTTCCTTGTCCCACTTTGCATATAACTTCCAGTAAATATCTAAATCAAACAAAGATAATTCTACAATCAAAAAGATAACTCAAAAACAAAATTCAGGGGCTCCTGGGTGGCTTAGTTGGTTAAGCGTCTGACTTCAGCTCAGGTCATGATCTTGTGGTTTGTGAGTTCAAGCCCCATATTGGGCTCTGTGCTAACAGCTCAGAGCCTGAAGCCGGCTTAGGATTCTGTGTCTCCATCTCTCTGCCTCTCTGTCTCTCTCTCAAAAATAAACATTAAAAAAATTAAAAAATAATTCAGAGAAAATATGCAGGCCACCTTTCACTGTGTGCTTTCCTACAGAAAAGACAAATAAGTGAGTCATACAACTGATCTACCTACTTATTGCCTTTCGAATTTGCCCAAACAGAAAACTGAAAACACCAGGAATTACTAGAGGAGAATGCAGAGTGAGAGACAGTGGCAAATGGCTACCCAGGGGTATGCTGTTAAATGATCACTTTACTAGTAGGGTTAAGATCATCATCTGGCAAGTCTAAGATGAAAATCTAACTTACCCGTGTGCCAGAATCTGGCTGCAAACAAAGTATGGCAATGCATTCCACCCACTGAGCACAGAATCTCGGAGCAATTAAGCACTATTGAATCCCTTCTAGGTTACCTCTAACAAATCTCTCCTGGAATCTCGGAGCAATTAAGCACTATTGAATCCCTTCTAGGTTACCTCTAACAAATCTCTCCTGGAATCTCGGAGCAATTAAGCACTATTGAATCCCTTCTAGGTTACCTCTAACAAATCTCTCCTGGAATAACTGGAGCCTGACAGTATAATCAAGCTACTTCCTCTTCCTGCACACAATCTTGAGAGTAGACAGCCCTCTGTTTCCCTGTTATAGTGCCCACTTCAACCCTCAAGGCCATAAGCAGAATGACTAAATAAGCAGAATGACTGTTCTACATGCGAGCCCTTCAAACTAAAACATTCCATAACGTCTCCTGCCCTCCATCCCACTACTGCCCCATTCATTCTTCTATTTATTCCAGAATAAATAGTTCTTATTTATTCATTCAACTCATATATCTATCAAGGTCTAGCTAATGCACAGACACTTTTCGAGGCCTAATGGATAGAGCACTAATCAAAATAACAATTCTGGGGGCGCCTGGGTGGCTCAGTTGGTTAAGAACCGACTCTTGGTTTCAGCTTAGATCGTGATCTCACAGTTCATGAGATCGAGCCCCACATCAATCAGGCTCTGTGCTGAGAGTGGAGCCTGCTTGGGATTCTTTCATTCTCTCTTTCTCTCTCTCTCTCTCTCTCTCTCTCAAATAAAAAAATAAATAAAAATAGGGGTGCCTGGGTGGCTCTGTCGGTTGAGTGTCCAGCTTTGGCTCAGGTCATGATCTCACAGTTCCTGGGTTCAAGGCCGATATCGGGCTCTGTGCTGACAGCTCAGAGCCTGGAACCTGCTTCAGATTCTGTGTCTCCCTCTCTCTCTGTCCCTCCCCAACTCACACTCTGTCTCTCTCTCAAAAACAAATGAACATTAAAAAAAATTTTAAGTAAACAAACAAATAAATAACTAAAAATAAGATTCCTGGCCTCAACAGTGCTTAGGTTCCTGTGGTGTGAGTGACTGGTGGCTGGCAGGCTATAAAGGAAATGTGGTGGTGAGTCCAATTTTCTGTCAATTTTTCTTCATATAGCATGACTGAGACCCTTTCTTTTCAAATTAGGTTATAAACTTAAAAAAAATAAACATATAGCCTCCTTTCTTTTAGTGAAAAAAAAATTTAAGTGTGAAAGTATAGAATTCAACAAACCTGATTTGGTAGTTCATATGAAAAAGAGATATGGGTTTAGCGACTCAACATTCAACACACACTAACAAGCATGACAAAGATGGCCACTAAAAATGACCATTAAGGGGCACCTGGGTGGCTCAGTCAGTTGAGCATCCAACTTAAGCTCAGGTCACAATCTCATGGTTTGTGAGTTCAAGCCCCACATCAGGCTCGCTCCTGTCAGCATGAAGTCTGCTTTGAATCCTCTGGCTCCTTCTCCCTGCCCCTCCCCTGCTTGCATTCTCTCAAAAATAAATATTTTTTTTAAATGACCATTAAAATAAGAGATATAGAATATATCACTTCCAAACAATTAGAAAAAATGAAGTAAAAATAAATCATTACAATAAAAGGCAAAAAAGAAAAAAAAGAAGGGGAGAGAGAAGCCAGAACATATCATAGCATAAAAACAACTCAAACTTGGGGCGCCTGGGTGGCTCAATCTGTTAAGCGGCGGACTTCGGCTCAGGTCATGATCTCGCGGTCCATGAGTTCAAGCCCCGCGTCGGGCTCTGTGCTGACAGCTCAGAGCCTGGAGCCTGTTTCAGATTCTGTGTCTCCCTCTCTCTGACCCTCCCCTGTTCATGCTCTGTCTCTCCCTGTCTCAAAAATAAATAAAACGTTAAAAAAATTAAAAAAAAAAAAACAACTCAAACTTAAAAGCAATTACAAAGTAAACTAGATAAAAATCAGTTTCTCAAACTGTATACATATCAACTAAAACATAATCACATACATATTAAAGGGACAGAAAAAGGCAATTGGGCCAACTGAAAACCAAGCAAAAAAAAAGCTGATGTAGAAACCCTAATATCAGAAATGAAACAAAAAGTATTATTAAGGATAAAGAGAGTCATTATTACTGATGAATCCTGTTAGTTTAATTTTATGGAAAACATTAATATGGCTCAGAAATCAAACTCGTAAGAAAAGTTTCACTCTCACAGAGGATGGGTGGCGTGGGGTAGTTAGAATAAAAATGGGAATGAGACTTCAAAAAGGGTGAAAAAGCAAACCTTCAAATGGAGTAAAACAGAAACAAATGATGCTGTGTATCAACAAGAGTTCAAGTGAATTTCAAGTACAGTATTCTGAGTATATATTTTTAATGAGGTGGATTCTAAGGAGAAAAAATTTTGCAAAGAAACTGAAGTTTACTTAGTAGGCTTACTAGTGGTAGAATATTGATATCAGACTATCAACTGAAGAATATTGAAGGGTAGAGCTAATGAGTAAATATACTGGTGGTATTAGAAAGCAGCATTTTTCATTCTGGAAGAACAGAAATCCATATAAAAGGGGAACGGTAAGAGAGATTTCTGTGAAGATATCTGTATAAACCAATGCCTTTTAAAAAATTCTAATTCCTAGATCTGTTTACTGAAGAAGCACTAACACTTCTTCAGTAGCAATGATCATGTCTTGCAACCAGATCCTGGTTTCTGAATTCTATTCTCCACTAATAAGAACAGGAGCTACCTGTAGAAACAGCTGGGCTCAGGTCCAGGGCAGAGAAAACACAAGGCAATGTGGAATACCTTGATGTCTCAGAAAGTAAGAAAGTATCCAAAAACAAAGTTCTATAGAAGGACACATAGCAAGTTTAAAGGGGCTCCCACCAGCTAAATATGGAATAATAGAAGTGCCAAAAATAATGATTATGGTCATTTATTATAACATATTACATAGGGTTTTAAAAATTCATGAGTCCATAATGATACTCAAAAAAGTTGGGGGAGGGAGAAGGAGAAGGAAAGAAAAAATGAGGGAATGGAAAGAAGCTCTTCTCTACAGAAATACGTGAGGAAATATATGTAAATGAAATGACAAAATCAGAAAATCATCATTTTGTAGCAATCAGCATTTTACTAAGTCAAGGAAATATCATGAATGGATGGTAAAACATTGAGTAAAAGATTATTGGGGAATGGATATTCACATGATCTGACCCTACAGATAATTTTTAATTAGAAAAGGAATAATAAGAGAGATACGGTGGTTACCACCCTAAGATATCAAACTTACAATCACCATTAATGGATAGCTTGACATTATGTGCCTCCTACCATAGTGCAATAAATGGTACACTTTTATTTATGTTATTATTTTTGTAGGCTTCACACCAAACTTTAACCTCAAATTAATCATGAGGAAGCAGTCACACAAATCAAGAATATGGCACATTCTATAAAATCACTCGCCTGAACTCTTTAAATATGTCTGTCATTAAAAATAAATAAATAAATAAATAAATAAATAAATAAATAAAGTAATATTTTCTAGATTAAAGCAGATGAAAGTAACATAGCAAAATGCAATACACAAACAGTGATTGGATTCTGGATGAAAAGACATAGCTACAGAAGGTATTTTGGGGACAAATGGGAGAAATTTCAATATTAATGCCATTTTCTTGCATGTGATGGGAATGATAGTTATGAAGAGTATATCCTTATTCTTAAGAGATATAATTGAAGTATTTGGGACCACCAAGAAAATTTTATACACAGGTACACACACACACACACACACACACACACACACACACTCTCATAAAAAGACAGAAAGAGAGACAAAAAAAAACATGGCAAATGTTAGCTATCTCTGATTCTAAGGTAAGTATATATGGATGTTCATGTATTACTCTTTCAATAAGTTGAAATAGGTTTTAAATAGCTTTAAATTTATTTTCCTAAATACACATACATTCCATAATAAACTTATGAAATTATAGATAATATATAATTTATGATTATATATATTAAAACATGCTGACAGATGACTGCTTCATGATCAGCAGTCTTCAAGTAAAGGCAATTCTACCTTCTAAAATTCACTTTATCAATTCAACTCAAACTTTCATTGAAAACTATAATATGCTAAACCCTGAACCAAACCAAATACACAGTGATGAAGAGGATATAATTCTGCCCTCCAATCTTTCACTGCCTTAATAGGGAATAAGACATGTAAATAAATAAGTAAATGGTATGATAATTTCAGCAATGGAATCAAAGGAGGTATCGACAAAGTATCAGAGGAAGAGGCAACATGAGAAAAGTCTGGTTAACCTTCTGCAGAGGTGTCTAATAGAACTTTCTGTGATAAAGAAGTTCTTCATCGGTGCTATCCTATACAGTAGTCCCTTCCCACATGTAACTAAAGAGCACTTGAAATATGGTAGTGCAAGTGAGGAACTGAATTTTTTATTTTGTTAAGTTGAACCTACATCTGAGCAGCCACATGTGGCTAGGAGCTACGTTACTGATTAACACCACTCCATAGGACATGGTTGGGGAAGGGCAGAAGGGCATGGACAGGAGGCTGGAAAGAGAAGAAATTTAAAAAGTCTTTCCAGGGGTGCTCAGGTGGTTTCATCGGTAGAACATCTGACTGTTGATCTCAGGGTTCTGAGATCAAGCTCCACATTGGACATGGAGGCTACTTTTAAAAAAATGAATAAAAAATAAATGTAAAAAAAATGTTTTAAAGTCTTTCCCAGGAAACATTCTAGGCAGAGCACATAAAACCACGGAGAGATGTTGCAACATGTTACTCATAAGAAGTCAGCAAAAGCAAGAATTAATGATTAATGTCACATTTTAGAAAGACTCTTTTGGCAGAAGAATGGATTGTGGAGGGCAAGTAGAAACGTGAAGCCAAATGAAGCTACTACAGCACTAATTTAACAGATTTAAGAACCTAAGGGAATAGTGATGGAAATGGAGGAGGGAACAAATGGGCTACTGGGAGGTATATGGAAAAGGGAAACTGAGGAGAAGACACCCTGATCTCTGGTTTCAGATGCTGATAACAAGACAAGGAATAAAGCAAGGAGAATCACACCGAGAAAGAAGAGTGGGCAGAACATTAAGAGGGTGACCTGACACCTCTTTCAATCTTGACAGCTTTTGCTTTAGAACACAAACTGCAAGCTAGCATCTTTCAAAAGAGGATGCAGGCACCTGAACCTCTGAGGCCAGGAAAGGGAAGAGAAGTCAGGCTGCATTCCACTCCAATCTTCTGTGAGATAAAGCCAAACATGCCAATGTCTGAACTGAATATCAGTGTGGCCGGCTCTCACTGCCCCAGCTGTCTGGTTATCAGGGCATAACTAATGAAATTCCAACAGAAGAATACAGTCAGAGTCACCACGTTTGGAGACACCCTCGCTTTCTTTACCTTGTTAGAGAAAGACCATGAATACAATCTGTGTTCTATTTTTAGAGAAAATAAGGCAGAAAAATAAATCACAGATGCCTTACATCTCCCATACCATACGTCATGCATAAATAAGTTATAGCAAAAACCTCTTTCTACAGCTAGGAATGACACTGTTTTTGAAAGAAACAAATACTGAAAGCCTAGAGCTATGCTAGTTCCTTTACATACATTATTACTCTTCAGCTACCCTATGATGTGGTTAGTATCACCTCTATTTTACAAGTGAGGAAACTGAAGCTCAAAAAGCTTAAGTGGCTGCCCAAGATCACAGAGCTACTAAGTGGCTGACCTGAGATTCAATTCCAAGTTCAACAAACCAAGTCCAACTCCCAGGGAGCCTAATGACTACATGCTGCTTATGGAGGTGGAATAAAACAGAGTGCCAAACAACGTGGTCTCCGTTTCAAGCTTTCTCGGAGCTCATGCTGTCTCTAGCATTCCTTGGTACCATGCCCTGATGATTCCTAATTGTGCCTTTTAAATTATGCTCTCCAACCTAAGACCCTTTCCCTGTCCTCTAATTTCTTTACGTCCATCAAATCTAGCTCCAACTCAAATTCCCCATCACCTGAGAGGTCTTCTGGACAAATTTTCTCCATCACGCGTGATCTCTCTCCTGTACATCTTTAATTCCATTTATTGCCTCAGTCATTCAACCATCCCTCCATCCCAGAAGCATGAGACAAATATGGGTCAAATCAGCAATGAGGTTGTACAAAAGAAATAAAGAATACTGTTTAGGGACAGAAGACCCAGAAAACTGGCTTGTTTAATGTAAAATATCATTTCATATTATAAAGTACTTGGAAATGTTTTAGACCTATACTCAATCATTTGTTGTTTTCTGTATACAAGTGTACAGTCCTCTATGTATAGTCCTCCATGCAAGCAAAAAAAAAAAAATTGGCTGAACTCCTGTGAGGCACAATGCTAGGTACTATAGGGGATACAAAAAAAAAAAAAAAAAAAAAGATCCAATCTCTGCCCTTCACCTGAAGAAAAAAGTATGTATATAACTGTAAGGTAAAACGTATGATAAACTGATACGTTACATATCACGGTCAATTCTAGGAGTATACAAAAAAGGCAAAAATAAATAATAGGTATTCAAGGGAAGACTCAGGTTTTCCTGGTACCCAACCTGAGCCTAAAGCATCATTAGCCTTTAAGATAAATATTAGAAAAGCAAGACTCAAGATTAAGAAATATGCCAACTGATTGTTTTTTAACAAATAAAAAAAAATCACTTCTAGGGGTGCCTCGGTGGCTCAGGAGGTTAGGCGTCTGACTTCAGCTTAGGTCATGATCTCACAGTTCATGAGTTCAAGCCCCGTGTCAGGCTGTGTTGACAGCTTAGAGACTGGAGCCTGCATCAGATTCTGTGTCTCCCTCTCTCTCCCTCTCTGCCCGGTCCCACTTGTGCTTTGTCTCTGTCTCTCTCTCTCAAAAATAAACAAACATTAAAAAAA
Source organism: Felis catus (assembly GCF_018350175.1). Classification (NCBI taxonomy): domain Eukaryota; kingdom Metazoa; phylum Chordata; class Mammalia; order Carnivora; family Felidae; genus Felis; species Felis catus. The sequence goes on from NC_058368.1 coordinate 132,605,054, forward strand.
GTTAAAAAAAAAAAAAAACCACTATGGTCTAAAAAATTTTTAAACCTTTTCTCAATATTTGTATTAAATATACAAATAAAGTTTTCTAGTTATTTAATATTAAATTCCATGCTCTATTACTGAACTCCTCAGGAAAATAGATACCATTTAAATGAAAAAGATAAGCTTGATTATTGATTTCAATTTAACCATAATTAAATGAAAAGCAAGCACAGGTATTATCAATAATCTCTTCAAATCCAGTACTAGCAAACATAAAATTATTAATGAACCCAATCTCATTTGAAATAAGTGATTTATTTAGGATCCAATTTACTATATTCATAGTCAAAAGTGTATGGCTTACTGTGTTCTGTAAACAAGCAATTTTCTGATAACATCTATAGCTGGTCATAACATTTAGTGACACTTCATTAAATACTTTTGTTTCAAATATTTAATATGCTAAAACATATATTTACCTGATGACAGGAATAAAAAACATAAAACCATAGCTTGAGGAATTCATTTTCTACAAATTTTTCAGATTTTTTATTTTTTTGGGCTAGATTATTAAAACATTAATAAAGGGATTTTTTTGGTAAAGATAATATAGTTGGATTTCTAGTATGTACAACTAAATTTGTTATGGATCCAACAGCTATAAATTTTGTACAAAACAAAAAGCTAAAAGCAGCCCAGATGACCATAAACAGGAAAACAGCTTAGCAAATTGTGGTTCACTCAAACAATAGAGTACTACTGAGTAATTCAAAATAAGAACCATTGAGGGGCACCTGGGTGGCTCAGTCGGTTGAATGTCTGACTTCAGCTCAGGACATAATCTCACAGTTCATGAGTTCAAGCTCCACATCAGACTCGCTTCAGATCCTCTGTCAGCCCCTCTCTCTCTGCCCCTCCCCAACTTGTACATGTTCTTTCTCTCTTTTTCTCTCTCTCAAAAATAAATAAACATTAAAAAAAAAAAAAAAGAACCACTAAGAGAAGCAAGAACATGGTGAAGCTTGAAACCATTAATGAATAAAAACAGTCTCACCCAAAAAAGTACATGTGGTATGATTCCTTTTATGTGGAATTCTAAAAGAAACAAATCTTACCTCTAGTGGAAAAAAAGAAAACAATGGTTGCCTCTGATGTTTTAGGCAAATGACTCTGAAGGAGCATAAAGAATTTTCAGTATCTTGGTAGGGGGTTTTGTGTTGTACAACTATATGTATTTGTCTCTTAATTCTATCATTCTATTAATGATATTGCATGATAAAGTATTTAGGAGGAAAATGTACTAATGGCTGCAATTTACCTTGAAATTCACCAAAAGTAACATGGACTAATAAACAGAGGGAGCACAAATAGCTGAATAAAAATGTGATTGAGCAAATATACTAAAATATTAAAGGCAATATCTTGATATGGATGGATATAAGAGTACTTACTGCAAACTTCTTTCAACTTCCAAGTATTTCATAAAAATGTAAGAAACCCCCCAAAAAGAAGATAAATGACACTAGATTAATTCAAAACAACACCTATCAGACTAACATCATTTCCTTTTCATTTTAACAGGCTTACTACCAGACTCTATTAAATCAGAGAAAGACAATTGACAACATATTTGGACTCCCAATAAATTTGGATCTCTCTTCATATTCTGATCAAAACAAAAAAACCCAGTGTGCATAAATAATAATATTGAATAATAACATTATAATATAGAATTAATTATATAGTAGATATTTAATATAATATATAACTAATATTTATATTATTATGAGTAGACAATATTATTATGCAATAATAACACTGTTGTGTACAACACTCTTTACTAGAAAGCTTCCTAGCACTTTATAGGTATTAACTATTTGATCTCTACAACAATCCTATGAGGTAAATACTATTAGCCAAATTTTACTAATGGGGAAACTAAAGTATACCTGTGTTAGGTAATCTGCTCAAGGTCACACACCTAGTAAGTGCCAGAGCCAGAAATTAGAATCCAAAGAGTCTGGGTCAGAACCCCCGCTCTTAACCACTTCCCTATGATTGTTCCCTTAGTTGACTTCATAACTGACAGAATATAACATGTGGCGTTCTTAAGTTTGTGAATGACATGAAACTTGGAGCAAAAAGTAAACACATTACTTTACAAATTACCCGAAAAGATTAAGGGTCATACACATGAGAGACTTTAACAAGATAAAATTCTACAGGGATAAAATAGAAGATCCTGAATTTTGGAAGAGACACAACTAAACCTCCAGGGACAGCACTGGTACACAGCAGGTGTTTGGCAAGAACCTGTCAAATGAAAATATGACTGAATGACAGAATAAAGAGAATGTGTGAAAAAGAGACACTTTAATAAACCAAAACCAAAATATTAATTCAATAAATAATGCTATAAAACGCTAACATATATAATTATGCTATCTAGAAGTAGGTTAAATGAGAGCCCTAGAAGTCTACTGTGGTCAGACCAATTCCGGAAATGCTGTATGAATTTCTGGGAACTACAGAGTAACAGATACAAGTAAACTGGAACAAGTTTAGAGCAAAAGTGCAGAACTTTAAGCTATATTATCTAAGGTGTGATTGAAAAAACTGCAAATATACAATGTGGACAAAGGAACTCAAATGAACATGGTAGCAATCTTCAAAATGTAAGGTACTATTATGAAAAAGAAGGATCATAATTATTCTGTAACTGCCCTTAAGAATAAAAATTAAAACTGCCAACTGAGATTAGCTACAAGGCCTTCAGGAAAACAAGTTCAGTGTCAACATAAGGAAGACTATTCCAACAGACAGAACCACGAAAGAAAATGCAGAGGAGGGGCGCCTGGGTGGCTCGGTCAGGTCATGATCTCGCAGTTTGTGGGCTCCAGCCCCGCATAGGGCTCTGTGTTAACAGCTCAGAGCCTGCAGCCTGCTTCAGACTCTGTCTCCCTCTCTCTCTGCCCCTCCCCCACTCACTTGTATGCTCTCTCTCTCTCTCTCAAAAATAAATAAACATCAAAAAAAAATGTTTTTTCTTAATAAAAAAAAATGCAGGGGAGAAGGGGTCATCTCAGAAGGGTATGAATACCCTAAATAGCACAAGGATAACTCAATGAAAGATTAGACCAAATTAAAGATCTCTTCCAAATCTAAGAATTTACTATGTAACAAAAGGTAATTTTTATAGATTTCAGCCCTAAAAGGTTTCAAATTGGTTAAAATAGATACCATTCACCAAAGCAGACTTGCAATGATAAAATTTAAATGTGAAGGAAAGAGAAGTTATTTGTCAGGTCTGCAAATGGGGAAGGCTTTAAGACTAAAAACACTGGACACTCTCAAACAGGGTTGCTTGTTGGGGTGGTGGATGGGAGGATGAGCTAAATGGGTGATGGACATTAAGGAGGGCCCTTCTTGGGTTGAGCGCTGGGTATTGTATGTAAGTGATGAATCACTGGGTTCTACTCCTGAAACCAATACTACACTGTATGTTAACTAACTTGAGTTTAAATAAACAAATAAGACTGGGGCGCCTGGGTGGCTCAGTGGGTTAAGTGTCCGACTTCGGCTCAGGTCATGATCTTGTGGTCTGTGAGTTCGAGGCCCGCATCGGGCTCTGTGCTGACAGCTCAGAGCCTGGAACCTGTTTCAGATTCTGTGTCTCCCTCTCTCTCTGACTCTCCCCCGTTCATGCTCTGTCTCTCTCTGTCTCAAAAATATAAATAAATAAATAAATAAATAAATAAATAAATAAGACTTAAAAACACTGGAATAAAATTCCAAAGAAAGAAAAAAAAAAAAAAAAAACAAGGAAAGACAACCTTGTCTACACAAATATTTAAAACCTTTACATATGAAAAACATTAAAAGGCAAATAGTAAGCTATGCAATTAGGACAAATGGATTATATGTTTAATATACAGCTATGCTGTACAGGAGAGTAGACATAAGCTACATGTGGCTACTGAAATTTAAATTAATTTAAATTGATTTTCAATCAATTAAACAATAAAAATTTACTTTCTCATTTGCACTAGACATGTCAAGTGGTCAAAAGCCACTCTGGCTAGTGGCGACTATAATGAACAAAGCAGATACAGAACATTTCCATCACTGCAAAAAGTACTACTGGAACTTTAATATTTAAGATAGATTATTTTAGTTCAGGGAATTCATTACACAGTTGATGCAAGAGCTAAGATGCCAGGCAGGGGCATCTTGTTGTGTAGCAATCCAGAGATGAGGAACAGCAGGAGCCATTACCATCCCTAAGATAGAGGACAGAGTGCAGAGTCCAAAAGCCAACATCGCCTGGCAAAAGCTGTGACCATAGCAGGTGTCTTGGGTGGGAGCTGGAGACAAGGATGAGAAGCAGCCCCTGCTGGATAAATACCCTGATGTAAAAAGAGGGGAAGAAACACCCCGCCTTCTCCCCTCCTCTGCCCTCCAATCTCCTGCCAGCACCTCCTGTGACTGAACCCAGACAAAACTCAGGTGACAAAGGGCCCTGGGAAATGTAGCCTATAAGGGTCGGACCCTTTGTTTAAAAAGGGCAGAACAGGGAAAGAAAGAAGTATGAGGTCAAACAAGCTAAGGCCGGGCACAGGTACGAAGAGATAATTGTAAGAAAACAAACAAACACAAATGGCCAACATGTGAAAAATGTCCAACCTTACCAGTAGTTAAATATAAATTAGAACAATTACTATTAAAATAAAATTAATATTAAATTAATAATAAATAATGATAACTCAAGTACTTAGTGCTGATAAGGATGTGGTAAAAACAGATGCACTCATACACTTCCAGGGAAGGAAATAAATTTTCAAAATTTTTCAAAGAAGTTCGAACAATTTTGCAATCAGCACCGACAAATTTTGAATGTTTACACAGTTAAATCAATTGAATGCAGTTCCAAGGATAAACCCAAAGTCCAGAAAATCTGAATTTCAGAAAATAATTTGAGAAACAAAGATGTTCATTCCAACTTCATCATATTGAAAAAAAAAAGGAACAATCTGCCAGTACCTTTATATAAAGTACATTTAAAAAAACAATAAAATAAGTTAAGGTACATTTATACGTTTATTAAAAAATAACTAGTGCTTGTTTGCCAGCCACAATGATAGGTGCTGGAAATATAAAAAAGATTAAGAGGTAATAACAGACTAATTTGTATCCATTTAAAGAATGTTTATGAAGAGTTTCAACAAAATAAGGACATGTTTATGATATACCTACTGAATAACAACGAATCTAAAACTGATGACACATCAAACAAAATATGCCAAAGGTTCGTTAATAAGAGTGACTACCTCTGAGTGTTAATTTTATGGGTTACTTTTCCTTCTTTCTACCTTCTTGAACTTTCAAATTTTTCAAAATAAATCTTACAAAATAAATTTATTTCAAAATAAATTTTCAGTGCTATGAATACAAATTACAATTGAAGAACTATAAACCTGCCACAACAGTGCCAGTTTACCTGTTGCAATAATAAACTGCATTATTTGGATCCAGTTCTATGGCCTGTGTGTAACAATCCACAGCAGCAGCATAATTTTCTTCTTTCATGTGGTTATTGCCTAAAATAATCAATATGTACAATAAGTATAACATACACACAGAACAAAGCCTGAAAGATACATTTTAATCATAGAAACTACAACAAAATGAAGGTCAGCAATGTGATTTTTCTTTTTTTAAATTTTTTAAGTAAACTCTACCCCCAATATGGGGCTTGAACTCACCACCTCGAGATCAAGAGTCGCATGCTCCACAAATTGAGTGAGCCAGGCACCCCGCCAACATGATTTTTCATCAGCAGTAGAGCTAAATTTTATATTTTACTATACAGTTGACACTCCTTAGCCATCAGTGTGTTCAAGTGATTTTTAACAACGTGAAGCCTTAAAGCAAGTAAAGCTTGTATACCTTATTAAATCCAGGCTTCATAAGTGAGTAAATGCAACAATTATGAGTATCCCATGGCAAAATTTAATCTCTTCTCACCTTCCTTATATTCATCTCCTGCCTTCCTTTTAGAGCTGCTCCCCCATTCCAGATGCAATCCCTTTCCCCATCATCATCTCATTATCCACTCCTTCCCTTGTCAAAACATACACTTGCTATGGGGCACCTGGGTGGCTCAGTCAGTTAGGCATGTGACACTCGATTTAGGCTAAGGTCATGATCCCAGGGATCATGGGATTGAGGCCCATATCATGCTCCAGGCTGACAGTGTGCAGTGAAATTCTCTCTCTCCCTCTTTCTCTCCCCCTCCCCCCACTCTCTTAAAATAAATAAACAAAAAACAAAACGATACAAAAAACCCTACTGAAGGGGCACCTGGGTGGCTCAGTCAGTTAAGCGTCCGACTTCAACTCAGGTCACGATCTTGCGGTCTCTGAGTTCGAGCCCCGTGTTGGGCTCTGGGCTGATGGCTCAGAGCCTGGAGCCTGCTTCGGATTCTGTGTCTAGCTCTCTCTCTGCCCCTCCCCCGTTCATAATCTGTCTCTCTCTGTCTCAAAAATAAAATTTAAAAAAAAATGCTTAAAAAAAACAAAACCCTACTGAATAGCCAAATTCTCAGAATTCTGCTATGTGGGTAAGCCAGTAAAATTAATCATGTTAATATGCTATCGGAAGATCATATTTTTTTGTGCTATCCATTCCAGAGACAGATTTCTTAAAGGGGACTGTTGGACATTAATTTCTAGAAAGAATTTCAGATACCCTGGCTAGCCCACAGGGTGCTAATTTTCAGGAAGTTATCTACAGATACATCTGGTAATAATTTAGCTAGGTTAAGAACTAGCCAGCAAAATAAGGAATTTCCTGTTGGCTATCTTTTGTATTCCATTAAAGGGAAAAATGTGTCCTGCTCACTGATAAGAACCACGGATCAAAACTGAAATTTTAAAACACTGGGATTAAGAGGAAGAATTTACATCACAAAAGCCTCTGTTACTCCTCCCAACTTTCTCTAAACCAGAAGCTCTCCTATTAGTTTTGTCTTTTAATACATCATTAGCTACTTAACAGGAGTAGGAGAGTATAACTTTGCAGGGAACAGGAACAGCAAGATTAAAGGAAAGGCAGGTAGACAAAAGCATATAGAAGCATGCAAAAGTTACTGCTAATTAAGAATCAAAAATGAAGGGTGACTGGGTGGCTCAGTTGGTTAAGCGTCAGACTCTTGATCTCAGCTCTGGTCATGATCTCAGTTCTGGGATCGAACTCCAGGTAGAGCTCTGCACTGACAGTGGGGAGCCTACTTGGGATTCTCTCTCTCCCTCTTTCTGCCCTTCCCCTGCTCATTCTCTCTCTCTCAGAAAAAGTAAATAAACACGAAAAAAAAAAAAACAACACACCTTCATCCTGGTTTAAAAAAAAAAAAAAGAATCAGAAATGAATATAAAGAGTAACCTAATAGGTACACAGTTTCTTTTGAGGTGATAAAAAATGTTCCATAACTGTGGTAATGGCTGCACAACTCTGAATATTCTTCAAAACCAGTGAATTTATACACTTAAAATTTTTGTTTTTAATGTTTATTTTTGAGAGAGAGAGAGACAGAGACAGAGACAGAGTCTGAGTAGGGGAGGGGCAGAGAGACAGAGAGACACAGAATCTGAAGCAGGCTCTGCTTCAGATGGCTCTGAGCCATCAGCACAGAGCCTGATGCAGGGATAGAACTTATCAGCCATGAGATCATGACCTGAAGTCAGATGCTTAACCAACTGAGCCAGCCATCCAGGCGCCCCTGAATTTATATACTTTAAAGGAGTAAATTTTATTTGCAATAAAGCTGTTTTTACAATAAATAAAAAACTAATTTAGACCCCCACCCCCAAAATGTAATGAATATAAAGCCTCTAAGGAAACTAAGAGGATTACATAGTTTTTATGATAGAGCAAGAAATTAACTACATGAGCCTAAGTACTGAAATACATTTGCTTAACCCATGTAAAAGATTTAAATTTTCTGGGTTATGTGGATTTTCCTGTTGCTATGGGCCTTTTTGTCTCGGGGTTCTTAGGCAGCCCTCTTGCTCAACTATAGACCCTAAGAGTTAAAACCAGAAAATGAAAAGACTACTTAACTCATGCTCTAACTAAAATCCATTGTTCTTATTTCTTATCACACTTTCTTGAGGCAATGATGAAGGTGTTGTGCAATGACCAGAACATTCCAACTGCTAGACTAGAAAAGCCCTGATAGCAAGGTAATGCCTAGAATACCACGCCCCTCAGATCCCTTTCCCTACCCTTTATACGTGCTGAAAACATACTGATCCCCAGCTGTGATCATGCACTGCCTCCAGGCTCTCTAGCACGTACCCCCTGAACCTCTGCCAGTAAAACTCTAGGTGTCCATCTTGTGGGAGGAGAGGTGGGCATGTGTAAAGATGGAGCCTGCCGCCTCCCCTGGCTGCTGGCACCCAAAGTTAATTTCTCCTTTCTCTTTTCCAAACCCTCCTCTCTTGAATTACTGGTTACTCTTGCAAGAAGTTTAGGACTTTATCTGAGTTTGTTCAGCAACAGTGTTGGCAAACCCAGCCAGGAGCTGTGCTTCTGACTGTGCAGCCCCCTTGAGATTCCAGGGGACAGAGCGGCTGGCCCTGCAGTGCAAGAGCTCACCTATTCCTTTCCTGAGTGAGCAACTGTGACAGATCATTTGATAGTCGAGTGGAATTATAATAATAATAATAACTATTATTATTATTATTAAAATCTATTGTATATATTTTCTTATAAACCACCATATCAAAAGTCTACATACTACATTGTATATACACTATGCATATGTACACTAGATGTATATATATATTTACATATATTTACGATAAGCCTCAAGTCACAAAATATCCAATATGCAAATATTTGGGACACAAATGAAGAAATTTGTAAAGATAAATATAACTGAACATTGTATAGCACTTTATACTTATGGGGTACTCTCCTGTAAAACTGTCTCCTTTAATTATCAAGACATCCTATAAGAGGCACCTGGGTAGCTCAGTCAGTTAAGCATCTGACTTCAGTTCAGGTCATGATCTCATAGTTCATGGGATGGAGACCCACATCAGGCTCTGTGCTGACAGCTCAGAGCCTGGAGTCTGCTTCGGATTCTGTGTCTCCCTCTCTTTCTGCCCCTCCCCTACTCGCTCTCTTTCTCTCTCTCTCTCAAAAATAAATATTAAAAAAAAAAGACAACCTACAAGATATGTACATATTTTTGTGATGTGTCAGGGAATCACAGAAAAGAAACCATCTTGGTTTTGTCTCAACTTACTGCAACTCTTTACAAATGAAGCACACAAAAATATTTGAAAGACACCTCTAGGAAGGTACTACCTGGCTAGAAGCCTTGATTAACACAGACAAGTGTCACAGGCAGCCTGGAAAAACCTTATGCTTGACAAACTGCAGTGGCCATTAGTGCTCACATGAATAAAAACTTGTATAAAATAACAATTGCTTTAACTTTGTGTGTAACATGAATCAGATGTGATAGGTTTTAGTAAAATGAAAGAATAAAAGCTTTGAGGGGTGCCCAGGTGGCTCAGTCGATTGAGTGTCCAACTCTTGATTCTGGCTCAGGTCATGATCCCAGGGTTGTGGGGTCGAGCCCTGCTTCAGGCTCTGCGCTGAGTCTGGAGCCTAGTTGAGATTCTCTCTCTCTCTCTCTCTCTCTCTCTCTCTCTTCCCCATTCCCACCTGTTGCGCATGTGCATGCTCACTCTTTCTCTCTCTCTCTAATATTAAAAAAAGAAATAAGGGGCGCCTGGGTGGCACAGTCAGTTAAGCGTCCGACTTCAGCCAGGTCACGATCTCGCGGTCCGTGAGTTCGAGCCCCGCGTTGGGCTCTGGGCTGATGGCTCAGAGCCTGGAGCCTGTTTCCGATTCTGTGTCTCCCTCTCTCTCTGCCCCTCCCCTGTTCATGCTTTGTCTCTCTCTGTCGCAAAAAAAAAAAAAAAAAAAAGTTGGAAAAAAAAAAAAGAAATAAAAAGAATAAAACCTTTTGTGGTTAAAGGGGAAAGTAGTAAGTAATTCAGTTACCCATGCTGGAGCATTAAATGAGTCTCAGCCTGCATATTCTCTTAATCCTCATTTTACCAACATTCATTATATCAAAGCAAACTCTGCGGGGAATGCAATCTCCCCATGTTCTGCATGCAGAGGGAGTAAACATGAGAGCCAAAAATAAAATTTCAATTTGCCATTTATTCAATATCATTACTAGAGCTAAACCAAGGGAGCTTAAAAAGCAAGCGTTAATGGAAAATACACAGCATCACTAAGGATTTCACACAACTACAAAACTCAGAGTGGGGGGAAAAAAACATCAGGTTAAATTGTTTCAACTAGAAACTAAATATATGAAAAATGCATTTCTATCCAGATAGTTTAAATCCAAATTCTTTGGGGAGTACTCTTAATTCAAATGACAACAAGGATCTAGTTTTTACTTAATTTTGCATGTAATTTATGAAAGTCATACTATTCTAAAATTTAAAGCCACTATAGTAGTATTAATTCTTAAAGTAAGAAATTAAAAATTGAAATCAGTCTATTTGTTGGATATACAGAACTTTATAATGTAATCCCATGAAGATAATCACATAATAGTAAAAATATAGACAAAGATATTAAGACAATGTCATCTATGGGGCGCCTGGGTGGCTCAGTCAGCTGGGTGGCTGACTTTGGCTTAGGTCATGATCTCAAAGCTTGTGAGTTCGAGCCCTGCGTCTGGCTCGGTGTTGAGAGCTCGGAGCCTGCTTTGGATTCTGTGTCTCCCTCTCTCTCTGTCCCTCTGCTGCTCATGCTCTGTCTCTCTCTCTCTCTCTCTCTCTTTCAAAAATAAATAAACATTGGGGCGCCTGGGTGGCGCAGTCGGTTAAGCGTCCGACTTCAGCCAGGTCACGATCTCTCGGTCCGTGGGTTTGAGCCCCGCGTCAGGCTCTGGGCTGATGGCTCGGAGCCTGGAGCCTGCTTCCGATTGTGTCTCCCTCTCTCTCTGCCCCTCCCCCATTCATGCTCTGTCTCTCTCTGTCCCACAAATAAATAAACGTTGAAAAAAATAATAAATAAATAAATAAATAAATAAATAAATAAATAAATAAATAAATATTAAAAAACAAAATTTAAAAAAAGACAATGTTTATCTAAGATTACAAAATTATCTGGCTAGGTAAGTAAATCATGGTCTAAAGTACTATGGAGCACTGTGTGGCCATTAAAAGCAGTGGCATATTAAAAAAAAACAACAGTGATATACATGTATGTTTAAAATAAAAATTTGATAGAGAGGATAAGACCCAAGGAATAGGAAGAGTATACTCTCTTTCATATCTACCTTTTAAGAAATCAAGTGATTGTGTTTGTTTTGTTTTGTTTTTAACTGCCTTCTTCAGTTTAAAGTCCAGGAAATGGTTTCTGAACCAATTTTGCATAGCTTCTGAATGTGGCATATTCCCTAATAAATGTCTGCCTACAGGACAGGGAATTTTTTGGCTCTCATTCATTGCCAATACAAGACTCTTCCCGAGAGCTTCTTAGTACAAATCTTGTGTGCCTGACCTAACTCTCCTCTATAGCTTAACATAAATGACATGACAGGAAAAATTAAACGCAGATCTTCAACACTGATTTATTGAGACTAAAAATGTCTCAAGAGCCAGTATTGAAAAATGTAATTATGTAGTAGTCAAATGTGGTAATAAATACTTAAGTCAAGCGCCACATACATGTATTAACAAGTATCAAAGAACTCAAAAACACTAAACATATACAAAAGTTAAAATAATACTGAAAATTATTTTCCTCTATGCAAGCATAAAAAAAAAAATTTGAAATCCCAAATTTCTCCTTTCCTCTCTGCAGGCATAAAGAAGAATTTGGAACCCCAGAGTACACGTAGCAAATGCAGTTAGAAGTAATCACCCCTTAAGTTACTTGTTTTGCAAGTTTTATTCACAGCAGATCTGCTTCTCTGGAAGCAAGGCATAACTACATTATTGTTCACAAGCCATTCCAGGTTTCTTCCATATCACATTCATTTCTGTTTCACAAATATCATGTGGACATATGACAGTTCAGACTTGGCAGCGTAAATCAGATTCTCACCAACTGCCAGAGTCACTTTCTCCAGAGTTTCATGAAGTTTTACGAAATAGTAATTTCTCTATGAAATACTCACCTTCATCTTTTAATTGGTCAGCTTTTCCCACATCTTCAGGCACTGAGTTTGAGAGAGGCAAAATATCATTCTGAAATTAAATAAAAGTCAATGTACAGAGTTTCCATTTACCTGCATAAAAAAGTCATCCCACAGAACTATAAATAATAATAAATAAATTGTATTACAGTAAATCACCTATATTTACACAGGATGAAATCTGGCTGTAAATAATAGGGTTACATAGACATAGGGGGAAAGTCCTTCCACATACGTTTTTTAGAAAAATGAGTATGTAGAATTTTTCTAGAAGATAATGGGCTAATATGAATCAAATTTTTTACTTGCTTTTCCTACATCAAAAAAACCCTACTTCATGAACAATATAAATAATCAGTATACAAAGAATAGGAATAGAAAATATATTCAAGAGATTATTTATATTAATAAAAATCTTGAAGCATAATGTTTAATATCTAAAGAGATATCCTAAGTCAAATTCACAGTTTATAAAAAGAAGCATTAATAATGTAACACTATTGTTTAAATATGTCCATACACACATATACATGCACACAGGCTAAAACAACAAAGACAGGAAAGGTCTAACGAGAAAGGTTAAAAGTAATATTTGGAGGTAAAATTTTCAGTTCCTTCCTTATATCTTTCCTTGTTGACCAATTTTTTAAAAACAATGGACATATATTAATTTATCATTAAAAAAAGGCAATGTAAATTTCCTGTTTTCAGTAGCTACTATCATCCTCAAACCTCTTTTGCATTACTAATGTTCAAACCGAAGGGGCATTCAGAAATATCTTGAGTAGCAATTGGAACACAATGTATTTTTCCATTTCTGAAAGATCTTTAAAAAAAAAAATTTTTTTTTTAATGTTTATTTATTTTTAAGAGAGAGAGAGTGCAAGCAGGGGAGGAGCACAGAGAGAGGGAGACAAAGAATCCAATCCAGGTTCCAGGCTCTGACCTGTCAGCACAGAGCCCAATGGGGGTTCAAACCCACGAAAGGTGAGTCATGACATGAGCTGAGGTCAGAGGCTTAACTGACTGAGCCACCACGCACCCCTTGAAAGATCTTTTTTAACTTGTGCTGCTTTTACACTTGACTCTGAAGTTCATAAATAAGTCTAAAATTTCCAAGAAAGCATAATTTGTAGCTAATATACCTATGTACCACATTTAGAATATATCCACCATTTATTTACTTTGAGAAAAACAGAGACAGCACGAGTGGGGAAGGGCAGAGAGAGGGGGAGAGAGAGAATCCCAAGCAGGCTCCGCACTGTCAGTGCAGAGCCCATGTGGGGCTCAAACCCACGAATCCATGAGATCATGACCTGAGCCAAAACCAAGAGTTGGATGCTTAACTGACTGAGCCACCCAGGCGTCCTTCACCATTATCTCTGTCTTGACCAAAGTTTCAATAAACTTGATAGCTCTAACTTTGGAAATATACTTCGCTAATTGCACACAAATATTCACAAGTACAAAATCATAAAGTATGTGAGTTGTTCTTATTTTTTTTAATCTTTCTATACTAATCAGTTTTTCTAAGCATAAAATATTGGAATAAAAATGTATAGAATACAAATAGGAATCCTTATAACTAGAGGTCACTACTTAAAACTGGCTACAGTCTCCTAGGATGTAAGTGTAGTTCAAGGACACATTATTGCCCTGCAGTACCTACTTTCAGGGTTTCTTCTATTTCACATCTTCTAATAATCCTGGGAAGTTAAGGGGAGGAGGGAGGGGAGTGACTTTTTGAGTCAGAAGAATGGCATATTGAGAAATGGACTCTAATCCATTCTGTCTTCTAAATTCTTCTGAATTATTTTAATGAAATTGCCACAGTTGTATAACTTTGAAAACTAATTCTCATATTCATTAAATGCATTTGAGCAGGCCATGATGTGGGGATGAGTGTTACCTGCCTTATATAAAAGGAATGAATCCATTTAGTATATAAACTTAATTGAGGGAAAAAACAGAAGAGAAAGACCAGTATCCTAAAACTAAAATGACAGAAATAACAACCATGGACACTTGGTGAGACAAATAACTTCAAATTTTATAAGTTTTTATTTTAAATCAATGAGTTAACATACAATATTATATTAATTTCAGGTGTACAATGGAGTGATTCAACAGCTGTATCCATCACCAGGTGACCATCACAGCAAGTGGACTCCTAATTTCCATTACCTATTTCCCCCATCTCCCCACGTACCTCCCCTCTGGTAGCCATCGGTTTGTTCTCTATAATTAAGAGTCTGTTTCTGAGTTTGTCTCTGTCTCCCTTTTTTATTTTCCCATGTTTGTTTGTTTTCGAAATTCCACATGAGTGAAATCATATGGGATTTGTCTTTCTCTGACTGACTTATCCGACTTACATTATACTCTAGCTTTGTCAATGTTTTTGCAAATGGCAAGATTTCATTCTTTTTTATTGCTGAAAAGAGGCAAATAATTTCCTTAATTATAACAATCTGTATGCTGCTCTGGGCAGGTTTAGACTCTGTCTGCTGTACTCTGCTAACAAAGACATACGTAATGAAGTTGCTGCTGTTAAATAAGGCAAACAAAGGAGTGACATCACAAATAATACTATACAGATACACAATGAAGCCAGGTTTAAGAACTTATATTTTTGGGAATGCAAGCTGGTGCAGCAACTCTGGAAAATAGTATGGAGGTTCCTTAAAAAACTAAAAATAGGGGCGCCTGGGTGGCGCAGTCGGTTAAGCGTCCGACTTCAGCCAGGTCACGATCTCGCGGTCCGTGAGTTTGAGCCCCGCGTCAGGCTCTGGGCTGATGGCTCAGAGCCTGGAGCCTGTTTCCGATTCTGTGTCTCCCTCTCTCTCTGCCCCTCCCCCGTTCATGCCCTGTCTCTCTCTGTCCCAAAAATAAATAAACGTTGAAAAAAAACCACTAAAAATAGAACTACCCTACGACCCAGCAATGGCACTGCTAGGCATTTATCCATGGGATACAGGTGTGCTGTTTCGAAGGGACACATGCACCCCCATGTTTATAGCAGCACTATCAACAATAGCCAAAGTATGGAAAGAGCCCAAATGTCCATTAATGGATGACTGGATAAAGAAAATTATATGTAAAAAAAAAGAAATTATATTTTTAAAATAGCAAGTCAAAAATGCTTACAGTTAAACACAATCAGAGAGAAAAAGTAAGACAGGCGTCAAAAAAAAAAAAAAAAAAAAAAAAGCTCTACTTAAACAGAGTGCAAAAAGTCAATTTGAGCTTTCTGGGAGGTAAAGAAAAATTCTGATCTCTTTAGTACTAAGTCACCAGTGACAAGAGCTAAGGAGTGAGCACCTCCAAGTGTTGTCTCCAGCAGAGGCCTCTTGGGCATCTAGGAGTTAAAGAAGTTTAGCTTCAGCCATGGGCATGTCCAGCCACTGAAATGGGGTTCCCTAAGGAGGCCAGAAACCCAGGCAATGAAAGAACCATAGCAACTGAAGTGAAGAAAAGGGGAATTCTCTGATGAGGAGTGCAGGGACACGTCACTATCTCCTTATATCTTTGTTATATAATTAGAATTCATCTGTGTGATAACTGCATTATTCTTTTTCCAAGAATAGAAAGAGAGAACAGTTTACTGCCAAACTGCCATCTTCATTGCAACTCTCAGAACCTCTTCTCACAAGTCCTAGAAACAGTCAATGTGGTATTCTCAGCAATGTCCCTGCCAGGCTTAAATATATACTACATGATTCAGCCTCTCTCCTGAGTGCCTCCTTCTGTACTGAAGCTTGAATACAGAACTAGAATAACAAAATGAGTTCATGAGGCATCAAAATGTAACCAAAAAACACATGGGAGATCACCCTGGGGCCCTAAACTCAGTCACCTTAAAATTTTCAAATTTATGGTCATGTTCCCTGAAAAGGCCAGAAACCAGAGACGATGTAAACAGTTCTCAAGAGCAGACATCAGAAACTTGGTTTTCAGTGTTACGTTTGCACATTGAGCCTGAACCTTCCCTTGTTTTAAAGAGGCCTTACAATGGCCAATTTGATGAAATCTGCTTCAAAGTGATGATTCAATTTCTGATGAATCTATTTCTACGTAGTTGCTGCGTAAGCAGGAAAATCTTGTTTTTATCTTTTATTCAATGCTTTAGGGGAATGTTAATACAGATGTCAGAAATCTAAAAATGCTCAGATAATATAAAGGACTTAAAAAGTACATCATTAAATATAAAAGAAGGTGAGAGAATGAGAATAGCTACTAATATGAAAATCTAAAAGCACATTAAAAGAGTTATATTTTAGTTCCCAAATCATATCCATGTGAACTATCTACCTTACACCTAGGGAGAAGTTAGGTACTTAAAGGCCTGGCCCATAAAATATTAAGAACTCAACATAATATTGTAGTCATATTTAAATCAGATACTAATAGAAAACAATGACAGCTTACCTTACAGAAGGAATTGCTGAACATTTCTGTCAAAGGCTGTGAAACTGCAAGATGAGTATCTTCTGGGCTGATTTTAAAAACTGTCTCCAAGCACTGAATTGCAACTTGAAATAAATTTGAATAGTGAAAAAGAAAATTAGCAACCTAAAAAAAGAAACAACCTCTTTTTTTCTGGTAGAAATCTGCACTCCGTGCAATCTGTGGTAATTCAGTATTTATGATCACAGAACATAAGGAAAACTAAATGGTTCAGCTACATAGAGACTTCTGTTTATAGATCAGCTGTTGAAGGAAGACAACTTGATTTCTTATTCCTCACTTAAAGAAAGATGTTACCTAGAATATAATTTCTCAATATATCTATTACATCATATTCTTGCTGAAGCCAGTCACTAACAGTAAGTTATTCCTCCCTGCCAATATCTATTATCCACCAATGTTCTAATGTTTTGAATAAAACAAACAAAAAAAATCTTCTTTCTTTTATGTGAGAAACAGAATTCTCAACCTGACCAAAAACAGTAACAGAAACAGCACTAAATATTAATCCTGGTATATTTACTTAGATAGATAGGCTGGCTTTAAAATTCATTCATGCATACAAATTTACCCTAAGCACCTACTACGTGCAAGATGGTAGAAATACAGCAGTTAATCTAAAGACAAAAATCACTATTCATGTGATGAAGCTTACATTTATTTTTTTTTTATTTTTATTTTTTTTTATTTTTTGGGACAGAGAGAGACAGAGCATGAACGGGGGAGGGGCAGAGGGAGAGGGAAACACAGAACCGGAAACAGGCTCCAGGCTCTGAGCCATCAGCCCAGAGCCCGACGGCAGGGCTCGAACCCACGGACCACGAGATCGTGACCTGGCTGAAGTCGGAGGCTTAACCGACTGCGCCACCCAGGCGCCCCTGAAGCTTACATTTAATAGAAGGAGTCAGAGAAACACAAAAGTACACAGCATGTTAAATGGTGATAAGGTGTGTCATCTGCATTTGGTATATAACAAGATAACTGATATAGCGAGGGTATGGACAGGGTAGAAAGACATGATGGGAGGTGATGCTAGAAAGCAAGTCTGTTATTGGATGACAAGGCACCTCACATAACATTCTTAAAGAATGTGCACTTCACACTACGGGCAAATGGAGAGCCATTAAAGAACTCAGTGAAGGAGAATAACATAACTGGATTTGTGTTTAGAACTACAAGTCTGTGAATGGATAAAGAAGATGTGGTGGATATATAAAATGGAGTATTACTTGGCAATCAAAAAGAATGAAATCTTGCCATTTGCAACTACGTGGATGGAACTAAAGGGTATTATGCTAAGTGACATTAGTCAGAGAAAGACAAGTGTCATATGACTTCACTCATATGAGTACTTTAAGACACAGAACAGATGAACATAAGGGAAGGGAAGCAAAAATAATATAAAAAGAGGGAGGGGACAAAACATAAGAGACTCTTAAATATGGAGAACAAACAGAGGGGTTATGGGAGGGGGGATGGGCTAAATGGGCAAGGGGCATTAAGGAATCTACTCCTGAAATTATTGTTGCACTATCTGCTAATTTGGATGTAAATTTAAAAAACAAAATTAATTTAAAAAAGAAAAAAAAAAAAGAACTACAAGTCTGATAGGAATGCAGAGAATGAATTAGAATAAGACAAGCTGAAGGAGAAAATGGAAGCAGAAAACCAAGTGGGTTCTTACTTAAACGATCTAAACATAAGGAGTCCAAACCAGGGCAATCACAGGGAAGAAAGATAACCTGTCCTCTCTACAAGTACTCACTGAGGTGAATGGAGGCAGATTCTCATCTTGAGAATTCTCTCCTTTGAAAAGGAGTTCTCTCCTGGCTCCACAAGATGAGAATGTAGCCACAGTGTCCAGTGTACTTCCAAGCAGTATGGAATAGATTCACAAATATTTATGTATGACTTTCATTATTATTTGTATGCAATATATTTAAACTAAAAACACAACAGAACAAAAACACTTCACCCGTTACTCTCACCTCCATGCCCCACCTCTGACAACCACCAATCTCTTTTCTGTATCTATGTGCTTGCTTTGTTTATTTATTAGCATTGCACATATAAGAGAGATCATAGAGTATTCATCACCCTCTGTCTGATTATAGATTCATTGATACTTGTGTATGACTTTTAAAGGATACATTATGTATTAATTATGGCCCTGAGAAAAACACCTCTGTCATAATAGAAATACTATTACTATCACTATCCACAGAACAATTCTCCTTAGAAAAGGGACTGAATTGGGGCACCTGGGTGGCTCAGTCACTTAAGCGTCCAACTTTGGCTCAGGTCATGATCTCATGGTTTGTGAGTCTGAGCCCTGTATCAGGCTTTCTGCTCTCAGCAAAGAGCCAGCTTCAGATCCTCTCCCTCTCTCTCTGCCCCTCCCCTGCACGCGCTTTCTCTCCCTATCAAAAATAAATAAACATTGGGGCACCTGGGTGGCTCAGTGGGTTAAGTGTCTGACTTCAGCTGGGGTCATGATCTCGCGGTCTGTGAGTTCAAGCCCTGCATCAGGCTCTGTGCTGACAGCTAGAGCCTGGAGCCTGTTTCAGATTCTGTGGCTCCCTCTCTCTCTGCCCCTCTTCCGCTCACACTCTTGTCTCTCTCTCTCAAAAATATAAACATTAAAAAATTTTTAAATAAATAAATAAACACTAATAAGCAACTAAGTTACCAACCACAAGAAGTCAGAGTGCCTTTAACATAGAAAATAATCTGCTGTTTACCCATTCCTCATCCTCTCAATTTCTATTCTTGCCTAGCACTTGTTTTCACACTTTAGTTGCTCCAGCACTAAAAACATTGGGCTACAAGAAAATATGCTCCCGCTGCCATGAAGTCAGTTAATGTAAACCACAACAATAATAATGGTAAATGTGTCTGTTTATGTGTATATATTGATTCTTGATCAATATCTTTCCTCCCTGATCAGACTGGTCATTTCCTTTACTGTACCATGTAAACTCATACTGGTACATGTTTCTATTATTTTACTTATCATACTATAGGACATGCTCTTAAATGTCTATCTCCCACATTAGACTGTCTCCATGAGGATAAGGCCTATACCTTATTCATCTCTGACTTTAACATATATGGCAAATAGTAGGTATTCAATAAAGTTAATCTACTTCTTTGTTTACAATGGAAGGATAGTTAAATTACAGAGGAAATAACAACAATAAAATCTGTAGAGTAGGGCCCTTCTGCGCTCCAGAACATTAGTTCACAGCCACGGGAAAAAAGGATAGTCCACAACCAAGTCTTTAACCAAAAACCAGAGTATGTAACTTCAGTGCTAAACACTGACAGGTGAAAAGTCCATGTGGTAACTAAGGGATTTTTATGCTCTATCTTGTTGAGGCAATTCAGTCTAGCTCCTTTATCTCTGTGGCCACTGATCTTAAAACACATGTCTTGTACATACTAGACACAATTAAATATCATTAAAGGAGGTGGATGTTTTGTTTTAAACACAATTATTTGCTGTGTGTTTTTTCAAACCGCTTTACTGAAGTATGGTTGACATATGAAAAGCTATTCATATTTAACATCTATAACTCGATGAATTTGAGGATCAGTATACACCTGTGGAACCATTACCACCATTGAATCCAGAGACATACTCATCACCTCCCAAAGTTTGCTCTTATCACTTTTATTATGTGTGTTGTAAGAACACTTAACCTAGGTTCTATATTCCTACCAAATTTTAAGTATATAACAACTGATGATAAGCACTGTGAAGAGTAGTAAGCCTCTAGAACTTGATTATCTTGCATAAGTGAAACTTTGTACTCTTTGACAATCACCTCCCCATTTTCTCCTTCCCCGGCTCTGGCAACCACCATTCTGCTCCCTGCTTCTATGAGTTTGACTATTTTAGATTCTCTGTATAAGCAAAAAGAATTGTTTGATAGGTAAACCTAGCTGCCAAAGTGTTTAACCTTGATGATGTTAGTGTAGATGGATAGATTGAGGCAAAGGCCCAACTGGAACGGGTTCAAGAAAAAAGAGAAGGAGGGGAATTAGAAAAGGCATAGACTGCTCTTTCAAAGAGTTTTCCAGCAAAAGGAAGACAAAAAAGCATGAAGTATTATGTGGGGTGAGGGTAATATGGCAAAAACTCAGGACTACCTTATTATTTATCCAGCCAAAAAAAATTAAATAACCTAGGTACAATAATTTATCTTACTTTTACCTCAAGATTCTCACTTATGAAACAAGGATTATTACATTCAATCCTCCTTTGAGGAGGTCGTACTCATGAATAAGTCGTACGCTATAAACAAATACTGTATATAAATATTGTTCCCCTTTAGCACCAAACAATAATAGTGTGTTTGGTACTGATGAGGAGAAGGACAGTGAAGAACTCTACTCAACACCTACCACATCCTACCTGTTCAGCACTTTATTCAAAAGTTTCCATACTCTAGTTACCTGCCATGACTGATTCTGATTCTCCTAACAAATCTGTCTGATGGAGAAGAGGCAGACAGTTTCCCTCAACAGACTTAGAAATAAAGATATAGTCCAACTAACTGATATGCCCAGGATCACTCGATTCATTCAATTCACCAATTCAATTCAACCCATGTTTACTGTACTTACGCTATATTACATGCAGTTCAATGTGTCAGGTACTTTTGTACATGCGCTAGATAGATTAGTGAATAAAACAGAAAAGATCTCTGACCTCTTGGGGCTGACATTCAGGGACAGGGGTGAAGAGCTAGGCTATAAGCAATAAAAAGTAGAGAAGGGTGAAGATATGGGAGTATGGAGAGCAAAGCAGGAAAGCAGATTCCAGATGTAACAGCGTGCCCAGGGTACACCTCATTCAGAAAACAGATTTGACAAAGACTCAAAGAAGATGGGGGTATTACCATTATCTAGAAGAACAACATTCTAAGCAGAAAAAATAACCAGAACAGAAGCCCTTAGGAAAGAGGATTTTGTGTATTCAGAGTTAGGAAGCCAATTTGCCTAAAGCCAAATGAGAAAGGGGAAGAGTCTGTGAACAACACATCACAGAAGCCTGAGTTATATAAATACTTTAAACAATGACTAAGTAGCATGAAGAAGTCA
The DNA here is from genome assembly GCF_018350175.1 of Felis catus. Taxonomy (NCBI): domain Eukaryota; kingdom Metazoa; phylum Chordata; class Mammalia; order Carnivora; family Felidae; genus Felis; species Felis catus. The sequence goes on from NC_058368.1 coordinate 132,626,844, forward strand.
CTGCAAGATTTTGAGTAGAGAAATGATAGGCTCTTTTTTTTAAGATTTTATTTTTTTAATTTTTAAGTGTGGGAAAGAGACAGAGACAGAGCATGAGCAGTGGAGGGCAGAGAGAGAGGGAGAGACAAAATCCAAAGCAGGCTCCAGGCTCCGAGCTGTCAGCACAGAGCCGGACGCGGGGTTCGAGTTCACAAAGTCCAAGATCATGACCTGAGCAGAAGTTGGATGCTTAATGGACTAAGCCATGCAGGCGCCCCTTAAGATTTTATTTTCATGTAATGTCTACACCCACGTGAGGCTGGAACTTACAACCATGAGATCAAGAGTCGCACATTCCACTGACTGAGCCACCCAGGGGCCCCTGACATACTGTTTTAAAATATCAATGGTAGCTATATTGGGAATAGTCAACAAAGCTGCAAGGACAAAAGCAGAGAGATCAGTTGGAAGCTATTACATTAAAAAAGATGAGAAGTACTTAATTATATCCATGGGTGACATCAGTGGAGATGGGAAGAAACAGTTAAGACTCTAATTTTGAAGGTACAGCCAACAGGATTTACTAAATGATTAAAGGCAGAGTCCAAGAGAAAGAGTTCAGAATTCGATGCCCAAGTTTGGGGCCTAAGCAACTGAAAAGATAGAGTTGCCATCAACTGAGATAAGGAACAGATTTTGGGTGGGAGGATCAGGAGTTCAGTCTTGGAAATGTTCACTTTGAGATGCCTATTACACATAGAAGTAGAGATATCTAGTAGGCAGTTGGATATAAAAATCTGCAGTTCAGAAGGAAGGTCTTAGTTAAATGCCAAGAAACTGAATGACATCATCAAAAAAGTAAGTGTAGGGGCACCTGGGTGGCTCAGTCAGTTAACTGTCCAACTTCGGCACAGGACATGATTTTATGGTTTGTGAGTTCAAGCCCCGTGTCAGGCTCTGTGCTGACAGCTCAGAGCCTGGAGCCTGCTTGGGATTCTGTGTCTCCTTCTCTCTCTCCCCCTCCCTCACTCACACTCTGTCTCTCTTTGTCTCTCAAAAATGAATAAACGTTTTAAAAAAAAAAACATAAGCATAGATAATGAAGAGAAGATCAAGCACTAGACCTTGGGCACTCCAGGTCAGGGAAGAGATGAGAAACTAGCAAAGGAGACAGAAGGAGCAAGCAATAAGAAGAAAACCAAGAGAATGTGAGGAGGTATCCTGGAAGCCAAGTGAATCAAATATATGACAGCGGGGCAGGGGTGGGGGCTGTGAGATGAGGGATATCATCAGCTTTATCAACAGCAGCTAAAAAGACACATGAAGACTGACAACTGATCACTGAACTAAATAACTCAGCAATTACTGATGACTTTGATGAGAAGACTATGGGTGGAGAGGCTGAAGCAAAGGCCAAACTGGAATGGGTACAAGAAAGAATAAGAGAGGAATTTTAAAAAGTATAGATAATTCTTTCAACGAGGTTTCTAGCAAAAGCAAGACAATAAAAGTAGGCAGTAGTTTGGAAGTAGGGGGTAATATGGCAAGAGTAATTAGCTGTTGTTTTTGTTTTTTTAGGAAGTGAGAAACAATGAAAAGTATATTCTGATAAAAATGATCCAACACAGAGTGAAAATTTGCTGATGTAAGACAAGAAGGGTAGAATAACTAGAGCGATATCCCAGAGTAGGTGAGACAGGATGGAATCAGACCCAGTGTGCCAGTAAAGAGGTTCCACTTAGAAAAGACAATGGATAGTTCATCTGTGGTATCTTAATCTTGTTTTAGCCTCTCTAACAGAATACCATAGACTGGGTGGCTTATAAGCAACAGAAATGTATTTCTCATAGTTCTGGAGGCTGGGAAGTCCAAGATTAAGGTGCTGGTAAATTCAATGTCTAATGAGAACCTGCCTTCTGGTTCATCGATGGTACCTCTTCACTGTGTCCTCACATGGTAGAAAGAGTAAAGGAATTCTTTGGGGTCACTTTATAAGAGCACTAACTTCAATCATGAAGGCTCCACCTCCTAATACCCTCACACTGGGCATTAGATTTCAACATATGAATTTTGAGAAAACACAAACATTTAGTCCATAGTATATAATAGTTAGCCAAGCAAGCAGAATATGTAGGGGTGTACAGGCTGGTGGGTGGGTAGGTGGGGTAGGGGGAGTCTGTGGAAGTTGTTTTCTTATTCCTTCAATTATCTTGGTAGGGTAAGAAGGAAGCTCATGAACTAAAAGTGAGTACAGAGGAGGAGATTTCAGAGTTTGAGAAGATGGGAGAAAGTGTTAAAGTGGTGGTCTAGGAGAGCAAAGTGTGAATGAACTTGGAAGAGACAGTGTGATTGCCAGGCAGCATGACAGGTCCACTTGAGGCTCATGATGATGAAATCAAAGTGGGATCAATTGGCAAAGTTATAGGTTTTGCTCCATCTATACAAAGTCACATGGACATGAGCACAGAGTAGGTGGAGAGCTAAATTTAAACAAGGTTGGGTTTTACAAGAAAGGGAGAGATGTACAATGCATGAACATAATTATGAACCATGGTATTTAAATGGGGTAAGAAAAGGGGTATGAAAGGTAAGGGATCAACATACTGGAGGTATCGGTAGGGTCAAGAATTGTTGAGGTAGCGATTTTAGAGGGAGTGAGTTGGAAAGACAGGCAGTAGTGGTCAGGAAGTGTTATGTTGACGATAGAGATTATGGGGAGAATGCAGTTTCAGTAATGATAATGTCCAGGGAAGAGTTTCTCACCCTTGGCACTGCTGACATTTTGGACTTTGTTCTGGGGTCCATCCTGTGCATTATAGTATGTTTAGCAATTTCCAAGGCCTCTATCCACTAGGTGCCATAAAGCAGCCCCCCACTGGTGACAATCAAAAATATCTCCAGATGTTGCAAAATCATCCTGAGTTGAGAACCACTAGTCTAGGGTATGGCCAAACAGCTGAGTGGTTGAGATCACTGGAGGAAAGGCCAAGTATTGAGAGAACTCAAAGAATCACCTATGAGTACACTGCAACTGCCAAGAATTAAGACAGGAGTAGTACTAGAAAGAGTGACAGAGGGCAGGAGCCACATGAAGTAGATGTTGGTAGATGATGACAATTAGATGTGGGTGACAAAATCTGATGAAAAAGCTCAAAGCTGATAAGGCTATAATTCTTCACCACTATGGTAAGGCTGGTGCTAGAACTCAGGCTCCTTTCCTAGAGCTTTTTTAAATGTCTAGAAGGTGGGCAGACTTCTCCACATGATTTCATACTCAATTAAATTAGACTCACAGAGTCAAAAATAGGGGTCGGTCAAAAACAATTGGCACTATTTCTGACTGCCATACATAACAAACAGATGAAGGCACATATTTTTGGCTGAAGACCATCCTAAAAATAGGGCATAACATCTTGATTTTTAGAAACCTCTCAATTTTCTTTCTGGCCCTTAAAAGTATTATACTGCTTTGATTAGGAAAGAAACATCTTTTATTAAATAATTGCATTTATGTGTTTATTACTGAGAAACCATAACCAACACTTTCTTTAGATAACCAGTCACCTTTACCTTCACATAGTCTAACTGAGGACAAAAAGATTTTAATATGAAATGAACCAACTGCAATGTTCTCCAACTGTGTGTCACCTGCTCCTCTCACTGCCACCTGGAAAGACAGCATCTCACCAGATTGCAAGCAGATTTAGAGCAAATGCCGATTTTCATCCCCACCTCTTAAAAGCATATTCACAATGGAAGTGCCTACTGAAATTAATAGAGGGATCCCCTTTATAGGAGAAATAGCTTCAAGATGACAAAATCAAATTGTATAACTTATTAAATTCTCCCAAATGCACTGTCTCATTGCAATAATTAAGTCTTTAGGCCACAAGGAAGGTATACTCATTGAACCTCCACAAGCTCATCTGCAGAATTCAATCTTTCCATGGTTATAGTGAATTTAATTTTTATAATGCATAAATGTGAAGCAGAAAAGATGGTGTCAAGGAAACACATGATGCTTTCATGCAAGTCTCACTCAACTTTACAGATTACCAAATCTAATATTTAAAGCTTACATAAAACAAGGGTAAAATCCTCTCATTTTCAAGTGTCCAAATAGAACGTTGTTAGAGTTTAATTGTGATGTAATTATTAGACTTTTACATACTGCTTTTATGATGACTAAGGTATTTTCAAATATCAATCCTAAACGAGATGCTTTCCTATCAGGAAGACACAAGATCTTCAGAATAAAAACCAGGATTTAAATGTCAGCTTTGCCACATTTCGCTGTTATGTTACTTAATCTATCTGGTTTCATTTATTATCTGTTAAATGAGGATAATACTAACTTGGCAGTTACTATAAAAAAAAAAATTCCCCAGAGTGTGAACAGCATAGTTCTGACACCTACTAGGTCCTCAATAAGTGAATTACAGTCCTCCTATTGTATTGTTAATTAAAACCAAACAAGCCTCAGAGAATGGACACAGGATCTCTCTTCTCGAAAGATCAACAAAACATTATCATTTTGTTATTATAGGTCATAAAGTCAGGCTTATAGCTATTTTAGTCTTTATTTATAATACAAATGAACAAAAAGCGCTCATGCCTACCTTCCAAACTTTCTTGTTCATCCGAAGTATAAGCATCCATCTGACTTTGTTCCCGTAAGAAACGAATAACTGCATAAACTAAGTGCTTGATAGATGACATTTTAAAAGCTTAAATGCTTTTCCTTGATAAGAAAAAGGAAAACACTGATCTAAGTTATTTTAAAGAATTAGGAAAGTTATAAATAACAAGGGTTATAAACTACATCAAAAGTAAAAAGCAAAAACAAAACCTGCATTACCTTCATTCTTCTTTTAAAAGTCAGGAGAACACAAAGTATTGTTATGATAATGTATCACATATTTTGATTTATACCCAGTAGTATTAGATTATGTTAAAACTTGCAAAAGTAGAATTTTTCTCAAACATGTACCACACAAGCTTAGACACTAACTCACTGGATCTTTTTTTTTTTTTTTAATTTTTTAACATTTATTTTTTGAGAGACAGAGACAGAGTGTGAGCAGTGGAGGGGCAGAGAGAGAGAGAGAGAGAGAGAAAGAGAGAGAGAGAGTCACTGACTACCTCACTGTATTTTTTTTTTTAATGTTTATTTATTTTTTGAGAGACAGAGTGTGAGCAGTGAAGGGCAGAGAAAGAGAGGGAGTCACAGAATCCAAAACAGGCTCCAGGCTCCGAACTGCAGGCTCTGAGCTGTCAGCACAGAGCCCGATGGGGGGCTGGAACCCTCGAACTGTGGGATCATGACCTCAGCAGAAGTCAGACACTTAACCGACTGAGCCACCCATGCGCCCCATTGTCTCATTATATCTTAACAGTATATATGGTACAGATACGGATAAGGACAGGGGTACAGATACAGAAGTAGAAATCCCCAAAAGGCCTCAGTACTATGTTGAGGGAGATTTCATACTGCTGACTCAGATGCTCATCTACAATAAGCATCTTCGTCTATTTCATGAGATTTTTTTTTAATGTATGCATAATTTACACTGCACCAACTTTTTTAGGCTGAGACTGTTACTTGAGGAGGAAGTATATTAAGGAAAGGGTGTTCAACTATTGAGTGTCATTCTTAATAAAAATAGCATTTCTATTTAATCTAGATATGTCGGAAAATCATTGCCTAAATCGATGGATACTACACACCGACCAGTGCTCTCTGCAGTAGCTGTGCTCTCGTGGACAAGCTGGAAGCTCCCGGTCATGTTCATTCACATGGAATACTATCGCATCCAAACAGTGGCGCAGGGCCAGCCGGCATTAATGGCTTATTTCCACTAAATCGCATCATCCATCTGTTCTCCAGGTTCCCTAATCCAAAGCCAGGGTGTGGTACCCGCCGCCAGGATGTTTATTATTTCTAGGCTTATTCTAAAGGCAAGCCCAGTCTTTAGGCCATGGGGTTGCAAGTATTAAATAAGGCCCCAGGGCAGAAGGTGAAAAAAGAATGGGGAGTGAAGAAGGTGAGGAGGGGAAACGAAGACAGCCAATCTCCTCCCGTCTTCTCCCCCTTCTTCTCCCCGTAACACATCGACCTCCTACCTCCCTTGGGTACCCGGGCCTCGCTTCGGCCCAGACGGGGTTTGATGCGGGTGCGCGGTGCAGGCCCCACCTGGGGCGGCAGGAGACGCACCCATCCCAGACAGAAGCCCCTTACCAGGCAAGAGGACGCGAGATGGTGGCAGCGGGCCCACGGGCGTCCGTAAACCGGTCCGCCCGCTCGCTGGTCCTCCGAGCTTCAGCCTGGCTCCCGATCGTAGTAGTGCCAGCGGTCGCCAAAACTTCCGCTGCTCTGGGGCCGCCGCCGCCCCTCAGCCCACCCGGCTGTGCGCTTTGCTCCCGGCCAGTGGGTCTCGCCAGAACCGCCCCCGGGGCGGTGCCAGGAGCGCGGGGCGGGGCGCAAGCCGGGGGGCGGGGCCCAAGTGGGCGCCGGCGTGGTGCTGCCGCACGTGGGAGGGCGCGGGCAGGGCTGGCAGCCACCGCCTCTGTTGCCTCCTCCGCTAGGCCGCCTCTTGGCTCCCGGGCGCCCCGCCTCCCTCAACCCCAAACCGGAGGACAACGCGCCCGCCGCCGCCGCCGCCACCGCCTCTCGGCGCTCCCATGATCGCCCAGTGCCTTTTGGCTGTGCGAGGCCTCCACAGGTATCTCGGTGTGCGGGTTAACCTTGACTGTGGGCCGGGAGTGGTTTTCCGTCCTGTCAGTGCCAAGTGCCTGTGCTCGGGCTTTCCCAAGCGCACCCCTCTGACGCTCCTGGGCCTCTCCCTCCCCGCGGCCCGCATGCTCTGCCCTGAGGGACACCTGGCGCGGGGGAACTTGGGGCCACCTTTCCCTCCTCCGCTCTCTTGGGAAGGCATCCATTCCCCTTTGTTTGGGACTGCCTCAGCTGCAGTCAGCGAGACTGGTCACAGGCCCGGCCCAAAATGAATGCAGAAAGATGGTTCGGATAAGAAAATCGTTTGACTTCCGCCCCGCCCCCCCATCCAGAACTGCAGACCTCTTACTGAAAGTGCTGGCAGCTGTAGACTCAGGAATAGGGATTCTAATTTGCCCCTCACGCACATCATTAGCATACAAATCGTTTAACGTCCTTGCAAGATGAAACCGCTATGGTTTTGCGGCTTTTCTCCGTCCATGCTTTCTAATTTCCTTTTTATTTACCTCTTCCCCATAAAACATTCGGCCTCTTGCTGGGGCAAATTGACTTGGCCCAAAATGGAGGAAATTATTGCTTGGACACGGTTTGGGGCAGCCTCAGCTGCTGTTTTGGATTGCTTCCTAGCTCCCAAGCCACACCCCTCTGCAACAGACCAGTAGCAAGATGGTGAGAGAATTAAATTCTTTGCTTGGATGCGCTAGATGGAGTGGTTTTCAGAAACAATGCCTCTACCACTCCCATTCCCGAAGACAGCCTTGAACTGTACATCCTAATGAAGATCCAACAGAAAAAAGGAAATGTGTCTTTCTTGCTAGATACTTACAAAACTACTTTGGGAAATGTTAAGCATTCAACCTTTTTAACAGTTTTCTATTGTACATGGTCACTCATCCGTGAGGAGCTTTATGTTGCTCAGTCCTTATACTTATGGTGCGTCCAAGGGACAGTAGTAATTATAAAGAGTTAATGTGATGGTTTTGGCCATATTTCACGCTGTCCTTTTAGTCTGCAGGCTGCAAGTGATAACAACTTCAAATGCAGCTATACCAACCAGTGAAGATAAATAATGCAGGTGTGAGAAGAAAGAATAAATATCGTGTAAGATACCAATTCTCAAACTTTTCAGCCCCAAGACCTCTTTACCTTACAAAAATCATTGAGGACCTAAGAGCTTCTGTTAATGTGGGTTGTACTAGATCTATCCATATTAACCATATTAGATGAAAACTAGGGAATTGTAAAGTATTTATTAGTTTATTTATAAAACAATAATAAACTCATTACATGCACAAATAACATTTCATTAAAAATGAAACTATTTTCCAAACTAACTATTTTCCAAAACTCCTCCAAAAACATGAGTAAGAAGAGTGGAATTGTGGGGGTTTTTTCCTTTTCTTCAGCTTTGTTTGTTGTTGTAAAATATACATAACTTAACATTTGACATTTTAATCATTTTTTTTTAATTTTTTTTCAACGTTTTTATTTATTTTTGGGACAGAGAGAGACAGAGCATGAACGGGGGAGGGGCAGAGAGAGAGAGGGACAGAGAGAGAGAGGGGCAGAGAGGGGCAGCCATCAGCCCAGAGCCTGACGCGGGGCTCGAACTCATGGACCGCGAGATCGTGACCTGGCTGAAGTCGGACGCTTAACCGACTGCGCCACCCAGGCGCCCCGACATTTTAATCATTTTTAAGTGCAAGATTCAGTGGCATTAAGAACTTAAACATTGTTGTGCAACCATTACCATTATCTGTCTCCAGATCTTTTTCATCATCCTAAAGTGAAACTCTGTACCCATTAAACAATAACTCCTCATTCTCTTCTTTCCCATCCCTGGTAACCACTATTCTTTCTGTCTATGAATTTTACTTTTTTAGGTAACCTCATACAAGTAGAATCATAAAGTATTTGTGACTGGCTTATATGAGTTAGCATAATGTTTTTAAGTTTCATCCATGTACTTAGGTCAGAATTTCCTTCCTTTTTAAAGCTGAATAATATTCCATTGTCTGGATATATGACATTTGTTTGTCATCTGTCCATGGACATTTGGGTTGTTTTCACCTTTTGTCTATGTGTGACTTAATAGAAAATAGCTGAATTCTTACATCTGATTCTGCATTTGATATGTTACACTCTTTTGGTTTAAGATGAAAAAAATTCCACCTCCCATTCATATATATTTGGAAAAACTACTTTTCTTTTTAAATTTATTTATTTTTTGAGAGAGACAGAGACAAAGTGAGCAGGGGAGGGGCAGGGAGAGAAGGAAAGAAAATCCCAAGCAGGCCCTTCACTGTCAGGGGCTTGAACCCATGAACCGTGAGATCATGACCTGAGCTGAAACCAAGAGTCACACACTTAAATGCCTGAGCCACCCAGGCACCCCTAGGACTACTTTTTTTTTCTTCTTCTTCTTTTTATTTATTTATTTATTTATTTATTTTTGGGACAGAGAGAGACAGAGCATGAACGGGGGAGGGGCAGAGAGAGAGGGAGACACAGAATCGGAAACAGGCTCCAGGCTCTGAGCTATCAGCCCAGAGCCCGACGCGGGGCTCGAACTCCCGAACCGCGAGATCGTGACCTGGCTGAAGTCGGGCGCTTAACCGACTGCGCCACCCAGGCGTCCCTAGGACTACTTTTTAAAAGTAATCATGGATATGCTTTATATCATACCAAAGTTTGATATGTGGTAGTGTTTTAAAGATTAGTTTCAATGCAGAATATGAAACTATCCATGTACTTTTCTTATTCTATCATATTAAAATCCATGTGTCTATCTTAGATTTTAAACGGATCTTTTACCCATGATTTTCAAATACCAAACATTGGTTACTTGGAAAATAGCAGTTCACTCTGTTAAACAGATCTTCCTAATGTTGATACATTACGTTTTACAATATCAAATCATATTCCCTAATATCATCATCCATCTCATCATAAATGTCTTGAAGTATTAGGGAACTAGCAAGCTCACAATGCCAGATGCACTTTTTCAAAATTCTAATTTTCATTTTAAAGCTGACATTTTATCACTGCTAACAAATACTGTCAGTTCCTTGAAGTGACAGGCTCACTTTGTTACATTTTTTGAGAGAATTTCTGCAGCAGAAATGCTGTATGCATACATTGCCACACATACACATTCAGTGATTGAGATTTAATAAAATTAAATATTTTACTATTTCATGAAAGTGAAATTGACATTAATTTTTAGCATGAGTGAGTGGTCGTAAAGAATATAATGACTGCTAAGACATTTTGGTGCCACTGCCTTGATTTGTTCTAAGGTGCCAATGATTTTATCTACCATTGCTTCTTACCATCAGTGCAAATGTCGACCAAGTGAACAAAGTAAATAATATCATAGTATTATCATGAAATACTTTTAACCTCACAGATGACTTGAAATGGTCTCAAGGACCCCCCTCCATATTCCCATCCCCAAGGATTACAAACCACATTTTGAAAACCACTGGTCTGTGTTACTCAGATTTTTTTTTTTTTTTCTGAGAGAGGTGTGAGAGCAGGGGAGGGGGGCAGAGAGAGAGGGAAAGAGAGAATCCCAAGTGGGCTCCACACAGAGCCCGTTGAGAAGCTTGAACCCATGAACCATGAGATCATGACCTGAGCTGAAACCAAGAGTCAGATGCTTAACTGACTGAGCCACCCAAGTGCCCCTTGTTACTCAGATTCTTTGTTTATGTGTGGAAGAAAATAAATATATAGAAAGCCATGCAATTATTATCTTGTTAGAAGCTGGTAATCAGGGGTACCTGGGTGGCTTAGTTGGTTAAGTGTCGACTCTTGATCTTGGCTCAGGTTATGATCTCACAGTTTGTGAGTTCAAGCCCCACATTGGGCTCTGTGCTGACAGTGCAGAGCCTGCTTGGATTCTCTCTCTCTCCTTCTCTTTGTCTGCCCCTCCCCTGCTCGTGCACTCTCCTCTCTCTCTCTCTCTCTCTCTCTCTCTCTCTCTCTCTCTCTGTCTGTCTCTGTCTCTCTCAATAAATAAACTTTTAAAAAAAGCTGGTGATCAACTATAGCAACTATTTGATTACTTAACAGCATAATATTACAGTTAATCAACATATACAGTAGTAGTAGTCATTAAATTACAGCATTTGTGAGTGAGTTAATCACAATATCTTTGTTTCAAACTGTATCCTCCAAAAAACAGTCGATACTAGGCAACATGGAAGCCCTCTGTGTTCTCTTGATATATTTTTCCTAATTTCTTCCGACACTTGGGAGTTCATTTTAGTGTTTTAAAGTGACCAGGTTTTTATTTACTGACTTAAGATTCTTCTTGTGTTTTCCTGTTGGCAGAGCTGCTATATATCCCCTTCCAAAGCCATTTGAGCAGCCCATATCATTGATGGATTACTAGGCTAACTTCTTGGGAATGAGGGGACTGAGAATCTGAAGACATTATGCTTGCTGTTGAGATAACCTATGACCTTAAGTAAATCACTCAATATCTTGGATCTCTCAAATTCCTTATTTTGTAAAATGAAAAGGACTAGACTAAATGATACCTAAGATTTCTTTCAACTTTTGTTGCCATAGCAATTAAACCAGGAGAATTTCCCTTCCTACCTCATCTAAATTGCACAGAATTTGAGCCAAGCAGAATCTAATGTAGAGTGAGGGATGGATCATGGCATGATCAAAAAGACAAATGGGAAAGATGACTCAACAATATTTAGTCCAGATTATGCCTATAATGGCCCTTGTTTCCTCATTCAATTAAAAAAAACCCTTAGTTTTAAAAATTATGACAGCAATGCGTGTTCACTGTGGAAAACTAGAAAATATTGACAAGCAAAAGAAACAAGTCCACCGATCCAGAAGAGCCATGTGTTAATAGCTTCCAAAATCTTTTCTACATAGATGTTTTTGTTTTTACAAATATGAGATTATACCATATTTATTATAATTTTTATGTACTGCAAGCACTCTTCCATAATATAAAGAGTTACAATATAGTCCATTTGGAAATGTATGGTAATTAATCCCTACTTTTGGATATAACTCTTCCCAACTTCTTGCTGAGTAATAGTGCTTAGATAAACATTCTTACTATTAGGTCTTTTTCCAAATCCTTAATTATTTCATCAATATAAGTTTTTAGCAAAGGAATTTGTACATCAGAGGCCTTTGATGCACATCTTTCAGGATTTGGTACCTATTTTTTTCCAAAAAGTTTTAACCGAATTTCACTCTTACCAGTGGAGTGTATAAATGCTAGTTTCCTACACGATTACCAACACTGAGCATTTTAATATTTTTTATCCTTACCAATTAGTTAAGTAGAACTTTTCTTATTGTTTTCTTAAATGTTTATTTTTTAATGTTTATTTTCGAGAGAGAGAGAGAGAGAGAGAAAGTGCAAGTGGGGAAAGCGGGAGAGAGGATCCAAAGTGGGCTCCGCCTTTACAGCAACGAGCAGCCAGATGCAGGGCTTGGACTCATGAACCATGACCTGAGCCAAAGTCACTCAACCAACTGAGCCATCCAGATGCCCTGAAACTTTTCTTATTATAATTTACATTCACTTCCCCTTTTTTTTTTTTTGAGAGTTTATTTGGTGAGTTTAATTCTCTAATAAAATTTCAGGACTTGTGATCTGAAGACCAAAAAAGTTCCTTGTTTTCTTTTTCCTTTTTTAAAAAATATGTATTCGTTTTGAGAGAATGCACACACACATGCAAGCAGGAGAGGGGCAGAGAGGGAGAGGGAGAGAATACCGAGCGGGCTCCTTGCTGTCAGTGCAGAGCTTGACACGGCCCTCGATCCCACAAAGGAGGAAATAATGACCTAAGCCAAAACTAAGAGTTATGTGCTTAACCGTTTAACTGACTGAGCCACCCAGGCATTCCCAATTTATTCATATGGGAAGTCTTAGAAAGTCAGACAAATTAAATTATAGTTATTCATAAACTTAACATTTATGTATCTTAACTGTAATTAAATAAAATCGAGATTGTCTCCCCAAATCCAGTAGTTAGAAACCCCAGAATTTTACAATGGTGCTAGAAAAAAAATACTAATGGAGAAAAGGTTTTAAGTTACAAATATCAAAGGTTACACATTAGTTGTATAAATGGATTTTAAAATGTTGTAAAGGAGGATTTTTATTGTTGGTCTTTACCCCTGGTTTTGCACAGAAACGTCCTAGTACTTTCTCATGTTTAAATAATATCACTTCTTTGGTTAAGACAAAAGAGAGAACTTCTGTGGAGAGAAGCACCTAGATTAAAGTAGGAAGAACCAAGGAAATTGATGCTTATTGGGCACATATGTATATGCCACACTCTGCTTTAGAAAGGCAGGTAGTATAGTACTCTAGACTAGACTAGAATAATCTGTAGCCTGCTTGCCTCTGCCACTGACTAGCCCTGTGATCTTAGGCAGAGTTACTTAATTTTTCTGTGTTTATTTCTTCATCAGCAAGCTGAAATTGATTGGCTGATTTTTTCAGTCGCCAATATTTACTGAGTATTATGTGCCAAACATTATTCTAGGTCTAGTGATACAGTGATGAACAAAGCAGCCCCAAATCCTTATGTTCGTGGAGCTTATGTTCTTTCTAATGGGAAAGACAGATAAGGAAAATACAGCATATGTTAAATGGGAAAATGTGCTAGGGGGCAAAAAATAAAGCAGGATAGATGGGTATTTAGTATTGGTGAGTTTACAGGAGAGGGCTCAGTGAGAAGCTGGTGTTGTGCCTGATGTGTTTGAGAACTCGAAGAGGCCATTGTGACTGGAGTGGAGTACAGGAGATGAGATAAGAGAGGGAAAAATTGTACTCATCTGTATTAGAAAAACAGTTGTTCCTTCTCCTAGGAGGCCTTTTACTACTCACACAGAACTTTTGGCTTATGACAATTAGGTCACCAAATGTGTGTGGAAGTTTTCTCCACAGCAAGCAATTCTCTGCCTCACCAGCTGGGTGTCCTACATTTTAACTTAATTCTGACACTGTCTACCTGGAGATACCATCAGATCCCCCAGGTTAAGGGCTGGCTCCACAAGTCTGCTAACCCAACTCCAGATGCCAATTGCAAGTCCATGTTGTTTCCACTGCTTCTGTCCTATTGGCTATAAGTCTCAGGTTCCCATGACTCCCTCCTTGGGTTCAATTAATTTGCTAGAGTAGCTCCCAGAACTCAGGAAACATGTTTACCAGTTAAAGGACATTATTGTAAGGATGCAGATGAAGAGATACTGAGGTCTGAGCACAGGAGCTTCTGTCTCTTTGAAGTTGGGGTGCATCATCCTCCTGGAACATGGCTGTGTTCACCAAAACTAGAAGCTCTCCAAACCCCTTATTATTGGGATTTTGATGGAGGTTTCATGAGGTAGGCATGATATGTCGTTAATTCCATTTTCAGCCCTTCTCCCTTCTCAAGAGAATGGGAGGGAAGGCTAAAAATTTCAATCTTCTAATCATGGCTCTTTTTGGTGACCAGCCCTCATCTAGGAGCCTATCCAGTCACTTCATCAGAACAAAAGACACTCCTATCAGCCAGGACATTTCAAGGCTTTCAGGAGCCCTGTGTCGGGAACCAGCGTCAGAAACCAAATATTACAACAAAAGATGATCCTAGTGCCCTTATCACTTAGGAAGTAATAAGGTTTTTAGGAGCTCATTGCCAAGAATCAGGGGCAGAGACCAATATATATTCGCTATTATCTCATATCACCTGTTTAAGATTGAGAGTAAATAAATATAGAGTACTTTGAACATTACTTGACTATATCCATTACTATTGCCAAAATAATGCTATGTAGCAAACCAAATCTTGGGAGTATAGTGATAAATGTTTATGTTTGCTGACACACGTTGTGTTTGCAGGGCAGTTTTTCTGGTCTTGACCAGGATCATTCCACCTATCAGCCATGGATTGTGTAGGCAGCTCTGTTGATCTTGGCTGAGCTGCGTCATATATTTGGGGATCTGGGATGGCAAAAGTTGGGGCCGTTTGGCTCTCTTTCACATTCTCTCTCATCCTCCAAGAGGCTAATTCTGACTTGTTCTTATGGCGATGGCAGGGTTCCATGAGAGTGGAAGTGTATACAGGCCTCCTGAAGCTTAGGCTCAAACTGGAGTACCATCAACTATGCCACATTATGCTGGCCAGAGCAACTCCCAAAGACAGACTGTATCCTGATGGGAGGAGCAGCAAACTCAAAATTGTAAGAAGTCATAGGTGCATAGAGGGGTGAAATGGAGGTCATTTTAGCATTTGGTCTATAATATCGGCACATCAAAGCTCTATATATGTTAGCTATTATTTTCATGTTTGTGAATTACCTGGTTGGATTTTGGAGGTTTTTAAATTCAGAGTATTAATTTGTAATAGCCCTTCATAAATGTTGCAATTTTTTTTTAATTTTTTTTTTAGTCTTTGAATTGTGGGGTGGATTGTTCCCGCTTTTTGTTCTACACAAGTTAAAATTTTTATGTAATCAAGTATATCAGTTTTTTGTTTGTTTTTTTTTAATGACGTCTGCCTTTGGTCATGTGCCTAGAATGTCCTTCTACCCCAAGATTAGAATTTTTTTAAATCACCTGACTTTTCTTCTAGTACTTTTATGTTTCATTTTGCATATTTGAAACCTTTATCTATCATGAATATTGACTTTTTTGAAATGACTTTTCTAATTATTAAGTGAAACCAAAAGAAAATCAACATAAACTGAAGGAAGTATGAGAAACTCCAGCTTACAAAATTGGGGTTTCTGATTACCTCAGTGTACATTGGAAGATCCTATCCCATTCCACCTACTTGGCACTCAAAAGGATATCCTTCTATTTCCAAGCCACACATAGCTGGTGTCTTTGATACCTAATCGTATTTAACCTCAAGACTAAGAGGAAAATTCTTTTTCTGCTTCACATCTTTTATTTTTTCTTCCTGTCCCCCCCCCCACCACCTTTAGGGTAACAATCAATTTGTTCTCTGTAGTTAAGAGTCTGTTTCTTGGTTTGCCTCTCCGTTTTTTTTCCCCCTTTGCGCGTTTGTTTTGTTTCTTAAATTCCACATGAGTGAAATTCATATAGTATTTGTTTTTCTCTGACTGACTTACTTCACTTAGTATAATACACTCTAGCTCCATCCATGTCATTGGAAATGGCAAGATTTTATTCTTTTTTATGGCTGAGTAATATTCCATTGTGTGTGTATACATATATATTATATGTGTATATATACATATTTTCACACACATACACAAACACACAATACAACAGCTTCCTTATCCATTCTTCAGTCAATAGATACTTGGGCTGTTTCCATACCTTAGCTTTTGTAGATAATGCTACTATAAACAGCAGAGTGCATGTATCCCTTTGAATTAGTATTTTTGTATTCTCTGAGTAAATATACCTAGTAATGCAACTGTTGGGTCACAGGGTAGCTCTATTTTTAACTTAAAAAAATTTTTTTAAGGTTTATTTATTTATTTTGAGTGAGTGACAGAGAGAGAGAGAGAGAGAGAGAGAGAGAGAGAGACTCTCAAGCAGGCTCTGCACCATCAGCACAGAGCCCATTGTGGGGCTCGAACTCACAAACTGTGAGATCATGACCTGAGCCAAAATCAATAGTTGGACACTTAACTGACTTAGCCACTCAGGCGCCCCTCTATTTTTATTGAGGAACCTCCATACTGTTTTCCAGACTTGCTACACGAGTTTGCATTCCCACCAGCAGTGCAAAAGGCTTCCTCTTTAGGAGTAGGTTTTTTATGCTTTGAGTATGCCACACCATACATAAGGATGTAGCTACAAAAATATTTACAGAAACATTCCTCTCATTTACCTGGTCTTCCCAAGTTTCCAAGCACAACAAAAGAAGACAAGTTCCAATGCTTAAAAGCATTACAAGTCTCTGTTTTATATTTGCTAGTATCTTGTGACTAAAGCAAGTCCAGTGGTCAAACCTAGACTCAAGGGTGGAGATAACTCTTGATGGAAAAAAACTGCTGTGGGGCACCTGGCTGGCTCAGTCGGAAGAGCGTGTAACTCTTGATCTCATGGTCCTGAGTTTGAGCTCCACAGTGGGTGTAGAGATTACTAAAAAAAAAATTTTTATTACTTAGAAGAAAAAAACTGCTGAATTATATTACAGTAGGTTATGCTGACAGAGATAGGAAAATTTTATAGATATTTTTGCAGTCTATTACATAGCTTATGTAGTATTCAGGAAAAAAAATTATCTTTAAATACATTAGCAAAGAAGAAAGATTTGAGTTTTTATCTCAGAAAGCCAGAAAGGGAACAGCAGTTTAAACCCAAAGAAAATAGAAAGAAGGCAATAATAAAAAGCAAAAAGCAATGATACAGAAAACAAACACACAATAGGGAAATTCAACAAAGCCAAAGTTTGTCCCTTAAAAACATGATAAAATCGATTGACTTAGGTTAGCAAGAAAAATGAGGGAATACATATACATCAATAAAAGGATTAAAATGAGGAATGTCACTAAAGATTGTACAGATGGTCAAAGATGAGAGTATAAAGAAGTGTTTGCCGATATATTTGAAAATTTAGATAAATGGAAGAATTATTTGAACAATATAACATTAAGATGGACACCAAAAGAGAAAATCTTTTATTTATTAAAGAAACTATTTTTGTATTGAAAGATTTTCCACAAAGAAAACTCTAGACCCATATGGCTTCAGCAGTGAATTCTTCCAAATATCTAAGGAATAATACCAGTCATACATAATCATTTCCAAAGAAGCAAAAAATAGTCGATACTTCCTAACTAATTTTATGAGACTACAAACCCTCATTCCACAAATTCAAGAGGACACTACAAGGAAAAACCAGTGGGCTTTTGTAAGTTTGAAAAAATTAGAAAATCAATCCATGAAATTAACCAATTAATGGAATAAAGGAGAAAAATCACGTGATTATTATGCGAGATGCATAAAAAAAATTTGATAAAATTTAATACCCATCCATAATTTAAAAAAAATTGCAAAACCAAGAATAGAAGGACTTCTTTAACTTCATAAAGTATATATTTTTTAAGCCTATGTGAAACTTCATACATAGTAGTAAAATTACTTTTAAAAAGCCTGCCTGAGATCAGGAATGAGGCAGAGATGACCGTTTTTACTATGTATATTCAATGTTGTCCTTGAGGGTTCAGCCAGTGCAATAATTTAAGAAAAAAAAAAAGATGGAAAGATTGGAAAGGAAGAAATAAAACTGTCATTTTTTTGCAATGACATAATTGTGAGTATAGAAAATGCAAAGGATAAAATATTAGAATGAATGTTTTATATCCATGGACATAAGATCAACATACAAATTGAATTATAGGTCTATTCCTTAGCAAGATACAATCGGAAAGTGAAATTTTCAAATTATATAAGTAAAAATAGAATTAAAAACTTTAAATATCTAGGAACAAATCAAAAAATATAAAACATCAGCAAACTACAAAACATTTGTGAAAAGAATAAAAGTCTAAGTAAATAAAAAGCAAGTTCTAAAAAACAGATCTAAAACAAAAGATCCAAGTAAATGAAAGGAGATGTCAGTTTGGGATTGGACTACTGAAGATAGAAACTATTTTCTGTCCACCTTATTTCCATTTTGTTTGCCTTTGGGAAAGAGCAGCTTAAGGCCAGTCAGTAGTTGTTCCTACCCATTCAGTGGCCTCAGCAGGAGCTGCTGACCAATCTTCAGTGGCAGATTAAGTGCTCCAGTCTTCAGTCTTCAGTGGGAAACTGCTGAATAGACATAGAGGGCACCTGCAGGCCTTCAGACCAGCCTACGACTTCAGGTTGAGTAGCAGTGAACTCAGGAGCAGGAGCAGTCCATTCACCCTGAAATTCCTCCTTGGTCACAGCATTTTCAATAGTGGCCTGCTCTTTTCAATCTCTCCAGGGTATCTGTAGAGGTAGAGATCAGGCATTGACCTCCCATGGGTGTTTACGGGAAATGGTGACACGCATCCACTGCATCAGACCCACTCAGCGAGCTCCCTTGTTGCAAGGGATGCTATGGTGATGTCCATATAGCACAGAGGAGAGTCTGTTACACAGAGCGATGGTAGGCTGGTTAATATAAGATGCCTCTGTAAGAGGCTGGTGGTCAGCCCTGGAATCAGTAAGCACCAGAAGTCCCTGCTCCTGGAAGGCTGCAGGATCTGGTTAGTGAAGTTTCCAGGAGTGAAGTTGTCAGCAATAGGAGTGGCTCCAGTAGCAGCAGCAAACTTCAGCACAGCTCGCTGGCCAGTATTCTTGGATGATATGACACTGACATCAAGCAGGGTTTTCAATGGCAACAATGGCACAAGCTGCCAACAGAAGCTTCTCCCAGGTTCTCTTCAGTTATGATGTAGATACCATCACTTTTCCTTTTGTAGATACACTGTTCCATCTGGAAGTCAAGGTTGGTACCACCTAAGTGAGTTCCTGCTGCAAGGAATTTGAGGATATTCTCCTCCTTCACTTGTAGGACATCAGGGCTCCGGACATTGTGAAAGTTTCCCTTTAAGTTACAACGGGAACACAAAACAACATGGTATCAACCCCTCCCTGGGTAGCACAGAAAGGTGGACTACTTAATGCAGAATTGTCGATTTCCCCTAATTTAACCTTTAGATTCAATAAAATCCCAATCAAAATCCCAGAAGAACTTTTTGTGGAAATTGACATGCATTGTCTAAAATTTAAAATGGAAACATAAAGGGCCAAGAATAGCAAAACACAAACTTGAAAAATAACAAGTTAGAGGATTTAAGCTACTAAATACCAAGGTATTACAAAGCTACAGTCATTCAAAAACAAAACAAGGGGTGCCTGGGTGGCTCAGTTGGTTAAGCGTCCGACTTCAGCTCAGGTCAGGATCTCACAGTCTGTGAGTTTGAGCCCCGCGTCAGGCTCTGTGCTGACAGCTGAGAGCCTGGAGCCTGCTTCAGATTCTGTGTCTCCCTCTCTCTCTGCCCCTTCCCCGCTCATGCTCTTTCTCTCTCTGTCTCAAAAATAAATAAAAACATTTAAAAAAAATTTAAAAAGAACAAAACACAGTTTTGTATTGGTGCAAGAATAGAAAAATAGATGAAGGAACAGAGTCTAGAAATAAACTTAATACATACTTGACAACTATTATAATATTTGGTGTGCAGTACTGTAGTAGGGGAAAGGAGGGCTTTTTTTGAATAAATAAATGCATATTCATACAGAAAGAGATGAACCCTTTTTTTTCCCCTTTAATCCTTTTTTCTTTCTTTTTTTTTTTTTTTTTTTTTTTTTTTTGAGAAAGAGACAGAGTGTGAGCAGGGGAAAGGCAGAGAGAGAGGGAGACACAGATTCTGAAGCAGGCTCCAGGCTCTGAGCTGTCAGCACAGAGCCTGAAGCTGGGCTCGAACTCACTGACCATGAAGTCATAACCTGGGCCAAAGTCAGAAACTTAACCAATTGAGCCACCCAGGCACCCCTCTTTTTTTCTTCCTTCCTTTCGTCCTTCCTTCTTGCTTTCTTACCTTTTAGTTTAAATTCCAGTTAGTCAACATACAGTCTAGTATTAGTTTCAGGTGTACAATATAGTGATTCAACACTTCCATGCAACACCTGGTGCTCATCACAACAAGAGCTCTCCTTAATCCTAGTCACCTATTTTACCCATCTTTCCACCTCCTTTCCCTCTGGTAACCATCAGTTCTCTATAGTTAAGAATCTGTTTCCCCTTTGTTCATTTCTTTTTCCCCTTTGTTTTTTTTTCCCTTTGTTCATTTGTATTTTTTTTTTCCTTTGTTCGTTTGTATTGTTTCTTAAATTCTACCTATGAATGAAACCCATATGGTATTTGTCTTTCTCTGACTTATTTCACTTAGCATAATGCTCTCTGGCTCCATCCATGTCGTTGCAAATGGAAAGATTTTATTCTTTTTTATAGCTGAGTTATATTCATTTATATGTATGTATATATATGATGATATATATAATATATACAATGATATAATGCAAAGGAATATTACATATATATATGTGTGTGTGTGTATATATATATATATGACATATACATACATGCACACACACACACACATACCCCATATCTTCTTATTCCATTCATCCCTCATTGGACACTTGAGCTGTTTCCATAATTTGGCTATTGTAGATAATGTTGCTATAAACATCAGGGTGCATGTATCAATTTGAATTAGTGTTTTTGTATTCCTTTGATAAATATCCAGTAGTGCAATTGCTGGATCATAGGGTAGTTCTATTTTTAGCTTTTTGAGGAGCCTACATACTGTTTTCCAGAGTGACTTACCAGCTTGCATTCCCACCACAGTGCAAAAGGCTTCCCCTTTGGCCACATCCTTGCCAACACCTGTGGTTTCTTTTTTTAAATGTTTTTAATGGTTTTTTTTTCTTTTATTTTTGAGAGAGAGAGAGAGAGCAGGGGAAGGGCAGAGAGAGAGGGAGACAGAGGATCTGAAGTGGGTTCTTCACTGTCAGTATAGAGCCCCGTGCTGGGCTCAAACTCAAGAACCTTGAGATCATGAACTGAGCTGAAGTCAGACACTTAACTGACTGAGCCACCCAGACTTGTGTTGTTAATTTTAGCCATTCTGATAGGTGTGAGATGATATCTCATTGTAGTTTATATTTTGCACTTCCTTGATGATAAATGATGTTGACCATCATGTGTCTGTTGACCATCTGTATGTCTTCTTTGGAAAATGTCTATTCATGCCATCTGCCCATTTAAAAAATTTTTTTTCTTTGAATACTTTTCTAAAATTTAAGTTAATTAACATAGTGTAGTATTGGTTTCAGGAGTAGAATTTAGTGATTCATCACTTACATATAGCACACAAAGCCTATCACAATGCCCTCCTTAATTACCATCACCCATTTAACCCATCCCCCACACCCAATACCCCTCCAACAACCCTCAGTTTGTTGTCTATATTTAAGAGACTCTTATGGTTTGCCTCCCTCTCTATCATTATATTTATTATTTTTCCTTCCCTTCCCTTATGTTCATCTATTTTGTTTCTTAATTTCCACATATGTTTCTTAAATTCCACATATGAGTGACATCATATGGTATTTATCTTTCACTGACTTATTTCACTTAGCATAATGCACTCTAGTTCCATCCATGTCGTTGCAAATTTCTGCCCATTTTTTAATTGGATTATTTGTTTTTTGGATGTTGAGTTTGATAAGTTATTTATACATTTTGGATACTAACCCTTTATCAGATATGTCATTTTCAAATATATTCTTCCATTGTATAGGTTACCTTTTAGTTTTATTGACTGTTTGCTTCACTGTAAAGAAGCTTTTTAGTTTCCAATATGTTTTTTTGCTTTTGTTTCCCTTGTTTCCAGAGACATATCTAGAAAGAAGTTTGCTACAGCCGATGTCAAAGAAGTTACTGCCTGTGTTCTCTTCTACAGTTTTTAAGGTTTTAGGTCTCACATTTAGGTCTTTAATCCATTTTTTGTGTGTGGGATTTCAATTTTTTTTTATTTTATTTTTTTTAAATTTACATCCAAATTAGTTAGCATATAGTGCAACAATGATTTCAGGAGTAGATTCCTTAGTGCCCCTTACCCATTTAGCCCATCCCCCCTCCCACAACCCCTCCAGTAACCCTCTGTTTGTTCTCCATATTTAAGAGTCTCTTATGTTTTGTCCCCTCCCTGTTTTTACATTATTTTTGCTTCTCTTCCCTTATGTTCATCTGTTCTGTGTCTTAAAGTCCTCATATGAGTGAAGTCATATGATACTTGTCTTTCTCTGACTGACTCATTTCACTTAGCATAATACCCTCTAGTTCCATCCTCATAGTTGCAAATGGCAAGATTTCATTCTTTTTGATTGACAAGTAATACTCCATTGTATGTATATACCACATCTTCTTTATCCATTCATCCATCAATGAATGGGCTCTTTCCATGCTTTGGCTGTTGTTGATAGTGCTGCTATAAACATTGGGGTGCCTGTGTCCCTTCGGAACAGCATACCTGTATCCCTTGGATAAATACCTAGTAGTGCAATTGCTGGATTGTAGGGTAGTTCTATTTTAAATTTTTTGAGCATCCTCCATACTATTTTCCAGAGTGGCTGCACCAGCTTGTATTCCCATCTTTAATCCATTTTTAATTTATTTTTGTGTGTGGTGTAAGAAAGTGGCTTGATTTCATTCTTTTGCATGTTGCTGTCCAGTTTTTCCAACACCATTTGTTGAAGAGACATTCTTTTTCCCATTGGATATTCTTTCCTGCTTTATCGAATATTATTGGCCATATAGTTGTGAATTCATTTCTGTGTTGTTGTTGTTTTTTAAGATTTTATTTCTAAGTAATCTCCCTATCCAACATGGGGCTCCAGCTTACAATCTGGAGATCAACAGTTGCATGCTCTACTGACTGAGCCAGCCAGGCATCCCAAACTGCTCATTTCTGGGTTTTCTATTCTGTTCTTTTGATCTATGTGTCTATTTTTGTGCCAGTACCATATTGTTTTGATTATTACAGCTTTGTAATATAACTTGAAGTCCAGAATTGTGATTCCTCCAGCTTCACTTCTCTTTTTTAAGGTTGCTTTAGCTATTCAGGGTCTTTTGTGGTTCCATAAAATGTTAGAATTATTTATCCTAGTTCTGTGAAAAATACTGTCGGTATTTTGATAGATATTGCATTAAATGTGCGGTTGGCTCTGGGTGGTATACACATTTGAACAATACTTGTTCTTTCAATCCATAAGCATGGAATGCCTTTGCATTTCTTGGTGTCATTTTCAGTTTCTTTCATCAGTTTTTTATAGTTTTCAGAGTACAGGTCTTTCACTTCTTTGATTAGGTTTATTCCTACATATCTTACTGGTTTGGGTACAATTTTAAATGGAACTGTTTTCTTAATTTCTCTTTCTGCTCTTTCATCACTAGTGTAAGAAGTACAACAGATTGCTGTATGTTGATTTTGTATTCTTCAGCTTTACTAAATTCGTTTATCAGTTCTAGCAACTTTTTGGTGGGTTCTTCTGGGTTTTCCTGCCCCACATCTTAAGTATGGTTGTAGTGACTGAAATAATCACAACTTTTAGTTATAGTCTGATTGCTATACTGCATAACATTCATACAGTAAGGGCTACATTATTAGACCTTCTCATTGTAACACTGCAATTTATACATATATATGACTTTCAGATTTCATTTTTCTTAGGAATTCTTTTATACCATGGTACAACATAGAGAAGCACAAATTATTTATGTGAAAGAGAAATCAATGAATATTAGATTCCAACTACCAATTGTGTAATTCCTTTTAGAAGTCTTACATTCAGTCATTTTCATTTTATAAATATTTATTGAGCACTTGTTATGTTATTGTTTAATTTCAGTATCTCTTTATCCTAAACCAGATTTACAAATCTTATAAATCTGTTTTTGCCATTGTTCTCTGTCTCAACAAATGTTAACATTTACTGAAGTCAAAAGTCTGGGAGCTGTCCCTGGCCTTTTTCTGTCTCTACCTTTTTCATCAATTACCAGGTTTAAAGTCTTTCTCTGTTCTCTATTTGCATTACCACCCCTATGACCCAAATCCTCATCATGAGTCACAGCCTCAGTTTTTGCTTCCTATTAATATACTTTCCTTATGAAAACAGAGATCTTTATGCAATCCAAATGTGACATTCATACTCCAGTTTAAAATTCTTTAGTTTGCCCTTAACCCTAGGATAAAATCAAAACTCTTTGATTGCTTTATAAATCCCTGTACAGTCTGACCACTAAGCTGTTCCAGCTTTTCCTCTCACTCAGGGAACTCATTGTTTTCGGCAGATAGTTCATGTCTTTACCTCCTCTTCTTAAATTAACACAGCAGATCCCTTATTTGAAACATTCTTCTCTTTCCCTACCTTTCCACAGCCTGGCTAATACTTGTCATTCATCTTAAAAGTTATTACGAAGTATTATACACAAAATATGTATATATCTACAGTTAAAAGAATGAAAAAAGAGTATCTGTATATCTAAAATGATACGTCTAGTACCTTTTAAGTCTTTTATGTGCCCCTTTCTGACCATATCTCTTCTCCTTATTCCAAAGATAACCACTGTCCTGAATTTACATTTATAGTCCTGTTCCTTTTCTTTATAATGTCATAACACAAATCTATGTTTCCCTTAGCAATATATGGTTTAGTTTCACTTGATGAAACTAGTTTTACATAGCTGTGGTTCATTTTTACTGCTGTTAAGATCTTTACCTGGGTGACCATTCCAAAATTTGTTATCTATTGTCTTGTTGGTGAGTATTTAGGTTATTCCCAGTTATTTGCTATTATAAACAATATTGCTATGAGTATTCTTGTAATTCTCCTGATACATATGTGCAAGAATATAGGCCTAAGAGAAAAATCGCTCTCTTGTAGGATCTGTGCATTCTCTACTTTACCAAATGATGTCCAATTTTTTCCCAAAGTGGTAATACTAATTTACTCCCTCTTCCTGTATAGTATTCATGTATAGCCATTGATACTCCATCCTTAGCAGCTCTTGGTGTAAAATGGTATCTCTTGGGTTTTGTATGTATTGCCATGTTTACTAATGAGTTAGAGTGTATTTTCATGTTTATTTGCCATTTGTATTTTATGCCTGTGGTATCTTTTGTCTATTTTCCTATTAGGTTGTTTATTTTTTCATATTGGATTTGAGCAGTATTTATACATTCTAGATACATTCCATTTGATTTCCACTCAGAACACATAGTGTATTTTATCCATGGTAGGTGCTGTGCTAAACTGAGAAGACAGCTGTGGACAAGAAAGAAACTATCCCTTGGAGCTAGAGAGTATAATGCAAAGTGAAATAAGTCAGTCAGAGAAAGACAAATACCATATGATTATACTCATATGTGGAATTTAAGAAACAAATGAACAATAGGAAAAAAAGAGCCAAACCAAAAAAATAGATTCTTAACTTGAAAGAATGAACTCATGGTCACCAGAGGGGAAGTGGATGGGGGGATGACTTAAATGGGTGAAGGGGATCAAGTATATACTTATCCTGATGAGCAGTGAGTAATGTATAGAATTGCTGAATCACTATATTGTACACTTGAAACTAGTATAACACTGTATGTTAACTATACTGGAATTTAAAATTTTAAGCTTAGGGGCACCTGGGTGGCGCAGTCGGTTAAGCGTCCGACTTCAGCCAGGTCATGATCTCGCGGTCCGTGAGTTCGAGCCCCACGTCAGGCTCTGGGCTGATGGCTCAGAGCCTGGAGCCTGTTTCAGATTCTGTGTTTCCCTCTCTCTCTGCCCCTCCCCCGTTCATGCTCTGTCTCTCTCTGTCCCAAAAATAAATAAACGTTGAAAAAAAAAATTTTTTTTAAAAAATAAAAAAAAAAATTTTTAAGCTTAATCAAGAAGAAAAAAGAAACTATCCCGGCTCACATGGGTTCCTGCCCTCACTCTGCTCAAGGAGTCAGATAGTAATCAAATCTCTAAAGTAGTTAGATTGTAATAGGTGCTGTTAATATCAGCTCACTTTGTACTTCCTCGGAACGAACTTACCTGACTCCTACTAAATTTGGTCCCTTTGAATACTGTATTTCCAGAGCACACATATTAGTAGTATTGTTTGCCTTCCTCTCTAGTTGACAAGTTTTCTGAGATCAGGAACCTTTTTTGTTGTTGTTTGTTACTGTATCTCCAACACTTAACCTGGTGTTGTTTACATGATAGATGCTTACTAAATACATTTTTTTTGAATGAATGAATGGAAAGTTGTCATCAGTGGTAATAACTGAAAATTCAGCATTCGTTGCTGATATATAAGGAGTATAGGCCTGGATTTGGCAATTTGATATGACAAGGACAGGTAAAAGTAGAAAGTAAATATTTAAACCTTGCAAATTTCTTTACCCAAAACACAGTTGCCAGGGGAAAGTACTATGTCTAAGTTTTAATTTAGACCTAGTTTTGTGATAAGAAATTACAGAGTAGAGTAATATGCAATAGGAAGCAAACTTAACCAACAAATATATACATGCTGGGTATATATTTTTAGTACATGGATATATTTTTAGTACATGCTGGGTGGGTATGAGAGAAGAGAAGCCATATATTAAAAGCCATATTAAAAGAATATTGGTCATATTCTCTTATCATCACTAGGATATTCACACAGTGACTTGGTACCCTATAGACTTAGTTAATGGGTCTGAAGAGTAATAGTCTAATGTAATAAATACTCTGGGAGCAAGGCTCATTCTAAATATGTCAACTTGGATACTGAAGAGATCAGGGGAGGTGCCAGCCTCTGAAGTACTGGGTCAGAAGCAACCAAGCTGAGAAAGAACAGAAGGCAAACTTCTCATGTGTGAGCCTGAGGTCAGCTGAGGACACGGAAGCCAGAGTCTCTGGACTTGTGTGATTTGGAAGTTGGTTGGGGCTGGTGAAACGTGGCACTGAACAGAACATAATCCTGTTTTGGACGTATGCAGCGAAAGTACTTATCGGTCAGACCAAGAAGGTAATGACATGCAGTTTGCCCCATCTGGTGGAAAAAGTACCCCGGAGAACCCAAAGAAGCCATGATGATGGGTTCCCATTCTGGAACACATCTCATGCCTGCTCTGCTAGATCTAGACCCTGTGCTGCAGGTACTATACTTCCACGCACAGAGGTAGCTGAGAAGAAGTAAAAACACGAAAAACTTGCTTAGCATGACAAAAAGGACACAAGGCTACTCACTAAAGTGTATAACAGCTCATCAAAAATCTTCTTAATGACACTGAAAAATTGTAAAATGACAGGAATGGTGGGTAGTAGAATGTGGCTAATTGAAACCTGTATATAACTTCAAAATCTTTATTCACTCGTGCCACAAATATCAACTGAGTACAGTTACTATATGCCATGAACTGCTAAATCCCACAAGAATAGATGTGTAAAGCAAAGCACCTAGGTTGGCGTTATTTGCTTGTTGAAATCTTTTCGTGGTCGTCTCTTTACCAGAATTACTTTGTGATTGGTCACCTTAAAAATACACATTAAGGGGCGCCTGGGTGGTGCAGTCGGTTAAGCGTCCGACTTCAGCCAGGTCACGATCTCGCGGTCTGTGAGTTCGAGCCCCGCGTCGGGCTCTGGGCTGATGGCTCAGAGCCTGGAGCCTGTTTCCGATTCTGTGTCTCCCTCTCTCTCTGCCCCTCCCCCGTTCATGTTCTGTCTCTCTCTGTCCCAAAAATAAATAAACATTGAAAAAAAAATTTTTTTAAATACACATTAATAGAATAAAAGGAAAAGAATATTAGACAAAAAATCAAAAAGAACATTAGGATTTCAGCCTTGTTGATTTATTTGGGTCCAGAGTTTTACTGAAAGCTTTCTGGCAGTAAGAGCAAAGGGAATATATCTAGTTAAGAAATATCAAGAACACAGTTTTTCCTGGTACTGTTCGGGTGATAAATTTATCATGTAGATTTATTGTATAAGAGAAATTGAGTAAGTCCAATGAATGCTAGCCTCAAGAATACTTATACAGTAAGTGCAGAAGTAGATTTTATAAAGGCTATGTCCTATTTTGACCTTTCTTAAGTTTATTTATTTTTAGAAAGAGAGCATGAGCGGGAGAAGGGCAGAGAGGGAGAGAGAGAATCCCTAGCAGGCTCCACATTTAGTACACAGCCTGACTCAGGGCTTGATCCCATGACAGTGAGATCATGACCTGAGCCAAAATCCAGAGTTGGCCATTTAACCACCTGAGCCACCCAAGTGCCCCTTGAGTTTTCTTAAAAGGCCAAGGCAACACAGCCTGCTAAGGGTCATAAAACACATACATAAATGTGATACTATGTATGGGATAAGGCACATACATAAATAATTAGAATACAAGGGTCAGAGTAATAGAGAAATTGATATGGGAGTTCAGGGGAGTGAGAGATTAGTTCCAAGATAAAAGGGAAGGACAAGGTCATAACTGATCCTTGAAGGGTGGTAGGATTTGGACATATGAAGTTTAAAAGAGGGTGTTCTCTTATCTCTAGACTATCAGAATCTAGAAATAGCCATATTGAGTAAGCTGAATGTCCAAGGCAAACATGCTAAAGACTAATGAAATGACTCCAAGAAAGAAAATGTGCTATAACTTAAACTTATATAATGTTATATATAAATTATGTCTCAACAAAACTGGAAAAAACAAATCTCAGTATATGTAGATGATACCAGGAAGAAAGGAATGAAGGAAGGAAGGAAAAGAGAAAAAAAAGAGAATGTGCAATCTATAGGGCAGACCTGGTTTCATATGCTTGCCTAATCTCACAGAACCTGTTTCTTCAACCCTAAATTAGAGATAATATTAGCTACCTGCCATAATTTTTGTAAAGATTTCAGGAATTAATGTACATGAACACATGTAGCACAATGCTTGATACCACCTGAGTACATAGTGACTTATAATTTCCTCCCTTCCATTTAAGGTAGAAAAAAGTAGTCCTAAGGATTTGGATAATAAGACTGACTGTATGTGGTTATTGAAAGTCACAAAGGCTTTATTAGTGACTGGGAGAGGATACCGATGACCTATTGATAAAGTTTTCAGATGACTCTAAGTAAAGGTGAAAACTTCAAGTTCCAGGGGATCTCAGCTCACTAGAACACCATTATTTTTTTTTATTTGTTTAATGTTTTTATTTATTTTTGAGAGAGAGAGAGAGACAAACAGAGCATGAGTGGGGAGGGGCAGGGAGAGGAGAGAGAATCCGAAGAAGGCTTCAGGCTGTGAGCTGTCAGCACAGAGCCCGACACGGGGCTGGAACTCATGAACGGTGAGATCATGACCTGAGCCGAAGTCAGATGCTTGACCTCCTGAGCCAGCCCGATACCTCTAGAACACCATTCTAATAAGGAGATTCTTAATGATACTAAATATGAACTCTCTTTTTAAACAAATCACACCTAGATGAGAGCACAATCACATAAGAGCAGCACATAGGAAAAAACTCAGAACCTTTAGTTGTTACCAGATTCAGTATGAAGCCGGTTCATGTGGCTGCTAAAGAGTAAGAGAGGAAAGAGTCACTTATCAGATGACACGATAAGTCTTTGGTGTTAGTTGCCATCAGGTATATACTTTACAGTCCTGCCTGCCTTGCCTTACTTAGTCTTTATGTAACATTTACACTATTGGCCACACAGTCTTGACTTCCAGAGAAACAAATTCCTAATTTTCTCTACTATGAGCATTCCTGAAGTTTTTTTCAAGCTTCTTTTTACTGATACCGGCCCCTCTAGTGATAGTTTTTCTCAAGTTTCTCTTCTCAATGTCTGCTGTAAAGCTCTTTTTAAAATCTCCTTTCTTTGAGCCTACATGTATGAAGTCTTTTCCACACGTACTGTCCTGTCTGAAACTTTCCCCCATCCAGCTAGTTTGCAGTCTTTTCCTCTCCCTACTTTTCCACACTAATCCCACTGTTCTTAATCTGCATGCTTTCCGAGATGTCCCAGTCCATTCTAGGAATAGGACATCTGAAGACATCTCTATCTTTGTCTCCTGCCCCAGGGTCTTGTCCTAGTCATCAGGTTTATGTCTAGTTGCCAAAATCACCATGCTTCCACACCCTGGCATATCTTATAGGCACTCAAAAAGCAACGTGTCTAAAACTTACCTAGTATATTTCTCCCAGCCTTGTCTTGCTGTTGCAGTTTCCATTTGCAGTGGTAAATGCTCTGTGTGTCATCACTAATGCTACCATCCACACTCTCAACCAAACTACAAACTATGACATCCTGTCTTTCACAAAGTCCTGCCAGTTTTACTACTTGAATATTCCTTGAATTTGTCGTTTTAGCTCCCACTCCTACTCTCCCACTTTTAATTCTCATTGTCCATCTGGATTCATGAAGCCTCCTAACTGGTCTCCTTTACCTCCTAAAATTGACTTCCACAACTCCCACAGCTACCAGAGTGCTTGGCTAAACTACAGATCTTACCCTCTTGCTCAGGAGGTCCCATTGCCTACAGTGCAAAGATCAGGCTCTTTAGCAGGACATAAAAAAACTCCACAGTCTTGCCTATCAACCTCTCCAGCCTTACTTCTCTCTAATTCCCATTTCTAACCTCCAAATTGGCTGTAATTCCTAGAATATCACCTATCCGGTGATTGAAAGTGGGCCTCTGTTAGTCTTTCCACTATGCTTGTCTTGCTTTTAGGCTTCTCCACACATCCTATTCCATCCTTGCCTAGGTAATTCCTATTCATATCCCCTCTCCAGGAAGCTTTCTCTGACTCCTCAGTCTGAGTTGAGTATTGTTCCTCTATCCGACTGTAACATCTTGGTGTAACACTCTAATTACGTTTACAATACTATATTGACTGGTGCACCTAAGTGATCAATAAGTATTCGCTAAATTCTTTTTTTCCTAAGTTTTGTTTTTAAGTAATCTCTGCACCAAAGGTGGAGCTTGAACTCATGATCCCGAGATCAAGAGTAACACGCTTCACTGACCAAGCCAGCAAGGCGCCCCAGTATTTGCTAAATCCTTACATGTTTCTCTGTCATACTAGCCATTAAATTCCTTGGAGACATATCCATCTTTTATCTTTATCAGCTAGCTCTGTACTCACTTTCTTCTGAGCTCCAAATGCCTACTGCATATCTATCCTCGGATAGCTTACTGGTGTTAAAATCATACTTCTAAAATCGAATGCCTGTAAAGCTTGTATTTTCTCAGCCTTCCCACCCTTCCGCGATAAAAGAAAAAAAAAGAAACGTTCTAATCTGCTTCTCCTCCGAGCCCTCTAGCTCTCACTCATGCCTGTGCAAAACAGAAATATGGTCATCATCTTGGATGCCCCTCCTCCTTCCATTCTCCCTTTACCAGATCTCATTGGGGCTCCACTAGAAAGCAGAATCATTCTGGATGACCTCCTGTTCTGAAATTTTGTTAT
This sequence comes from Felis catus, assembly GCF_018350175.1. Taxonomy (NCBI): domain Eukaryota; kingdom Metazoa; phylum Chordata; class Mammalia; order Carnivora; family Felidae; genus Felis; species Felis catus. The sequence goes on from NC_058368.1 coordinate 132,658,519, forward strand.
TCTGGTAATCAGCAGCTTGACTTAGCCACAATTATATAGCATTTTCAGGTTGGAAGAGGCAGCTTACTAAATAGTTAAGTTTCAAACTCTGGAATAAGATTGCCTGATTCACATAACACATGTGCCACTTACATAGCTGTGTGACTCTGAACTTAATAATTGAATATTTCTCTGCCTTCGCTTCATCTTTAGAGTGAGGATTAAATAAGGTAATGCATAGAAAACACTTAGCATAGTACACAGACATAACGAGACTTCACAAGTAAGTAAAATGACCTTGTATTGTATTCAAGTAGGTGCTTTCCTTTGCTTTCAATGTGATTTCCAAATCTAAAGGAGCTGAGGTTGGTAATTACTCATCTTTCATGTTTGTTAGGAAATTTTTTAAAAACCTGCCTTTTATCTTTTATTGGTGAGAAAACTCTTTGCTGCTTTAAAGAGTACCCTTTTGTTGTAGGCAGAGAACTTGAAGTCATTTTTATTCTCTTGGTAAAATTTGCTAAGAATGTACGTGTATCATAGAAATACAAGGTGTCATCATTATTTTTTCTTTCTCACATAGTCTGTTGATTTTCTTATTTCTCACATAAGTACAAACAGTTGACTTCTAGGGGTTGCTAAGCCACACCACCAGGAGAATTGGAATATGGCTTCTGTCAACACAAAGCCACACAGGCCATGCTTTCTGATGATCTCTGTGCCTGTCTCCCAACAAGGACAGGAGAGAATAAAGAACAGTTGCACTGAGGAGCTGTGGGTAACTTCAAGAGAATGGCAGAATTGACCTAGTGACTGGTGATAGACTATTGTACTGAACAGCACTGACTGTGGGGGAAGACTGCCTGGGTGACTGGCCGTTTCTAATAGTGTGACCTTGAGTAAGTCATTTAATCTGTCTGTGCCTTCGTTTCATCATCTCTCAAAATGTCAGTAATCTCTGTCGCAGTGTTGGGGGGGGTGTTAAATGAATTAATATTTGTAAACCACTTAAAACAGTGTCTGTTATATAAATATTTTCATTATTATTATCGATGGTGCTGGTAGTAGTGGTTGGCAGTGGCCAAGTGGCAACTAGAGGCTTAATTGTAACTGGATGAAGCAGCATGCCAGCCATCTCATAGCTGTTCTCAGAATTGTTGACCACACGTTTTTAGGTACACTGAAAGCCACATCCCTTGAATCTTCTCTAACAATGCATTTATAATGTAACATTCATTATATCTGCAAGAAAGTAAAATGCTGACACATAGACCCATAGTTGATTACCCGTGATTTAACTTCACTGGCCTGCATCCTAAATTAAAGGATTTAGACTAGCTGGTTTCTAAGTCCCCTTCCCACTGTGAATTTGTGAGTCTTTATTTACTCATCAAATATATTTATTCCTGTGCTCTTGTTTTCCTTTGAGGTTTGCTCCATTTAGTATCCCTTTTATTTTTTAATTTTTTTAAGATTTTATTTTTAAGCAATCTCTGTACCCAGCATGGCGCTTGAACTTACAACCCTGAGATCTAGAGTTGTATTCTGTACCAGCTCAGCCAGCCGGGTGTCCCTAGTTTCCCTTTTAATATGCTTGCCAGCATGAGTTCATATACTGAATTCATGTTAATGTTGCATTCATCTTTTTTTTTTTTAATGGCTTTATTCATTTTTGAAAGACAGAGAGATACAGAGCGCTAATGGCAGAGGGGCAGAGAGAAAGAGGGAGACACAGAATCGGAAGCAGGCTCCAGGCTCCGAGCTGTCAGCACAGAGCCCAATGCGGGGCTTGAACTCACGAGCTGTGAGATCATGACCTGAGCCGAAGTTGGATGCTTAGCCAACTGAGCCACCCAGTCACCCCCATTCATCTGGTTTTAAGAACATGTCTGAATTTAGAATAACTAGAGCTTGGGACATGAAAAGTTACTAATTTTTTTATTATGTAAATTTTCAATCATAAACCAAAGTCAGAAAATGGTAAATGAACCTCCTTCACCATGCTTCGAAATTGTCAGCTCATGGTCAATCACTTTTCATATACTTCTTCCTCCAATTATTTTAAAATATTTTCCAGCATTATATTACTTTAGTCATAAGTATTCCTATATATAACTCTAAAAGATAAATTCTTTTTCTAAGATACATAATCACAATACCATTGTCACATGTAAAAAAAAAAAAAATGAATACCGCTTTGTGGCTGAACCATTGTTTACAAAGAAGAGCAAACTAGTTGTTAGCTAGGCCTAGCATAAATATTTAGCCATCCTCATTCATTCAACAAAATATCCATCTGTAGATCATTACCACCCTCCAAAAAAAAGCCTAAGTATTAAGTAATGTACTGTGGAGAAAAGTCTCTCTCCTGAGTAATTTAGTAGGGTTTCCAATTCTGAAAAGTATACCCCAAACACCAATTAAATGTGCCAGAAGCAATTTATTCATCCTCCTAGAGAAAAATAAAAGTAGAATGTCTTTTTTGAATTGCGGTTTTCCATGAGGGTGGGTAGGCCATTTACTAATGAATTATTATGGAAGTCTTCATTTCATTTGTGACACAGCATTTGATTTCAGATGCTTTAATTTGCAGGTGGCTTTACTTAAGTTAGTTCAAGGATTTAAGAAGAGAAATCTTTTCATGTTCATTTATAGCACATTTAAAACCTGTAAATAGGGCACCTGGGTGGCTCAGTCAGTTAAGCGTCCGACTTTGGCTCAGGTCATGATCTCGCGGTCCATGAGTTCGAGCCCTGCGTCAGGCTCTGTGCTGACTGACAGCTCAGAGCCTGGAGCCTGTTCAGATTCTGTGTTTCCCTCTCTCTCTGACCGTCCCCTGTTCATGCTCTGTTTCTCTGTCTCAAAAATAAATAAACGTTAAAAAAAAATTTTTTTTTAAACCTGTAAATATTAAACCTCTTGTCCTATATAAAACATTAGGAGAAAGACTAATATCTTCTGTTTCTTATTTTTCAAAACCTGATATTTTACTATTTCCTTCCTTACAAGTTTGTAATCTGAACCTTCTCTAAAAGTTCTATTTGTCAAGAGTAGCAATAGTACAAATATTTCTAGTGTCGCATAGTTCTTCATATGACCTTAAGCAGTTTATTTCTTACAGTTTTTTAAATGTTTGTTTATTTATTTATTTGGCGGTGGGGGCAGGGGGTAGGGAGAAGGGGAGAGAGAGAGAGTCGTAAGCAGGCTTCACACTGTCAGTGCAGAGCCTGACATGGGGCTCAATCTCATGAACCATGAAATCATGACCTGAGCTGAAATCTAGAGTCAGGCCCTTAACCATCTGAGCCACCCAGGCACCCCTCTTTCTAATATCTTTAATTTTAATTCCTATTTCTTGGAAAAAATTACTTCGAAGAGGCCGCTTCTCATTTATTTACAGTGAAATTTGGGAATAAGAACTTATTTCCATTACATTCCAAAATCTAACGCAAAATTTCCATTTTCTCTTTTTTAAAATGGCTCATTAACATTTTAAGAAAGAGTTCACCAAACTGAATTATCATTCATTCCTGAGGAGATTTTGTATGGTATGATATATAATATAATATATAAAATTCTAACAGGAAGTTGTACACGACTGAGGTTGTATGTGGCACTGGCTCCACAATAAATAGTATTATTTTCATTATGTAAGACCAAGATTGGAACTTTATAGCTGCACTGGTCATTTTAGTCATCAAATTTTTTGTGTTATTTAAAAATAAACTTTTCTTTTTTGAAAAGTTCCAGATTTATAGGAAGTTGCCCAGATAGTACAGAGAGTTACCATAAATCCCTTACCCAGTTTCCCTTATTGTTAACATCTTATATTACTATGGAACCAACTAAGGAACCAATATTTGTCTGTTACTATTAATTAAATTCTGTATGTTACTCAGATTTCACTCATTTTTCCCTCCTCTTTCAGAATCCCTTTCAGGAGATCAACATTATATTTAATCAGCATGCTTCCTCAGGCTCCCATGGGCTGTGAGAATCATTCAGTCTTTGTTTTTAATAGCCTTGACAGTGCTGAGCTGTACCAACAGCTATTTTGTACAATACCCCTCAATTTGTGTTTGTCTGATGTTTTTCTCATAGTTAAACTAAGGTTATAGGTTTCGGGGAAGAAGATTACAGAAGTAAAGTGCCCTTATTTTCGTGTCATGTTTAGGGGTACACGATGTCTACATGACTGATCTCAGTGTTTGCCAGGTTTCTCTACCATAAAGTTACTTTCCTCTGCTTTTCCATGCCCTTCCTCTTTGTAAGCAAGTCACTAAGTGCAACCCATGCTCAAGGTAGGAGAGAAGTTAATCATCACCTTCTTGAGCAATGGAATATCTACATCAAATATTTGGAGTTCTCCTATATAGGAGATTGTTTTTTCTTCCTTCCTTCCTTCCTTCCTTCCTTCCTTCCTTCCTTCCTTCCTTCCTTCCTTCCTTCCTTCTTCCTTCCTTCCTTCTTCCTTCCTTCCTTCTTCCTTCCTTCTTCCTTCTTCCTTCCTTCTTCCTTCTTCACTCATACATGTATTTATGGAGTCATGGATTTTATACTTTGGAAAAACCAGTCATACCTTGACTCTCCCTCCCTTTAAAGAAGCCACAAGTGCTGTGTACAGCACCCAGCTACCCTTTTTTTTTTTTTAAGTTTATTTATTTATTTTGAGAGAGAAAATGCGAGCAGGGGAGGGGCAGAGAGAGAGGGAGAGTGAGGATCCCAAGCAGGCTCTGTGCTGACAGTGCAGAGTCCAATGTGGGGCTCAAACCCACAAACCGTGAAATCATGACCTGATCTGAAGTCGGATGCTCAACCGACTGAGCCACCCAGGTGTCTCACAGCCACCTTTTTTTTTTTAAACTTTAAATTTTGAGATCTAGATTTATATACACTTATGAGGAATAACACAGAATGGTCCCATATCTACTTCATACAGTTTTCACCAGTCTGAGTAAGGAGTTGATGCAATCCACCAATCTTAATCACGTTTCACCAGTGATACATCCACTCATTTCTATGTGATTGTGTATTTATATCTGCAATTTTTTCACATGTGAATTACTGTGACCATTAGTCCTCAAGTTTAAATGCTACTTGAGTATAATAACAGGACTGTACAATGAAAGAAAATAGATATTGCTTTTGGCTTTATTAGACATTGGAGGACGCTCAGAATAAAGGACCCTGGAATGCCTCTATGTTAAGGGTAGTTCTGTTCTGTACTCAAAATATTTGTGGCTGAGACCTTGGTATATATACTTTTTTGTGAACGGGCTTTTTTGGGAAGTGTACTGTGTTACCTTGGCAAGAACACTTTGAAAGTTCAGTGTTTCCATAAAGATTTTCCTAGAGCTGCTAAACATTTTTTGTGTAATATAAAAAATTACTTTCCCATACCAGCAGGTGGAAGCAAGAGCAGTCTTATTGTGTACTTGACTTTCCAAGTATACTGGCATGTTCTGTAGACAATCTATTCGTGATTCAAAGTATCTTTATGATATATCCCCTAATTACTCTGCTTCAAGAATTTTATTGTCTTGGCACTTTCTCTTGATTGCTTTATTACCTTATTTACTTGGTGTCTCGGGCTGAACTTAATAGTTATTCTGGGACAAATTTAGATTTTTATCACTTTTCTAACTCATTGATTGAACAGTTAACAACATGTGTGCTTTGCATTGAACATTCTTCCACATTTGCTAAGAAACACAAATATGACTAAGACATGCACTGTGTTCTCAAAGAACTTATATTCTAGTAGAATTAGAAGGAGAATGTCTTCATTCCTCCCCTGACCTGGGAGAAACAGATCAGTCAGCCTTCCTAGTTTTTCTCCAGTCAATATGTGGCTGGTATTCAATATTCATATAAATTTTAATTCATTCAATAAATATCTGCTGAGTACCAGGTACTATATAGGGGCTTAACTTATAAATTTATGCTTTTTTCCTTATAGATTAAAAAAAAGACCAAAGCAATCTTTATATGTATCATTTATTTTTAAAATTTTTAATACAGATCATATGGAGTAAGTATCCAATTGACACATAGACCCAGAAACATTGAACCTAAGACATTTAGAAGTTAGAAGTAGCTAATGTTAGTAACATTTCCTTGAATATACTTGGAAGACCTTCTACAAATGCTAGTTGAAATAAAATGGAAGCATGATACTCTAGACCAGTTCTGTTAGCTATTTAGTAACAGCTAATAAGAATGATAAGGGGCACCTGGTGGCACAGTCAGTTAAGTGTCTGGCTCTTGATTTTGGCTCAGGTCATGGTGTCATGGTTTCATGAGTTCAAGCCCTGCATTGGGCTCTGTGCTGACAGTGTGGAGCCTGCTGGGGATTCATTCTCTCTCTCTCTCTCTCTCTCTCTCTCTCTCTCTCTCTCTCTCTCTCTCTCTCTCTCCCTCTCCCTCTCCCTCTCCCTCTCCCTCTCCCTCTCCCTCCCTCCCTCCCTCCCTCCCTCTCCCTCCCCGTCTCTCCCTCCCCTCCCCCGCCCTCCTCCCCCCACTCACACTGTCTCTGTCTCTCTCAAATAAACTTTTTAAAAAGAATGATAATAAAACATTTTATACAAAGGATAGAAATGAAAGAGGAGAATCAACATCTAAGGCTGTGTGTGTGTGTGTGTGTGTGTGTGTGTGTGTGTGGGCGCATGCGCATGTTTATGTGTGGAAAGTGAAAGATAAAACTTCCCCAAGGCAGTTATTTGTTCTGTCCTCTAAATTCCCCATCGGTTTAGGGGCGCGTGGATGTCTCAGTCGATTAAGCATCCAACTCTTGATATCCGCTCAGGTCATGATCTTAGGGTTTGTGAGATATGCCCTGTGATAGGCTCCACACTGACAGCATGGAGCCTGCTTGGGATTCTCTGTCTCCCTCTCTCTATGCCTCTCCCCTACTCACATTCTCTCTGTCTCTACATAAACAAATAAATAATTTCCCATCAGTTTATTCCTATAAAATTTGCTGACTTGTGTTCTAATCTTTTGTGTCCTGTTCACAAGTCTGTAAGTTCCTAAAGGGCAATACGTTCATAACTTCAGTAAGTATTTATTAAAGGAATGACTGAATCAATTAATTTACTTCATGGCACATCCCTTTATGATGAACCTTTTTTGGTAATACAATCTGGAATCTAAGCATAGTCACAGATGACAGTAATAACGTAACTTACCTGAAAAATTAACAGGGAATTAAGAACTAGCATTTGTTGCATAAAAGTTTTCTTAGAATGCCTTGGCTGAACCTTATCTATGTGAAATGTAGATTGTTTGCAGCTTCCTAGGAGTACACTTTTTCAAGTGGTTTTACTACTTACCTAAGAACAGTTCATCAAAGGGCTCTGAAAAAGAGTGAGACCCGGTGCAAAGGGTAGCCATCAGGTTGCCCCAGTTTGAATTGTTTTAATCTTTGGAAATGGGTGACTACAAGCTGCCCATTCCTACATGGCCTGTTTTTCAGAGCTGGATGAAAGCTGAAGTCGAGCACTCGTCCCCAGCCCTTGTAGCAGTCCTTCAGATAACAGATCAGATAAGTGACGTCAGTGTGTGTGCCTTACCTGCCTTTTCTCCCCCACTACGAGCCGGGCGGAAGATCAAAGAGGTGCAACTAGTGAGAAATCTGCTATTTTCCTTCTCTAGGATGCAGTTGCAACATGAGTGTGGCGTGGTAGTTAAGAATATGGGCTTTGTAAGCACATCTAGTTTTAAATCCCAGCTCCACACCTGCGGTATGACCCTGACCCTATATGCCTCTTGGCTTCTTGGAAGAATTAACTAAGAAAAGTCACGTAAACTCTTGATATGGTGCCGGCACTTTAGCAGGCTCTTCATAAACAGTAGGGGTGATGATGATAACATCAGTCATAGGTGTGGCAAGTTTCTAGCTTACGAGCCTCGATGAAGATTGGTAAACTGAGGTTGGGAATTCATTAGAAAGAAAAATTTTGAACATATTGCATTTGAGATGTCTGTGGGGTCTGGTCCTCTAGCTAGGCATCTGGGTAGAATCATGGAAGTCACCAACTTTTTTGAATGGGTACAGGAAGAGAAGCCAACAAAGGAGACTGAGAAGAAATGGTCAGAAAAGTGGAAGAAGGACTAAGAAAGAGTAAAAGTGAGCTTTGCCAGAGAACTTTTAGTGACATAATGTGGACGACTTAGTGACAAGACAAAGAAGTAGAGACACCAGGTGGGACATTTGCAGGATGCAAAAACCGAAGACTATAAGTAGGGAGACACATCTTTCTTTAAAACTAAGAAAGAACATGGGAACCGGTGGAGATTCAGGAGGTTATCATACTTAATTACATTTTTTGTAAACTCAGTAACCAAGCTAGACGGGTCTTTCTGGACATCAATTCTGCTAAATAACATCAAAAGTAACAATTTTGGCTAAGAATGTGAGTCTCTCTTTACTGGTACAAGTTGACTTATCCTAAGGCATTTAATTCGATAACATTCTTTTTTTGTAAAGCAGTTCTATCCTGAGCCAAATTGAAAGTTCCTTAAATAAAAAAGCTGGTGCCTGGACCATTAGTAACTAAAATACCAGATGCTTATCTTTTTTAGGGGGCTATAAGTACCCAAAATGGAGCTCACTAACTATTGAGTACTACTCATGAATCTGTTTCTCCAATGCAACAGTCCATTCAGAAGAAAAAAATATTAGCAACATTCAGAATGCTTGAGTCCAATATGTGCCATTATTTCCATTCTGCATCATCTCTAATTGCAGGTCAGGGCTTTATAAAATGCCCCACGAAGGCTAAATACTGTCAGGTGGAGCTACTTGTATATCGGACATGTAGATAGAAGAGAAGTATTAAATAACCTTAAGTCAATCACTTCTTGGCCTTTTGATCAAAGTCAAGTGGAAGTTTTTGGACACTATTTTAGGTTCAGGGTCTATAGGTATCACTAAAAACCAGTTTCCACTTAAGGTCTGTTGGACATATAGCCAAGTCAATAGGTGAATACACTTCAGTCTGATAAGTGCTTTGGTCAGTGTACGTTTAGGGTACTGTAGGTGCACAGAGGAATAATTCCTATTCGGGCACCTCAGTGGCTCATTTGGCTGAGCATCCAACTCTTAATCTCAGCTCAGGTCATGATCTCACAGTTCGTGAGATTGAGCTTCACATGATACTCTGTGCTGACAGTGCAGAGCCTGCTTGGAATTCTCCATCTCCCTGTCTCTCTGCCCCTCCCCTGCCTGCGCTGTCTCTCACTCTTCCTCTCTCTCAAAAATAAACATTTAAAAAAAATAAACATTAGGGGGAGGAGGGAAGATGGCGGCGTAGGAGGATGCTGGGCTCACCTCGTGTCCTGCTGATCACTTAGATTCCACCTACACCTGCCTAAATAACCCAGAAAACCGCCAGAGGATTAGCAGAACGGAGTCGCCGGAGCCAAGCACAGACGAGAGGCCCACGGAAGAGGGTAGGAAGGGCGGCGAGGCGGTGCGCGCTCCACGGACTGGCGGGAGGGAGCCGGGGCGGAGGGGCGGCTCGCCGGCCAAGCAGAACCCCCGAGTCTGGCTGGCAAAAGCGGAGGGGCCTGACGGACTGTGTTCCCACAACAAGCGCAACTTAGCGTCTGGGAGGTCATAAGTTAACAGCTCTGCTCGGAAAGCGGGAAGGCTGGAGGACAAAGGGAGGGAGAGCTGCTGAGCCCCCTGACGACAGAGCTCAGTTTGGTGGGGAACAAAGGCGCTCGCCAGCGCCATTTCCCCCGCCCATCCCCCAGCCAAAATCCCAAAGAGAACCAGTTCCTGCCAGGGAACTTGCTTGATCCCCGCAAACACCCAACTCTGCACTTCTGCGGAGCCAAACCTCCAGCAGCGGATCTGACTCCCTATTGCTGCCACAGGGCCCCTCCTGAAGTGGATCACCTAAGGAGAAGCGAGCTAAGCCTGCCCCTCCTGCCCCCGTGCACCTTGCCTACCCACCCCAGCTAATACGCCAGATCCCCAGCATCACAAGCCTGGCAGTGTGCAAGTAGCCCAGACAGGCCACGCCACCCCACAGTGAATCCCGCCCCTAGGAGAGGGGAAGAGAAGGCACACACCAGTCTGACTGTGGCCCCAGCGGTGGGCTGGGGGCAGACATCAGGTCTGACTGCGGCCCCGCCCACCAACTCCAGTTATACACCACAGCACAGGGGAAGTGCCCTGCAGGTCCTCACCTCGCCAGGGACTATCCAAAATGACCAAGCGGAAGAATTCCCCTCAGAAAAATCTCCAGGAAATAACAACAGCTGATCAAAAAGGATTTAAATAATATAACAGAAAGTGAATTTAGAATAATAGTCAAAATTAATCGCTGGGCTTGAAAACAGTATACAGGACAGCAGAGAATCTCTTGCTACAGAGATCAAGGGACTAAGGAGCAGTCACGAGGAGCTGAAAAACGCTTTAAACGAAATGCATAACAAAATGGAAACCACCAGGGCTCGGATTGAAGAGGCAGAGGAGAGAATAGGTGAACTAGAAGATAAAGTTATGGAAAAAGAGGAAGCTGAGAAAAAGAGAGATAAAAAAATCCAGGAGTATGAGGGGAAAATTAGAGAACTAAGTGATACACTAAAAAGAAATAATATACGCATAATTGGTATCCCAGAGGAGGAAGAGAGAGGGAAAGGTGCTGAAGGGGTACTTGAAGAAATCATAGCTGAGAACTTCCCTGAACTGGGGAAGGAAAAAGGCATTGAAATCCAAGAGGCACAGAGAACCCCCTTCAGACGTAACTTGAATCGATCTTCTGCACGACATATCATAGTGAAACTGGCAAAATACGAGGATAAAGAGAAAATTCTGAAAGCAGCAAGGGGTAAACGTGCCCTTGCATATAAAGGGAGACCTGTAAGACTCGTGACTGATCTCTCTTTTGAAACTTGGCAGGCCAGAAAGAATTGGCACGAGATTTCAAGGTGCTAGACAGAAAAAATACGCAGCCGAGAATCCTTTATCCAGCAAGTCTGTCATTTAGAATAGAAGGAGAGATAAAGGTCTTCCCAAACAAACAAAAACTGAAGGAATTTGTCACCACTAAACTAGCCCTACAAGAGATCCTAAGGGGGACCCTGTGAGACAAAGTACCAGAGACATCACTACAAGCATAAAACATACAGACATCACAATGACTCTAAACCCGTATCTTTCTATAATAACACTGAATGTAAATGTATTAAATGCGCCAACCAAAAGACATAGGGTATCAGAATGGATAAAAAAAACAAGACCCATCTATTTGCTGTCTACAAGAGACTCATTTTAGACCTGAGGACACCTTTAGATTGAGAGTGAGGGGATGGAGAACTATTTATCATGCTACTGGAAGCCAAAAGAAAGCTGGAGTAGCCAGACTTATATCAGACAAACTAGACTTTAAATTAAAGACTGTAACAAGAGATGAAGAAGGACATTATATAATAGTTACAAGGTCTATCCATCAGGAAGAGCTAACAATTATAAATGTCTATGCGCCGAATACCGGAGCCCCCAAATATATAAAACAATTACTCATAAACATAAGCAACCTTATTGATAAGAATGTGGTAATTGCAGGGGACTTTAACACCCCATTTACAGAAATGGATAGATCATCTAGACACACGGTCAATAAAGAAACAAGGGCCCTGAATGAGACATTGGATCAGATGGACTTGACAGATATATTTAGAACTCTGCATCCCAAAGCAACAGAATATACTTTCTTCTCGAGTGCACATGGAACATTCTCCAAGATAGATCATATACTGGGTCACAAAACAGCCCTTCATAAGTTTACAAGAATTGAAATTATACCATGCATACTTTCAGACCACAATGCCATGAAGCTTGAAATCAACCACAGAAAAAAGTCTGGAAAACCTCCAAAAGCATGGAGGTTAAAGAACACCCTACTAACGAATGAGTGGGTCAACCAGGCAATTAGAGAAGAAATTAAGAAATATATGGAAACAAACGAAAATGAAAATACAGCAATCCAAATGCTTTGGGACACAGCGAAGGCAGTCCTGAGAGGAAAATACATTGCAATCCAGGCCTATCTCAAGAAACAAGAAAAATCCCAAATATAAAATCTAACAGCACACCTAAAGGAACTAGAAGCAGAACAGCAAAGGCAGCCTAAACCCAGCAGAAGAAGAGAAATAACAAAGATCAGAGCAGAAATAAACAATATAGAATCTAAAAAAACTGTAGAGCAGATCAACGAAACCAAGAGTTGGTTTTTTGAAAAAATAAACAAAATTGACAAACCTCTAGCCAGGCTTCTCAAAAAGAAAAGGGAGATGACCCAAATAGATAAAATCATGAATGAAAATGGAATTATTACAACCAATCCCTCAGAGATACAAACAACTATCAGGGAATACTATGAAAAATTATATGCCAACAAATTGGACAACCTGGAAGAAATGGACAAATTCCTGAACACCCACACTCTTCCAAAACTCAATCAGGAGGAAATAGAAAGCTTGAACAGACCCATAACCAGCGAAGAAATTGAATCGGTTATCAAAAATCTCCCAACAAATAAGAGTCCAGGACCAGATGGCTTCCCAGGGGAGTTCTACCAGACGTTTAAAGCAGAGATAATACCTATCTTTCTCAAGCTATTCCAAGAAATAGAAAGGGAAGGAAAACTTCCAGACTCATTCTATGAAGCCAGTATTACTTTGATTCCTAAACCAGACAGAGACCCAGTAAAAAAAGAGAACTACAGGCCAATATCCTTGATGAATATGAATGCAAAAATTCTCAATAAGATACTAGCAAATCGAATTCAACGGCATATAAAAAGAATGATTCACCATGATCAAGTGGGATTCATTCCTGGGGTGCAGGGCTGGTTCAACATTCGCAAATCAGTCAACGTGATACATCACATTAACAAAAAAAGAGAAGAACCATATGATCCTGTCAATCGATGCAGAAAAGGCCTTTGACAAAATCCAGCACCCTTTCTTAATAAAAACCCTTGAGAAAGTCGGGATAGAAGGAACATACTTAAAGATCATAAAAGCCATTTATGAAAAGCCCACAGCTAACATCATCCTCAACGGGGAAAAACTGAGAGCTTTCTCCCTGAGATCAGGAACACGACAGGGATGCCCACTCTCACCGCTGCTGTTTAACATAGTGCTGGAAGTTCTAGCATCAGCAATCAGACAACAAAAGGAAATCAAAGGCATCAAAATTGGCAAAGATGCAGTCAAGCTTTCGCTTTTTGCAGATGACATGATATTATACATGGAAAATCCGATAGACTCCACCAAAAGTCTGCTAGAACTGATACATGAATTCAGCAAAGTTGCAGGATACAAAATCAATGTACAGAAATCAGTTGCATTCTTATACACTAACAATGAAGCAACAGAAAGACAAAGAAACTGATCCCATTCACAATTGCACCAAGAAGCATAAAATACCTAGGAATAAATCTAACCAAAGATGTAAAGGATCTGTATGCTGAAAACTATAGAAAGCTTATGAAGGTAATTGAAGAAGATTTAAAGAAATGGAAAGACATTCCCTGCTCATGGATTGGAAGAATAAATATTGTCAAAATGTCAATACTACCCAAAGCTATCTACACATTCAATGCAATCCCAATCAAAATTGCACCAGCATTCTTCTCGAAACTAGAACAAGCAATCCTAAAATTCATATGGAACCACAAAAGGCCCCGAATAGCCAAAGTAATTTTGAAGAAGAAGACCAAAGCAGGAGGCATCACAATCCCAGACTTTAGCCTCTACTACAAAGCTGTAGTCATCAAGACAGCATGGTATTGGCACAAAAACAGACACATAGACCAATGGAATAGAATAGAAACCCCAGAACTAGACCCACAAACGTATGGCCAACTCATCTTTGACAAAGCAGGAAAGAACATCCAATGGAAAAAAGACAGCCTCTTTAACAAATGGTGCTGGGAGAACTGGACAGCAACATGCTGAAGGTTGAAACTAGACTACTTTCTCACACCATTCACAAAAATAAACTCAAAATGGATAAAGGACCTGAATGTGAGACAGGAAACCATCAAAACCTTAGAGGAGAAAGCAGGAAAAGACCTCTCTGACCTCAGCCGTAGCAATCTCTTACTCGACACATCCCCAAAGGCAAGGGAATTAAAAGCAAAAGTGAAATCCTGGGACCTTATGAAGATAAAAAGCTTCTGCACAGCAAAGGAAACAACCAACAAAACTAAAAGGCAACCAACTGAATGGGAAAAGATATTTGCAATGACATATCGGACAAAGGGCTAGTATCCAAAATCTATAAAGAGCTCACCAAACTCCACACCCGAAAAACAAATAACCCAGTGAAGAAATGGGCAGAAAACATGAATAGACACTTCTCTAAAGGAGACATCCGGATGGCCAACAGGCACATGAAAAGATGTTCAGCGTCGCTCCTTATCAGGGAAATACAAATCAAAACCACACTCAGATATCACCTCACGCCAGTCAGAGTGGCCAAAATGAACAAATCAGGAGACTATAGATGCTGGAGAGGATGTGGAGAAACGGGAACCCTCTTGCACTGTTGGTGGGAATGCAAATTGGTGCAGCCGCTCTGGAAAGCAGTGTGGAGGTTCCTCAGAAAATTAAAAATAGACCTACCCTATGACCCAGCAATAGCACTGCTAGGAATTTATCCAAGGGATACAGGAGTACTGATGCATAGGGGCACTTGTACCCCAATGTTCATAGCAGCACTCTCAACAATAGCCAAATTATGGAAAGAGCCTAAATGTCCATCAACTGATGAATGGATAAAGAAATTGTGGTTTATATACACAATGGAATACTACGTGGCAATGAGAAAAAATGAAATATGGCCTTTTGTAGCAACGTGGATGGAACTGGAGAGTGTGATGCTAAGTGAAATAAGCCATACAGAGAAAGACAGATACCATATGGTTTCACTCTTATGTGGATCCTGAGAAACTTAACAGGAACCCATGGGGGAGGGGAAGGAAAAAAAAAAAAAAGAGGTTAGAGTGGGAGAGAGCCAAAGCATAAGAGACTGTTAAAAACTGAGAACAAACTGAGGGTTGATGGGGGGTGGGAGGGAGGAGAGGGTGGGTGATGGGTATTGAAGAGGGCACCTTTTGGGATGAGCACTGGGTGTTGTATGGAAACCAATTTGACAATAAATTTCATATATAAAAAATAAATAAATAAATAAACATTAAAAAAAATAAAACAGCTGGGGGTAATCAAAAAGACTTCCTGGAGAAGGTGAGGTCTGAGTTGAGATCAAAAGCCGCAGTGGCTCAGTTGATTAAGTGTCCGACTCTTGGTTTCAACTCAAGTCGTGATCTCGTGGTTTCTGAGTTCAGGTTCCGCATCAGGCCTGCTTGGGATTCTCTCTCTCTTCATCTCTTTCTGCCCTCCCCAGCTTGTGCTTGCTCGCTCGCTCTCTCTCTCTCTCTCTCTCTCTCTCAAAGTAAATAAAGAAAAGATAATTCCAGTCTGGGGGCATTGAAGTCCTCAACAGCAGCTTGTAAAGAAAGATTAGTTCTAAAGTAAATACTAGGAATATTTGCCAAGTATTTTGAAGAATTGGGACAAGTTTCAGGAAATGCTATGCAACCACCAGAAAGAATGTATAAAATGTAAATTGTAGGGAAAAGAAGTTAGGATATTTTGCATAATGGTCTTCACTCAAGTCTTGGCTCTAATAAAACACATTTCCCTGCATGGATATTTATTTGTGATGTTGATGTATGATGCTGTTGCTGTAGTATTTTCGCCATATCAATCCCATCTCACTTCAAGTACACAGCGTCTACTATGTGCTCAGCAGTGTGCAGTGTGTTAGAGTTGAGGATTTTGACAAAAGAAGACACAATGGTTATTGTGCTTGAGAAAGCCCTCGTCTAATTTAGAGTATGAGTCAAACCAACTGAACAGATGGATGACAGTAATTTAAATACCTAAAATGAATGGCATAGGTAAAAGGTGATAGAAGCTCAGATTTGGATGAATTTGAATGGTCAAAGAAGACTTCATAGGAGGAAATGGAGGTCTTTATGTCAGTAGGTCAGAAAATTTCTGAAAGTATATTCTATAGAATGTTTTGCAAAAGTTTTAACTCAGTATAATTGTGGCATGCTCATTTTTCCAAATGCAGCTTTGCAGTCTGGTGATCTATGTCAAAATCCACACCACTTGATTTTTTTTGCCTGAGTACTTCATTTGTTTGCTAGACACAGGAAACATCAAAGCTAACAAATATGCCTTCCTGTCAATGCTGTTATATTATTCTGTATTATTTCTTAGAAGTTTCAGAGTTTTGTGTTGAAAGTGTTTTAAAGAGAAAAGAAACAATGAAGAAGGTGTGGCTGGGACAGAAATAATAGAGCCTGGAAGTTTAGGGAAAGAAAAAAACTAGTGTTTAATTAGACAGTAGAAATCTCAAATTTAATCTAGATTCTCATTTTCAAATAATTGCATGTATTAACTCCTGTAGAGAAGACAGAATCACATAGTATTGCCTGTTTTCAACTTTTGTACTTCTTGGTTGCAAAAAGTGACTAGAAAAATCCATTCCCAAGGGTATAATCATATTTGCTAGAGTGATTGCAGGTGCACTGGTTTCTCCACACAGGTGCAGTTCTCCAGGGCTGCAGAGGCACTGAAGGGGGAGAAAAGATAAATGTACCAGCACCTGAAGCATTGAATGAGCTTGAAGTCATAACAAAGGGGAATAAAGATACTCCGCAAAATGATGATATAAGAGGAAAAGCAGAGAGAATGCAGATAGAAAAATTCCCAGTAGATCAAAATATTTTAATTTTTTTTAAAAAGGCAGTTTTCATTCTTTTTGAAAATATTTATTGTGAGAGTGGATGCGTGCACAAGCAGGGGAAGGGTGAGAGAGAGAGGAAGAGAGAGAATCCTAAACAGACTCTGCACTGTCAGCACAGAACCTGATGCGGGACTCAATCTCAAAAACCATGGGATCATGAACTGAGCTGATATCAAGAGTCGGACACTTAACTGAGCCACCCAGGTGCCCCTAGATCAAAATGTTTTAGTTAGAAATAGGAGGGAATCCTTCAGTCTCCTTTTCTTTGGTAACAAGAATTGTAAATCCTGAAAGAAATTAAGATAAAATCCCAGAAGGTAAGAAGAAAGTATGACACAAAATTTAATGTGTTCTTTTGGTACATAAAACTATGGTTTCTAAATTTTCTTCCTTTCTTTTTACCCTCCCTGTATTTGGGGAATAGTGTCACTTCAAGAAAGTGGTAGTTTTTCATGAATTGCAACAGAAACTGTACAAGGGTGATTATGGGTGTATCTGTTCAGCCAGGGTGGAGGTTCTGATACCTTCACCAGTTTCACTGAGTTAAAATCAGGTATGCTGTAACCAAACACTCAACCTTGAGGTAAATGTTAGGAAATAAAGGAAAACCAGTGGAGGTTCATCTTATCAGTAAATGTTTGAGGTAATTTTCTCTTAAAGGTGTTTAACAGTAATGAGAAGTTGTCTGTAATAATTGGTTTGTACTCAGAAGAGTTGTGAAAAGAACAGGTGATTAGCTACCAAAGTCTTGTGTTTCAGTCATCAGTCCACTTGCTGGTCATTATGTCAGTAATCCCATGGCCAACCTCTTCACTTATACTAGAACTTCCTCAGAAACCTAGTCAGTAGTGGTGATGTCTCACTGCTCCTCGAGGCTTCAGTTCTGTGTATCCGTAAGAGATTGTGGAAATAATTATTTTAGACATTTTCAGCCAGCTTCACACACTGAACTTTGCATCCCTGTTAATTTCAGCCACCACCAAGCATATGAGACCCTCCAATCATCCATCATTTCTTGTTGTGACCTTCATATTTTTGCGTGTACTCGTTCCTTTACCAGTTTTCATTCCTTTATCAGTTCGGATCCTCTATGAAACAAATAACATAAAACTGCTTTCAAGCTGGCTTAAATATAACTGGAAAATAGGTCTAGGTCAGGTTTCAGAATTAACTGTTATAAGGGTGATATCAGTAAATATTTGCTTTCCTTACTTTATTCTTCTGTTCACAGTGTTTATTTCATCCTAAGTCAGGTTCTACATAATGTGGATGCCAGCTGCAGTCAAGAACACAAGCTTGCTCGGTCACACACAGTGGAAATAAGACCTGTTTCTCTCACAGGAGTTTGAGGGTAGGGGCAGCCACCTTCACAGATCATGGACATGGCAGGGGGTGTGGTGGTCGTGGTGTGCATGGGTACTAGGAAGAAATATGTGCATAGACTTAGTTAGAGGGAGGCAGTGAATGGCTGGACAATGAACACATATTTAGCTACCTATTCTACTCTTAGACTTCTGCCTTGTTATTTCTGGAACCCTTGTCCTGTAGTCAACAAACTCCTCCCCTTTTGATACTCTCTGGATTGTCTTTTCTTCTAGTAACCATTACTGAAATCCACTCAACCCTGGGGAAAATATTTTCTCTATATCCCTCTCTTTCACACCCCATATATCACAAAGTAAAGAGGAAAGACCACATCTTCTTTGTTTGCCAGCTCCTGCCTTGCCCTCACTTATGCTCCCAGACCAATACTTCTTCACCATTGTATAAACACCTTCAAGGCTCACAATCTGGTTTTATCATTCTATACCCTGCTCGTGATGTCCTCCACCAGGTACCTGGTTGGTCTTCTCCATTCTTTGAAGACTTTGGTTTCTGGCTCAGTCTTCCTTTCTGTTCCCAGGCCCAGCTGTCAAGCTGCTGACTCCAGTGTTCACATAAACAATTTATCCAATACTAGATTGCATTCTTCAACTCATTTATATCAACCATCCACTTCTGGGAAAATGTCCTGAATCGTATCAGACTGCTTAACCTTTGAATTCTTAAATTCAAACCCACACTTTTTTACTATAACCTAACTACTCCCACTTTACCTGTTTTATTGATTTTACTGAGACTGCAGTCTCTTTTCGTATCTAAAACACATCCAACTTGGGGCACCTGGGTGGCTCAGTCAGTTGAGTGTTTGACTTCTGCTCAGGTCATGATCTCTTGGTTTGTGAGTTTGAGCCCCACATCCAGCTCACTGCAGTCAGCCTGTCAGCACTGAGCCCGCTTGGGAACCTCTGTTCCCCTATCTCCGCCACTCCCCCATTTGCACTCTCCCAAAAATAAAAAAATAAAAATAAAAGTAAAATATATCCAACTCTAGACAATCACTTAGATGTACTCTACAGTTCTTTACCTTCTTCCTATCCCTCAATCATTGTAGTCTGACCTCCACCCCACCATCCCGGTGACACTACTCTTGCCAGAATCATCAATGACATTCCTGTTGCTAAATTTAACAGACTCTTCCATCTTTCTTGAGATTTGTACATTTGGTAGTTATTTACTCCCTTTTTTTTTTTTTTTTTTTTTTTAAGTAGGCTCCACGCCCAGGGTGGGGCTTAAACACTCAACCTTGAGAACGAGAGTTGAATGCTCTACCAACCCAGCCAGCCAGGCACCCCTCCCTCCCTTTTTTTCTGCTTACTTTTCACAGCTTCCTAAATCCATTCTGGTTTGGTTTTCCTTTATCTCCATGATTAAACTAGAGTTAGGGCTCAGTTCTGTTCTTAATCTGCAAACTACCTTGGGCCAGTTCAACCATTCCTCTAACTCCAATTATCATCTCATATTAACGAATTCCATTTAAATGTGCCACACCACTTCAAACTTGGCATGTCCAAAATTAAATATCTCTTCCCCCTCTCCAAAAAACCTCCTCCTCTTTCTACATTGCCTATTTTAATGATGTTACCACCATCCATACATCCAATTACAAGAATCTTGGACATCCTTGACTTTCTCACCCTCCACACTTATACCAAGTACCAAGCCATACTGATTCTACTTCCTGAATATCTTTTAAGTCACTCCAGTTCCCCCCTTTTCCTAATTCAGTATACCATGATATTATGCTCCAGTTACAGGAATAGCTTTCCTCTAGTATAATCTCTCTTTCCCAAACCTTTCAACTCACTTTGATTTGGGCAATTTCTCTAAAATGTATACCTTATTTCATCTCTTACCTTGTTAAAACCCTTCAGTGGCTCTCTCACGGACTTCAGGTTGAACTCTTTATTGATTCCCAAGGCTCTTCATATTATGTAGTCCTTACTGACCTTATCAGATTTCTCTCTCCTTACAGCTTTTGGCATTTAGATAATTTCTGGATGTAGTCCAGATGTTGGCTTGCTCCTTGTTGCCTCTGTAAAATCTTCCAAGAAAAGTTCCTTCTGAGATCTTTCAGAGTTCCCTCTGCTTATACCTGTCGTCTCACTCACCTCAATATAGAATAATAGTTCCTTTATCAATTTGTCTCTCCACAATAATAGCAGAATCTTAGTAAGTTTGCCTGTTTATCCTTGATGCCTGTCACAATGACCAGACAATATATGCTCATAAGTATTTGTTAAGTGAATGACCTTAAATAAGTCATTAGCCTCTCTGAGCCTCAACTGCCTCATCATTAAAAAGGGAATAATGCACTGCCTACCTCATAGGGTTGTTTTGGGGTCTTGTAAGATAATAGGATTGAAGTTTAGCATAGCAGTTAAGAGTGTGAGTTCTGGATCTCTATTATCTCCGTCTGGTTTTTAATCCTAGCTCACACCATATAACCAGCTATGTGACTTTGGACAAGTTACTTAACTTTCCTGTGTTTTAGTTTCCTCTTTAGTAAAATGAGAATAACTACAGTATCTGCCTCATAGTTTTGTTTTGAGGACTAAATGAATAAATGGCAAGCATTTAGTACAGTGCCTAAACACACAACAAATGTTAGCCATTAATTATAATGTTTTTATTTATAAGTTCTAAAATTATATTGCATGATATATAGTACATATATACACACATATGGCATCAATTATTAGTTTGAGGTTTTCAGGGAGGTAAAGGATTGTTATCATTAACTTAATTTCTTTTGTCTTTTAGAATAACGCCATAGCAATACCAGAGTTTATTTCCCAAACCTTAAATTCAAATTTTCATAGTTGATTTGTGTCAAATTTTGGTAAAAAAAACATTTTTTTACATGCTGTTCATTATAAAAACGTTTTGAAACATTGTAGGTAGATGTTGACACAGGAAATAACTTTTTTTATTTTAATTTTAATTTTTTCTTAATTAAAAATTTTTTAACATTTATTCATTTTTGACAGAGAAAGAGAGAGAGTGGGCGAGGGGCAGAGAAAGGGATACACAGAATCCGAAGCAGGCTCCAGGCTCCGAGATGTCAGCACAGAGCCCGATGTAGGGCTCAAACCCACAAACAACGAGATCATGACCTGAGCTGACGCACACTTAACCAACTGAGTCACCCAGGTGTCCCTAATTTTTATTTTTTTTAAGATTTTGTTTTTTTAAGTAATCTCTACATCCAACGTGGGGCTTGAACATAGAACCACAAGATCAAGAGTTACATGGTCTTTTGACTGAGCCAGCGAGACGCCCCAGCACCAGAAAAACATTTATATAAGAAAGATTACTGGTTTAATTTATAAAGGACAGTTATTATGTCTTTGACGCCTAATTTCATTTCTCACCATGACTTAATTACATGACCAATTCAGTGTTTGGTAAGTACTAATTTCATTAAATCTACATTCAAGGGAAAAAAAAACAAATGCATTTAATTTTGTGCTTACGTGTTCACCTGAAAGAGACTTGCTCAATTTTATTAAAAAGTTCTTTTTAATATAATTAGACAGTATACATTTGTGTATTGGCTTTGGACCAACAGATGTCTAATTTTTATTCTTTTTCTGTTTCTTTTCAGAGTTGGTGGTTCCAGGATTTTATTCAGAATGACTTTAGGAAGAGAAGTGATGTCTTCTCTTCAGGCAATGTCTTCCTATACTGTAGCTGGCAGAAATGTCTTAAGATGGGATCTTTCACCAGAGCAAATTAAAACAAGAACTGAAGAGCTCATTGTGCAGACCAAACAGGTGTACGATGCTATTGGAATGCTTGACATTGAGGAAGTAACTTACGAGAACTGTTTGCAGGCACTGGCAGATGTCGAAGTGAAGTATATAGGTGAGTAGCATGCAGATGCCCATCGATATTTCATTTTGTAGGCATCATAAACCATTTTATGCTTTCTGTGTTGGCAATCATTTTCCAGTTTTACAAGACATTGATTTTTCCATAATGATTAACTAATTGCTTAGAATTCAATTAAATAAAATTAAAATGTTTTATTATGTTGGCAGTGGTGCTACAAAATGTACAATCTCATTACATCTGCTTTCTGGAGAGTATTTTGACATAATATATCAAAACTCTTAAGAAGTTCATACCCTAGCCCAGCAGTTCCACACCTAAGCATTTAATCTAAATAAATTATCAGATACAGGAAAAATTATGTACAAATTTATGTATAAACAGGTACTCTGTCGTAGCAGAACCTTGGAAACAACTCCTGGGTGCCATCCAGCATATAGAAAGACCACGTAATGGTATGCTCAGGCTCTGCAACACTATGTAGCCATAATCATGTTGAGGAACAGCATTTCTTAACATAGAAAAAAAATACAGAGACAAAAACCAGAAGAAAATTTTACTAGTAGCTTATTTCTTAGGTATCGGATTTATGCTTGATTTTTTAAAATTTACCCTCTATGCCTTTCTCTATTTTGCATATTTCCTATACTTAAAATACATTATTTCTATAATATAAGTATTAGGCCCTTTGAGTTAAAGGAATGGGGATTCACTCCAATTGCCCCTAAGGGTTAGACATATTCTGTGATATAGTTATGGCTAAACAACCTTGGCTATCCAGGTTTTGTAAGAACGTAAGTTATCGGAATATCATAAACATTTGTATGTATTCTGGAATTTGGAAGGTTGTCCAGAATCCTGTACAGCCCTAGTGACCTAGTCATCTCTTAACCCTCACCAACCCCTCAACACCAAGAATTCCCTACCCTGTGCCCCACCTTAATAGGGACTCTCTTACCTCTTCTGTTTCAGTTTCTGCCTCTTCCCACCAGCTGCTTCACTCTCATTAATGGCCACTAAGTCAGGATAAAAGTCTTGAGTTTAAACTACTAAATAAAAAAGACCTGGTGGGTCTCGTTAGTCAAACTCAAAGGGATGGAGTTGGTTCGCATTTGGCAGAGTTTTTCCAGAAGGCAATATTTTGTGTGTCTCCCTTGCTATATGTGGTTTGTCCTTGGTTCAGAGACTCATTTCTTCTTCAGTCATATATGGCCAACATGGTGTGCCAGCCTGGTGAATTACGCATTTAACAAATATAAAAATCAGTGGGGGGAAAAAAAACAAAATCTTTTTAAAAATTATCTTAAAGTCTGCTGCTTTTCCAATAATACATCTTTTATTTTTTTTAATGTTTATTTATTATTTTTGAGACAGAGAGAGAGCATAAGTGAGGGAGGGGGAGAGAGAGAGGGAGACGCAGAATACAAAGCAGACTCCAGGCTCTGAGCTGTCAGCACAGAGCCCAACACGGGGCTCAAACTCAGAAACCGTGAGATCATGACCTGAGCCGAAGTCAGACGTTTAACCGACTGAGCCACCCAGGCATCCCCCAGTAATGCATCTTTTAAATATACTTTTAGTTTTCAGAAGTCCTTGCTCTCTCATAAATTTACCTCTGTAAATTAATCCTAAAAATTTTTGAGTTTAGGAGATTTTTAAAGACCAACTTTATCTTATCTATATTTGTTCTCAGAGCTCATTCTGCCTCCTGCAGTAACTGTTAAAACCTCATTTGACTAGTGTCCAATATTGTTTATAGTTTGGCAGTAAGAGCATAAGTCTGGTTTAGGTCTTTGTGGCAAAGTAAGGAAGGAAATGGTTTTTAGTATTATTGTTTGTTTAAGAATATGTTTCCAGTTTTAGGCTCCTGCATTTTGTTCTGCTCATTTTAGTTCTTGAGCAATTTGATTTTTTCTTAATATCTCCTTGACTTAATTTTAAAAAGTAAATAGAAATTATACCTATATAGTTAACTCTATCACTTAAACAGGTGCTACATCTATGAAACTTTAATTCTGTTCCATTCTTTAATCAAGGAACATAAAAGTGTATATTAAATCAAATCCTTATAGAATAATTATTTAATTAGACTTTTTAAACCACATGTTATGAATTTATGCAGATATTTGAGGTGATTTTTCTTTTTACAGCTTTATAGCACTGTTTTAAGAGGACTGATATGAGTGAGGTAGCTTGTTTAACTGGATAGTTTCTTGGTATGGAAAGGATAGCTCTACTGTCTACCATATATCATATGTGGAAGTTTTACCTGTTTACAATACCTTCAAAGTACTAAAGCTAATAAAAGTGTATTCATTGTCACAGTATAGCCACACCGTTCCTATAAACCATACTCATTTTGTGTTGCCTAGCTGGCTCAGTCGGTTAAGCGTGCAACTTTTGATTTTGGCTCAGGTCACAATCTCATTGTTCATGGGTTAGAGCCCCATGTCAAGATCCTCACTGTCAGCACGGAGCCTGCTTGGGATTCTCTCTCTCTCTCTCTCTCTCTCTCTCTCTCTCTCTCTCTGTCTCTCTCTCTCTCTCTCTCTCTCTCTCTCTCTCTCTGACTTTCCCCTCCCTCCTCTCTCTGTCTCTCTGTCAAAAATAAATAAAGAGATGCCTGGGTGGCTCAGTGGTTAAGCATACAACTTCAGCTCAAGTCATAATCTCATGGTTCGTGAATTTGAGCCCTGTATCAGGCTCTGTACTAACACCTCAGAGCCTGGAGCCTGCTTCCGATTCTACATCTCCCTCTCTGTGCCCCTCCCCTCCTCATTCATTCTCTCTCTCTCTCTCTCTCAAAATTAAATAAACATTAAAATTTTTTTTAAATAAATAAAAACAAAAAAAAATAAACCATACTCATTTTTTCTGTAGTTGGGGTCATTTCACTGACATCAGATTTTTGCCCGATGAAAGTCACATTACAAATGTATTAAAAACCCAAGAAAGAATTTTAATATGTGAAAATTAGAGCAGTTCGTTACCACCATCATTTAATAGGAATAGTCCCAATATTCAACTGTTCACTGGATGTGTCCACTGAGATTTCTGGGAATCTTCTAAAATTGTATGGAACTTTTATGCTTGTATGAACGTTTGCATTTTGGGGAGAGTCCATAACTTTGACTAGATTCTCTAAAGAATCTGTAGTGAAGGTTAGGAATTTCTATTTTAAATAAACTTCCCCCACCCCAACTAAATTGGTCTGCTTTTCTCTGGAAAACAGTGTGGAGGTTCCTCAAAAAATTAAAAGTAGAACTACCCTATGACCCAGCAATACCACTGCTAGGAATCTACCCAAAGGATACAGGAATGCTGATGCATAGGGGCACATGTGCCCCAATGTTTATAGCAGCACTTTCAACAATAGCCAAATTATGGAAAGAGCCTAAATGTCCATCACCTGACGAGTGGATAAAGAAGATGTGGTTTATATATATAAGGGAATACTACTTGGCAATGAAAAGAATGAATTCTGGCCATTTGCAGCAACATGGATGGAACTGGAGGGTATTATGCTAAGTGAAATAAAACAGGCAGAGAAAGACAAATATCATATGTTTTCACTCATATATGGATCTTGAGAAACTTAACAGAAGACTATGGAGGAGGGGAAGGGGAAAAAAAAGCTACAGAGAGGGAGGGAGGCAAACCATAAGAGACACTGGATACTGAGAACAAACTAGTGTAGATGGGGGTGGGGGAGAGGGGAAAGTGACTGATGTGTAGGGAGGAGGGCACTTGTTGGGATGAGCACTGAGTGTTGTATGGAAACCAATTTGACAATAAATTATATTTAAATAAATAAGTAAGTAAGTAACTAAGTAAGTAAGTCTGCTTTTTTCTAAAACATCCTCTCTCTCTGCCAGTCCCCATGCTTGTAGTCTCTACTTTTCCAGTCCTCTCCTGAGGTCTTCCTCTTGCCCTGCCTGCCCTAAGGTCCAGCCTTCATCATAGGTGTTACATAGTGCTCCAGTCCTAATATTGCTGTGTTCGAGTTACTATCCCATTCTTTTGGCAACTAAGCTGCTCTATCCTGTATTCTTTATCTTTTCATGTACTGTTCCCTCCTCCCACACCCCAGATTATAAAATGTGTTAGTATGAGAACTATGTCTTTATCTTTCAGCATTCCCAGTTAATAAGTTACACCCTAAACATACTTTGATAAGTGCTCAGTTTATACCCTTATTGTTCCTAATAATGCCACTGCAACAGCCAAGTCCTGCATTAGATGCTGTTTCCTGATGGCCTTACAAAACTTTACAGAAGGTATAAAATGAAAAACTTATATTAGGATAATCATTCCTCTAGGTAGGAGGTATTTTTCTTAATGCTGATTGGATGAATCCTTATGATTTTGTCCTCTATTGACAGTGGAACGAACCATGTTAGACTTTCCCCAGCATGTCTCCTCTGACAAAGAAGTGCGGGCAGCAAGTACAGAAGCAGACAAAAGACTTTCTCGTTTTGATATCGAGATGAGCATGAGAGAAGATATATTTCTGAGAATTGTTCATTTACAGGTAAATGATGTTATAAACCCTTTTAAAAGAAAAAATCTGTACTAAAAAAGTAAAAATCTTTGACCAACAGTAAAAAGTATTTGAGGGCACTTGGACGTCCCAGTTAAGCATCAGACTTTTGATTTCATCTCAGGTCATGATTTCATGATTTCAAGTTCATGAGTCCAAGCCCCGCATCAGGCTCTGCGCTGACAGTGTGGAACTTGCTTGGAATTCTCTCTCTCTCCCTCTCCCTCTCCCTCTCCCTCTCCCTCTCCCTCCCTCTCCCTCCCTCTCCCTCCCTCTCCCTCCCTCTCCCTCCCTCTCCCTCCCTCTCCCTCCCTCTCCTTCCCTCTCCCTCTCCCTCTCCCTCTCCCTCTCCCTCTCCCTCTCCCTCTCCCTCTCCTTCTCTTTCTCCTTCTCCCTCCTTCTCTCTTTCTCTCTGTTCCTCCCCTGCTTGTATTCTCTCTCTCTCAAAATAAACTTTAAAAAAAGGTATTTGAAAATTTCTAGATTTTGATTCTAATTATGATAGTAATGGGTACAGCATAGTATTTATTGTTATACTACATAGGTTAATGTTGAGTTGCTAATTACATTCACTTAATACTAAAGACCAAGTGTGAAAAAGTGTACATCTATAAATCTAAGGATTGTTAATTGTCATGAACATAATGTTTACTCTTTGAATTTTCTAAATGTTGCAAGGTTTATATTAGATCAGATCAACTAAATGGAATTGAGTTGTTTATCTGTAAATATCATGTGGTTTTGGCCATGATATTAATGACATACTGTTGATGCTGCATGCCAAAGTCATTCCTCTCTGTCATCCTTACATTTTTCAAGACTCACAGAAATTACAGATAATGAATGTTTTAGGTGGGTCTGCCTTGAGTGCTTTTGATATTTCATCACCAATGTTGATTTGCTTCCTAGCATTTTCGTCATGTCTTTGCTTTGAATTTTTATTTTCATGACACTCAGCAATTTGTTTGGAAAACAGCCATTCTTTATAATCCTAGACATTTTTGTTTAATTTTGCATGTTTCTTTATTCAAATCTCAAACATTTTGGGGGCACCTGGGTGGCTCAGTCTGTTGGGTGGCCGACTACAGCTCAGGTCATGATCTCACGGTCTGTGAGTTCGAGTTCCACATCAGGCTCTGTGCTGACAGCTCAGAGCCTGGAGCCTGCTTCCGATTCTGTGTCTCCTTCTCTTTCTGCCCCTTCCCTGCTTGCTCTCTGTCTCTTTCTCAAAAACAATAAACATTAAAAAAAAATTTTTTTAAATCTCAAACATTTTGGGGCGCCTGGGTGGCACAGTCGGTTAAGCGTCCGACTTCAGCCAGGTCACGATCTCGCGGTCCGTGAGTTCGAGCCCCGCGTCGGGCTCTGGGCTGATGGCTCAGAGCCTGGAGCCTGTTTCCGATTCTGTGTCTCCCTCTCTCTCTGCCCTCCCCCATTCATGCTCTGTCTCTCTCTGTCCCAAAAAAAATAAATAAACGTTGAAAAAAAAAATTTAAATCTCAAACATTTTGTTCCTTTTAGCAAATTATGATAAGAGTTGAAATAAGAAAGCAGTTTTATTTCACGTTTTAACTTACTGAAGAATATGTAATCAAGATTTTAGACATTTAAGATATATGTGCTGTCTATTCTCTCAGTCAGATAGGCACTTTTTACCCTGTAATTTATATTCATCTATATTGTTCATAACTGTTCATCTTTTTTTTTTTTTAAGTTTATTAATTTTGAAAGAGAGAGTAGGACAGGGGCAGAGAGAGGGAGAGAAAGAATCCCAATCAGGCTCCTTACTGTGAGTGCAGACCCCAGTATGGGGTCAAACTCACTAACCATGAGATCATGACCTGAACTAAAATCAAGAGTCAGATGTTTGGGGCGCCTGGGTGGCACAGTCGGTTAAGCGTCCGACTTCAGCCAGGTCACGATCTCACGGTCCGTGAGTTCGAGCCCCGTGTCGGGCTCTGGGCTGATGGCTCAGAGCCTGGAGCCTGTTTCCAATTCTGTGTCTCCCTCTCTCTCTGCCCCTCCCCCGTTCGTGCTCTGTCTCTCTCTGTCCCAAAAATAAATAAACGTTGAAAAAAAAAAATTAAAAAAAAAAAGAGTCAGATGCTTAACCAGCTGAGCCACCCAAGTGCCCCCATAACTGTTCACCCTTAGCACTATAAAAATAACATAAACTTTAATAACTTCATGATTATTCTTTATTAGTTACATTGTTCTCTTTTTTTGACCTCAGTTATTACTCTGTGTGATTCAAATCATGGCCCTTACAGTCCCCTTTATTTTATTTCATCCCCCCCCCAATCTAATTCCTTTCTAGATCTATATTAGGTATGTATTTTAAAACTTTTTCCAGAATATCTCATTTTCTTTTGTTAACTCTGTTTTCATTCTGACTTCTAAGTTTTCATTTGGAATTTTCTAGCCTCAAGAAGGTATTGCAATCTTAATGTTATATATCATGTTTAATGTTTTTCTCTGATATTTATGAATGTTCTCAAGATATGGAAGGTGTGTCACTTTAGATTTCTTTGTTACACTTTTATTGGAATCTGATCCCAGTAAATTTGGAAACAAACTGCTGCCGGGATAGTATACTAAAATACTATACCAGATAGACACCAGTGCATTCATCCTATTAGTTCATTTGTTTGGGCTGGGTTTTTTTTTTGTTTGTTTTTTTAATTTTTTTTTTCAACGTTTATTTATTTTTGGGACAGAGAGAGACAGAGCATGAACGGGGGAGGGCAGAGAGAGAGGGAGACACAGAATCGGAAACAGGCTCCAGGCTCTGAGCCATCAGCCCAGAGCCTGACGCGGGGCTCGAACTCACGGACCGCGAGATCGTGACCTGGCTGAAGTCGGACGCTTAACCGACTGCGCCACCCAGGCGCCCCTGGGCTGGTTTTATTGTAATAATTTACAGTGGTTTCAGAGTCATTTCCATAATTTTTCCTTTTTTCCAAGAGAGTAATTTTTCCCATGCATGTCATTCATTCTGTGACCATTGGTAGGAGCTTTTACTGTATCTGTTAAGGCTAGATCAGAATAATAAACAAATAACAATTTTTTTTTTATGCAGTGTAACTTATCTGGTGAATTTAGTTACCTTTAAATACCTTCATTGACAAATAGTTGTGTTTATTTAGGCAGTATTTTTTTTTATTGTATTTTATTTTTTTGATAGACACAGGATGACTGTAGGAAAGGGGTAGAGGGAGATGACAGAGAGAGAGAGAGAGAGAGAGAGAGAGAGAGAGAGGGAATCCCAAGCAGGCTCAATGGTCAGCATGGAGCTTGAGGTAGGACTGAATCCCACCACCCTGGGATCAATCACGACCTGAGCCGAAATCAAGGTGGATGCTCAACGAACTGAGCCACCAGGTGCCTCTATTTTATTTTAATTCTAATATAGTTAAGATATAGTGTCAAATTGCTTTCAGGTATACAATATAGCCATTTGACAATTCTATATATTACTCGGTATATAGGTAGTATTTTTTAAAATCTAAAAGTATCAATATGAGTTTTCTGCTAGTACTGGACACTTTAACAAATGGTAAATTTCATCCCATTCATACCTAAAAGACAAAGGTAGATATAGCTATTTACTTTTCAGTGTAATGTTGTAAGTAAAATAGGGCAACCATGATGTGACACATAAAGCCTTCATTAAGTTGGATAGTAGGTTCTTAAAAGTATATGAAATCAGCAATTTCAGGCATAACCTACTAAAATGAGGGTACTGTGAGTAATACTGAGATTTCAAGATACCACCAATGTAGACAATAATCAAATATATTTTTAGTTTGATATAAAATGTTATTTTAGCTCTCGTGTTGTTCTTCACGTAGGATTAATAAATAGAAATAAGAAATTAGGGGCACCTGGCTGGCTCAGTCAGTGGAGCATGCAACTCTTGATCTCAGGGTTCTGAGTTCAAGCCCCACATTGGGCATAGAGATTACTTAAAAAATAAAATCTTTAAAAAATATATGAAATTACTTTTCTCAGTTCTTTGTGCAAAATCTGTGTTCAGTAAGCCTTCCAGTTATCTATTGATGTATAATCTATTACTTCAAAACTTACTGCCTAAAAATAGCAGCAATCATTTTTTTTTTCTGTCATGGTTTCTGTGGATCAGGAATTCAGAAAGGAATCAATCAGTTGGGTAGCTCTGGCTTGGGGTCTTACATGGAAAAAGGAAGTGGTGGCTGGAGCTGAAGCATGTGGAGGCTAACCAGACATCTCTCTCTTGGTGTCATGTCTGGACACCTACATGTTGTCTCTTCATGTGGCCTAATTTGGGCCTCCTCATAGCATGGCAGCATCAGGGTAGTAGGACTTGTTTCATGGAGACTCAGGACTCTAAGAATGGTGTTTCCACAAACTCCACAGAAGCCGCCGTTACATTTTCTGACCTCAGAAGTCACCTAGCATCACTTCTGCCATACTGTACTGATTGACCAGTCACTGCGATCTGCCCGAATTCAGGGGACATGACATCTCAGTCTAAGGAGTATCAACTTATTTGCAATCATGTTTCAAAACCTCCAAAATAAGTCATGTGTTGACTCTAGATGGATGAAATTATAATAGAGCCTGAGACTAACCAGTGTGCCATAGTCTTCCTGCCTCCTTCTTATGTGTGATTAGTACTTTACATTTACACAGCAGTATAGTTTTCTAATTTAACTTTCCTACCAAGCTTGTGAGGCATCCCTTTTTTATAAATGGAGATACTGAAGTTCAGAAATGGTAACTTCTCAAGAGCCACAGAGGTAAATATTTAGTCATTGATCATAAACTAAAGCTAGAAACAGTTGGTGACCAATCTGAAAGCTAGGCCTTTAGTAATTGTTGCTAGGACAGGGGTTTTCAAATGTGGGAAAGAAAAAATTGGTTCTTCTCCTCACAAGCAAACTGAGAAACAGCTTTTCGAAAATTATATAGGAATATGTCTTTATGATACCTGAGCAGAGAAGTATTTGTGAAACAAGACCCCAAAGTCTTAACTAAAGCATAAGACAGATAAACATGATTGCATTAAAATAAAGAACTTCTGGAGTTCCTGGATGGCTCAGTCAGTTAAGCATTCTATTCATTCGGATTCTAAGTCTCCCTCTCTCTCTGCCTCTCCTGTGCTCACACATACACTCTCTCTCTCTCTCTCTCAAAAATAAGTAAACTTAAAAAAAAAAAAAATACGGGAGCCTAGGTGGCTAGGTTGGTTAAGCCTCTGGCTTCGGCTAAGATCATGATCTTGTGGTCTGTGAGTTTAAGCCCCACATCATGCTCTGTGCTGATGGCTTGGAGCCTGGAGCTTGCTTCAGATTCTGTGTCTCCCTCTCTCTCTCTGCCCCTTCCGCGCTCATGCTCTGTCTCTCTCTCAAAAATAAATAAACATTAAAAAAAAGTAATAAAAAATAAAATAAATAAAAACAAATGCCCATTTATAACTTTGAGGCTTAGAAAAAATAAAGAACTTCTATTAATAATGTGAAAAGACACTAAAACTAAAAAATACTGAAATACCCAAATACTAAATTAAGAAATTTATAAAACAGGAAACTAGCAAAGCATTAGTACCTAGGATATATAAAGAGCTACAACAACAAATCCCAAAAGAAAAATGGGCAAAGGGCATGAAAAGATATTTCAGAAGAAACATAAATGTCAATTAAACATGAAAAGATGTTCAACCTCGTCAGTAATTGTGGAAATGCAGATGAAGATCCCAATAGGATACCATTTCATTCACTAGATTTGCAAAATCTAAGAAGTCTAACAGTGCCAACAATCTATGAATGTGAATCAATGGGAATGTTTGTTCACTACTGGTAAAGGTGTAAATTAATTAAAAAATTAGAGTAATAACTAATTTGGAGAAAAACTTAATATTATGAAGTAGGATCTCACAATCTCCATAACTCAGCATATCCTCACTGTCTCCTACCTCCCCATTTATCTAGAAATAGTTTTGCATTTGTACACAGGTGAAATTGGACACTTGTGCATAACAACATTATCTATAATAGCAAAACACTGAAACAACTTAGATTTCCATTAGCAGGAAAGTGGATCAGTGAATTTTAGTATATTTACATTGGAATATTTTATAGCAGTAAAGTAAATAAACTACAGCAACATGCAACAGCATGACTGAATATGAGTAACAGTGAAAGAAAAAAGTCCCAGAACACTACCTACAACTCAGTATCATTTTACCAAGCTCAAAAAGAAGCAAACCAAATGTATACATACTGGTAAAATTGAAAAAAAAAAATGTTTAACATAAAATTCAAGAGAATGGTTACCTGTTGCATAGGAAAGTATAGCAGTGTTGTTAATATTCTTTTTCATAAGTTAAAGGGTGGATTTCATTTGTCTTTATAACATGTATATGTAATTTTACCCCTTTGTTATATAAAAATTATTACATGCAAATTTAACATGTTAAATTTATCCTTAATTCTACCAGGAAAAAAAAAAAGGAATAAGAAATTAAAACAAACATTTCCTTATTCCTTTCAGTTAAAAATGTCCAGGTATCAAAAGCCAGCAGTCAAGGCCACAGATCTTGGTGTTTCCCCATCCTGACAAAGGTTTCTTAGTTGTTGGCTAAAGCCAGCAAAGGTTTCATAGACCCTCTTTCAAGCCATATTGGTGAGAAAAATGTGCACTGTCTCTATGTTGAAACAGTCCAGGCATATAACATTTTATTCCAGTGGACTACTGAGTAATAAGCACAGAAGAGGGACTCTTTAGTGAAATAAGAGTCTCAATTATGCAAGCTGAATTGAGAAATACAGTTATCTATTTTAATGTTGTTTATACTAATCTTTTAGAGCCCTGGGCTTTTGTCAGGCTGATTAATCTTAGCCACCTAGTGAAAAGTTTTAATTTTAAAGTGTAAAATAATGCTTTGAAGCATTATACATTTTTGTATTCCACCAGCCATGGAAGCCTCATGCCAAATTAAAATACAGGAAACATGCCTTAAAACCATGGCAAAAAAGAAAGAAAGGAGGGAATGGAAGAAAAGAGGAAAAGAAAGAAAAAAGAAAGGAAAAGAAAAACAAAGAAAAGAGAAGAAAAAAGGGAGAGTGGCAGGGAAGGAAAAAACTAAGTCCAAAATTCAGCATGGTAATAAGTGTCTTAACCTACACCATCCCTTCTTGATTTTGAAATACGTAAGTCTAGTTATTGGTCATAATCAGAACTACTGAAACTTGTAGCTTTGTGAGGCTTTAAAAGCCTAGAAACAAAGCATCAACTACCTTGCCTTAGTTTCTCCATTAGCCAGACACCACTCTTCTGCTTCCCGAGTGCTTAACTTTGTCTTCACTCACTACGTGATCCTGACATTGTCTGCTAATGTATCTTTTTTCTTTCATATTACTTAAAGCACTTGCAGGATATTCATCTTTCTTTCCCTGGTACCTAGTGTAAGTGAGGGCTCGGTGAATGTATGCTGAATCAAGCTAAATGGGCCCCAGTTAAATGTGTCTTCGTTCAGAATGACACTTCTCACTCCCAGTGTCCTCACTGTGCTGTGACTCATACCAAAGCAGGGGCTCCTGTGGTGGTAAGTTGAATTAGTAGTAAGCAAGCAGGCCTTTGTGTGTCCCTCCTGTCTGGGAACATAGGCAGCTGCCTAAGAATGCCTGCTTCACCATAGTCAGATAGAAACCTAACAGAAAACATTTAAAAGGACAGAAGGGGCACCTGGGTGGCTCAGTAGGTTAAGCATCCAGCTTTGGCTCAGGTCATGATCTCTCGGTTTGTGAGTCTGAGCCCCGCATCAGGCTCTGTGCTGACAGCTCAGAGCCTGGAACCTGCTTTAGATACTGTCTCCCTCTCTCTCTGCCCTTCCCCCACTCATGTTCTATCTTTCTCTGTCTCTCAAAAATGAATAAATGTTAAAAAAAATAAATAAAAGTGCCAGATGGCCAACAGACACATGAAAAGATGCTCAACATCACTCCTCATCAGGGAAAAACAAATCAAAACCACACTGAGATACCACCTCGCACCGGTCAGAGTGACTAAAGTGAACAAATCCGGAGACTATAGATGCTGGCGAGGATGTGGAGAAACGGGAACCCTCTTGCACTGTTGGTGGGAATGCAAAGTGGTGCAGCTGCTCTGGAAAACAGTATGGAAGTTCCTCAAAAAATTAAAAATGGAACTACCCTATGACCCAGCAATAGCACTGCTAGGAATCTACCCAAAGGATATAGGAATGCTGATGCATAGAGGCACATGTACCCCAATGTTTATAGCAGCACTTTCAACAATAGCCAAATTATGGAAAGAGCCTAAATGTCCATCACCTGACGAGTGGATAAAGGAGATGTGGTTTATATATATAAGGGAATACTACTTGGCAATGAAAAGAATGAATTCTGGCTATTTCCAGCAACGTGGATGGAACTGGAAGGTATTATGCTAAGTGAAATAAGCCAGGCAGAGAAAGGCAGATATCATATGTTTTCACTCATATGTGGATCTTGAGAAACTTAACAGAAAGTGGTCTAGTTTCATTCTTCTGCATGTTGCTGTCCAGTTCTCCCAGCACCATTTGTTAAAGAGACTGTCTTTTTTCCATTGGATATTCTTTCCTGCTTTGTCAGAGATTAGTTGGCCATACTTTTGTGGGTCTAGTTCTGGGTTTCTATTCTATTCCATTGGTCTATGTGTCTGTTTTTGTGCCAATACCATGCTGTCTTGATGACAGCTTTGTAGTAGAGGCTAAAGTCTGGGATTGTGATGCCTCCTGCTTTGGTCTTCTTCTTCAAAATTACTTTGGCTATTTGGGGCCTTTTGTGGTTCCATATGAGTTTTAGGATTGCTTGTTCTAGCTTCGAGAAGAATGCTGGTGCAATTTTGATTGGGATTGCATTGAATGTGTAGATAGCTTTGGGTAGTATTGCCATTTTAACAATATTTATTCTTCCAACCCATGATCACGGAATGTTTTTCCATTTCTTTATGTCTTCTTCAATTTCCTTCATAAGCTTTCTATAGTTTTCAGCATACAGATCTTGTACATCTTTGGTTAGGTTTATTCCTAGGTATTTTATGCTTCTTGGTGCAATTGTGAATGGGATCAGTTTCTTTATTTGTCTTTCTGTTGCTTCATTATTAGTGTATAAGAATGCAACTGATTTCTGTACCTTGATTTTGTATCCTGCAACTTTGCTGAATTCATGTATCAGTTCTAGCAGACTTTTGAAACTAGACCACTTTTTTACACCATTCACAAAAACAAACTCAAAATGGATAAAGGACCTGAATGTGAGACAGGAAACCGTCGAAACCCTAGAAGAGAAAGCAGGAAAAAGCCTCTCTGACCTCAGCCACAGCAATTTCTTACTTGACACATCCCCAAGGGCAAGGGAATTAAAAGCAAAAATGAACTATTGGGACCTCATGAAGATAAAAAGCTTCTGCACAGCAAAGGAAACAATCAACAAAACTAAAATGCAACCGATGGAATGGGAAAAGATATTTGCAAATGACATATCGGACAAAGGGCTAGTATCCAAGATCTATAAAGAGCTCACCAAACTCCACACCCGAAAAACAAATAATCCAGTGAAAAAATGGGCAGAAAACATGAATAGACACTTCTCTAAAGAAGACATCCAGGGGCACCTGGGTGGCTCAGTCGGTTAAGCGGCCGCCTTGGCTCAGGTCATGATATCCTGGTCCGTGAGTTCGAGCCCCACGTCAGGGCTGTCTGTGCTGACAGCTCAGAGCCTGGAGCCTGTTTCAGATTCTGTGTCTCCCTCTCTCTGACCCTACCCCGTTCATGCTCTGTCTCTCTCTGTCTTCAAAAATAAATAAACGTTAAAAAAAAAAATTATTAAAGGGGCGCCTGGGTGGCACAGTCGGTTAAGCGTCCGACTTCAGCCAGGTCACGATCTCGCGGTGGGTGAGTTCGAGCCCCGCGTCGGGCTCTGGGCTGATGGCTCAGAGCCTGGAGCCTGTTTCCAATTCTGTGTCTCCCTCTCTCTCTGCCCCTCCCCCGTTCATGCTCTGTCTCTCTCTGTCCCAAAAATAAAAATAAAAACGTTGAAGAAAAAAAAAATTAAAAAAAAAATTAAAAAAAAAAAGACATTCAGATGCCCAAAGGCACACGAAAAGATGCTCAACGTCGCTCCTCATCAGGGAAATACAAATCAAAACCACACTCAGATACCACCTCATGCCAGTCAGAGTGGCTAAAATGAACAAATCAGGAGACTATAGATGCTGGCGAGGATGTGGAGAAACGGGAACCCTCTTGCACTGTTGGTGGGAATGCAAACTGGTGCAGCCGCTCTAGAAAACAGTGTGGAGGTTCCTCAAAAAATTAAAAATACACCTACCCTATGACCCAGCAATAGCATTGCTAGGAATTTACCCAAGGGATACAGGAGTGCTGATGCTAGGGGCACTTGTACCCCAATGTTTATAGCAGCACCTTCAACAGTAGCCAAATTATGGAAAGATCCTAAATGTCCATCAACTGATGAATGGATAAAGAAATTGTGGTTTATATACACAATGGAGTACTACGTGGCAATGAGAAAGAATGAAATATGGCCCTTTGTAGCAACGTGGATGGAACTGGAGAGTGTGATGCTAAGTGAAATAAGCCATACAGAGAAAGACAGATACTATATGGTTTCACTCTTACGTGGATCCTGAGAAACTTAACAGAAACCCATGGGAGAGGGGAAGGAAAAAAAAAAAAAAAAGAGGTTAGAGTGGGAGAGAGCCAAAGCATAAGAGACTCTTAAAAACTGAGAACAAACTGAGGGTTGATGGGGGGTGGGAGGGAGGGGAGGGTGGGTGATGGGTATTGAGGAGGGCACCTGTTGGGATGAGCACTGGGTGTTGTATGGAAACCAGTTTGACAATAAATTTCATATTTAAAAAAAAAAAACTTAACAGAAGACTATGGGGGAGGGGAAGGGGAAAAAAAAGTTACAGAGAGGGAGGGAGGCAAACCGTAAGAGACACTGGATACGGAGAACAAACTGGGAGTTGATGGGGGATGGGGGAGAGGGGAAAGTGAGTGATGGGCATTGAGGAGGGCACCTGTTGGGATGAGCACTGGGTGTTGTATGGAAACCAATTTGACAATAAGTTATGTTTAAATAAATGAACAGGAAAAAGGAGAACAAAACTTCATATATAACATATTTAAGTAAGTTATGCCTCTGTCTTAGCTTTTGCAATAGAATCTGTATTCTGTTATCTTCTATTGCTTTAGCATATCAGTTTTTCTAAATGATATTCAAAAGAATATACTATGTTAATTTTCAGGATTCTTTTTTTTTAATGTTTATTTATTTTAGAGATGGAGAGAGAGACAGAGCACAAGTGGGGGAGGAGCAGAGAAAGAGGGAGACACAGAATCTGAAACAGGCTCCAGGCTCTGAGCTGTCAGCACAGAGCCCGACATGGGGCTTGAACTCAGGAACAGGGAAATCAGGACCTGAGCTGAAGTCAGACGGTCAACCCACTGGGCCACCCAGGCGCCCTGGGATTCTTTTTTTTGTAAGTTTTATTTATTTTGAGAAAGACAGAGACAGCACAAGTGGGGGTGGGGCAGAGAGAGAGGGTGAGAGAAAGAATCCCAAACAGGCTCCGCACTGTGAGCACAGAGCCCAGCGTGGGGTTAGAACCCACAGGGTCATGGGAACATGACTTGAGCCAAAACCAAGAGTCAGATGCTGAACTGACTGAGCCACCCAGCCAGCCCTGTTTTCAGGATTCTTTTATAATCCTACGGTTATAATTCCTACTTTGTGTACACAATATAGAATGTCCCACTGAAAAAAATTTTTATTTACATATTTTTTTAAGTTTATTTATTTTGAAAGAGAGAGAGAGGGAGAGACAGAATCCGAAGCATTCTCCATGCTGTCAACAGAGTCCAATGAGGGGCTTGATCTCATAAACCATAAGATCATAACCTCAGCCAAAATCAAAAGTAGGATGCTCAAGGAACTAAGCCACCCAGGTGCCTCTATATATTTTAGAAACTGAAAATGTGAAGGTCTTGTGAAGAAAAGGACAAAGTCATGGGATAGAAGGTGGGGAGGATTTGGGAGATATTAAGAAAATTTTCACTTATTTATAATGAAATTTTGAAGAATGATAATAAATTAAGATTTTGTAATACAGTGGTATATGGTATATTGGGGAAAGTACCAAATTAAGAATTTGAGAAATTTACTTCTTTCCATTTTTACTAATAAATAGCTGAATGATCTCAGGAACTTCTCTTCAGTTTTCTTGTCTGTAAAATGAATATACAAGCATATGTGTAAGTGTTTGTACACGTGTGCACGGGTGCTTTCACGCGTCTATATAAAAGCTCTTTGTTACAGGAAGAGGTTAGGGGGAAACTAAATCTTGTCACCACAGAGATTAAGTGAATTAAGTGCCTCTGCTGTCAGATTATATAAATTTGAAAGTTACTTCAGAGCACTTTAGGCTTTGCCCTAACCCTGAAGAGGAGAAACTTCACCCAAAGAGGCCTGAAACCTTGTTGGATTCAAGTGGATTCAATTCTTGTTCAGCAAGGATGGTGCAAGGCCAGCAGAACAGTGTAGTAAGTACTTGGGCAGTAATTCTGACCTTGCCTGGAGATTGTAAGGGAGAATATTCTTATGATCAGCTCTGGGACAGGAATGTGCTTCAGAAGCACATTTTAGAAGTGCTTAACTCCTACTAGAGCCCTCCAGAGATTGCCGAGACCTCAGAGTCTGACTGGCAGATGGTGCCTGGTTACATTTGAGTCAGAATTTTGTCAAGTGTCATTTTTGTGCCCAGTCAACTATTTCAGTACAGATGATTAGTCATATTTTAATTAGACCTAATTCAAGGCAGATTTTTCATAGAACATCCTTCTACCTGTTTATGCTTGTCTTACCTTTTGGGGGGAGTCAATAGTTTTTACCTAATCTAGACCATGAGTTTTGAGTTAACTGTGCTGAGTATGCTTCTGGGCTGTCTGAAGTAGCAGCCCTGGTGCTCCCAGATACAGCAAGTCCAGGCACTCCTAGTTGGGGAGCCCCTCCTGATGGAGCTTAGCACAGAGTGAGAATTCTGCTCGCGTCAGCTGCTGAGATATGTGAAGAGCCTCTGTTCTCAGGTCAGGGCCAGTGTGACCAGGTAAACCCAGGAAGCAAGTACGTGGTACACTGCTGTGCAGCAGTGTGCCTGGCTTCTGCCTTGACCCACTTCCCTGATGGGAAAGCCCTCTGCTCCCAATCTCAGCCTGCTCATTTGGGTCCCTCACAACTTAACCCAACTCTTGACAGGCCCTTTTCACTGCAGTTTTTTTCTGCCCCTGCTACATATAGCTCCTGCCTAGATGCTCCCCAACCTTACAACATCCAGTATTGTACTTTCTAGAAACTCCTATTGCCATGCCCCACACCTCAGGACATACTTTCTGGTACTGTTAAAACCGGCCTTGATAAATCCAGGTTAATCACACCCACATGAACTCTGTGATTTGAACTGCTAGCCGTCCCTGAGGGAGCCAGCCCACAGCCCACTTAAGTCCCCCTGGTCATTCTGGGTTTCTTGCCATTGCAGGCACCTGCTGTGGGGACCCCAGTGTTTGCCAACACCAACTAGAGAGGGTTCCAACTCCAGTCATGCCAGCATGCTCAGAAGTTCTCCATGGATATGAAAGGAGATTATTATAGAAAAAGGAGACTTATTGTTCTCTGCCTCCACAGAGAATAAATGCAGAGGAAACTATGAGTAATGTATGCACAACAAGTGCTTTTTAGTACCAGGACATAAAATTTTTTATTGGCAGGCAAAGTGAGATACAGATTGTTATATTAAGTAGTGCCCTCAGTTAAAATACAGCTATTTGCCTGCTGCAACAAAATGTAAAAAATTACAGAATTATTGCAGCAAAGGCTTGCACCAACAGTCTAAAATGCAGACACTAAAGCTGAGCACTGTTCTTTCAAAGATATACTTAGTTGGGAAAATATAAAGTTCAGGGGTGGACAGCCCAGGTCTTCATGGAGAGAGAGTGCACCCAATGGTAGATCTCTAAGGCTCTAGAGACAGAAGTCTCTCATTGGCTGTCACCCACACTGAGTCCATTACACCTGCTGACTCTGTCTGCAGTCCATTTCCTCCGAAGGACCATGAACTGACCAGCCATCCAGATGTGCCATGCATATTATGCCACCTGTTTTGAAGAAACATCTGGTGTTTTTATTACCTTGCTATTGCTGGGGGAATTTTCCATTCTCCTCCAAGGCCCTCCATTCTTTTGAGTGATGTTGTTTGTGTTGCTGCATAAGGGTTCAAATGTTCTGTCCAGCTTTCTTCCTTTTTGTGCAGTGTTGACTCATTTTCCCCAGACACTTGTTCATATGCTGCTTGCTGTCGTCTCTTGATCTCTCTTGCCAAACGACAGTAAGGCATTTTTGAAGTGCCGGAAGTCTTTGGCTGGGGTTTTATCCAGCTGTCCTTGTTTGGTATGTTGGCAAAAGAGTCCCACTCTCCATTTGTGTAGAATTTGCCCATTATTTCTATTCCTGCCTCTCAAGTGGAGCCAGGTTAGCCAAATGATAGAAAATTAAATCCAGATGATTCGCGATAAGGAATATGTTTTATGAAAAAGACCATGGTCATAGAGAATGCTCAGAATGAGATTATGCAAATGTTTCTATTATCACACGTTCAAGTAGTACAGACGCTCTTGATTCTAATGCAAGGCAAAGCAATTCTGGTTAGCTTTTTATTTATTTAATTTATCTCTTTTAAATGAGCAAAGCTCACTTAAGCATAAAAGAAATTAGGTCTTCAAAAGAGCCTGCCTCGTAATCACCTATGTGTTTCATAGCCCAACAGAGATGATGAATAAATTTGCTTTGGTCTCATAGTTGATAATATACCCATGCACTATTGTACAGAAATGGCTGTCATGCTCTTTCATTTCAGGAAACCTGTGATCTGGGTAAGATAAAACCTGAAGCCAGAAGATATTTGGAAAAGTCAGTTAAAATGGGAAAAAGGAATGGGCTCCATCTTCCAGAACAAGTACAAAATGTGAGTTTGTTTCTTTTTTTTAATTTTTAAAAATGTTTTATTTTAAGTAGACTCCATACCCATCGTGGGGCTTGGACTCATGACCCTGAGATCAAAAGAGGCATGCTCTACCAACTGAGCCACCCAGGCACCCTGTTTATTTTTCTTATTGGAAAGAAAAAGAATAAATAAACAAAATATAACAACAGCAACAACAAAAAAACAAGTAGCACATTTGTAATATGGAAAATAACACATAATATTAAATCCGTTTACAGTGTATTTGGTAGTCAGTGTTTTTAAATTCTGCAACCCCTAAAAAAAAAAAAAAAAGAAAGAAAAAAAAGTCTATAACTCCTGTAAACCTCATGGTGACTGACAAACAACTCATGATTTTTTTTAATCCTGTATATTTTACCTTTGCTTCATGTGTGCTGGGTTTATTTTCCCTACTGTATTTTACATTTTCTTAAAGCTGGTTCCAGATCTTAATAGTTGATTTACATCCTCACTCCCTTGGTCATACAGAGATAGCACACTCTGGTAATAAAATTTTTATGATGGAGAGTTTTATTCTTTTTCTGTCAAGATTTTATTTAAATTCAAGTTAGTTACATGTAGTGTAGTATTAGTTTCAGGAATAGAATTCACTGATTCATCACTTCCAGATAACTCCCAGTGCTCATCACAAGTGCACTCCTTAATGGCCCATCATCCATCTGGCCCCTCCCGCCACCCACTTCCCCTCAGCCACCCTCAGTTTGTGCTCTATAATTAAGTCTCTTATG
This sequence comes from Felis catus, assembly GCF_018350175.1. Lineage (NCBI taxonomy): Eukaryota > Metazoa > Chordata > Mammalia > Carnivora > Felidae > Felis > Felis catus. The sequence continues at coordinate 132,700,943 of NC_058368.1, forward strand.
GTTTGCCTCCCTTTCTGTTTTTATCTTATTTTTCCTTCCCTTCCCCTATGTTCATATGATAGAGAGTTTTAATACAAGCATTTTAGAATGAAATACCCTATAATTAATACATTTAACCCTTGAACAGCCTAAGGGTCAGGGTGGTGACCCCCTGCACAGTCAGAAATACACATATAACTTCTGACTCCCCAGAAATTTAACTACTAAAGTCTCCTATTGACCAGGAACTTTATCCATAATGTAGTCAATTAACTTGTATTTTGTATGTTTTGTGTATTATATACTGTATTCTTAAAGAAGGCCAGAAAAAAGAAGATGTTACTGAGAAAATTGTAAGCAAAAGAAAAAACACTGACAGGACTGAAATTTATTTACTGAAAAAAATCTGTATATATGTGGACCCAGATAGTCCAAATCCCTGTTGTTCAAGGGCCAACTGCATATACCTTTTAAAGCCAGAGAGATTAGCTACTGAAAAGTGCTTCTCAAATTGTCTCTTGTCTAATGCTGATCACACCTTCCAGTTTAGTAAACTCAGCTGTAGAATTAACTCATTCTTCTTGGACAGGAAAAACAAACCCATGATTTGTTTCCAGGTCATTCTTCTATTCTCCTGTTCCAGTAGAACAGGAAATAACCAAGTGATGTTCAGCATAGTAGATACAACTGAAGGTACCACTGACATACGGGTACCTTTCTGTCACCCAGATGCCCTTTGAACACCTTGTGTCTTTAGCTTGTTATAGAAGCAATGTGACTGATCTCACTTATCTGACCTTTTGTCTTCCTGGTCACTCATCAAATCTATTTGGGGCATGAACACTGTATTAGTTAAAATGTGTTTACTTACAGCTCACAAAACCCTGTTGACACAGTTTAAACAACAGGAGATTTATTTGCTTGTATAACTGGGAAGTTCCACCATCCAGAAGGACATAGAGAAGTCTCCATCAAACCTCCCCTCATGTCTTAGTGGTGGCCCAGATTGGATCATATGCCAAATCCCAAATCCCCTTTTAGTGAGGATAATGCCAGGCCTGGCTTACCTGAACTAGTCCCATCCCAATTGATATCCTAACTGGCACAGAGTCACACCCCTGGAACTTCAGATAGGATCAGGTCCCACCCAATCTACATGGCTACTGTAGAATGAGGGAGAGGGGAAGGGAGTATGGGGTGACAACCAGAGTGTCCAAAAACAATATTGCGCAGTATGTGTTAAGTCAGCCGACTCAAATTTAGCGTGCAACAGAATTACCTGGAAAGCTTTTAAAGCTCTGAGTACAGGGCTTCATGTCTGAGAGTTTGTGTTTTCATTGGTTTGGTGTGAATCTCAAGAATATGCATTTCTGGGGCACCTGGATGGCTCACTTGGTTGAGCATCCAACTTTTGATTTCAGCTCAGGTCATGATCTCATAGATGTGCGATCGAGCCCTGCTTCAGGCTCTACACTGGGCATGGAGCCCATTTAAGATTCTCTCTTCATCTTCCTCTGCCCCTCTCTCTCTCTCTTCTGTCTCTCAAGAAAAAAAAAAAAAGAATATGCATTTCTAATAAATTCCCAGGTGATGAGGCTTCTGGTCAGGCCCATGCTTTGAGAACCATTATGGTTTATGTAAATTTCATTATTTAGCATTTTTAGAAGATGGGACAGGTTAATAAAAATGTCTCATGTTTTTTTCTTGTGGTTTCCTTTTTTTTTCTTCCTTTGATTTCCCACTTAATAGTTTTTATACATATGTTAGTTCCCATAAATCACCTCAGTTTACAAAGCTCTGTAATACTAAGATATAGCCTTTTTTCCAAAGCAACTATAGAATTAATTTGCACTTCTTATCTCTTGGTTTACTTCAGCACCAAATACTGATTTCTACATTAAAACTTTGAATTGGAAAAGATTAGAAATATATTAATTATTAATAGGCTACTAGATTGATCCATTCACCCAGCAACTATTTATTTTGTGTATATACCATGTGCCAGAGTACGCTTTGACTATCCCTCCTAAATTTATTTAGCTCTTACAAGTTTACAGCTAGTTTCTACTGCATCACTGGAATTGCCTTTTTGTACATGTTGCATACAGATACTCATGGACATAGCAGAGAAGACAGCAAGGGAACTGTTGTATCAAGCATATCTTTATTTTTTTTTAACATTTATTTATTTATTTTGAAAGAGAGAGAGAGAACACAAGCAGGGGAGGGACAGAGGGAGAGGGAGAGAGAGGATCCTAAGCAGACTTTGCACTGTCAGCACGGAGTCTGATGTAGGGCTCGAACTCACAAACCTTGAGATTAAAACCTGAGCTGAAATCAAGAGTCAGACGCTCAACCGACTGACCACCCAAGCACTCCTCAAGTATGACTTTAAAAAAAGTACTTCCTGATAGTTGGGTATAGAAGCCAGTCTTCATATAAAAGTGAAACTTACTTGACCAATGACAATAAAAATCAAAGTTTCATTTTATTGTTCATATTCTGTATTTGTATCCTCTGTTCAGGAAATCAAAGCAATGAAGAAAAGAATGAGTGAGCTATGTATTGACTTCAACAAAAATCTCAATGAGGATGATACCTTCCTTGTATTTTCTAAGGCCGAACTTGGTAAAATCCTGTGTTTTTTTTTTTTCTTTTTCTGGATTAAATAATATAATTTAGGCAAATAATGTTACCTCATAATTTGTCAAATCAGAGTTGAAAGAATTTTTTAAAAAATGAACCAGTGCCTTCTACAGAGCCCATCATGCCTTCTACAGAAAAGACAACCAAACCATGCATAGATTTTATGCTAATAAGAGTGTATACTGTTTTTAGAGACAGTCCAAAGGAGATTTCATAATATTTCTTGGTAAATTACACTGGTATTTAACAGCCTTCAGTGCCTTGACATTTTTTTGCCTTATAATGTCCCCTACATTGTCACTTAACCTAGTGTCTTCTTAATCTGTTCTGGATCTTTCTTGGCTTAATTTTGCCTGTTCTCCATCAAAACACCATCTGCACCAGTGCACTGAAGCCTATTCATGTTTTGAATTACCACCTCCTAAGCCACCTGTCTTCTAACTACCACCCCCAATCCGGTAACATCCAAATGATATTATAAGGATTGTCATTATTTTACTTGAACTTCAATTACTCTACAGAATTCCTAGAGATTCTTAAAGGCACCATGCCAATGCTAAATCAACCAATAATGAGTGGAAAAAATTGACGTATGAGAAAATGATTTTTTGCAGGTGCTCTTCCTGATGATTTCATTGACAGTTTAGAAAAGACAGATGATGACAAGTATAAAATTACTTTAAAATATCCACACTATTTTCCCGTCATGAAGAAATGTTGCATCCCTGAAACCAGAAGGAAGATGGAAATGGCTTTTAATACAAGGTGCAAAGAGGTACTCTAAATGTTTGTCTTTTGTCTTTATGGGAGATTTTAAGAAAGAGGTTTGCTTTGTTTACCAGTGTCAGAGTTAGCTCAGAGACCAGTACACTTATTTGTGTGAGTATTATGCCTCCTAATTCCTGAAAGCTTTTAGCTTTTCCCTTGCTCATTAGCAGCCTCAGTGTGGCCATATCCTATGCTATTCTAATAAAAATAGAACGGGTTAAATAAACTGAAAGTTGTATTCTTTCACTAAGTTGCTAGTCAAGGGCTCGTGGAGCACCTGTCTTCAACAAGTGACTTCCAAGGCCATTCCAGCTGTCACCATTTCCCAGCTTCTTGGGAAGAAGGAAAATAAAGACAGCACTTTTAAGAAGACTTGGAAATGACATACATCAACTCCATTCACATCCCATTGACTCGAGATTCCATCATGTAGCAATATCTAGCTGCAGGAGAACCTGGGAAGTATAGACTTTAGTTGGCAGTCTTTGGCTCAGCTCAGGGAATTCTATTACCAAAAAAGGAAGAAATAGAAATGCATTCTTAGAGTCAACTAGCCAGCTCCACCACAGTCTGCCTCTCTAGCTCTGCAGATAGCTCCTTTTTCCCCGCACATATAGAACCTATTCACCATATGTCAGATTCTAACCAGTTACTGCCTTGAGCTCAAACCCCTGGATGTCTGGAGTCCTCCCCACTTGTAGCTTCTCATTATCTAGCAGCCTGTGAAAGAGAGGGCAAGTTGTCTGGTCCATTCATCCCCACCATGCACACCCACTGATAGAATAGGAACAGAATAACCACACTAAAAGCTCCTATTTGGAAAAGGAAAGCATGAGAAACATAGGCCCATACCAGTTTTCAAAAAGCTCTGGTGAAGTTCCTTGGATAGCTCATTAAAGTTATTTGGGTTCTTTTTCCAATAGGAGTTTGTTTTAGCAATTGTACTCCATGACGCCTGGTTTTACCTGCCAGAAATTCTTTCTTTCCTGTTACCTTCCATGACCATATCCTGGGCAGCTACTAATAAAGATGCCTGCTGATGCTGGTTTGACACCTGAGGATTGCTTTAGGGATCAAATAACCTCAAGCTTTTGTAGGCCAAGCTCATGATGCCTTTGGTAATACAATTCCCTCAAAAACTTAGTAGGTTTATTGTCTGTTTGCTTCTAGTCAGATCCATGTTAAAACGTTTACACCCAAATAATGTTTTGGTCAACACTTCTTAAATCTACCAGATCTTTTTATATTGGCTCCTATATCCTATCCATCCTGCTTTTTTTCAATTTAATGGAGTCTGTTTTGGGGCCTTCTGAAACAGTAGGCTTGAGGAGGAAGGCAACATTCTCAAATGCATCTCTACAATTCAGTAACTCTGAGTGACAGTCTTTTCTCCCAATGTTAGGAGTACAGAGCAGTCAGCTTTTCCAGCCATCTGAAGGCCCAGATTGTAGGCCATAGACAGAATCTCTGCTGGTACAAGTCTTTTCCTTCCATCTTTGCAAACTGATCGCTTCTCACTTGAGAACTTGAGTTCATCTCTCTTATGTAGTCTTTCTAAAAGCCACAGATAACAACAAACATGCACCAACATTGTTAGTTTTCCCCCAACAGTTCCCCTAGAGCTAAGACTCTGTAGGTAATTGCCCTGCCTTCCAAGTAATGCTATGAAATAGCTTTAACAAATGTTACCATGGGGTATAAGGATTGTCACCCTCCCAGCTTGCACTGTCTTTGTCCTTACCTTCCATTCCCGTACATTTTTCATTTTTCTTATAGCAGTACCCTATTCCTAATATCAGCCTCTGTGGGTATAAGGTTACAGGTTAAGCAGCTAACAAAAGCCAGCCAAAAGCATAGTGACTCAAATAAGATAAAAGTTATTTCTCTTGAGAAAGGATTAGTGGTTGGCAGAGGTTGGGGACACTGGAGAATTGCTGTTTAATGGTTACCAAGTTTCCGTTTGGAGTGTTGGAAAAGTTTTGGAAACAGATAGTAGTAGTGGTTGCACAATAGCATAAATGCAATTTGTGCTACTGAATTGTACACTGAAAAATGTTTAAAATGGGAGTTCCAGCGGGAGTGGGAGCAGAGAGCCCTGAGCAGCCCAGCCCCCACCGGCCAGTTCACATCACACCCCGAGGAGATGCAGCTACCTCAGCCAGCCCAGTCACCATCACGGCCACCACAAGCAGGGAGAGGGGGACCCAGCCCTCACCCACCCTCTGCTCTGCAGACCCTAGGCCTCCTCACCTCCGTGGTCAGCAGAGACAGGTCATCACAACGAAGATTTTCGGAACTGTCAAGTGGTTCAGCACGTAAGAAACAATTGTGGTTTCATCAACAGGAATGAGACCAAGGAAGATGCGTTTCTGCTCCAGACTGCCATAAAGAATAACCCGGTGTGGGCGCACCTGAGTGGCTCAGTGGGTTAAGCATCTGACTCTTGATTTCAGCTCAGGTCATAATTTCATGGTTGTGGGATCGAGCCCCACATTGGGTTCCATGTTGAGCATGGAGCCTGCTTGAGATTCTCTGTCCCTCTCTCTTTGTCCCTCTGCCCCATTCATGTGTGCTTTCTCTCTCTCTCGTTCTCCCCCTCTCTCAAAATAAATAAATAAACATTTAGGAAAAAAAAAAAAAGAATAACCCAGGGAGATACCTGCACAGTGTAGGAGAGGGAGAGACTGGAGTTTGGTGTTGGAGAAGGAAAGGGTATGGAGGCAGCAAATGTGACAGGCCCTCATGGAGCCCCAGCGCTAGGCAGTAAATGCACAGCTGATGGTAACTGTTACTGATTCCCTGTCATGGGGCTCCTCCCCACAGTTACCCACAGAAGTACCAGAATAGTGAGGTGGGGGCTGGGAGAGAAGGGCTGGAACCGTGCTCCCAAAGGCCAGACCCTACCACGCCTGCCCTCCTGCAGGCCATGGTTCCTACCTGCCAGGGGCGGCAACCAGTCTTCCAACCCTCCCGTGCAGGGAGAAGTGCTGGAGGGCACTGGCAAGCAGAGTGAAGGAGAGCAAGGCAGACCACGACTCCACAGGGGTCCTCCTCACCAGAGACAGCCTAGAGAGGGTGGCAATGAAGACAGTAAGGAAAATCAAGATGAGACCCAGTGGCAGCAGCCACCTCAGGGTCACTGCCGATACAACTTCAGTGACCCATACAGACAACCAGAAAACCCTAAACCACAAGATGGCACGGAGACCACGGCAGCCAAATCTACAGGCTGAGAAGTAGTCTGCTGGCGGAGTAAATGCCGGCTTACCTTCTCTGCCATCATATGGTTTCATCCTTCCACAAGAAGTGAATATGAAATTCCAACGATAAGAAATGAACAAGGAGTACTGGGTAGCTCAGTCGGTTATGCATTTGGCTCAGGTCATGATCTCAGTTCATGAGTTTGAGTCCCGCATTGGGCTCTGTGCTGACGGCTCCGAGCCTGCAGCCTGCTTCAGATTCTGTCACTCTCTCCCTGCCCATGCCCTGCTTGTTCTCTGTCTCTCAAATGTAAAAATTAAAACATAAAAAAAAAAAAAAAAGAAATGGACAAAAGATTGGAGCTGAAGACCTGAAGTGCTTGCCTTTTGTCCATTGAACAGATAACTAAAACTTCTAATCTGCATTATCTATGCAACATGGGGTTTTTATTATTTTTACCTAAAGACATCTCTTTTTGGTAATGACCAATATATTTTTTTTTTAATTTAAGCCTGATTTTTCTCACTATGTCTTTAAAGCGTTTTAAACTGTTTTCCTATCTGGTCAAGTTGAGATTTTTAAGAACCTCATTTTTAATGTGTAATGAAAGTTTACAACTTGATTTTTTCAAAAAGTGATTTTTTCAAAAAGTCAACAGTTGGCAAGCGCCTGTTAATAAAGGTCTTAAATAATTTTTAAATAGTTAAAATGGCATATTTTACATTATATATGTTTTACCACAATTTTTTTTAAGTTTATTTGTTTTTTGAAAGAAAGAGCATGAGTGGGGAGGGGCAGAGAGAGGGGGACAGAGGATTCAAAGCAGGCTCCACGGCTCCATGCCGACAGCAGTGAGCTTGTCACAGGGTTCAAACTCCCAAACTACCAGACCATGACCCAAGCCAAAATTGGACATTCAACCAACTGAGCCATCCAAGTGCCCCGGTTTTACACAATTTTTAAAGAAAGGTTTATTTGCCTTGCAACTAACAGTACATAGATGAGTGATCCACCCTGGAAGGGATAGTTCTGCAGTCCTCGCTATTGTGGCTTTTAAGGTCATCATCGTCTGCATTTAACAGCTGGTGAGATAAGCCTCTATAAAGAGATGAGCCAGGAATTTCACTCATCACCTCATTGACAGTCCCTTGTCCCATTGTATATCACGTGGCCACAACTAGTTTTAAGGAAGGTTAGGGAAGGCAGTCAGGGTACCATGTGTCCGGCAAAACCTCAGGAAATTCTATTATTATAAGAAAGAATGGGGGAGGGTATTTGGAGAAAATTGGCAGTCCAGAGAGGTCTGGGAAAACTGAAAAAGATGGAAGAAAAACTCAAACTAGTTAATTATATTTTTCCCTCCTGCCCCCTTCCTCAAACTAGTTAATTTTAGAACTTGAAGAATTACATTACGTGTTTCTCTTATCCATGTTTCCATACTTGAAGTTTTTTGTTGTTTTTGTTTTGTTACTTTAGAGCGTGTATGAACAGGGGAGAGGAGGAGAGAGAGAGAGAGAGAATCTTAAGCATGGCTCCATGCTCAGCACAGAGCCCAATGCAGGGCTTGATTTCATAACCCTGGGATCATGATCTGAGCCAAAATCAAGAGTCAGACGCTGAACTGACTATATGTAGTATTTGCTCTTGTACCAGGTACTTTTCTGTACACTTGACCTATATTCTTACTTGAATCTTCATTATCACACTGTGCCTTAGCTACTTTTATTATCCACATCTTACAAACGAAAAAATTAAGCTTGGAAAGGTTAAAGGACTTCTCAAAGGCTCAAATGGTGGAGCCTAATTATGAACCCAGGTAGACTAACCCCAGTGTGTGATCTTCTTTAGAAACATGTCTGTAAATAAATTTGCTGATGTAATCATTGGGGGTAATTTTTCTTTAGCCCCAACATTTATTTGCTTTCTCCATGGGATTACTCTTCCTTTTGTTGTTAAAATAAATAAAGCAATATGATTATTTGTATTCTTAATACATACAGAAAGCAAAAAAAAAAAAAAAAATGTTTGTTATAATTTGAGACCAATCCCTGAAGCATTTGTAAGTGTAGAGAGTTCTACGGCATTAAGTCCATTCACATTGTTCTGCAACAATCACCACCATGTGTCTTCAGACTTGCTCATCTTTCTCATCTAAGACTCTGTCCCCATTAAACACTAACTCCGAATCCTCCTGCCCCCTCCCCGTGGCATCCGCTGTTCTACTTTTTGGCTCTATGAATTTGACTCCTCTAGGAACCTCGTGTAAGTGGAATCAGAATATTTATCCTTTTGTGACTGCCTTCTTTTACTTAGCATAATGTCTTCAAGGTTTATCCATATTTTAGCATGTGTTAAAATTTCTTTTCCTTTTTAAGATGGAATAATATTCCATTATACGTATATACCACATTTTCTTTTTTTTTTAATTTCTTTTTTTTTTAATGTTTATTTATCTTTGAGAGAGAGACAGAGCGTAAGCTGGGGATGGGTAGAGAGAGAGGGAGACACAGAATCCAAAGTGGGCTCCAGGCTCAAGCTATCAGCACAGAGCCCAACGCGGGACTTGAACTCACAAATGGCAAGGTCATGACCCGAGCTGAAGTCAGATGCTTAACCGACTGAGCCACCCAGATGCCCCTTTCTTCTTCGTCTTTTTTTTTATGTTTATTTTTGAGACAGACAGAGAGAAACAGAGTGCAAGTGGGGGAGGGGCAGAGAGAGACACACAGAATCTGAAGAGGCTCCAGGCTCCAAGCTGTCAACATAGAGCCTGACGTGGGGCTTGAACTCACAAACTGTGAGATCATGACCTGAGCCGAAGTCAGACACTCAACTGACTAAGCCACCCAGGTGCCCCACATTTTCTTTTTCCATTCATCCACTGATGGACATTTGGGATGCTTTCACCACTTGACTAATATTCATATAATGCTGTAGTGAACACAGGTGTACAAATATCTGTTTGAGTGCTTGCTTCTGCTCTTTGGGATGTATACCCCCAAGTGAAATTGCTGTATCATATGGTAATTATGTGTTTAATTTTTTGAGGAATTGCAATACTGTTTTCCATAGCAGCTATACTTTTTACATTCACATCAGTAATACACAGAGTTTCGAAATTCTTCACATCCTCATTAATACTATTTTTTAAATAGCCATACTATATGTGAAGTTAAAGTGACAAATTTACATATATATATATGTATATATATTTAACCACCAAAAAAACAGCTTAATATACATATACATTTGTTATAGTCTTGTCAATGAAATTAAATGTGGAATCACTGTGGTCCTTAAGAATACATTTTAATACATTTTAACTCTTTTTTTTTTAATGTTTGTTTATTTTTGAGAGACAGAGTGCGAGCATCTGAGGGGCAGAGAGAGAGGGAGACACAGAATCCAAAGCAGGCTCTAGGCTCTGAGCTGTCAGCACAGAGCCTGATTCAGGGCTCAAACTCACAAATCATGAGATCATGACCTGAGCCGAAGTCAGACACTTAACCTACATCCTACACCCTAATACATTTTAACTCTTAAGTTTACAGTACCTAAAATTTTATTAAGACCTCATAGGTGTCCCCTGAGGCTTAAAAAGTCAATTATTTCAGAAATAAAATTGGATCATGAATTTTTTTTAAAAATATTTATTTTTGAGAGAGAGAGAGCACAAGCAGGGGAGGGGCAGAAAAAGAGAGGGAGATACAGAATCCAAAGCAGGCTCCAGGCTCTGAGCTGTCAGCACAAAGTCCGATGCAGGGCTCAAACCCATGAATTGTGAGATAATGACCTGAGCTGAAGTTGGACCTTTAACTGAGCCATCGAGGTACCCCTGGATCATGAATTTTAAAAATGTCTGTAACACTGAAATGGAGTAATTTATTACAAGGTTGAGATGGTCTAAAAATATTTGACAGTTTACCAACCCCAAAACACATGTAATAACTTCCTTTTAGTTCTTTGGATCCAGTGAATTATTAATCTTTGTTTTTGTTGTTTATTACCAGGAAAACACCTTAATTCTGCAGCAGCTACTCCCACTGCGGGCCAAGGTAGCCAAACTCCTCGGCTACAGCACACATGCTGACTTTGTCCTTGAAATGAACACTGCAAAGAGTACAAGCCATGTAACAGCCTTTCTAGGTTGGGTCTCTTTTAAATCTGTTTTGTATTTCCATTTTTCTTTGTCTTTGAGTGTTGAACTGTATTTGGCTAACTGTGTATGTTCTTATTATGTATTTATCCTTTACTCTTTGTCACATATGTAAGATAAATGTGTGTTTGGTCCTGTAGGGGACATGGCAATTTGAAAGGGAGCCCCAGAGTATAAGGTGAAGCCAACAGCATGAGGAATGCTGTAAGGAGAAAGAAGGAAACTTATGGAGTATACAAAGCGATACAGTTCTGACTAAAACTGTGAGAGAGTGTGTGAATACAGGCGGCAAGAGGGTAACTCAGATGGGAATATGCCAATTTTAAATTAAAATAAATTAGGGAGAAATTAAAATAGAATTAACCACAGTATATAAATTGTGGCATCCATCTAAAAAGTGGAATTGCTAAAAGTGTCCAATTAGACGTTCTTCATAGGAAGGGATTAGTGATAAACCCATGGCTGTTTAGGCGTTGAGTAGTTTTTACTAATAGTGATCCCAGGTCACATCTGATTTATTTTCCCTGGCTTTTTCAGGAGTCTAATCTCATTGAAGAATAATCATGTATATGAGCTGGTTGCACTATTGTTTTGTTTCCTGAATTATAACACTCTGGAGTCAGAGTTCTCTGAGATAAACTTGAGCTTTGTTGATGGTGTGAGGAAGTTGTGGCCTGGTTTGGCTGGTGCTAAAAAAAAAAAATGGGAGGGCAAGGAGCCATGAAATAAATTACCCTGAAAAGAACAGCCGTGCTGTCATAACAGAGCCTGCTATCCATCCCTCCCTCCCTCTTTCCTTCCGCCCTTCCTTGCTCCCAATTATCTGTATCAAGTATTCAAAGCAGGAAGCACCATGCTAAAACAGCAGTATATGTATGAATGTGCTTGCTCCCAGAAGCAGTAAATCACTGACTTTTCTCACTTCCCTCACAGATGATTTAAGCCAGAAATTAAAACCCTTGGGTGAGGCAGAGCGAGAGTTTATTTTGAATTTGAAGAAAAAGGAATGTGAAGAGACAGGTTTTGAATACGATGGGAAAATCAACGCCTGGGATCTCCATTACTACATGACTCAGACTGAAGAACTCAAGTATTCCATAGATCAAGAGATACTCAAGGAATACTTCCCAATTGAAGTGGTCACTGAAGGCTTACTCAACATCTACCAGGAGTTGTTGGGGCTTTCATTTGAGCAAGTGGCAGATGCTCACGTGTGGAATACAAGTGTTACACTTTACACTGTGAAGGATAAAGCCACAGGAGAAGTACTGGGACAGTTCTACTTGGACCTCTATCCAAGGTACTGAGGATCACGTTGTTGGAAGGAAGGGACCTTAGGGATTCAGTTCCTACCCAGATTAAGACTCTTGTCTTCCAGAGTTCTCTTGTGTGGTTCTCCGTAATGTGAGTAGAGATACAGGCTCTGAAGCCAGAGAGTCTGGCTCCGACACTTACTAGGCAACTTACTTAATGTTCCTGTGCCTCAGTTTCTTTACCTGTATTATAGGTCCGATAAAACAGGAATGTTACTTCTACCTGCTTTGTAGGGTTGGAAGGATAAAATGATTAATCACATGCAAAACATTAATTGGAAGACTACCCAGCATATAGCAATTGCAGCAATTTGCAGCTGTTATCATCATTATCATCATCATCTAGTTTGTGTACTATACTTACTTAATTTTAAATTGGCCCCCAAAATATTTGTTATTCAGGTAATCTGTCTGCCAGTACTCTTCAGTCTGTGGCCACTTCCCTGAGTCTGGCTGAGAGGCAGCATAATACAGTAAGAATACCACAGTCTTTGTAGTCATTCAAATTGAGTTGGGATGCTTAAGTGACTTAATCTCTTTGAGACTCCATCTCTTCCTCTGTAGTATGGGGCTGGTGATCCCTTTATAGGATTGTTCTGTGCATCAGGCTGTATATGCATATCACCCAGGCTAGGTATTCAGCCAATGTTAAGAATTCAAAATACTATCTCTGAAACGTAGTAACTATGGACTCTGTTTCATCAGACATGAAAGGATTTGAATCACATTCTCTCTAGGGTGCTTTCTTTTTTTTGTTTTTAACATTTTTTTAATGTTTATTTATTTTGAGAGGTGGGGGAGGGGCAGAGAGTGGGAGACACAGAACCTGTAGCAGGCTCCAGGCTCTGAGCCCAATGCGGGGCTCAAACCCGCAAACCATGAGATCATGACCTGAGCCAAAGTCGGATGTTTAACTGACTGAGCCACCCAGGCGCCCCTCTAAGCTCCTTTCTAAACCAAAGCCAGCCTGTTAACCAATTACCAATTCATCTTACTAAATAGGCCAAAGGAAATTACAGTATCCCCCTACTTGAGCAGCATAAACAAGTTTTTAATCCACAGACTTTAGGTGACTTTAGGTAGCTGCTGGGAAGGAGGCTGAATAACTATGCCATTCAGACAAGTGGACGGACAGTGATGTCTTATCCCAATGTTTTATGGACTTAATTTCACTTTTGATATGGTTTAAAAATAAGCCCTTGTCAAATGTAGATGGATCTATTTTTAATTGAAGAGTGTCAGCATACAGTTTTAAGCAAGAATTCTTTCAGGAGAGATCCTTCAACCTTGGCGTCTTCTGTAACTGTCCCCAAATTCTACTTCCAGTGTCAAAGTTAGCAGTTCTTGCCACCCCATCCTGCTGTCTCCCTGCCAACATATCATTGATTTCTTTCATACTCTAATATCTGGCCATTCCTACCAGCACTGGTATGGGGATCAGAAGCTGATCTCTTGTGAAAGTAGTGACCTACTTAATATTCACTTCCTGTCACCTTCTTGTCACTCCATAAAAGTAAGATAGGGTAATTTGTGTTGTGACTCAAAAAAGGATTTTTGGAATAGGTCTAAGAAAGACCAGTTACTTTTTTTTAATCACATTTCAATTTTTTTCATTGAATACTGAGATTTTCAAAAGAAAAACAAAAGTATTCTGATGGTTCCGATAGAAGATGCCTGATAAGGAAAGGACATTTTTTTTTAAATCCACATCATTTTATAAACAATATGTGAAAAGGCAAAACCTCAGAACAAAGAATCCCTTAAAATTAAATGTGTCAAGTTTATTTTTTAAAAGGAAAGATTAAAAACCCCTCAATGGCACTGATTTTTAAATTGATAGAAAATCTTTGATTTTAAGCTATTCTTATACTTTAAAAATTCTCCAAATATCTCAACCCTTGTCTCTCTAACATAGTAGCACTGACATTACTCTCAAATTAGGAATACTTTGGAGGGGGTGTGGGGAGGATACGTTTTTAGCCTTTCATAATGTACCAAGAGGTATAAAATATAACAGGGTATACATGTTCCAGATTACTTTAGTTATTTTTCCCCCGTTAAAAATAAGATTTACGGATCTCTTTATGCATTTCCAACTAACTACACAAAATTCTTCCAGAAACACTGATTAACCCATTGAACAACCAGAAGGTTGGCTGGATGAAAATTTTATGACATTCGTTGTGCAGTTTCTGGTGTACATGTTCATGGGTTCTCTCCCCTCCTCTCTCTGCCTTCCCTTCCCATGTCCCTGCTCAGGGATGATTCAGCCTGTTCAGTGGTCCCGCCCCACCCTCAGTGATATGTCTGGGTCTACACTATCTCCCTGTCCTTCCTTCAGAAGTAGAGGTTTGTTTCTCTTCTCTTTCCCAGTGGCAGTGGGTTTTCACCAGTGCTGATAGGACAACAGGGTTTGTTGCCTTTCCTCCCAGAAGGCAGTGCTTCATTCCTTTATCAAGGTAGAGGCTCCCTATCCCCAGGCCTACATCAAGACTGATGCTGTCTCAGGGCTGTCATCCTGCTACCGTCCTTTTGTCTGCGTCCAGGGAGAAGACCCTGCAAATGGCTATATTAGCTATATTATTTATATATGTATTGTTTATATATATATATATATATATATATATATATATATATATATATATATATATATATATATATCTCCCAGTGTCTCCCTGTTTTGCTGGCCCACGATGGCCTTTAACAGTTTTTTTTTTTTTTTTTTTATAAATTTGTGTTTGTTTGTTTATTTTGAGAGAGAGCGAGCAAGCAGGGGAGGGGCAGAAAGAGAGGGAGAGAGAAAGAATCCTAAGCAGGCTCTGAGGTGTCAGCACTGCGCCCAGTGTGGGGCTCGAACAAACAAACCGAGAGATGTAACCTGAGCCGAAACCAAGAGTCAGCCACTTAACCGACTGAGCCACCCAGGTGCCCCTAACAATTTGTTGAAAGACTTTTCTCACTGGTGTTTGCAGTATTTGCCCCAGGTGAAAAAATGCTTGCTTCCTCACTTCCTGTCTCCTTAAAGTCATCTGTCTTAGATGGTGAGTTAGTTGATTGCCTTCCGATTTCTGATAAATTCAAGGAAAGTTGTGATTTGAAGATTGTGCAGCATATTGTTATACAGATATAGGAACAACACACTTTTCAGCTTTATACCTCATAATAGAAAGCTGGAAAAGGCTAGTTTTATTTTATTTTATTTTTTTAATTGAATGACATCAGTGGGGCGGGGGGGGGGGGGGAAGACGAGTAGTCACCAAGTAAAGATAAAACAAAAAAATGTATGTATAAATCAAAGCAAATCAAATTAAAAGTTCTACCCCAAACCTGAAAGTACCATTAGTTTTCTGAGGAAAAAAAAAAAAAAAAAAGTAGAAGAAGGAAGCCTACTTCTAGAATAAAGTCCAGTTGCACATAGCTTTTGGAGAGACCATCACTGATACCCCATTGTCCAAGAATAGACCACTTTATAGTATAACTTATGCTTTTTGCTAAGCTAACTAAAAGTATTCTATTTCAAAAAGTCCTGACTAGTTTATAAAAGGAGCTCATTTAATTGTGAATACTTATTCTTCCTTCCTTGAATAAAAGGAAAAACCTTATTGTCTGGTATTTGGTTTTTATCAATTCTAACTTTAAGAAAAAACTACCTAGTGTATCAGACTATATCTTTTACCTCAAGCTTGCTTCAACAGTTTAGTGTTTAGTGACACCATCTTTGAAGAAGAAAAGCAAGATCCCATTAAAATAAATTAAACACTGAGCTCTACAGTAGGTGTGGTGTATATTCTTAATTCTTACATTAAGATTTTTCAACAGAAGAAACCTTGGCGATATAACTCATGTGAAGTGATAGTGGGGTTTTTGTTTGCTTAGTTTTAGTTTGTCCATTTTAATAAAATGCTGACCTACTTTCTAAAGGGTGGATTACATGTTCCAAAGTGTCCTCTGGTATCAAATAAGACTTAATGACTGAGAGAGGTCACAGCAATGTTGTTGCTAGAGAAGAGCGTTCCTATCTCACCAACAATGCTTCTGGTTCCCAGGGAAGGAAAGTACAACCACGCAGCCTGCTTTGGTCTCCAGCCCGGCTGCCTCCTCCCTGATGGGAGCCGCATGATGTCAGTGGCTGCCCTTGTGGTGAACTTCTCTCAGCCAATAGCTGGTCGTCCCTCTCTCCTGAGGCATGATGAGGTGCGGACTTACTTCCATGAATTTGGTCATGTCATGCATCAGATTTGTGCACAGGTGAGTGAGTGTTTTATAGTAAACCTATCAGTTGCTTTTCTGGCTTTTTATTTTTTCTACTGCTGTTAGTTTCCTCCCTTACATGTTTTTTCAAAAGCTGAATATGCTCAAGAATTTCATAGGCCTTCTGTAAAAACATGAAATTTTTCTTATTGTGTCCTCTTTAACACCAGATTTTTACTAGGAATTTAATTCACTGATCAAAGAGCTCACTGAAGACCACCCTGCAGAAGAAAAAGAAGGAAGACTTATCATTAAGGGTTACAAATACTGTGTTTTTTTCTTTTCATTCTTTTCTTCTGCATAGGAATTTAGTGTAAGCTTCACAGATAAACTATGCTGTAATCTGTCTCTTCCACTTACTAATGCTTTGTTTAGTTCAGTGGTTTAGTGGTTTTCAATGGTCTCAGACTCAACTCTTTTTTTTAATAATAAATTATGTTGAAACACCTTCCATTACTAGCTTCAAATCAAAATCATAGGTAATATACTATAACCATGGGGAGACTTTGCGAAGAAGCGCATGTGGGTATGTGCAGTAGATTGTAACTCATTTCTCTTTACTTATGAAAATGAAAAGTACAGTTTTTCTCAGCTGTGTAATACAGTTTGGTAAACTCGCCCCACACTATTCTAGGATAAACCATATGAACTTGTTCGTATTTAGCTGTTATTTGACATATGAAAACATCAAGTTAGTAGTTCAACCTAACAGTTTAGAAAACTGATGTTAACAGAAATGGAGGAACAGTTTTCCAAATTCGAAATCTCTATGCATCTCTAAAGGTAAACTTGTTAATAAGAAATTTTTGGTTAGAATAATTTCATATTTACAGAAAACTTGCGAAAATAGTATAAAAATTGCCCAGGTATCCCTCACCTTATTTCCTCTACTGTTAACATCTAATGTTATTGTAATACATTTGTCACAACCAAGAAGCCAATATTGCTACAGTACTCCTAACTATACTCAGCACTTTATTTGGATTTTACTTTTTTTCCCTAACAGCCTTTCTCCCTACAAAGAATTTTTTAAATTGATATAATGTCCTCACTGAACATAAAAGAAATACATTTTTATGTTTTCCAAATAGTAATGCCTGGATATGGCTATATAGTAAGACATAATGAAGTATTCATTATGAATAAAATCCAGTAGCAGAAACTACAGAGTGATAAATATGGTTTGTGCTGTCAATTCAGGTCCTAGAATGGTATTGCCAAATGTCTTGGTTCAGGTTACTATAGTAGAATACCATAGACTAGGTGGCTTATAAGCAACAGAAATTTATTTCTTAGTCAGTTCCAGAGGCTAAAAGACCAAGATCATGGTGCTGGCAGATTTGGTGTCTGGTGAGAACCTGCTTTCTGGTTCAGAGATGGTGCCTTCTCACTATGTCTTCACATGGTGGAGAGGGCAGGGGAGCTCCCTGGGATCTCTCTTGTAAGGACACTAAATCCCACTAATGGAGGCTCTACCTTCATGACCTAAGTACCTCCCAAAGGCCTTATTTCCTACCATCACATTGGAGGTTACGTTTTAACATATGAATGGGGGATCAGAGAGACATTTCATATTGGTCACTAGCACCAGTGGTGACATGATTTTCCAATGTGGTGAGCATCTCTTGGGAAACTTCTAAACAAAAAAGCAGTCTTACTTTGATTTACACAGTTGATCCCAGTAAGGAGTCCTGGAAATTAAAAGTGGGTAAAAAATAATTTACAGAAATATGTGCAATAGAGTTGGTGTCTGGGCTCACTTAATTATAGATTTTTCACTTGTGTGAATATCCAGTAGGATATATGAATGGCCTGCAGCATATGGGACCTTTTTTTTTTTTTTTAATTTTCCTGGTATGTACAATTCAGTCCTGGACATCTAGCATCCCCAGCTCTCAAAACTGCTCCTAATCATTATAATGACTAAAAATGTACCTACTTAATTCCAAAATTCCACTGTCACTATTGTTAAAAAAAACTGTTTAGTTGTTTCAACATTTTATCCTTACATTCTGGTATTTCCGTGTTAAAAAAAAAAACATAGGGAAATAAGATATGCATCTGTTCAGGTAAAAAAGTCCTTATATACTGATATAGCCATTTCTATCCTGTGTTCAAGCCAAGGAAAGGAAATCTTTCAGAATAAACTAAATTTTCTTTCTCATAGTCTTAAAGTACTTTCACAGCTATAGGGATCCTGGAAATATTTATTTTCAGTCAGTGTCCATTTTCTGGCTGACATTTCCTTTAATTAGGATAAGTCTAGTTTTCGTTTCTCTAAAATGTTGTAATGAATAATGTATATTTTAATTATATTGATATAATTATTGATATACATCTATGAATATATAATATATACATGAGTCAGTATATGTACTCATATACTGATGATAGTATATATGATGATGACAGTGTTCGTATATGGTGTCTCTTGAAACAGTGGACTATATTCAATTCTTGGAGTTTGCCTAACCTCCTCCATGAACACAAAATGTGTCATATAGTTAAATAGTATGTAGTACAATCCCTTGATCGGTCATCTCCTCACAAGATTATCTTTGAAAAAAATCTCTATTTGTCTTTTAATTCTTTCAAGTGTCCTGTAATGTTTTAAGAACTTTTAAAGATAATAATGTTGAATTACCGTGTTGTACACCTGATATTAATATTATATGTCCACTACACATCAATTAAAAAAAAAGAACTTTTAGGTAATTGTATACAGAACCAATAATCACTACTTTTTCTCAAAACTAATGGGCACAGGACCATTTTTTTGCAGCTCTATACTAATTTCAAAACCTTTTGTATTGACCTAAACTGGGTGGTAGTGAATAAGGAGCTTAATAGCTTCTGTGTTTAGTAATACATCTGACTTCCCTGAGAAATACATAGTGAATTAAATTTGCCATACATATTCACTAGATTGATTTTAAGATATAGCAGCTCACTATTTAGGTTCCTCACCTTGGCAGTGTGCAAGTTTGATGACCAGAAGAGCTCGTTGGAGCTTGTCATAGTAATATTTAAATGTGTCTGCAGGAACATCCAGTTTTCAAACATGTAAGTGCACTAGTTCAATATGTCTACTGTCTCATCATTCAGGAGATAAAGTTTCACTCATATTTTCTTGTGTTTATACTACTGGGTATATAATTTTGAAGATACAATCACAAGGTGGTATCTTTAGAATCTGTTCCTGTTTCTTGGCTTTATTGTGGTTTGGGCTCTCAGTAATCACTGGCCTTTTGAACTTAGGTAGAAAAGAAAAGTAATACTTCTTAATAGCTTCCATTGGGATGTCTGTGTTCGTTTGCACATTAAAAGCAATGAGTTTTGGACTGTTAGAGATCATTTTAAAGCAACACATAATCATAATAAAGCCTTATTAATTCAAAGTGAAAGGAATGGAAGAGCAGAAAAACTTCAAATTATGTAATTCCAAATAATTTGTTAATTTGGTCAAAAGTCTAATAGAGAGCTTCTCGTCTTGTAAGTAAACCCTGTACCAGTCAGGAAGGCATGCTAGTGTTAGGATAAGAACACTGCATTAAAAACCATCCATGTACTTGTGGGCCTGACTGTGTGACTTTTGGCAAGTTACTTCACCTCCTTGAGCCATCTCATTTTTCTTACTCATAGATGAAGACAACACTTCTCATACCTACTTGCCTGGGGTGCTGGTGAGATTTAATAATGTGTGAAAGTTATTTGGGAAAGCATAAAGTGCCATATATATTTGAAGTATTTTTCTAACTATAATTTATACATAATGCAACCCTTTGGGGATCAATATGTAACACACAAGTCACAATTTAATAGGGGGAAAAAAGCGTCCATGAGGCAAAGTACTGTTGCTTACAGTTTAAGAGATTCACAAATGGTTATCCTCAGTGGATTTTGGGTGAAGATCTGTTGACGGTGATTAGAAACCAAGTTTGGATTTTTCTGTTTTTTTAATGATTATTGCCTATTTTGGAAATTTGATTCCAGAAGCCAGAACAGAATGAGCAGTTTATAGAAGATTACGAATGGCGGGATTAGTTGAAGAGAATATATTCAGTATCAATATGGAAAAATAGATACTTGGAGGAAACTGAGGACAGTCACAATGACATCAGTCAAGACCATACCTGGTTAGGCAAACTGGTCAGGCTAAGAAGGATAATAACAGCCAAGGCTTGGTGAGCACTGTCCATGTTCCAGACACCATAATCACTGCCTTCCATTCATTAATTAATTTTATCCTCACAGTATTCCCTGAAGTGGATTTACCAACCTACTTCTCTTATTGTACTATTACCCCCCCCCCCATTTTCAAGCAGAGAAAACTGATACTCAAGAGGGTTAAATGGTTCACCCACGATCTGTCATGCTCTTTGCTACTCTACTGACTATACCCATTTTTGTGCTCCTCTTCTGTGCCTTGGAGACAGCACTGTGTCATGTGGTCAGAATTTGGTCTCCCAAGTATGTATTCCTGTTGGATCGACTTTTACCTCCTTAGCTTCTTAAATGACATTCCCTCTAAATCAATCATACGTAATCATGTGGGGAATGAATGAGTTTATCTAGTTCCACATTTCCCTTTGTCTAAAGTGACCTTTTAGGTTTTAGTCCTGAAGTACAGTGAACACTTATCAACAACCTTGTAGCCTCTGCTCCCGACTCCCAGCCCTTACACTGTTAGTGTTTCCATCATCAGCGTTATAAGTGATTTTTTTTCAGGATCTCAATTTTGTTAGTTTATGTGTGTTTTTATTTCTTTATATATATGCTTGTGTACACAGAACAAATGCTAAAGCCATAAACCAAATATGATGACCCATACATGGTTTATTTCTATGTGGGGACACACTTATTTTTTTTCATTTGCTTACTGTCTTTTCTACACGTGTTTTTTTTTTTAATAATTAGAAAAAGTTATTTTAAATGGAGGTAAACGTTTAGTTGATTCCTTAGAAGCAAAGGTATTGATTATCTGTTGTGTCTAACATGTGGTAGGATGGGGTTCAAAAGAAAAATAAAAAGGAGATAATATTTTGAATGTTTCGAGTTTAGTTTGAGGACACGAAATACTAAATTAAAAGAAGAAGAATAGTAAGTAAAATGATATCAATTAAGTATTTATTAAGTATTGGGATACACTGGTGAATATGGCACACATACTCCCTAACCTTCTTAGTTAGCATTTGAGTTTGAACTGAACTTTTATTTGTTTTTGTCTTAAAAAAAAAAAAAGAAATTTATATACAGGAAGGAGTAGTCAGGAAGGTATAGCCATTTTGGGGATGAACCTGTGAGTTCAAGATGGCAGTATTTAAGACCTCTGTGGATTATGTGTCATTTCTCATGTCTTTTAAATCATGGTGTGATACTGATCTGCTGAACTGTAGTACTGCTCTGAAGCTTAATAAGCAAGTTAACAAAGTGTTATTCAAGGTCTCTTTATTACTATTATTACTTCCAATGATGGCTAGGTGTATGTGAAGTTAAAAGTATGAACTTTAACCCTCTATTTGCAGCAAAGTCTAAGAGACACTGGCACTTTTCTTTTTTTAATGCTTTGTTACATAAATTTCTGTATCATCCGTACATTTCGGGGCAAGTCAGGTTGGAGTATGGAATGAATGCTAAGAAATCATTAGGGGATCACCTTACACAGCCAAAGGCTAGTCTCTTGAGGCCTTTTCCTTTTCTAAACACAGTACATTTACTGATTGCAGCGATTGCTTTTTCTTTGAGTTGGTATTTGGTATCATGAATATAACACTTTAGTTACAACCACTAAAATCAATCAGCCTCTTAATTAGAACAGTAACCCATAAGACTTTGGTCTTTAAATAGAGCAAAAACCCTTGTGACTTTTGAGCTTTAGTTGATGTAACTTGGTTCCAGCTCTTACTGTATTGTATGAATTGAGAAGTTAATCTCTAACATCGAGTCATCTGTTGTAAAAATCTATGGTGGTATATATTTTAGGCATCCTGTTGTCTGTTGAAAAGATAATAAAGGTAAATCTCATAGTTTTAGACAACTTGCTTCCTCTCAAGAACTTAGGACCAAACAGAAATCTAAGTTTACGTTGTTTTCTAGACTTTTATTCTCAAAATATTTCTTGCACCAATAATGCTCTAAAACTTTTTTGAAGTGTCACCTGCAAAATGATTTAATTGAATTATTTTGTGTGTATTTTACAATGCTCTGCTTTATCAGGGAAGCATATTAACATCAATAGTTATGTCTCCCTCTCTCCCTGCCCCTCTCCCACTTGCCCTCTCTCTCTCAAAATGAATAAAATTAAAAACTTTAAAATAAAATTTTTAAAAATTTTAAAAAGGAAAAAACTGTATAAAGGACTTTTTAGGGTTCTTTGGAACCTAAATACTTTAATACTAGGGAGTAGTGTTTGCTGGCTGGTCAGCAGTGAGTAATAATTCAGCAGTCATGCTGTTTTGCTTGTCAGACCCCCAGCAGGCTCCTACATCCTAAGACTTGCTCAGAATTTCTTTGTAGACTTATACAGTGGCTGACTGTGGATTCCTTTCTTTTTAGAATTTAGTTGTTTGCTGGAAATTGAGCTTTTGAATTTTGTAGGTTCTTTGTCCTCCTCATTTGAAAAATATTTAAATGATCTTGCTCAAAGGGCACACAGAGAAACAGCATGACTGACTTACGGGAAATTAGTAAGCAGTAGGGTTATTTTTAGCTTTTACTCCTTGCAAACATTTCCTTTTGTTCTTTAGAAGACATTGTTGATCTGTTCATTCATTTGCTGCACTCTCTCCCCCCACCCCCACCATGATTTGGGGCAGAATAAGTCCTCTCTTCTCTACTCTGCATGACATAACTGTGTTAATTCTTATTTTATTCAATTGCAACTCATGAGTTATTCATTTGTTCATGTTTTTCTAGGTTCTGAAATACCACCACCACCACCTCCAACCACACACACAATTTGTTGTTACTTGGAGTTGAGGTGTACCCTAATCTGCAGTGGCTGCCTGAAAAATATTCACACAAGCAAAATATACAAAATGTATATTTTTCTCAAAATATTTTATAGTGGTAGCTGATGGTGTATTTGCCTTTATTTGCTCTGTTAATACTTACTTAAAAACTATAATCTTTAGAAAATCATGCAATTAGTATTACAGAATCAGTCCCTAGTCCAGGGTAGATGGTTATAAAGGCTGACCTTTACATCCAGCCTCATGTTTGACCCTTGAAACAGACAGCTTCCAGTATATAGAGGAAGTAGGATTTCTAAGGAAATAGAACTGAAACCTCACTTTTGCTCTGTTTTTATTTTTTTATTTTTTTTAAATTTTTTTTTCAACGTTTATTTATTTTTGGGACAGAGAGAGACAGAGCATGAACGGGGGAGGGGCAGAGAGAGAGGGAGACACAGAATCGGAAACAGGCTCCAGGCTCTGAGCCATCAGCCCAGAGCCCGACGCAGGGCTGGAACTCACGGACCGCGAGATCGTGACCTGGCTGAAGTCGGACGTTCAACCGACTGCGCCACGCAGGCGTCCCTGCTCTGTTTTTAAAGTCGGTTTTGATAAAAGACTTTGCTACTTTAAATAACTTACAAGAGGATTTAGTTATTTTGTAACCTCATAATTTAAACTTCCTTTTTTTTTTTTTTTCATTTTTCTATAAGGTAGAGAGGAATTATAGCAATTGTGGTTCCAACTGTGGATTCAGGGGCCAGGAGGGTGCCTGGGTGGCTTAGTCAGTTGAGCATCTGACTCTTGGTTTCTGCTCATGTCCCACAGTTCATGGGTTTGGGTCCTGCATCAGGTTCCATGCTAACTAACAGTTGCAGAGCCTGCTTGGGATTCTCTCTCTCCCCTCTTTCTGCCCCTCCCCTGCTCTCTCTCTCTTTCAAAATAAATAAATAAAAACTTTTTAAAAAACCTGAATTCTGGAATCAGACTATCTGGTTGCAAATCCTAGTTCTACTGTTAATTTCAGTATGTTTCAATTTCCTTATCTCAAAATGAAGATTACGGTATATACTTCATACAATTATTTTGGAATTTGAATCAGATAATCCAGGTAAAGGCCCTAGCATAATGCCTAACGTGGTAAAGTCTCAATAGATATCCACTATTATCTGATTACTTTATCAGATTTTTTAAATCTAAATGTAGGATAGTTGTTATTTTAGATTATGTACCAGAAAGAGGCAAAATATTCAGTTTTCTGGAACCCTTTACTCTTTTCTATAAGAATTTTTTATTAGGATGTCCTCAAACACAGGTGGCCTAATTCCAGCATCTAGTGAGTTTCATTCCCTTTGGCCCTTCAGTATTTGCAGCTCTTCATATCTAGAATCAGCGCAATTATGATAGGAAGTCAAGCAAAACATTTTTTTGCATAAAGAGAGGAAGGCAGAATGTGAAATGGCATTGACATCTGTGCTTCTGCCCTGGGCCAAAAGCAGAATCGTTATTTGCTGCTGATTTGGCATCCCATCTGCTGCCTTCTCCAGTGCTTAAGCCCTTCTTCCTTTCTCTTCCCCTCAGAGCCCCAGGGATGATGAAGCCAGGGAGGGACTGGGATTGTAACACATCTGAAGAAGGAAACAGGACAGAGGTTCAGGGAAAAACAACAGAAAGATAACCCCATTCTGTAGATGAGCCGGTTGGTTTAATGCAGTCTTCTCTGTCAATGTCAATTTTACACAAGTTCTGTGTACAGTGTGAAAGGCAGAAAATATCAGCTTGTTCTAGTGAATTCCCCTTTTTTTGATCAAGAGCTTTCCTGACATCAGATTCGACAACTTACTATACTTCAAAAAAAATTTTTTTTAACTTTTAGACCACACCCTGAGAGTACGTCCTTTATTTTTCCAAGGGATGCTTTAACTTCTGATATATGCTTTGTTTGTCCAGAAAGCTCTCCCTGCATTTAAGTTACCCTCTTGCCAACTGATCCACACTTATACTTCCCCCTGAAGTGGCCTCTTGTTTTAACCTCTTCTACCCTGAGAGGTACAACTAGGCTTTCTGCAACATAGTTATCTTAGAATCACGTATTTAAAGTTCAGAACACAAAATATAACATGCAAAGGGTATCTGCAGTGTTGTAATTTAACTCTGATTTTGATTAAAACTTGAATAGTTAAGGAGCACCTGGGTGGCTCAGTTGGTTGAGCATCTGACTTTGGCTCAGGTCATGATCTCAAGGCCCTGCATCGGGCTCTATGCTGACAGCTTGGAGCCTGGAGCCTACTTCAGATTCTATGTCTCCCTCTCTCTCTGCCCCTCCCCTGCTCACACTCTTGTCTATCTCTCTCTCAAAAATAAATAAACATTAAAAAAAACTTTTTTAACTTTAATAGTTAAACAGTAGAGTGATGAGTGCTCCAGAAAGGCATGTTTTGAATAAACAAAATGAAGCACATGAAATAGATAAGTAGGGAGAAACTGTCTTAAATCTATTCATTTTTAATGGAAAAAAATTTTTTAATATTTTTATTTCCAAAGCTTAGGGCTTGTTTTAACTCAGTCTGATTTTTATTTTCATTTATGATTTCCTGATGATTGTTCCAAGTTTGTCTATGATTTAAAAGAATAAAATGTTACTTTAACATAGAGTACTTGGGGGTTATTTTTCAGGCTGCTTGGTACTGTGTTTTGTTTTTATTTAAATTTGAAGTTATCCTAACCCTTTATTCAAACAGGTAGTTGACTCTGATTCTGACTCAAGTTTTACAGAGTCTTAATTATGATTCATCACATAGGTAGTTTTCATTCAGTGCTTTAAAAAAAGACCTTTATGTTTATTTTCTAGACTGATTTTGCTCGATTTAGTGGAACAAATGTGGAAACTGACTTTGTAGAGGTGCCATCACAAATGCTTGAGAATTGGGTATGGGACATCGATTCCCTCCGAAGATTGTCAAAACATTATAAAGATGGAAGTCCTATTATGGATGATCTGCTTGAAAAACTTGTTGCTTCCAGACTGGTCAACACAGGTATGACTTGTAATTTTAGAAAAGGAAAATACATTAGAATTGCTTTAATAGACAATGGCTGGCTTCTTGTTCTATAGAACTTATTTCCCTTGTAATCATGGTATTACCCTAAGAGTGCTAATATGGGGAGGGGAGACTGCTAAATATCCTGGGAATATGTCCAAGAAAAAAAAATACATCTTCTTTTAAATCTTAAATGAGGTATCTTACTCCCATTTTGTAATATGTACTATAGGCGTCAGTTTTTTAAATCTTTGATCTTGTGATATTAGAACACATAGTTCTCTCTTCTCCAAAACATGCCCAAACATTCTTATGCTATTAGGTCTTCTGACCTTACGCCAGATTGTTTTGAGCAAAGTTGATCAGTCTCTCCATACCAACACGTCGCTGGATGCTGCAAGTGAATATGCCAAATATTGCACAGAGATTTTAGGTGTCGCGGCAACTCCAGGTATGTAAGCACTATGACCTGAATTCATTTTCTTCAGTGAAGTACAGGGTATCCTCCTAACACTGCCAGGAAACATAGGGTTTGTCAGGCAGCTTACCTGATGTATATTTGTTTCTGATTTCTATAATCAGGCCATGGCTTTCTGATAAGCTTACTATGTCTGTATGACTTATCCTGTCCAAGTGTGTTTAAAGGAAAGGTGGCTCCAGCTTTGCAGCATTTTAGTGTAATCAAGAATGAGCAATTGGCCTCCACCCCAGAGCAGAGAAAGCCATTCGCATTTGGCAACAGCCACCTGGCTCCTCCCTCCGTACGTGTGCCCTGACTTCCTAGTGATTTCACTGAGAAATTGGCAAACGGGGAAGTTTTAGAGAGAAGTACAAACTTCTACCTTGTTTCTGATTTTGGTTCTGAGATCAGTTAAGGAATTCCAGCTAGCCTTTTCTAGCCCAGTATTTATGAGATTCATGTGGGTAGGTGGGCAGGTACACACGTCACTGTGTTTACATTTGTATTTATATATTTTAAGCCAACATGTAGTTGTTCATGTATACATAGTTGGCAAGGTGACTTTTTTCCACCAAGGAAGTTGTTATTTAAATGAACCTGTCACATTGATAGTGATAATAAAGGTCAGAAGAGTCCAATGGAGTCAATCCAGGCTCCTCACTTACTTTTGTGATCTGTTTATAGTAGACCATACAACAGTTTTGTCCCTGAGACCAATTTGACAAAATCCTTTTTATTTTTGTTAAGTTTATTTATTTATTTTAAGAGAGAGAGAGAGAGAGAGAGAAAGTGGAGGTGGGGAGGGGCAGAGACTGAGGGAAAGAGAATCCCAAGCAGTCTCCACGCTATCAGAATCCAAGACACGGGCTCCATCTCACAAATGGTGAGATCATGACCTGAGCCTAAATCAAGAGTCGGACGCTTAAACTGACTGAGCCACCAGGCACCCTGAAAAAATCCTTTTTAAAAATAGCCCTAGAGGTAGATTGAGTTGGCAAAACCTTTTTAGTTTTTTAAATAAAGAGTTCTTCAGTAATTATGAACCTAAAGTAAGTGCCGTTCTGACACATTTTAGCTGCAAAGCTGTGTGACAAAGAGTGGGCTTACTATTAGAGTATCTATAAGACACAAATGTGTCTAAAGGATTAGAAAGGACTGAGTAGTCCTGAAATACTGAGCTATCTGATGGGTGTGGACAAAGCCTCTGAAACTATTGTTAGACATTCCAGAACTTAGGGCCGAAACCAGCTCTGAAGTTGAGTCATCATAGCAGAGAAGTTTGTAAACATCTTGGCCAAGGGCACATGTAAACCCAGGGAGTACTGCAGGTAAGATCCTGCTTGTTGCTGGAGACTGTCACTCTCCAGTCTCCGGACTCCCCAAAGGGAAACCTTAGCCAGCTGATAACCTGATAATTAACATTGGCCATCACATTGATTGAAATGTATCTTTCTTTAAAGGCACAAATATGCCAGCTACTTTCGGACATTTGGCAGGGGGATATGATGGCCAATATTATGGATATCTTTGGAGTGAAGTATTTTCCATGGATATGTTTTACAGCTGTTTTAAAAAAGAAGGGATAATGAATCCAGAGGTATTGTATCTTCTTTTCTCCTTTTGTTAATTTTGTCATTCCCAGTGTAAAATATTTATTACACCTAGATTTTAGCGTAAGAGATTTGGTAACAGCTTTTAACTTGAAAATCTTGAATCTTCTCAAATCATCCATCATTAAGTTGCAGTGCACAAGTGATTAACTCTAATTCTCTAAGTTAAAAAAAAAAAACTACCACATTTTCTTGCTTATTAACATTCCAATATATTGCATAATTAAAATTCAAAGCTTTGTTTATGCATTTGAGCATTTATAGCTGCTAGTTTTGACATGTGCCATACAATGCTTTAGTTTTATAGGAGGTTGGGAAAGAAAGGTAAACTCCTTCTTGATGTTAATGGTCTAGGTATGTTTTCACATTCTCTACACAGTTTCTTTATACATTTTCTATGGGAGGTACCCTTTCTCTGTGACTGGCATACCCCACCTCCTACATAGTTTGTAACCGAAATGCCTTTACGTAATTTAGGCTGCTTCATTAACCTGAGCCATTCCTTTCTGTGTACAGTGAATTGGCTGCCAGGTGGCTACCAGCCAAACCTTCCGGAGTTATAGTCCCCTAGTCTCCACTCTTGTTGAAGACTCAGCTGTCAGATTATTTCCAGGCCTGATGCATTTTTCAGTGTGCTTCTCATTCTATTTGATTCAGAAATTAGAAGAGCAAGTTACCAAATTCAGGTTCTCTGTGCTTATTTCAGCCAACCAATTTCTTCCCCCCAACTTTATGTTTCTGGATTGCATAGTGCCTCACACACATATACTGAAATTCATTGCTATAATTTTTTTTTTTAATGTTTATTTGTTTCTGAGAGAGACAGAGTGAGAACACAAGCAGGGGAGGGGCAGAGAGAGAGGGAGACACAGAATCTGAAGCAGGCTCCAGGCTCTGAGCTGTCAGCACAGAGCCCAATGCAGGGCTCAAACTCACGATCCCTGAGACCATGACCTGAGCCGAAGTCAGATGCCCAACTGCCCAACCAACTGAGCCATCCAGGCGCCCCACATAGCTGTAATTTAGCCCACCATCCCCTTCTTCCCACCCCCCCTGCAAAACAAAACAAAACAAAACAAAACAAAACAAAACAAAACACCTCCAGGGTACCTACATTATCTACACTAACCTTCCCAATCATTCCTTCTTCCATCCTACCCTACCCAGGCTATTAGGTCACCGTAAGTCTCCTTCCATTCCCTGGCCAACCTATTACAATGGTCAGCCACTGACTGTTCTCATATATGTCTTGACTTCTGTATGACCCTTAGCCAAGTACCCAGCCCTGGATTCCTCTACCATCTCACTTAGAGATGGTGCCCTTGGGATTCAGAGCTTTCCGGGGAAGATTGTGACTCCATTAACATGTCTCACTACAAAATCGTGCTATCCAACCTGTAGTGGACACCCAGTGTTACTCTGCTGTCCTGTCCCACTTCCCTTATTGAGATCCCCCGAGTCTCAAATCCTCTCTCCTCTCCACTAAGAAAATTACGGTCATCAAGACTAAATATGTCATTTTTGTTCTCTTTCTATATTTCAGTTTTCACCTTCTTTCCCTCTGTCTGAAAGTTGTGTCTAACACCAAGCCTTAATGTGTCTTGGCAAAAACTGGGATTATTGCTACTGCCTCTGGTAACCCTGTTGCTATTACTCAGTTCTCCTTCCTTTCACAGCCTAATTTCTTGGTGTAAGGAGCCGTCCATGCAAACCTCTATTTTGCCTCCACCAACGGAACTAGAAAATTACTCTCTCTCGAGTGACCACTGATGACCCAGTTGCCAACTTCCAAAGGCCCTCACCTACCCTTTTGTTTTTACTTCCCGTTTCTTGCTTTCCTCTCCTTGTTTACAGTCCTTAGCTTAGCCATCACATGTCTTCCTTACTTCCCAGAATTCAGTGTGTCAGCCAGATTTATGTGTTCCCATAGGTCTTTGCACCTTCACAAATACGATCATTCTATTTCTTCCACCTAAAAGGTGTGACTTTCTTGTCTCTACCTCTTAAAAATTTTAACATTCTTTTAAGTTTATTTATTTGTTTTGAGAGAGGCAGCATGCACGAGCAGGGGTGGGGCAGAGAGAAGGAGATGGAGAATCCCAAGCAGGCTCCACACTGTCAGCACAGAGCCCCACATGGGGCTTGATCTCACAAACCGTGAGATCATGACCTGAGCTGATATCAAAAGTCAGATGCTTAACTGACTGAGCCACCCAGATACAGCTTCAATCTTACCATTCTTAAAGGCCCTAGTCACATGGCTGGCTACTCACTTATGAAATCTTCTAGATCATCTGAACCAAAAGTGGTATTTCCATTTTTTGAAGAAAAGAATGGACTTGAGGGAAGTGTGAGGGAAGGATTTCACCAAGCTTTTTCTTATGTCTGGAATGTTTAATATAACTATAACACAAAGTGAAAAAAATCAGGCTATAAAATATTTTGTACCATAGAATGCAAATTCTTATTTTAAAATACATGTTTAGAAAAAGAGTACATCAAAATGTCCATTCTTAGCTTCGAGTGATAATTTCATGAGTGATTATTAAATATTTTTCTGTGATTTTTATGGAGCTTTTCCTTATTTTTTACACAGAGCATGCATTATTGCAGAAATCAGAAAACAATGATTATAGAGACTCCAGGTCTACTTATATAAAGGTGCAATTATGACCTGTTACTGACTCTTATAAGTTGGTGACGCTTCCTAGCATAAGTGCCACAGTACCTTTTTCAATTAAGCTTCCTCACTCTCCTCTGTGTTTCCACTTACATAGCCACATCTCCAGTACCTTCCGCTGTTACCTCTTCTTTTCCATCTGTCAAGGTAACAGCCCATGTACTGATCCCAGTCGGCCCCAAGGAACTTGCAAGTCCAGCAGACGCAGTCCCTGCCATTATGCTTCTGTGTACTTCCTCTTACTCTCAAGCTTCACAGCTTGGCAGGCAGCCAGACTACTTTTATTTTAGATCAGGGGCCTGGGGTGAACTTGGAGAACACAAGATTCCCAACAACTTGGAGTTGTTGCCTTGTAATGTAAAACACAGTTTCCAGTTTCACTAAAATTCTGGGTTCAACATTGCTATATATTATTCATCTTACGCCATGAAGCTAACTTTAATCCCTTCCTTTTTCTTCCCTATCAAGTATTCTGGGATATTATAGCATTTCTTGCTCCCCTTTTGTCACAACAGTAGTGAATCGGGCTCCAGTGACCAAGGAGAATCCCTTTGCACCCCACTCTCACACTCTTCACTGCAGTGGCAGAGACTAGAACAGCTTTTTAAATAGCCATTTTGTTCCCTCTACAGTATACTGTTTGTTTGGTTCACTTATTTTTTGTTTTAAGTTTTACAAATGTTTGCTCTAAAGTAATACCTGATTTACAAAATTCAAATACCCACTTATTAAAATGTAATACTTTGAGACAGTTATCCTGTTCTAAGAAAAATATTTGGTCATTACAGCTACGTTGTGATGAAGAGAAAGAATTTTTTTAAGTTTGTTTGTTTGTTTGTTTGTTTATTTATTTATTTATTTATGTTTAGTAATCTCTGTACCCAAATGGGGCTCAAACTCATAACCCCGAGATCAAGAGTCACATGCTTCTCCAACTGAGCCAGCCAGGTGTCCCGAAAGAATTTTTATAGAAATACTGAATTTGATCTGAAGTCAAGGGTATCAGAGCATTCACAATATATCACACAGACCCTGTTGTCTCAAGGCTCCCTGTCTCCCTCGTATGTTTTTTCCCTCATCACTAAAATTCTGCTGTATTTTCCAGAATTACAAAGTTTCTGGTAGATAGGGACCAGTTATTATTGCCCAGCACAGGGAGGTAAAAAGACTCTTTGCTAAAACCATTGTGAAAATTCTGTATTAGCAAGGATAAATAATAGACTCTAGAAATGTTCAGTAATAAACCACAACAAAAGCAAGCAAATAAAAGGACACCTTGAAAGGAAGGAGGATTAGAGTGTCTTAGATTTCTTAATAAGCATCACAATTGAGTACATATTGGTGCCATTATATCGATGTAAAGTTGACACCTTTTTTTTTTAATTGAATTGTAGTTGACACATCATGTTACATTAGTTTCACCTAGTATGTATTTGAATCATTTTGAGAAGATAACTGGATGGCCCTTCAAGGAATCAGTGTCTGCTATTCTTCGTCCCCAAAATCTGTAGAGAGGCTGGAGACTGAAAGATCACGTACTGTTGACATTATTGTCCTGGTCATTGGTATCAACAAAAGAACATCTCCAGGCCTCCTCTCTATAACCTCTTGCCATCCTGCAAAGCTCAGGGTCTGCTTTGAGAAACATTCCAGGTGTTAGCAAGCAGAACTATAGAAAGTGCACTACTCACTGGGAAAACAATAATAGGAAGGGTCAAATATAAACCTAGTCTTTTTTTTTTTTTTTTTTTTTTTAAGTAATCTACACCCATTGTGGGGCTTGAACTCACAACTGCAAGATCAAGAGTCAGATGCTCTACTAACTGAGCCAGCCAGGCACCCCAAACCTGTAGTCTTCTGAATACCTAAGGTAGCAATAGCATATTTTTATGGTACAGTGGTTTTCATTCTATTTTGAGGGCTTCTATCCAAGTGTTAGAATTTGCCAATTACCTATAATAGCCACAGTTTGCTACTTCTGGTTTTATTTGTGATTTTCCCTTTTCTTCATTATAAATAGTTAGACTATCTTCATTATTTAATTTGTTCATTAAACATATCCTAAAATCTTTGTTTCTAGTAGAATATAGAGAATTCTCATTATCAGACATAGGTTTTCCTTCTCCAGCTGATTTCTTAAGTAACTATGGAAGGGAGCTGCTTGGGAATAATACTTTTCCAGCAAGCTCTAGGAGCTCTTTAAAGAAGATATCCAGCGTCACCAAATGTAGTTTCAAAATCCAGCAGCTAATCATAGGGTTGAAGAAAATGGCGGCATTTTAACTAGGGCCATTTCTTTTTATAAGGCAAGTTCATTGTGGGAAAATTTCCTAAGAGGTAATAGACTTGGTGGATTCTAAGACAATTATATTATTAAGCTAGAATTATCTCCCTCCTCTTTTGCATTTAGAGAAATTGCTAACCTTTGTTTTTCCTTCAATGAAGAAAAAATAAAACTGAGTATCACTGCAGAATGGAATACCAAGAAAATCAAGACAGTCAAATGCAACTATTATATTTTAATCTGTAATGCCATAAGGAAGTAGCTAGATCTTTACATGCAATAGCAGACACAGAAACATGACAAACTTTGGGTTAACATGAAAAAGAATTACTTCACAGAGAATTTGTACTCTAAAGCTAACTATTCCAGTGCTCTCCACTCAGAA
This sequence comes from Felis catus, assembly GCF_018350175.1. Taxonomy (NCBI): domain Eukaryota; kingdom Metazoa; phylum Chordata; class Mammalia; order Carnivora; family Felidae; genus Felis; species Felis catus. Next base: position 132,734,670 of record NC_058368.1, read on the forward strand.
TTCTAAGCCCAATTCCTGCTACAATGTGTTGCTAAGGGAGAATATCAAATTCCTTCTGAAGGTCCTTACAAATGGATTAACTTCTGCTTCGGCTCTCTTGACCTACCACCACAAAGCTGATTTTTCTTACACTTCAGCCTTTCTTGACAGACTTAGATTTTGCCTGATTTAAGGGACAAAGGAAAGAAATGGGATTGATTTCCAACTTAACTTCTTGCATATTTACAAGACCAGACTTTCCAAGTCTTGAATCCCAACCAACTGGAAGCACTTTTTCTTCCTTTGTGTTCTTACAGCCTTTCTCTGTATTTCTCTTAGAACCCTAATAATCTGCTTTGTACATTGTCTTTTTTTTACCTCCTAGATGATAAAGTCCTTGTAATTGGAGCTGTTTTATTCATTTTTGTGTGTCCTCTACTTCAAAACTGTTACATTTAATTACGGTAGTTGTCCCCATCTATTTCCCCTTCCCCCAATACATATTAATAGCCAGACTACTCTACTTTTTTTTTCTTTTTTTCTTTTTTTCTGATCTCCCTCCCCATAAATATAGATCTATCCTTCTATCCTCACAAATTGAAACTTTGCTCACAGTTTCCGAAAGGCCTCTTCTAATCAAGCAGATTCCGACCCACTGTTCTCATTTCCATCTCCCTGACTACCAGCACCACTCTTTCACTCTCTCCCTTTTTCTTTGTTGTTGTCCAAGGTATTCTTTTTCCACCCACGATATCCCCACCCTCATAGGAAACAAAGAGTGTGCTGTTGGGAAGGAGTTTACAGATGGGCTGTGGAAGGTTTCAGCATCCACTTTTAAAGCTGGCTAGGGAGCCTGTTGGGTGCCTGATCATCATCACCTATCATTGGATGGATGCTCTTTTCCCTGATGCCTGTTACTCAGTGTAGGAAGGAGACAACTGGCTCTCCTCCCCAGAGTCAGTCACAGTAGGAAGGAGGGAGGATTGGAAGACAGTGGGAGCTTGCATGTGCTGCCTCAGAAATGCCAGACCCAGCAGGAGACATATTCTCATTACTTACAGATGGTGGCATCCTTCGTTCAGGCCATTATGATTGCTCTTAAAATATTACCTCAAATAAAGAGTATGTATTCTTAGATGAGTGCCTTGTCTCACCTCCCTAATATTCCTACTGAACGAGATAGTCTATTTCTTATTAATAATGGAGATGAAGTCTCTTGTATTTTTTTTTTAGTTTTATTAGGAAACAGAACTAATTTTAAGGAGACTCCAAACCAGGAATGCATCTGTGTCCCTGCTGTGTACATGAGACACTGAACGGAGGGCCAGTGTGAGAGGGACAGAAATGAGAGGAGGAATGGATGACCACAGAGGGTTACTGAGTGGCCCTGGGTGCCATGTGTTATACTAGGGACAGGGCAGTGTCCTGAAATCATCCCCAATTCCCCATAAACTAGGTGAGGGAGGCATGTTCCTATTTTACAGGAAAACAAACCAAGGCCTGTGGTCACAGAGCTGAGGGTTAAGCCAAGATTCAAACTTGGGCCTGACTCCAAGACTCCTGACCTTGCTTTAGGAAACATCACTGTTAGAGAGGACTTGCACAGTTGCCAAAAGATACACTCTAATCTTCCAGGATTAAAAACCACACAGGTGGGGTGCCTGGGTGGTTCAGTTGGTTAAGCGTCCAACTCTTGATTTTGGCTCAGGTCATGATCCCACACTTCATGGGTTCAAGTCCTGCCAGCGGGCTCTATGCTGACAGTGGGGAGCCTGCTTAGGATTCTCTCTCTCCCGCTCTCTCTGCTCCTCCCCTGCTCATTCTCTCTCTCTCTCTGTCTGTCTCTCTCTCTCTCTCTCTGTCCCTCCCTGGCTCTCTAAACAAATAAGTAAAAAAAAAAAAAAAAACCAAAAAACTTTAAAAACCACACAGGTGACTGATGCTGATTTGCCTTCATAGACTAGTTAATAGAAGCTCTTACTATGTGCAGATCCTCCTGAAGGATTCTTCTAGCATAAAAAAATTTCACTGGTTGTCTTAGAACTTGTCTTTCTGCCTTCCTTACAGTTCAAGTTTCTTTATTATGTAAACAGACTAGAACAACTATGGCAAAGACTCCTTCCACCTGTGGCATATGTCTCCCAGACAGTGTTCTCTCACCCAGAGAGCTGGTACCTTCCTAAAACACAAAAATTCACTTAAGTTTTTTTTTTTTTGTAAGAAAAGCAAGATCCTATTACCAAAATGACTCTTAAACTCTTCTCCAAACTTCATTGTGAAGGAAATGAAACTATTAAAAGACCATTGCTCTGTAATTCAGGAAATTGAATCAACTTGTTTGGAGCTGTAAGCGGGACAGGACTGGAGCTGTGTTGAGCTGCACCCCCCCCCCCCCCGGCTCCGCGATGACCTTACTGGTCAGAGGAGCCCTGAGCTGCCTCTTCACAGCGCCATGCAACTCCTCAAGTACCTACATCTCTTTGCTGGCTAGAACTGCAGTTCTCTGTACAAAATGAGACTATTTTGTCAGGTAGCCACATTGTGTGAGATTCTTTTAAATGTCTGTTTATTTTTTTAGAGAGAGAGAGCACAGGCAGGGGAGGGTCAGAGGGAGGGAGGTATGGAGGGAGGAGAGAGAGAGAGAGAGAGAGAGAGAGAGAGAGAGAGAGAGAGAGAGAGAAATTGACAGAAAGAATGAGAATGAGAATGAGAATGAATTCCAAGCAGGCCCCATGCTGGGTATGGAGCTCCCCGATGCAGGATGATTGCACAGCCATGAGATCATGACCTGAGCCAAAATCAAGAGTCAGTCACTTAACGACTGAGCCACCCAGGAGCCCCAGTTCTCCCTATTTTTATGGTGGCTTCTTAGGGAAAGGGGTGAAGATCCAGGAGAGCACCATCTTTCTTCCCCATCCTACCCTTTCCCCCTACTGATTTAACACTGGTCAAATGTAGGCATTTGGGGCAATGAAAGAAAGAAAAGGGAGGTAGACTGTGTTTGGGCTCCAGAGCTCTAAGCTGCTACTTCTTAGAATAATAATGTCTATGGCAAGATCAGCCATCACTCACATTTTAGGTTCCCAATTGCTAGCCTAACAGTAATGGATTGCTACAGACCAAGCAAAAAACTACACATCATTCTCCGCGCCCCCCCCCCAAAGAACATTAAATCTAGCTTAAGTCTTCATTACCAGAGTTTTCAGGAATTCGAGTATCAGTGATTACAGGCCTACCCTCTTTAGGAAAATTTATCTAAAACTTGTAGATAAGGCAACAAGATTACTACATGCCTTTTCATTGTCATACTAGAATATTGTCCAATAAGCCCTTCTAAAGATCACATTGTGTTCTAGGCCCTACCCCTGTCCACTGTGGTAGCTCCCTGTGGCTGTCAAGCACCTGAAATGTGGCTAGCATAACTAAAAAATTGTGCTGGAAAAGTGAAAAACACACACGAGATTTTGATGACTTACCACAGAAAGTAAATCTCAGTAATTTTTATATTGACATATGCTGAAGTAACATAGATATATGGTTAAAATATCTTATTAAAATTAGTTTTACCATTTTGACTTTTTTTACCTTCTAAAATGTGATTACTAGAAAATTTTAAGTTATTTATGTTTCTTATATTATATTCCTGTTGGACTGTGCTGCCCTAGACTTTACAAGAAGGTAACTGACTGTTTACTCCTAATCAGGGCCCAGACTAGGAAGTTTGATGTTAACCTGTCAGGATTAATAAACTGCAGATGATTTCTGTTAATAAGAAAAAGATAAACCCCAAAATGTTTATTTTATGACGCTATAGGGAATAAAATAGTTTTGTATCTAACTTGGTAAATTTCATTCATGCATGTTTTCGTTTATTAACAATTTGACTAGACTTATCTCTGATGGTTGTACCAAAGAGAATTATTGTTATAAGTCAAAAGTTACTTTTGTCTCTGAAAATTCTCTAGCTATTCTTGTCAAAAAGACTATTAGTCATATTGATCAAATGATTTAATGGATATAAATTTAAAAGTGTTACTCTGTGAACTATTATATGTATATTTGGAATTTTTCTTTACTGAATTGTCTTGCTTTGTGTCCCTAAAAGGATGATGAAAAGGAAGTGAAAATAATGAATGACACTGATACTGAATTTCAGTCGTTTTCCTTCACTTTACTTGCTGCTACGTTTATGTAAATAAAGGCAGAGTAACTACATTGTGTTTTAAGGTTGCAGACCTCATCCCCAAGGAAAACTTTACAAAGGTCCTTATTCCTAGCTCTGAGCCCACAGAAATAACTTAACCTACACCTGGGACATGTGCTGTTGTCCTACCGCCATCCATAAGGATGAGGCATTTTTTATAAACCCCTTGTAAAAACATAGCAGAAGCCATTTTGGCAGTGGTGATGCCACTGGTTCTAGGTACACAAATCCCCTATTTGTGGCCTTCTTGAACACTTGGTTTGCTAACTCTTTTGAAATAGCATTTGAGATGGGCTACTAAATAGGAATCTGTTATACATTCCATTGGCTATTTTTTGTTTGTTTGCTCACCGTTGAAACTCTAAGGAGATAAGACAGTAATAAAGGGGAATGTAGAAGACTGGAGGTTTAAGCTTCAGCTCTCATAGCTACCAAAATAAATAAGTACAGCTCTATAGAGCTATAGTTAAGGCAAAAGAGAACATCCAGACAAAGTAAAGTCAAAGTCCCTTTTTATTCACCCTTCCTCCTTTTTCTTTTGCATCTAGAGATTTGGGAAATTGCTTTAACAATGAATTACTAGGTGTGATGTTTTATTTTATTAGGTTGGAATGAAATACAGAAACCTAATCCTGAAACCTGGGGGATCTCTGGACGGCATGGACATGCTGCAGAATTTCTTGAAACGTGAGCCAAACCAAAAAGCGTTCCTAATGAGCAGAGGCCTGCATGCTCCATAAACTGGGGATCTTTGGTAGCAGTCCATGTCTGGAGGACAAGTCGACATCACCATGTGTTACTAGCCCGGAAACTGAATGGAGTTTTGCAAATGAAAGTTTAGATTTCTATTGACTGTCTTTTGTTTTTCACTTTGAAAAATTACACAGATGTAAATGGAATTATAAATACCATGACCTAAGAAAAGACCCATCAGAAAATAATTGTACTATAAAATTTCATAACAATGGATTTGATTTCTTTTTATACAAGTTTCATATGAATGTAATTTGATTTTTTACTATTGTAATCTAGATAACATAATGTAAGAGGGCTAAGAATTTTTAAATTGAATCATATACATTATATAATTTGATCCTTCTTTATATCTTGAAGTTTTGTACTTGGTATTTCTGGACTGATAAATGAATCATCACATTTCTCTGGTAAATATTTTCTTGGAGCCCTGTGTCACCTTTGACCCTCTGTCTCACAGTAACGCGTGACCTCTTTGTCCACATACCTAAGGGCCAGGGGAATATGCCTCAATAATGCGTTTATCTTTGAATTTCAGGCCTCATTATTTCTACTTTTCTGCCGCACTTAAATTATGTTCCACCATTGGGATTTATCTTTTCTAAAGTCCTATCACAGAGTACCAAAAAAAGTAAGAGTTTTAACTGAACTGGCCTATGTATATTGCTTTTGTATGTTGTGTTAGAGGATTGTAGATCTTGCATCAGAGGTTCGTTTCCACCACAGCATACAAGGTTGTCAGTCCTTTGGCATATTTGCCAATTAGAACACTAAAACAGGTCCAAGGATATGTTTCTCTTCTCGTGTTTCTGATAAGTGGTACGGACTTTGCCTCCTTTATTACCATCTCACCCAAAGTGACAGATATACATATCACCAATGGCAGTTTAGGGAAGAGAGCTGAAGGTGGTGTGGAGCAGAAAGAGTTCAGAAACTCCAGAAGAGTAGTGGGTTCTGGACAGAAGTGTTTGAGGACAGCTGCTCCAAAGTGTTACGTGTCTTCAACCACAGGGAGGAGGATTTCATAGCCTATCTTGTCTGGTGATTTTTATTTTAAGCGAAACTTTGGATCTCTCTTTAACTTTCATTTCTGTGAGTCTAAATTGTACTTCTAAAGCAGACCAGTAAACTCACAGGACTTATTTTTCCCTAGGAGTCTACTCAGTAAGGAAACCAAAATAGGATAATAAAAAAATTTTTAATTAAAAAATCCAAACTTCACATATACTCTGATAGGTCTTCCAGTTGGTTCCCGCTGTGTATCTGAGGTATGACTTTGCTGGTGAGGGACAAAATTAGACAGATGGACTTTGCGCTAAATAAAAACATATATTATGCTGCATAATAAAATTATAGACAGTGGGAAAGGTTAAGAGCTCTAACAACGCAGAAGAAAATTCCGGGATTATTATTGCCAAGCAAATACGTTAAAAATGCACATGAAATCCAACCCTCCCTTCTGAGATAATCGCCTGGCCCTTCTCTCCCACAAAGTAGTTTTTTTGGTGTTAGTAACCTGTGGTACTCTTCTCATATCTTTTTTTTTCTTCCAGACTGTTCTGTTTTCCAGTTTCAGACAAAAACTTTTTTCAGCATTTTCTATTGCCTTTCTGTGTGTCTCCTTAACAATAACTTTATCATTTTCAATCTCAACTTACTTCACATGGAAAAACTAATACTTGGTGTGAAACAGGTTGCACACAATAAAGTTGCATTATTATCCATAAGAATGAACTCACATTTCTTTCATACTTTAATGTTTAAGCTGAAATGCCTAAGAAAACAAAAGTGCTATGATGTTCTTTTTATTTAGAGTCCATATATGATACTTAAAATCTACCAAAGCACGGCAACAAATTTAAATACTTACTCTTTACAATAATTAAAAACTAAGAACTAATTTTTTTCTTTTTTTTTAATTTTTTTAAATGTTTTTATTTATTTTTGAGACAGAGACAGAGCATGAGCAGGGGAGGAGCAGAGAGAGAGGGAGACACAGACTCCGAAGCAGGCTCCAGGCTCTGAGCTGTCAGCACAGAGCCCGACGCGGGGCTCAAACTCACGGACTGTGAGATCATGACCTGAGCCGAAGTCGGACGCCCAACAGACTGAGCCACCCAGGCGCCCCAGAACTAATTTTTAAAAGACTTTTTGAATGTGGCCATTTATCTACCTTTTCTTTTTTCTTCCCTTTTTTTTTTTTTTTTCATATCAGAGTATAGAGTGTTGGTAAGGTTCTCAATGGTGGATAACTATAAAAATTGTAATTAGCCAAGCTACACTTCAGGTTTGTGAGCTGAGCAACATATAATAAGGTCTGTCTTGATTATTGACCCAAGATGTTTAGGTCTGTTTCAGGTTACTACAGACAAGAGAAAGAAAAGCCATGATGTTTTGCCACCTAATACAGATTTTTTTTTCCCTTTAGTGCAAACGCTACATGTTACCTAAATGAATAACTAAAAATGATCTTGAAGAGTTACCACCTGAGCTATTTATGTGAAAATCTTGCTTTTCTAAAATTAATATGATGAAAGGTGGATATCTGTAGCTCTATAGACTTGACAAACTGCATTGTGTACGAGGCCAAAATAGAGAAAATATTTTTTTTAATTTTTAAATGATATGATTTTATGCTTGTACTTTCCTTAAGTAATAGGAAATGACTTATTTCCCATTTTGCCTTTAGCCTTTGTATATGAATTAATGTGTATAACAATCCTGTCTCTTTGGTGGATCAGCTGGTTTGTTTATGAGCATTATTCATTTTTTCCTTTGCGTTCATGCACAGGAAGAATTTTCCATGTTCTGAGGGAATTGAATTAAAACACTAATCCCCCAAATTAGATTTAGAGGTGGTTAACTAAGCCCCTAAAAGTGTAAAAAGGGAAACCATATATCATCTAAATAGATGCAGTGACCAAGGCTTCCTTCTTCTCTCAATGCAACATTATTATAGTTACAGATCTCCCATATGAAATTGGATAGCCCTTCAAAATTGAATATGCCTTCTCTTACAAGAGTTTGGTGGGAATAAAAGGGGGGAAAAAAAAGACATGCTTTCATTTTCTTTGAAAACCAGTCAATGTGCAACATTTACTTTTTCAATTGTCTTTTTCAGAAACTTGCACCGGAAACAGAGCCACCTAAGTGATTCATCTAGTCCCAACTGTATCAGGGCAAAAGGTAAAGGTTATAAAATCTGAATACTAGATCAGTGTAGCCTTTTCTAACACACCCACAGTAATGCTATACATGGAGACTTTGTCTGAAAAAAATCTTGAAAAACTGGGCCAGTGAACAGAACCCCTCATACATCCCTCTCCAGTGAGTGATTCTTGAGCTTTTATTTGGTTGAATTTACCTTGTAGTCTTTCCTAATAAAATATAGATCCCGTGCATCTGGACCACTGTGTATGTACAAGAAAAGGTAAATGGTGAATATGACACAGGCTCTCTTGTTTCTGCTCACGTGACCTGGCATCCATTCTGGCTGCTTACTTCATAGAGCTTGGAGGCTCACCTAAAATTTTACTGTGATGACAGAATGTCCCTAGCATCTGTTGTTGGAGAAACTGTATGGCTTAGACTGGTTTTAAGGTACCGTATTCACTGAATCTGGCAAGAAACCTGGCATCTCTATTGAAATCTTTGTGGCTCAGATAGATAATTGTTAGCGAGGTGGATTCCTAGCTGTTGAAACAACCTAAGAGAGCTGAATCATGATTCACACTAAACCAAAGAAAATTTCCAATCCTTTGGATGAAGACACAAGAAATTCCATAGAAGGTATTATCAAATTTACAGATAACAGAACTGCAGTCGTTGAAAATGTTATCATTAAGATTTAAAATTATTTCCATGCCGAGGCAAATTTAAGACAAAATTAGACACAATCCATTGCCAAGGTAAACAGAGGGGAAACCTGACTTGATGGTACTCAGAAAAAAAAAGACATGACAGTTTGGGGCACCTAGGTGGCTCGGTTGAGCGTGCAACTTCAGCTCAGGTCATGATCTCACAGCTCGTGGGTTCGAGCCCTGCATTGGGCTCTGTGCTGACAGCTCAGAGCCTGGAACCTGTTTCGGATTCTATGTCTCCCTCTCTCTGCCCCTAACCCACTCACATTCTGTCTCTGTCTCTCTCAAAAATAAACATTAAAAAAAAATTTTTTTTTAGGGGCGCCTGGGTGGCGCAGTCGGTTAAGCGTCCGACTTCAGCCAGGTCACGATCTCGCGGTCCGTGAGTTCGAGCCCCGCGTCGGGCTCTGGGCTGATGGCTCAGAGCCTGGAGCCTGTTTCCGATTCTGTGTCTCCCTCTCTCTCTGCCCCTCCCCCGTTCATGCTCTGTCTCTCTCTGTCCCAAAAATAAACGTTGAAAAAAAAATTTATTAAAAAAAAAAAATTTTTTTAATAAAAAAAAAAAGACATGACAGTTTTATTTGACCAAATTCCAATATAAGCCCACACAGTACAGCACACCTGGGAGGGGTACAGAAGGTAAGAATGAAAGCCTATAAGAGTGTGTTGATGGAAGGTTGTGTCCAGATCAAAAGAGTTCTTCTGGACCCAGATGTGCTAAGATCATTCACAGCTAGAATATCGTGTTCTGTTCTAGGTGTCACATTTTAAGCAGATTTTGACCAAGTATTACAGTGTTTGAAAGAGTAGGGACAGGCAGGTGATGACTTCTCGAGAGGAATACATTGAAGAAAGGGAATTTCAGCCTTCCTGAAGGTGAATTCAGCAATACAAATGAAAGCTGTATTCAAATACTTAAGGTATGGCAGAGAGGATAGGTTATTCTACATCTCCAGAAGCCAAAGCTTAGAAATATGGTTGGAAAATACAAAGAGGTTTTAATTCAACATGAGAAAGTTGTTTCTAATAATTATTGTTGACTGAAATATATTCTGCTGCTGTTAATGAAGATCAAAGCAAAGCTTGTGGCTACCAGGAGTGTTACAGCAGGCATTCCTCCTTTGAGTAGACTTTCATACCAGATCAGCTTTGAAGTCTCCCCAAAGTTTAAGATGCAACAATTGTATAATCTTCATCAGAAAAACATCACTCAGGTGAAAGAAACGTTTACACACTGGATCTTACAAATGGTATGTAGATGATTGCAGCTGTCCATACGGCAGATATCTGATTTAAGCATATATAGTTTATATTGCCTTATTCCTCTTCCATAATTAGTCAGTGCTTATCCAGAGGTCATTATCAGACTCCTTATGGATAATCTGGTAACAGGATGAGAGGTCAGTTGTGTATGACCATAATAAAGCTAGGGATTCTTGCAGTTGCATTTTCTTCCATTACAGAATTTATAGTTGTTCTCTGCCCGTTCCACCCATCACTATCTTCATCAAACATACACAGACGCCAAAATCAAACTCAAGTACCCAGTTTATTATACATATGCTCCACCATATTGTGATTTCTGAGTCATTGTTTATAGCCCCATAACCCCTGTCCTCTACAGTCCCTTGACTCATGGTGAATAGTCCCTAAGTGTATGTTAAATAAACATATCTTCTTTGAAATTACCTTCTGCTATAAGGATGGATTTATCTATGTAGATGATATGAATCTACATAGGTAAAATTGTTTTACACTTTCTACATGAAGAGGCCCTTATCCTTAGGGACTGAAAGAGTTTCTCTATGAATTAGATGAAAGAAACATGTATTTTGTAAAAGAAAAATTGGAGAATGGAAAATATTTCTGAAGATTCCTCCACTTTTCTCTGTGATTATGTACTCTAAACCTAGGAATTTCTTAATCTACAATCTCTGGTTCCCTAGAAAATCTATGAAAAGAAGAGTGAAATTAGACGTCCATGGTTGTCCAGAAAATTAAAAAACTGTTGTTTTTTAATTCATTTTGAAGACTGTAAAGTGCCCATTATGTATCAGGCACTGTGTTAGGCACTGTGGATACAAAAAATGACAAAAACTCCTGAGCTCATATTGCTTAAATATAGTGAGAAAAGGAAATAAATGGAGATAAATTATAGAAGAAAGGTATGTTTAAAAAGCCTTCTTGTTGTTTTTCCTGACAATGGTTGACTCCATTGTACAATTTGACTTGTGTCACCAAATTTTATGATTACCATGCCACCTGCCACCACAGACATTTCTAACAAAATGGTTGATTTTCTCTTTTTTCAGCCTGTCAGCAGTGGGACTAAATGGTGCCCTTCCATCTGTCTTATATCCAGGAGTTTCTCAGGCCCTGTGATTAAAGGACTTAACAAGAAAGAGGTGAAAATATTCCCTTTAACCCTATCTATGCATTGTGATCAAATGCTTATAAACCCCTAGCCCTTAGAGGACTCACATGGGACTCATCTTAACCTGATAAGTATGATACACCCAAGAGGCATTGGTACATCCTATAAATCTGAAAATAGGCTGTTAAGATGACCCATCAAGCTATTTAGAGATGGTCCAGAATTCATCAAGATTCCTTACTTCCTTCTCCCATCAGTGTTAGTTTTCCATTGCTACTAATAAGAGCTGAGGAAAAAGCACCCAACTCTTGATTCCTTTACTGCCCATTATTTACAACTTCCCTTACTAAGGATAGCAATTAATTAAGCAGATCAATGAAAGACTAAAAAACTTCAAAGTTCCAAGTTTCATGAGGACTGGAACTGGACTTTAAGCTTCTATCCCATTTCCCTGTGTAAATGGACTATAATTTATTTAATCAATTTGTTGTCAGTGAGCTTTTAGGTCATTTTCACTCTTTGGACATTACAAACAATGCTGCCAAGATTATCTTTCCAAATATATAGTTTTCCACATCTGTCAGTTTATCTAGTAAACAAATTCTTAGAAGTGTAGTTCCTGGTTCAACAGGAAGAGGCATTTTAAGTATTGCCAGGTATTATCAAATTAGAGCCATGTGTCTTAATACCGTTTAGTACAGTTGTTTAACATTGAGGCAGTCACTAAAAATGAATAAGGAAAAGTGATGATTGGTAAAAAAAAAACAAAAAAAATTCTGGTTCATACTACTTTCCCCCACTGGGTGATGAGACTAAAAGTTGGCTTCTTTCAGAAAGTGGTAGGAGTAATTCCAGACAGGAATTTTCTTTCTCTATTAATGATTGGATAGGTCCTATAAGGAATGTAAGACTTTATTCCAGAACAAAGCAGTCATCAGTCCTTTGTGTTCAGGGCTAAGTGGGGAAAACCAAAAGATCCATTTTGTCATCCCTGTCCCAAATCAGATGCCTTTCTACAGTCTTAAACATTTGTGTGACTGACAAGTGGGACTTGTGTTGTCATCCACAATGCAATCACTGTTCTGAACACGCACATGGCCCACTCTGCCTCAGCTTCAATTATAAAATCTTCAGCCAGAGGCTATTATCCTCTGTTTTGTTCAGTCAGCAGTACAGTTAGCCAGTGAATTTCCAACTGGGATCAGGTGGCAAGAGAGAAATTTCTCAGACTTCATCTATCAATCCCTTTTATACCCCAGTAGGTTTCTTTGTTTGGGGGGCCCCTGATGAGGGAAATTTTTCTGAAGCCCCAACTTTGCATTTCCTTTTTAAATTCCACTGTAGTTAAGGATAGGGAAATAGGAGTAGTTGAATGGTGACTTCTGTAAATGAAGACAGAACCTCCAAATTCACAGAGCTCATTCCTTCTGTGTAATGAGTTTCATGTCACTCATTCTTTGGTAGATAAGCTACATCCTGTGGTCTAACCAGGCCTATGAAGCATTGCTTTCTCTCCTGCCTTCCCTGTCTTTCATCTGTCTTTCTCCCAAAAGACTAATTAGATGAATGGAAGATTCTAAGCAAATATCTCCAAATCCCATTAGGAGCACAACAGAGGTCTGAGGCAGAAAACAGCTAGTGAGGCCGTGCAGGCTTGGAGGGCTTTTCTCACAATATCCCATTTTAAGAACAGTCAATATTGTCATGGCTACATGCTAAAGAAGAGATTTGGAAGGACTAGAAGAGGGGCAAATTATATTCAGCCACCCTTAGAAGTAAATGCCTTTTAAAAATGTCTGCAGAATGCCTAAGAGCTCTCGAAGATTTGGCTTCTTTCCTAACTGATCATCCAAATTTCAAGTAAGATTAAATACTTGTTCCAGAAAGCCAGACTGCTACCTGGTTGACCTCTATCTACTGAAGTTCAAGGGTAAGGTGGAACATCCACTAAGCACTATTTAATATTTTGAATCCTAATTTAACTTTCTGCTAGTTAAAGCCAACTTCTTTTATAAAGGTAGTGTAGAGTTGTGTTAACATCTACAGAGACCCGATTAGTTCCTCCGTTTACCTAATAAAATTCTCAGGACCGTATCCAAATTTAGCTGGGCATGTTAGTACAGCAACACACTGTTGTCTGTGGTGCCAGTAGACAAAATGTCAGTACGCCTGTTGCATTCCTCTGGGATAATAGAAATGAAGTCATCACATCAGAAAATGGATCATGTGCTCAGGATACACTTCTCTCCCCATGAACACACTGGCGCTCTCAGGTTAAGGTCACTGATCCAGTAGCTGGAAGGGTTCTCATAGCTAGGAGAGGGTGAGGCAGAAGTGCCACTTAGGAACACAGAGGTTTCTGGTACTGGAGACAATAATGACAGAGGTTGGTAGGAGGCTGGTTGAAGGTGCCTGTCAGAAGGTAACTGCTGGAACGTCAGTGTCAGAATGCAGGGACAAGAACCTGACAGCAGGAAGTGCTGGCTGTGAACAATTTCAGGACTCAAAAGAGAGGGGGACACTAATATTTCAGAGAGGAAAGTGGCTTCAAGATATACTTGATTAACAAATTATTATTTTAATTCAAGATAAGTAGGGGAAGCTTTGCTTTTCAAAAGTAATATAAGAAAATATCTAATTACTTCCAACAAATTTCAGGTCTTGCCAGCCTTTAATAATAAAAAGGTGTGGGGGCGCCTGGGTGGCTCAGTAATTTAGGTGTTTGACTTCGGCTCATGTCATGATCTCAGGTCTGTGAGTTTGAGCCCTGTGTTGGGCTCTGTGCTGACAGCTCAGAGTCTGGAGCCTGCTTCGGATTCTGTGTCTCCCTCTCTCTCTCTGCCCCTCCTCCCCTCTAAAAAATAAATAAACATTTTTAAAAAATTTAAAATAAAAAGCTATGAAGTTAGAAGAAAATTCCTAGGGGTGCCTGGCCAGCTCAGTTGGTGGTAGGGCTGCCTGGCTAGCTCAGTTGCCTGCTTGATCTCTTGATCTCAGCATTGTGAGTTCGAGCCCTATGCTGGGTACAGATAACTTAAAAATAAATTACCAAAAAAAAAAAAAAACTCCTAAAACCTTCCATATTACCTCTTATTTATGGAAATTTTTGTAGTCTTGTTTTAATGGAACATTACCTGAGTTCACCTTTACTGTGCATGCCAGAAGAATCTAGATGTCATCTTGAGACTCTAGAGGAAGCAATAAAAGGAGCTGTTTGGCAAACTTGACAACCATCTCTAACATTTCTAAACAGCCTAATCAATAAGGATAAATGGTGTGGGTTAACTCTCTAGGAACCTATAGCCAATGTAACCAACTGACCAACTGTCCCCCCATCAGAAGCATGTTTCTCAAGTCTTGGAAATTATCCTTTTTATCTTGATTTTTATCTTGAATCCTTCTCTGTGCCCACACAGCTCACCCTGCCCCTCCACCCTTTCATACAACATTCTCACTTACACCAGATTCTTTGGGTAAAGAAAATACAGTTTCAGGGCAGGTGTTTCTTTGATGCTGAGACACTTAAAAGGTAAGCATGGAAACTGAGAGAAGTAAATGCTTATTCCTTTCCCATCTGAGTTTTGCAAACTGCAAGAGAAGACAGCACAATCTCAGTCAGTGTGTGTTTCATTTCCTCTTGTCTCTCTCTCACGCTGCTCAGGATTAAGTGTTCCCCCTACCCTCAACCAAAATAGAAATATGATCTCATGTTTGTTTATTGGGTTGGCTTTGCATTTCCTAGGACAATAGGGTGTAAATTTTGACTTACTGACGTTACTTCTTCCCCCAAACCCAGGGAAAGTCTTCAGGGAGCTTGCTGTAAGCATATCCAAGTGCCGCTGAATCTCTTAGGTAGACACTGTGTAAAAATAGAGCAATGCTTTCGGATGCTAAAGTGGCATCATTCAGTAGCACCATCTCTATAAGCCAGGTGCACGTCCAAAGATTCTGCTAAACAGAGTTGCCAAATACTAATTAAGCTAATTGGTTATCAGTGCTATTCTTAAATCTTGTGATTTGAGGATTTCTCCAGTGAGAAGAAAGAGGGATATATTTATTCCATTCTCCATAGAAAATACACAAATTCTGATCACATTGTATAGTCAAGTGAGCCAGAAATTATCAAGAAAAATGACTTGATCTCAACAGTTTGGAGAGAAAATGTCAAGTGTCTGGATGTGTGTGTTTATTTCTTTCATTGTCATTTCATGGTGTCCAATAAATAATAAAATATATTTCCAAAGGAAAAAACAGGCTAACTGAAATAAGACATATCAAAATGAAAAGACTCAATAGGTGCTACAATTTTCCATGATGGAGGAATGAAAACAAATTTTCAGTGAAGAAAATAGGATAAATTTAAGAAACTAGAGAGTTTCAAATGCATAGGAAACAAGGGAAAAAAGAAGTTACTATACTTCTGAAGCCAACAGTGTAATTCCACGTCACAGCCATCGGATTGGGGGCCATATGACAGGATGTATTAAGGCTGAAGATGAACATGTCCAAAAATTCCAAGATACGTACCAGACAAGCTCTTCTGAATAGCATGAGATACCTACTAGAATGCTCACAAGAGCTTTGTTTGGAATCATGAAACAGTTGAAACCATGAAAATATCCACCAACAGAAGAGTAGATGATACATTGGGGCAGATTTGAGTAACAGGCTATATTTCAGTTAGAATGAGTGAACTAAAAGCTACATCTATCATATAGGTATCACTTAAAAAAAATATCAAACGCAAAATCCCACTGCAGAAAGATACGTTGAGGTTAGTATTTTTATAAAGTGTGTGTGTGTGTGTGTGTGTGTGTGTGTGTGTGTGTGTAATTTTAAAACAATACTATTTATCTTGGATCTATACGCAGTAGTAAAAGTACAAAAATATCCACATGAAAATGGACACCAAATCCAGAATAGGATTTCCTCTGGTGAGGGGAAAAGAATGGGATCTGGGAGAGATACTTTCAACTATAAGTGCAATCGTTTTTTCTTCAAAAATCCAGTACAAATCTTTTTAAAGCTTTCTTTTTTATTCCTTGAAATACTTTTAGTTAAAAAACAAGTATAATGCTTCTGAGGGGTTTATCAAAAGGTGGCTTTCAAAACCAAGTTTTTACCAGTCCATCCAACTTCAATCTTGCAAAATCCAGGCGTAGATAATTCCCCCATTCAAATATTTTAAAGATGCCCCTTGGGTGTCTCCACCAAAGCCAAAAATGAGCATTCTAATCCAATGAAGATCAAGTTGAGGTTGTTATATGAAAAATATGAAAGTTAGAGGGCCTGAGTCTTGCTCTCATGACCACATTGGTACTCCTGGCCCCAGTACTTAACCTAAGAGAGGTGGCTTTGATTCCTGACTGCTCCTTCCCCGACTGTAGTACTCAACCAGTGCTCATTACCATTGCCACTTTTCTTCCTTCCCAACAGAGCCCACATTTTCATCAAGTATCTTGATTCATCTAAGGGTAAGTCCATGGCCTTTGCCAATAATTGACTCAGGGGTGGGCATATGAATTCCTTTGGGCCCATGATAAGTGAGGGAAAATTTGCTAAGGACTTCTGAGGATGGTTTCCTAGTTTTCAAGACAAAGTTACAGAAAAAAACATTGTTCTCCTCTGGCATCATCATGTGTAGCATTGGGACCTAAAACTGCACAAGGCTCAAGATGAAGCCAGCCCTTATGGGATAGAATCAAGAGAATTATAAAGAAATAGTGCAGCTAGATTGTGTCAAGTGTGAAGTCCATCTGGGCATCCAAGAAAGTGACCCAGTATAGCTCTGTGTTGTTTAAACCATTTGGAATTGGGTTTTTGTTCCTTGTGACCAAAGGCATTCTAAGTGAAGCATACATATATGATTCAGCTTCCTCAGCTGTAAGTGATGGTATTAACATCTGGCCTGCCCTACCACTCCAATGAGTGGTTTTGGAGCTCAAGATGAGCCAATGTATGTGAATGTGCTTTGCAAACTATAAATTACTATTCAAGGGCAAACTGGTACTATTATTAATAATTTTACTATGAAGTTTGAGATACATATTTTAGTTCACTATGTAAATTATGTATGTCTTAGAATGTAGTTATTTGACTCATTTAAGTGATACTTCAAAAACATGAAAATTTATATGTCATTCTTTTGAATCACATAAAGCAGTTATATATTTATACTATCGGTTGAGAATATCCTCAGCAATGAGTTTTTACTTGAGTACAAGTTCGAGGCATTTTAAATAGCCATTTATGAGGCACCTGGGTGGCTCAGTCAGGTAAGCGTCTGACTTCAGCTCAGGTCATGATCTCATGGTTTGTGGGTTTGAGCCCCACATTGGCTCTGTGCTGACAGCTCAGAGCCTGGAGCTTGCTTTGATTCTCTGTCTCCCTTTCTCTCTGCCCCTCCTCCCCCCACCCACTCATGCTCTCTCTCTGTCTCAAAAATAAACATTAAAATAATAATAATAAATAAATAGCCATTTATGTTAAAGGAGTTAAAGGACCTTTGTCTGTAAAATATGGGCTCATTACTTAAAAATTGTGTCATCTTTGTCATAACCTGTCTGTATCTCAACATTTACAGTATCTATAAGGGTTAAGGTAGAAAATACATGTAAAATACTTAGAGCAGGGCCTAACAGGTGACACAGTGGCAAGCAGAATAATAACAGCCAATACTTACTAACACTTACTATGTTCTAGACATGTTCCAAGCACTTCACCTTTACCAACTCATATACGAGAACTGTCCTGTAGAGTTGTTGTGGCTTTCATTTTTAGAATAGCTTTATTGTTTTAGGGAAAATGTTACATGCTATTACTTTAAAAATTAAAACAATACAGAAAAGAATACAAATGAAATGAAAGTCATCTTGTTACCTGGATGGTAAATAAGCTGGATAAACAACCAGACACTTCTCTGTTTAATGTGTCATGTACATATGCATACACATACATGCACACAAGCATATATGATGTGTGTATGTGCATATATCCATACCTAAGTTATACACACATATGTACACAGCACACATCTATTTTTAGTAGGACAAAAAGAAATGGCTCTATTTTTTTCACTATATAGTTGATTCCACATCCTAGGGGATAAAGATGTAAGACTTCATACTGTTTAGAATATTGCTTGTCTAGTCAGGCAACAGACACCTAAATACATCTTTACATAAATACGGTCATGCTTTCTTTTGTTTACTGGTCTTAATTTTTTTCATTTAAAGTAGCCCTTCAGACACAGTACATCACCATTACTGTTTTCATCATAACTACTTATTCCTTCCTAACATTTCTTTATATATATATTTTAATGTTTATTTTTGAGAGGGAGAGAGAGAGACCAGGGGAGGGGTGGAGGGGGGCAGACAGAGTTTCTGAAGCAGACTCTGTGCTGACAGCAGACAGCTGGGTGCGGGACTCAAACTCACGAACCACAAGATCAGGACCTGAGCCGAAGTTGGACTGTCAACCGACTAAGTCTTTCAGGCACCCCTAAATCTTTTGTTGTTTTTTTTTAATTTTTAGGGGCTCCTGGGTGATTCATTTCATTGAGCATCTGACTATTGATTTCAGCTTAGGTCATGATCTCGTGGTTCATGCTATGGAGTCCCATGTCAGGCTCTGCCCTGATAGCATGAAGACTGTTTGGGATTTTCTCTCCCCTCTCTCTCTGCCCCTCCTCTGCTTATCCTCTCCCTCCCTCTCTCAAATAAATAAACTTTGAAAAAAAATTTAATTTTACTTGTGGTAAAAAACACATAACATAAAATTTACCATCTTGACCAGTTTCAAGGGTACAGCTCAGTAAAGTATATTCACGTTGTGCAAACGATTTCCAGACCTTTTTCATTTTGTGAAAGTGAAACTCTGTGCACATTAAGCACAACTTTCTATTTTCCCCTCCCCCATCCCAGTATCATTCTACTTTCTGTTTCTATGAATTTGCAATCTTATCTTTTTTTAACTCAACATTTATTCCCCAGCATTCCGGATAGTCATGCTTCACAAGTATTTGTTGAGTAAATGAATGGATTTGTATTTGCACTCTACAGAAACAAGAAACACACAAAAAGAGGTCACAGCCTCATTTGCGCTAAGAAATCAATAACCTCCAAATAGCTAAAACTTATTGAACATCTACTATGTACCAGGCACATGACACTAATTCTGCCCTTGGCCTCTACAGTCAGTTCCCAACACAACAGCCAGAGTGATCCTTTAAATATGTCAAATCCTCTGCTCAAAACCCTGCAATGGCTCCCAATTACACTAAGATAAAAAGTCAAAGTTTTCATAGTGGACTATGGGCCCGATCCTACCTGGACCTCTTTACTTCTCTTACCTTTTGCTGCTTTCTGTCTCTGTCCCTTCCCCTCCAACCACACTGGATTCTTTGCAGTTCCTCAAACATTCCAGCAACACTCACCAGTGGGCCATTGCGCTTGTTGTTCTTTCTACCTAGACCATTCTTGTCCTGATATCCACATTGCTCGTGCCCTTACTTCGATCAGCTCTTTGCTCATAACTCAACTTCCTAGGGATGTGATCCCGGGCTACCCTCCTGAAAAGAGCAGCATGTGCCCCAATTACTTTCTGTATTTTCATCTGTGGAAATTACCACATGATCTACACATATTTCCCTAATGTACTTTTGTTTGCTTTCTTTTTCTGTCTCCATCATCATTGTTATTTTTGTCTGTTTTATTTACTACCATATCCCAGTGCCCCGAACTATGCCTGACACATAGTAAGTTCTCAATAAATATTAGTTTAAAATGAATGAATTCATACATAGTGATAGAAAAGCAGGTCATTGTTTGCCTTGGACTAGTGAGGAGTGGCAAATGACTGAGCAGGGGTACAGGGAACTTCTATATCTTGATCATGTGTATGATTACACATGTGTATAAATTTATTAAAAGTCTTTGACATATACATTTAAGTTATATCATATGCAAATGATACCTCAAGAAATGGATTTTTTTTAAATAGCACTTTGCTTCAAGTCAGCATTTGCAAAGTAGTAAAGCTATAATTCAAACCCAGGCGTGTCTGATTCCAAAGTCCTTCCTCTTTTTATGAGGTTATACCACCTCCCCTAACCTCTGCCCTACATAGTTTCCACGACTGACCCCACTGAGTCCTTCACCAGAAGACTCATTCTCACCTGTTTTCAGATTTGCAAATCTTCAAGACAGGCAATATGTTTTTGGTTTTATCTCTCCCACACTTTTAGATCTTAGGAATGTTAATCAGATAGGTGAGTGGAATACATTTGTATCCCTCTGGAAGGATGGTATAATGCAAAAAACCCATAGCCTATTTTCTAGGATAAAGTTATTACCTCTCAAGGGCTCAGATTGCACATCTACAGATACTTGAGATACTCAATGATACCACACTGGTGTAATGGTCACTTTTATTTGTCAGCTTGACTGGGCTATATACAATATGTAGTTGTCCAATCAGACACTAATCTGGGTGTTGCTGTAAAGATATTTTGTAGATGTGATGAACGTCTACAACTATTTGACTTTAAGGAAAGGAGATTATCTTCCATAATCTTGGAGAGAACCAATCAGTGGAAAGCCTAAGAACAGAATTGAGGTTTTTCCCAAGGAAGAAGAAATGCTGTCTGTGAAGTCAAATGTCAACTCCTTCCTGAGAGTTTCCAGCCTGCCTTTCCTGATGGTCTCTTCTGCAGATTCTGGACTTGCTCACCTAGCCCCCACAATCACATAAGCCACTTCCTTGCAATAAATCTCTGTCTCTGTCTGTGTGTGTATGCGTGTGTGTGTGTGTGTGTGTGTGTGTGTGTGTGTGATATGAAAAGCATACAGGAGTCCTGAAAATGTGAGTTCTTCCAACTGAATTATAGTGCCTGCGGCTAATTAGCCCCCAGGTATTCATGTTCTTAACTGGAGTTAGGGTGTTTACAGGGATGAGCTCTGAATCAATATGGTTATGTTACCGTCTCCTCCCTCTCCCTGCCTATGGTAAGGTCAGCTTTGTATTGATCTCTATACTCAAATTATTCCAGACTTAAGCCCTTCCCTATCCTTCTAACCCTTGCCCCTACTTCCCCTTTAGACTGAGTCATGAGTGGTAAGTACCTCCTGAATTTCCTATAACTGTGCCCAGCCTGCTTTATTGAAAGTCCAATGGTCACTACTTCTGGAATTTGAATGATTGTGTCCTTTGGAAGCTGCATCAGTAGTTCTGTGTGTCCCAACTACCTAGGTTTCTGGGGTCAACCTTAGTAGCCAGGTCCATCTTGCTGTCCAACCTTGATAGTCAGATCTTAAGCCTTCTCCATCTCACCAACTTCATGTGGCCACCAGCAGAACCTCAAGCTTGTTAAGTCTTGATACAAGCTGTAAAAGATGGTTAGAAAGATCGTTCCAATGAATTAGGAGTGGCTCAGTCACAAAGAATAGGGCCTTTTCCAAAAGCAAATTGGACCCAATTTTCCAAAGCTCAGATTAAAAACATACTCTGTGGGTATGTGTGTGTGTGTATACATGCCTAACTTTGTGACTGTATTTTCAGAAATTATTTTTCAACTAGCTCTTTTGTAGTATAATTTATAGTTCTTAACCACTCTGTCCACGCAGCTGATGATTCGGTATATGCCGAATTCTGCAAACTCTTAAAAGTCCACGAGGATGGGAGAATGTTAAGCAAATATTGACTTTTTAAAAATTACTCATTGTAGTCATGAATTTCAACTTCCTTTACCGCAAAAACCTTACATCCAAGTTGTGAACAACTACCAAGAATGACTAATCTAAGATTGTTTTTCTCTTCTCACTTCTCCCCTCATAATACTTAAAGCAGTGATTGAAAACAAACAAAAGTGAGATATCTTAATTAACCCTAGACTTAATGGTGGAGATTTCTATATCTAATAGCTGTGCCCTTGGCCAGATCACTTAACGTCCTTGAAATTCATCAAAAACTAAAGCACCTAGACTGGCTGTTTTTCAGTCTTTTTTTTTTAATGTTTATTATTTATGTTTGAGAGAAGGAGAGAGAGTGCAAGCGAGGGGCAGAGAGAGGGAGAGAGAGAGAGGGAAACAAGGAATCTGAAGCAGGCTCCAGGCTCTGAGCTGTCAGCACAGAGCCTGACACGGGGCTCGAACTCACAAGCCATGAGATCATGACCTGAGTGGACTGAGCTACCTAGGCACCCCTTTCCAAAGTCTTTTTCAGCTCTAAAGTCCCGTGAGCCTGTATGCTTTGGCCTTGAGAATCGAAGTAGCATTTGATATGCCTATTTGCCTAAGGAAGGATGGGGTACAGGGCACACAGTCAGAAGACCTGTTTGCATAGGTTTTCCTGGGTTCCACAGACAGTGGGCAGTGAGTTGATCAGTAAAGATATGGCTGGTGCAGTGTGGGCCCCCTGCCTATAACAGTAGAAAGAACACCCTTCTTTTCTTTTTCTGGAGGAGAAGGTGATGTTTACTAAGTAAGAATAGGGTTTTGGATAGTAAAACGGAGGAGGATGGCCAGCATTTGTTTCCGTTTTATTTTTCTCTTGGTGGTAGAAGGGAAGTTGCCACAGAATGGGAAATGCTATAGGGTAGATTGCTCATCTGGATACTGTCACAGGTGCTTGTAAGGAGGACCAGGAAGATGCTGACCTGCCCAGGTCTGACTGAGCAGGGGCTCCAGCTCCCCCTGCCCTCCCTGCACCAACCCTGGTGGGTAGTGATCTGGCACTCCACCCTCACCCAGTCCTAACCCAAGCACTGTCTGCCCACCATAGTGGCACCATTGAGAGGCACAGCACAGGGGACTTGGGAACAGAGAGCCCCCCACCAGAGTTAAGTTCTTCCATCAGCAGGGTTGAAAGCTGCTCCCACCTCTGGAGAGATGGTCTCTGAAAAGGACAGAAACTTACCATCAGATTGAAGAGAGGGGTACATGCTCCTTCTGAGGCCAGGAGCTGAGGGTGTTGAAAAATGCCTAAGAAAAGTGGCACAGACTGGGGTCACAGCAGTAGTGGCTCCTACTAGCCCAGTCCCATCTTTAATGATGAAGATTAAACACTGGTAAGAGCCGACTGTTTCTGAGAACCTGAAGAGCTGTAATCACTTATAAGCCAGACTATTTCAGGTGGGCTGAAAGAGCTGGGTAAAAAAAAATGTCTGGAATAAACATCTGCCTGTTACAACCCACAAGCTCTCTTTTTCTTTCAGGTATCTGGTATAAGCTGGAGAAATAAGGGTCACATATAAATAAACCTAATTGGATTTAAGGAAATGAAGAGGTTTAACTCTATCCCTCTTAATTTGGATTAATGTCACTTATACCTTCCAATGTAGGCCAAGCCTGGCTAAGGGAAATGAATTGAGATGAAGAAGCGTTATCTGCTTTCTAGAGTCTGTAGATACTTTTCTGACAAGTTAGTTCTTTCTCAGTCATGGTAGAAATAGATAGTGTTAGGTGGGAAAAGAAATGTTCTTATTGTGGTGAAATAATATGGAATATAAACTTTACCATTTTAACCATTTTTTAAGTGTACAGTTCAGTGACATTAAGTACATTCACAGTTCAGCCATCACCACTATACCCATTAAACAACAACTCCCATTTCCACCCTCCCCAGCCCCTGGCAACCAACACTTTACTTTCTATGACTTTAACCACTCTATATAGCTCGCATAAGGGGAAGCATATGGTATTTGCCCTTTGTGTCTGGCTTATATTATTTAGTATAGTGTCTTCAAGGTTTGTCCACATTGTAGCATGCATCAGAATTTCCTTCCTTTACAAGGTTGAATCACATCCCATGGTGTGTGTGTGTGTGTGTGTGTGTGTGTGTGTATGTATGTATCACATTTTGATTATCCCATCATTTTGTCTACAAACATTTGGGTTATTTCTACCTTTTGGCTATTGTGACTAATACTACTATGAACATTGGTGTGCAAATATCTGTTGAAGTCCTGGCTTTCAGTTCTTTTGGTATCTATCTGGAAACAGAATTGCTAAGTTATATGGAAATTCTATATTTAATTTTTTAAGAAACCACTGTATTGTTTTCCACAGCAACATTCCCACCAGCAAAGCAGAAGTGTTCCAGTTTTCCACGTACTTGCCAAGACACTTGCTATTTTCTGTTTTTATTTTCGTATTAGTTATTCTAATCGGTGTGAAGTGATATCTCATTGTGGGTTTGATTTGCATGTCCCCAATAATTAGTGATTTTGAGCATTTTTTATGTGCTTATTGTCCATTTATATATCATCTTTGGAGAAATGTCTACTCAAGTCCTTTGCCCATTTTTTAAAATATTTATTATTGAGAAACAGAGAGAGACAGAGCATGAGCATGGGAGGGGCAGAGAGAGGAGGAAACAGAATCTGAAGCAGGCTCCAGGCTCTGAGCTGTTAGCACAGAGCCCGACGCAGGGCTTGAACTCACGAACGCAAGATCATGACCTGAGCTGAAATGAAATCGGACGCTTAACTGACTGAGACACCCAGGTGCCCCATTTGCCCATTTTTTAATTGAGTGGTTTGTGTTTTTGTTTTTGAGTTGTAGGGGTTCTTTGTATATTCTGGGTATTAATCCCTAAGCAGATACATGATTTGCAAATACTTTCTCCTGAAACAATTGCTTAAGTTGGCACGTTTTAACTTTTTTTCAAGCCAGAACACATGTATTTTAGGACTAAAGAAATGATACAGGCTCATGATATAATTTCAAAAAACATAAAAGGAATAAAAAATAAAATCATTTGAACTACACAACCCAGAGATCACAACATTGTTTTGCTGAATATTCCTTCTAGGCTTTTTCCTATGCCTGTAAAAAATTTTTCATCCAGACTACACATAATATCCTATAACCTTTCCTTAGCAGTAAACACAAGTATATATGATTGTTCTTATGTACCATAAAGTACTTCACTGAACAGATATACCATAATGTATTCAATCAATCCACTAACAATAAAAGATGGTGGTAGTTTCTAACATCCTTATTGTAAACAGTGCTTCATGAAGGTCCTTTGTGTATATCTTTACATATTTGTTCAATTCATTCACTGGGATAAATTCCCAGAAGTTGAATTTCTGGGCCAAAAGATATGCATATTTAAAATTTTGATATCTTTTATATTGCCAAATTACTTTCCAGAAAGGCAGAACCAATTTATACTCTTACTGCGTATGAGAGTGCCCATTGTCCCACACCCTTGCCAAATTGGCATGCTTTCAACAATGGTAAAAATAGGTTCTTGTCTGCTTTCCTCCCATGAATCCTGCCAAAGTGCCTGATGTGAAACTAAATGAGAGGAATATAAAGTTGACAGATGGGAAGTATTTTGGTCACTATAATGTTTTATCTAAAGTGCACCATTTTCCCCTCAAAGCAAGTGTGATAGATAAGCCTTCTTCATTTTTTAGTACAAGTTCTAGGAAGTAATTTCCTAAATGGATTGATTCCTTAGAGAGAGAATGTCTCTGAGGACGTAGAAATTATTCAAACCAAATGTGCTTTCGGTTGATAGAGGATATACGTTTTTTTGACATAACAGTATCTATCTTTTTTTAAAAGATGCAAAGTGTTTTAGTCTGTACTATTTATTCAGAGTGTCATATCACAACTTATTCTCAATGTACTTATTTATTTGTCCAAAGTTTCTGCAGAGAAATGTTTCCCCAGCTTTGTTTTATGTTTCATAAACTTTTTTAAAAGATTGTATTGTTTAAGAAATCTCTACACCTGGGACACCTGGGTAGTTCAGTCTGTTAAGAACGACTCTTGATTTGGGCTCAGGTCATGATCTCACAGTTTGTGAGATTGAGCCCCATGTCAGACTGTGCACTGACAGCATGGAGCCTGCTTGGGATTCTCTCTCTCCCCCTCTCTCTGTCCCTCCCCCACTCATGCTTTCTCATTCTCTCTCTTCCTAAAAAATAAATAAATAAACTTAAAAAAATCTCTACACCCAACATGGTGCTTAGATTTAACAACCTCCAGATCAAGAGTCACATGCTCTACCGACTGAACCAAGCTGGGGCTACTGTTTTATAAATTTAATTGAGGTATAATTTACATTTACTATAAGTAAGGGTTTTTTTCTTTAAAATCTGATTGCACATAACTTGTAAAGGTAATCCTTTCACCATAAAATTAAAGAGAGGGATATACATTTAAACATACTCTCTTTGGAAAACACAGAAAGAAAAGAATGGAGTTTTATTTATTTAAAAAAAATTTTTTTAGGGGCGCCTGGGTGACTCAGTCAATTGAGCATCTGACTTCGGTTCAGGTCATGATCTCACAGTCTGTGAGTTCAAGCCCCGCATCGGGCTCTGTGCTGACAGCTCAGAGCTTGGAACCTGCCTCAGATTCTGTGTCTCCCTCTCTCTCTGCCCCTCCCCTGCTCATGCTCTGTCTCCCTCTGTGTCAAAATAAATAAAAACATTAAAAAAATTTTTTTTTAAATTTTTTTAATGTTTACTTATTTTTTGAGAGAGAGAGAGAGAGAGAAAGAAACAGAGAGAGACAGAGCATGGGCAAGGGAGGGGCAGAGAGAGAGGGAGACACAGAATCCAAAGCAGGATCCAGGCTCTGAGGTGTCAGCAGAGAGCCCGATGCAGGACTTGAATTCACGCACTGTGAGATCATGACCTGAGCAGAAGTCAGATGCTCAACTGGCTGAGCCACCTAGGTGCCCCAAGAAAGGAGTTTTAAATTTAGCTATTTCGATCCCTGGATATATAATACTAAGCATATAATTTAACATAATATTCTTGTTTTCTTCTCTGATAACCTAGAAATATTAAATCTGCTCTACCTTCTCCATAGAGATGTTGGCAAGACAGAGATGTCCCAACCCTACAGTAAATTGAATTGCACATTTTTTTACATGTGGAGCCAAATATATCTAATTGACTTTTATATCTAAACTTTAAGTTTTTGTGCCCAAAGGGATGTCTTTCTTTTTCAAATGAAAGCATATAAGTCAGATGGATTCTTTATAATACAAAATTATACTCTTGTTTTTGCATTCATATCATTGAAAAGCATTTTGAAAGTGTTCAGCTTCACGGATAGTATTAATGACACTTACATGACAAAAAGTCAGAAAAAAGGTAATTATAAAAAGTGAACTGTACATAATAATCCTTGTTATTTTTCCCCTTTCTGCCACTTAATAAATTAAGTGTATCAAGTTATTATAAATGTAATACTTCCAAAGTTAGCAAAGTTATATTTTTAAAAAGGCATACGAATACTAAAATTGTTTTGAGAAAAAAGAATCCTTCCCAGTCTATATTCTGGTTAGGAGTAAATGCTTATCCTCTGAACTCTGTCTATTCCCCAGGAGGGACAACTTGGAGGACTTGGGCCTCTCCTACTTACTCTCGCTTTGGGAAAAAGCACCTTTGGTAAGATGGAGAGAAAGAACTACTAATGCGCCGCGCAGCCCTTCTTTCTTTCAGAGTTGCCAGTCCTTAAAGACCTACCTTGAAATAACCATATCATAGTAGGTCCTGTCCTGCAAGAAGGACTGAAGTTTGAAGGAATTTATTTTAATTCAGCAAAGTATTAGGAAGCTCATTTGACCACAGATCTACATCCCATTCTCCAGTCAGCTGCATTAGTCATGAGGCTGACTTTGGTAAAAATTATTTTTTCTTATGGGAAAAAGCACGGAACAAAATTTGCCATCTTGACCCTTTCTCAGTATACAATTCAGTACTGTTAATTATAATCCCATTGTTATTCAAGGAATCTCCAGAACTCTTTTTGTCTTTCAGACTGACACTCTCTATCCATTAATCAACAAGTTCGTTTCCCCCTTGTCCCAGCTCCTGACAATCACTGTTCTACTTCTTTTTCTATGAATTTTACTACTAGGTAACTTAGGTAACTGAGATTAAGTGGAATTGTACAGTATTTATCTTTTTGTGACTACGTTATTCCACTTAGCGTATCTCCAAGGTTCATTTGTGTGGTAGCATATGTCAGATTTTCTTCCTTTTTCAGGCCACACAGTATTCCAATGTACCACATTTTCTTATCCATTTATCCGTTGATGAGGCTGACATTTTGAACTCTTACCTACCTGATTCTGGCTTCTCTTTGTACTTCTCCATTGGTCCAAAACTAAGGATGGGAAGGGATAGTAATTAGTGTTCACTCCCTTAAGACCCAGCAGATTGGATAACAGAGTGTTTGTGGTACACATGTATTGTTTTGTCTGTCCAAAGTCAAGAAAAAACAAATCTAGAATGAGGTAAGGAGAGACTTTATTCAGAAGGATTACTGCAGTGAAGGGATGGGGGCTGTCACAGTAGGGGTGCTCTAATCATAGGCCATAAGACTTTTAAGCATCTCAGAGGTCAGGTAGGTCAAAGATAGGCTAAGTTCAGGAGCCAAATTCAGGAGGAGGGAGAGAACCTCGACTAAAGTCTACTCAAGGCAAGTTAGCAGGCATTTTTCTACCTTGGTCAGTGAGATAAACAGTTCAGCTAATGATTTATGAGACAAAGAATGGAAATTTGTAGAGTCTGTGTCTGGTATTGTCATAGGTGGACAGGTGGTCATGAGTCTTATCTAAGTCACATGGAGAAGGGTGGTTCTTTGCAGGAAGCTGTTTCTTGGAACACAGAGGGTGAGTTGGTGTGTGTTTGGGGGCTTGTGTTCCAGGAGCACAGCCCTCAGATAAATTTCAACGTGGTTGCCAGCATTCTTTGCCACTCCATGGGGTGAAGAATGCACCTTGTGGAGAATCTACTTCCCTTGGTTTGAATGAGGTTGATCCCACTTCCCTCTTTATATGAATGAGTATATGGCCCCAGCCCTGACCATGCCCTGCCACTTCAAATATCTTTCTTCTCTGATCACTATTAATGATCCAGGAAAGGGTACACGATCCAAAGAGGACCAACTGATCTACTGAGATCTGATCACCTGAGTGCTCAGAGAGAGAGAACCCTGACATTATCTAAGCTCCTGGATGCAGCCATGCTCACCTTAGTTCTACTCCTAGGCTTCCCAGTTTTATTAACTAACAAAACACCCTTTTGCGTAATTATGTGGGTTTTTCCCCCAAAAAATAACTGTGTTATAGTCCTCAAGGCCTTTGTTGGTTTGGATGGTTGAAGGGCCCTGGCTATCTCTGATTATGAAAGATTCCAAGGGTCTTGTTTTAATTCCAAGAGTAGGAATATTGACTACAGAATTTTGGCCATATTTCAAGCTTAAGTAATTCCATCTGCCCTCCCTGAAATTTTTTACTGCAAAAATATTCAATATTCTTTACTTCCCTCACTGGACTTCTAAGCATCATGGGGTCTCCTGATCATTTTTCACCTTATCAAAGGCAAGTCCTGAATTTGGGGTAAAATAATCAGTATCCTAACTTAAACTTTAATAAGAAATCATGGTTTATAAGGAGAAATGAGCTGAAATGCCCTACATGTTTGATTTTCAAGTTCTATTTGATAAGTTATGTGAGCAATAGATTGACACAGGGAATGAAAGTAATCATTTCTTCAAATACGCAGGGAGAATGCACAAGACGACATCACAGAAGAAATACAATGTGGTGTTAATACAAATCATGAAGATTTTGTTTACATTTGGCATTTACCTAACTTCAACAGCCATTTTTATTTAATGATTACATGTTCTGATAAATAATAGTCATGAAATGGAACATGAAAAGGAATTAAAATGTTGTAATTATGAGGGGAAAAAAAAGTAGCAGCTAATCTTTGTAAGTTAATGTGCAGGGGGGAAAAGCTAATTCAACAACTATTTCTGGAGTGTCCATTATATGCCAGGCTCCAGGATACAGCAGTGAACAATACAGACAAAATCTCTGTTTTCATGGAACTTCTAGTGGGAAAATGTACCAGTAAAGTAAAAATGACAAACCTCCAAAAATAAATGCCATCTGGGTTCCTAGAGCAGGAAAGCCTCTGACCTGCTCTTGTTTTGTTATTCTTTGTCCATTAGAAATTGTCTTTTACTGAAATGTTACAGTGACCATCTTGTGAGTGATTTTTGGCTTCTCTTTAAAGTTCTTCTGTATTTCCCAAATTTTCTACAATGAGGCTCTATTACTGTTTAATTTAAAAAAAAAAGAGCTTATTAAGAGGAAAAAAACGTGACAGGCAAGAAGTTCAAAGTTGTAAATCTTGGGAGTGTGGAAGGCTCACTCAAACACCTCCTTTTAGCACCTTACTGCCACTCCGGAACTTAAAAAAAAGAAGAGTCTTTTTAAAAAGCAGCTCATGTTGCTTTCACTTTGGGTGACTCCCCCTGCCCTTCTCTTGTTCTTGAGCTCCTCTGATACAGTCTAAAGCAGCTTATTTTTCAGTCTCATGTAGCTTAAAATCCACTTGTAAACATTCCGGATGCCGGGAGACTTGTCTCTTCCTTGCCTCTTCCTCTTTCTCTTTCTCTGGACTATCTGGTTCTCCTGTCCTTTTACCTACAAAGTTCACCACTGCTCTGACTCCCTCTCTGTGTACCAGGTAAACCTTAGTTACTCATCATTGCCCTTGTCACTTCCATTTCTAGCTGCCACTTTTCCACAAACTGAGCTCTGTTCCCAGGTTACCATCATGTCCCCTGAGAAAATGTCAATCTAAGTTCCGTTTTATTCACTTACATTTCTAAAAGTTGTCTAATAAATTTGTGAAAGAACCCTTTTTCCCCTGATGGGTTGAAGAATTACCTTACACTCTTTGGGGCTGTCAGGTTATGATAGAAAATTCTGATTTTGTTTCTGTTTTGTAATTGATTTAATCAGAATTTATTTATTTAATTTTTTTACAGTCAATAGTTACTTCAAACTTTTCTTTCTTTAATTTAAAGAAATTCTTGGTATTTTCCCTATTACCTTTTTTTTCCTTACTGACTCTTAGTATGGAGACTGTATTGACTTTTATCATTGTGCTTGAAGAAATCATTTTACATTCTGGGTAAAATTTATAAATGTTACCTGCTTTTCTCAAATTGGTAATATATACTTGTTATGCTTTTTAAAAACTTTAAAAAAATTTACTTCCATACAGTAAAATACACTATTCTTTGTTTTTAAGTTTATTTATTTATTTTGAGAGACAGAGACAGCATGAGTTGGGGAAAGGCAGAGAGAGAAAGGGAGAGAGATAATCCCAAGCAGGCTCCACACTGCCAGTGCAGAGTCTGACATAGGGCTTGAACCCACAAAACTGTGAAATGTGACCTAAGCTGAAATCAAGAATCAGACGCTTAACCGACACAGCCACCCAGGCTCCCCCACATACACTAATCTTTAATATAATGCTCAATTATTTTCTATATATGTATATATCTACTGTATATGCATATTTTACATATGTATATATGTAAAACTGTCACCCACCTCAAGATACAGAACATTCCCAACAACCCCCAAATTTATCCCCTTCCCAATATCCTCCTGCCCCCCGCCAAAACTCCATGCGCCACTCTTGCGAAAGGCAATCACTATTCTGACTTCTGTCATCATTAATTACTTTTGCCTGTATTTGATCTTGAAATAAATAGAAATATCCAGTATTTGCCCTCTGTTTTGACCCCTTTGGTTCAAAAATCTATCCCTGACAGAATGCATCATGTTTTATTCTTTTTTATTGATGTATGCATTCCATTAAATATAGTTCAATTTATATATCCATTTTCCTATCAACGGACAGTTGGATTGTTTTCAGGTTTTGCCTATTATGAAAACAGCTGCTACAAATATTCTTGTCCATGTCTTTTGGGGGACATCTGCATTCATTTCTCTTGTGTTTATACCAAAGAGTGGAACTGCTGGTTTGTGGAGTAGACGTATCTTTAGCTTTCATCAAATTGCTGATGTATTGGGGCGCCTGGGTGGCTCAGTCGGTTAAGCGTCCGACTTCGGCTCAGGTCATGATCTCACGGTCCATGGGTTCGAGCCCCGCGTCGGGCTCTGTGCTGACAGCTCAGAGCCTGGAGCCTGTTTCAGATTCTGTGTCTCCCTCTCTTTCTTACCCTCCCCCGTTTATGCTCTGTCTCTCCCTGTCTCAAAAATAAATAAACGTTAAAAAAAATTGCGTGTATTTACGTGGCACAAAATTCTAAAGGCACAAAGGAGTATAGAGTGAGAAGTCTTTCTCCTACTCCTACATCTCCAGTTCCATACTTCTCTTTTCCAGAGACAGCCAACGTTTGCCAGTTTCTTGTGTATTCCTCCAGAATCACTCTGCATT
This sequence comes from Felis catus, assembly GCF_018350175.1. Classification (NCBI taxonomy): domain Eukaryota; kingdom Metazoa; phylum Chordata; class Mammalia; order Carnivora; family Felidae; genus Felis; species Felis catus. Next base: position 132,767,087 of record NC_058368.1, read on the forward strand.
TGGAAACATATATATGAATTGTGTCCTGTTTTACATCAAAGCTACAACACAACACAAACTCTTTTGCCAACAGATGTGAACTAATCGCCCCCACATAGAAGGATGAAGGTTTTCCAGACAGTGGTAATAATTCGTGCACTTTTATACACAATCTACCTGATAGATTGTGTTTATCTACCAGGTAGATTGATGGGACTGAAGTGAGGCTATGAATGTCCAGGGGCCGGTGAGAGATGATGCTAGAATGACAGCCAGAGAGGCCGGATCCTGAAAGTCTTCGAATGCCATCCCAGAGGAGTGTGGATGTTATCTTGAAGGAAATAAGGAACCACCGAATGTTTTTGAGTTGGGGGGTGGAGATGAGGTGGGGGCGGGGCAGGATTGGATTTGTGATTTTCAAGACCCCGGGTGGAAGATTAAAGGGAGGAGGAAGAGACTGGCTGCAGAGAAACTCTTAGTCCACAGGGCAGTTGATAATATGAGAATGGTGAAGAACACACACTGGTACTTGGTGACAATCCGATGTTGGCAGTGAGACAGAGCTGGGAGATGGTGTGCAGAGTACACAGCTGTTTTGGAAAAGAAAAGATAAGAAATTCAGACATTTTGTGCTTGAGGCTGAGTGTGACACCCAAACATCATTTTCAGTAACTTCCAAATTTCCTGAAGCCATGAAAGACCACATTGATATGGTTACTTAAAATGAGGGGCGCCTGGGTGGCTCAGTTGGTTAAGTGTGTGACTTCGGCTCAGGTCATGATCTCATGGTTGATGAGTTCAAGCCCTTCATTGGGCTCTCTGCTGTCAGCGCAGGGCCTGCTTCATATCCTCTGTGTCCCTCTGTCTCTGCCCCTCCCCTGCTCCTTTTCTCTCTCTCTCTCTCTCTCTCTCTCTCTCTCAAAAATAAACACACATTTTTAAAAATAAAAAAAAAATAAAGTTGGTCTGGGTAATTCTTAAACCTTCTTCTTGGATTGTTCCCTGACTTCCTGGGAGTTGGCTGCCTTCCTGGGTGCCCTGGAGCACCTGCCCTGAGCCAGCCACGCTTTACACAGGCATTCCTAGGAAAATTACACCAGGGGTTAGGCCCAGCATCCTCTTGCTTGTCTCCCAGCCTTTTCTCCTGGCAGAATTAAGGAGATTAGTGACCAAAATAGGAAAGAGAATAAAAAAGGATTGAATAGTTTAAAACACAGATAACTGATCTTTGAATAATTCGATTTTTTGGAAAGTATCAGCTTCTTGATTTTTGGAATATGATATTACCCCCCAAATGGGAAAATAATGGAATGAGGGGAAATTATTTCTGATCTAGTCACTCTGACGTGACCACAGGAAGCATTATGGAATACTGTACTTTCTTGCCTTTCTTCCCCAGCCCCTTTTCACATAGGTGTAAATCACACTGCAATCATCAGTAGGATAAAATAGATTGTGGTGTCCTAGTGTCATAGGATGATTTTTTTAAGGCCTTAGAGGAATATTGAAAATTAGGTAGCAAATTACATTGTCTTCTCCTTACCCTGGTGTAAGTTGTTAGTCCCTTTAAGGAAATAGAAGGAAATGTGGGCATATGTTGTGAAGGTATTCTAATATATAAACAGGAAGTAGCATTGACTCTGAGACGGTCTGGCTTATTAGCACTGAAGTGGAACCTACAACTATTTTTTAAATCAGTCAGAACTTTTTTTTTTTTCAGTTTACATAGATTATGTGATATGATGGTATGAAAAGAGCATCGGGCTTGGAATATAGTCCTAGTTTTGGTATTAACCGTGTGGTGTTGGATTCACTTTAGCCTCTGTGAAATCATTCCAGATTCTGCTTCATGCAAGTCAGTGAATGCTTCATGTGACCTCCTTTGTCTATGCCTGGTTAATGCCCACTCCTGGAACTAAGGCTGAGGTCAGCCCTCTAACAACCAGAAGATCATGAATCAGGGAGGAGTACCAAAGAACATTCCATGAGATGGGTTGTTACCAGAAGGGGAAATGAATTTTGGGCAGGCAAAAACACTAGATGTCTATCTTAGCCACTGTATTCTTTGTTTCTTTATCTGTAAAATGAGGCGCTGGTGTAAAAAGTTTTGTTCCTTAGTCCATCCAGTTCAGTTTTCACAGGATTGAAAATATAGTACTTGTCTGAGGTAGAGTATGAGAAAAACCATGTTCTTTTTGACTTCTAATTTGTGATACCTCTTCCTTGTGACTTTAGGGCAATTTCATGAGTTCAGACCAGCAGTTTTAAAGTAGGTTCCTGAGTGACTTTCCTGTTTTTGTGCGCAGTCTGTGTATACTTCCTGCAGAGAGACTGTTTTAATAATAGCAACATACTTCTGAAACAACATACTTCTTTGACCCCATCACCGTTTTTATCTTTGGAAAGGCTCTGAAGTGTTACTGGGTGTTAAGAATAGTTTACTCTTCAGTGTGCAGTTGCCAAACTGAATTTATTTTTTACTCAAACTGGATAGAGCCCGACTAATATAATGACTACCCAGAATTCAAGTTTTTCATAGAGCATCTTGCTATCCTACAACTCTGGGGGAGGGGCAGTCTCAGGGAACGCACGAACATGCGTTGAGTAGAATTTTCCCCCCAAGAAGTGTTTTCTCTCTAATCTATACCTCAATGCTTATCTTTAAGGGGACTGGCTCTAGAAAGATAATCCTGGCAGGACCTTTAAATTACATAATTACACAGAGATGATATCTAATAAAAAGTTGCCTGCTCTGTAATTCCAGCATATCTGTCTATATATTAAGTTCATTAGCAAACTGGAATAATAATGATAATAATAATAATAATAATAATAATAATAATAATAATGGTAGTAGTAGTAGCTTCCTATCTTAGGAGGTTGTTGGGCTGATCAAAATGACAATTCATGTGGGGTGCCTGGGTGGCGCAGTCGGTTAAGCGTCCGACTTCAGCCAGGTCACGATCTCGCGGTCCGTGAGTTTGAGCCCCGCGTCGGGCTCTGGGCTGATGGCTCAGAGCCTGGAGCCTGGTTCCGATTCTGTGTCTCCCTCTCTCTCTGCCCCTCGCCCGTTCATGCTCTGTCTCTCTCTGTCCCAAAAATAAATAAACTTTGAAAAAAAAAAGTTTAAAAAAAAAAAGACAATTCATGTAAAACACTTGGCACGACATCTGGCACAGACTCAATGGCGATAAATGTATGATTATTACATTATGACGATCTGTAAAAAGAATGCTTGTCATAGAGAGTTGTTCTGAGGCTCAGAAGGGATAAAGCATGTAAAGCCTTTAACATAGTGCTCAGCACATAGGAAACATTTAGGAATAGTTTCTGCTGTTGCTACTAATAGAAGAAACTTATGGTTCTTTTTGAGAAATAAGAATATTTCCAAAATCAGTCGCTAGCAATATTTATATTATTTGCGAGTGAAAAAAATATCTTCTGATTAGAACTCCATTTTTACTGATATTTATCAATTTAACCCTATTTTGAGTCAGCAAAGTAGTATTATGGTTAATTATATAAAACATATTATAGTGAAAAATACATCCCAGGTTGCCACTTACCAGCTATTCCATCTGAGGAATTCCAATGAAATGGGGAACTCAAATTCTGGATTTTTCTAAGCCTTCTTCTTATCTTTAAAAGGGCTATAGTAATAATTACCTTACATACTTCACATGACTATAATAAAAGAATATATAAGATTGGGTTAATTAAAGAACTTTGCAAAGGGTAAAAAGAATAATGCCACTAAAAGAAGATTTCTTGATTTCCTGTGCATCTACTAAATGCCAAGCTTATGCTACGTAGTTTCTTTATATTATCTCAGTTGATCCTCACAATGACCCCATGAAGTAGGTCCTATTTTTATGTCTGTTTTTACAAGTGAGGATACAAACTAACATTTATTCAGACTCCTGATCACTCTTAACCTCTTTACAAATGCAAGGTGTTGTTATCTTTGTATGGTGGTCTAATGAGCGGTTTTTATGACATGGTGATGATATAAAAAACAGATACAGATAATTATTTCAAATATTAATTTCCTCACGTGTTTTATTCATATATATCGTATATTTTTAAGGGAACAGTGCTAAATAAAAATAAGGACTCCCCCCTACAAACAGGTGTATAAAAAATGAGTATTTCCTGAGATGACATGGACAGGTTCCTTCTCCAAATAGAAGCCAGGCCAACCAGTGCCTCTTTCTCTTCTAGAAGGCACCCACTGAGGGACATGGGACTTCACAAGGGAAATAGAGAAGTCCTCTCTCCCAAAAAGATTACGATTCATAGATGGGTCACACACAATGGAATCTGGAACGGTTGCACACTTCTCAAAGAGCATTTGAATTTTATGAGGAAGGGGGGCATGGTCAAGCCTGCAACCATTACTGCCAATAAGTTGGTTTAGTCGTCAGATTGAATATAGTTTAAATTTCGATGCATTCCTTGGTTCTAGCCCCAAATAATTATTTTACTGTAGACTATAAGTTTTATAAAAATTCCTATACATGAACCTTTTAAAACTGCTAACAGCTGAGCTTTGACATTGTCAGACCCTTAGAGTCTTTGAAAGTCCTTGCCAAGAAACTTGTGATCTAGGTGTGATCTGGGCTTTGCTGCTTACTTAGACTGAATTTTAAATTTAAAAAATGGCCTCAAGCATAATAACTGCAGTGTATTTTAGCTGTCAATCTGTAATTACCCACCAGAACACCAAGATTTTGATTCTTGGTGAGGTGGAATCAGTAGCATGTGAGAGCCGGAAGGTGAGAGCTGATTGTTAAATATTCAGGATTTTGAGTGCTGGTTATTAAACCCTGGTAGCCTAAACTCAGTCACAATGGGAGTATTTACACCACAGAAATTAGCAAATACTGGAAATCAGCCCAGTCCCACATGGTTTGTGCCCCAGAGAGCTGGTTTACCATCACACCCCTGGGCCAGAGACATCCTGTTTGCAGTGAGATGTCAGGAAGTGAATTGCAGACCTAACGCTCTGTTGCCAAAAATCAGCAACCTGCTTCTCCTAATACCTAGAAAGTTACCAACCCAGGCAAATATAAAACTCAGAATAGCAATGTTTAGAGATCAATTTGCATCCCTGAAGGGCAGAAGTTCTCTTTCAAGTGTCAGCTGCTGCTTGGCAATGATAGGTTGCCATGAAGTACCAAAATATCCTGACGTCTGTGGCAAGCAAGTTACTCATTCTCCTGGTCAGCAGAGTGAGGGGACATTCATGCCTCAAAACATGATGGGATTATCCTTCCAATACCATTATTCATGATGAATGTGTTTGAAGATTATAGAGTAATGGGATGGGAAAAACTAGAACTCACACAGTTGAAACTTGAAGAATAATTCTCCACTGGAATAGTTATTCATTATTCTGCTAATATTCCCGTGTATAAACTCTGCTTTCTCTGTATGTCAGCCAGTCTAGAGCTTCTAACTTTACATTTCATCTTCCAGGGAATGTTCCAAGAAGCATGTTTGTCATTTTATTCATTTTCTGCAGATTTACTAGGCCTCTATTTAATTCACCCAAGGCCTAACAGAATGTCTCACTCAAGCCCATGAATGCTTGTATTTCTTAGTCTTTGTGGCCCAAAGTATAGAAATGAAATGTAGCCTTGGAATACAATCCAGGCTCTTTGCCAAGAAAAGAAATATAAATTTCTTCAGACAGTTACTATGGAGTGCCCGGTTTGAATCTAGTGAGATCTCCCCCCAAAGTGGAATGCATATCTTACTTTCAAGACAGCCTCAGAAAAAAGAGCTACATGAGGCATCTTTATGAGCTGGGTGGGCGTGGAGTTTAGAAACTTTAAAAATTAACATGTAAAGCAGGAATTCTCAACCGTATCTCATGTTAGAATCACCTAAGGGGCTTAAAAAAAAAAAAACTCAATGCTCAGGCTCAGACCAATTAAATGAGAATTTTGGACATGGGACCCAGACCCTGCTAGTCTCTCCAGCTCCCCAGATGGTTTCAGCATACACCAAGGTTTGAGAACCATTGACTTAGGGGTGCCTGGGTGGCGCAGTCGGTTAAGCGTCGACTTCAACCAGGTCACGATCTCGCGGTCCGCGAGTTCGAGCCCCGCGTCAGGCTCTGGGCTGATGGCTCAGAGCCTGGAGCCTGTTTCTGATTCTGTGTCTCCCTCTCTCTGCCCCTCCCCCCGTTCATGCTCTGTCTCTCTCTGTCCCAAAAATAAATAAACGTTGAAAAATTTAAAAAAAAAAAAAAAAAAAAAAAGAGAACCATTGAATTAAAGCAGTAAGATTAGCTTTCTGCCAGGTGACATTTATTATGTTTAGTCTCCTTCCTAATACATTAGAAATCTTCATTTCCTTGGTATCTGATTATCCCATTCTTGACTTTGAGACTTAAAATAGACAATGAATCATGCATTAAAAACAATGATCTGGGATAAGCCAGCTACCTGACATACCACAGTTATGATCATGTCACATCCTTGCTAAAAAGCTTCTTTGTTGATAAGATCTGATATTGGTGAAGGTATGGAGGAAAAAGCATTCCAAAACACGTTCTTTAACAGCATAAATTGATATAATTTTTCCAGAGGACAATTTGAAAACATATATCAAATTTTAACATGTATATATCTAGCAATTCCACTTTCAGGAACTTAGTCTAAAGAAATACCTGGGTGTGGAAGATAATCATACAAAGATATTTATTGCAACATATTGGTTATGTTAATATCTATTTTTCTAATTCTTTTTTCATTTCAGGACATCCAAACTTTGAGATGCCTGAGGCTAAGAGTCTTCATAGCATGTATTGACATGCAAAGGTATTCATGATACATTACTCTCTGAGAAAAACAAGGCAGGTGGCTGAAAAACATGACAGTATAATTCTACTTATGTTAAAAATTAGATCTATATTTTTATGAGTTAAAATTTTTTAATGTGTATTTATTTTTGACAGAAGGAGAGAGCACGAGCAGGGGAGGGAGAGAGAGAGAGGGGGAGACACAGAATCAGAAGCAGGATCCAGGCTCTGAGCTATCAGCACAGAGCCCAATGCAGGGCCTGAACGAACAAACTGCAAGATTATGACCTAAACCTTAACCGAATTCGGAAGCTTAACTGACTGAGCCACCCCGGCGCTCCATACGTTTTTATGAATTTTTAAATGTTGGGGTTGCCTGGATGGCTCAGTCGGTTGAGCATGTAACTCTTGATTTCAGCTCAGGTTGTGATCCCAGGGTCATGGGATCCAGCACTGTGTGGAGCTCGGAGCCTGCTTGGGATTCTCTTTCTCCTCCTGTGCCCCTCCCCCACTCACACACACACTCTCTCTCTCTCACTCTCTCTCTCTAAAAAAAAAAAAAAAAAATACTAAAATTTAAAAAGCAAACAGAGGCGCCCGGGTGACTGCATCAGTTAAGCCTCGGACTTTGGCTCAGCTCATGATCTCATGTTTGTGGGTTCAAGCCCCACATCAGGCTCCATCAGGCTCTGTGCTGACAGCTCAGAGCCTGGAGCTGCTTCAGATTCTTTGTCTCCCTCCCTCTCTGTTCCTCCCCTGCTCACACTCTGTCTGTCTGTCTCTCTCTCCCTGTGTTCCTTCCCTGCTTGCACTCTATCTCTGTCTCTCAAAAGTAAATAAAGATTTAAAAATTTTTTTTAAAAACCAAACAACAAAAAGTTGGAAAGGCACCCAAACTATTAACAGTGATTATTTCTGGGAACTAAAATTATATGTGGTAGGAGGGAGGGAAACTTTAGCTTTATTCTTTCTATACTTCTGTATCATTTGAGTTTTTAAAAGTGCACATATGTCACTATTATAATTTAAATAATTTATGCATTAAATCATCTTGCCTCACCACTTCCTGTGGAATGAAGTATAACCTCCTTCGCTTTATCATTAAAGCACTCACCAGCTTGTCCCTCCACTACTTTCGCCAGTCTTTTAGAAATGTTTGTTGATAGAATTGAGGGTACTCTTCACTCTCCTATTTACACTCACGTGAGCCCAACCGTTCTCACCGAATGTGCTTTCATGTTTTCCACCTCTGGGAGCCCCTTTCCCCTTGCCTGCAATGCTTTCCCTCTTCTCCATTAGCTAAAATCCAACTAAGCTACAAAGCTCAGATCTGGTACTACTGACAGGGTCCTCCCTCCCTGGATTCATCTATAATATGATGTCTGATACTCAGGAAGTGATCATTATTGAAGGAAGTTATGAATAAATCTTCCCAGTCAAGTTCAAATTTCTGTTAAGTTTGGTTTTCTCGTTTGTAAAATGGGACACACTATGACCTATCATGTTGGGTCATTGTGAGAGTTATGATAATTATGAAAAGCACTTACCGCAGTAGCAGAACATAGTTATCCATTAAAAAGCTGATATTATGATGATCTTTTTCATTATCTGTTGACATCTTATCTCTCTGTCTAGATTGTCAACTCCTGGATAGCAGAAACTGTGTGCCATATATTCTAGTATCCACTAAACTCTGTGCAGTAGAGGTTCCTATATGATACATACTTAGTTTTTGTTGTTCGTGACAATAATGAGGATTGTGAAATATACATACTATTAACCTCAAAGAAATAACGAATCACTTTGTTTGGCTATTAACTTAATGAATCACTTAGTTTGGAAAATATTATGACTTCATGGTTCCAGGAATAAAATACTAACAGGAAATTATAACATTAAAGCATTGCTGACATGAAGTGTACAAATAAAACAATATGCTCTTTCTTCAATGAAATCCCAGAAAATAGGATAAGTCATTCCTAGAATTCTATTTTCACAAACACAGTCAATACTTATAAGATGCTAAATAACAATAGCGAATTATTTACAGAAAACACCAGATGAATTTGGTTTGTTTAATATCTTGTTGGCAGATAACACATCATGCTTCTGCAGAAGGCTCCATGTGTTCAAGATTTTTGACATAATGGGACTTTACATGCTGTGATACAAGTGGAATGTTCTACCGCAAAGACATAACAAGAACCACCAAACCTTGTTATGTTCATGTCCTCGGGTTCTAGCTTAAAATCACCACTAGATTACAGCTTCAGAATCTCAGTCAAGTTATTAGCAGCTTGACTGAAACAGTTTCTGTTCTCACTTAATCCCACCGGACAGACGTGATCCCTGTGGCACGGCACGGTGCCACGGGGACAACTGGGGTCACCTGATACAGTACATTGCCCTAGGACAACGAAAGTCAGATTGTTATTTTATCTTTAGAGGCCCAACAAGTATTTTGCTGAGCGTGGCTTCTTAGTTGGTGTGTGTGTCTGCTCATGACTTTACAGTTTAACAGACATTGTCCCTGAGCAGTGTATGTTTAACTCTGTGTCCAGTAATCAAAACAGTCAATTGAAGTGTGAGCCATTAAAAAAGATACATAAATACTTTAAATATTTTCTTTAAACTCAGTACCTATATGTGCAACTAGTTCAGCAATCTTGTTGTTGTTGTTGTTATTTATTTTTTATTTTTTGAAAGAGCAAGAGAGTGTGAGCAGGAGAGAGAGGGACAGAGAGAGGGACAGAGGATCTGAAGAGGGCTCTGTGCTGACAGCAGAGAGCCTGATATGCTTGAACTCACGAGCGAGACCATGACCTGAGCTGAAGTCGGACGCTCAACATACTGAGTCACCCAGGTGCCCCTGTTTTAATTTTTTAATTTTTTGAGAGTTCAGCAATCTTTTTTTTTTTTATAAATTTTTTTTTCAAAGTTTATTTATTTTTGGGACAGAGAGAGACAGAGCATGAACGGGCGAGGGGCAGAGAGAGAGGGAGACACAGAATCGGAAACAGGCTCCAGGCTCTGAGCCATCAGCCCAGAGCCCGACGCGGGGCTCGAACTCACGGACTGCGAGATCGTGACCTGGCTGAAGTCGGATGCTTAACCAACTGCGCCACCCAGGCGCCCCAGAGTTCAGCAATCTTTTGATGAAGGTTCAAACAGGGACTTCACAGTGGACCTGCTGATTATCAACAACTGGTTTTTGTTTTTTAAAGAGTAAGGCACTCAAACCAACCAAGCAAAACAACAACAACAACAAAACAAAAACAAAAAACCCCAGCATATATGACATGAGCTAATTTATGCAAAATGTATAAAGATGCTGGAAAAACTGATGCAAAAATGGAACTTCATGGTAACAGGCAAGGGGGGAGAGCAGGTTGCAGAATAATGAGTTTGTTATGGTCTTATCCCAGCAAAAGCAAATAAAACTCCTCTGCATACCCATACACAGAGTGAAAGAACAAGGGGGAACGCATGGGAGGTTGCTAACACTGGTAAACTCAAGAGGATGAAGACCCAGAATGTGGAATGTAGCAAGGGAGGAAGGAAATAATTAGCTTTGATTTTAGACACCTTTGTATTGTAATGAATTATTAGAGAAACACGTTGTCAGTTTGATACTATGAAATAGATGTAATTACTGGAAAACTGAAAAGAATCTACAGAGGAATTATTAGAATTAATGTGAGAATTCAGTAAAATTGCTAGATAAAAATCAACATTTATTGTATTTCTGAACACCAGCAACAAGCTGTCGGGAAACACCATTTTACGACAGCAACAAGAACTATAAAGAACACTGGCGTAAATCTAACAAAACATATGCAAGACTTGTATGGAGATGATTATAAACTTTATTGACAGCCATCAAAGAAGATTTTGGGGGCGCCTGAATGGCTCAGTCAGTTAAGCATCCAACTTTGACTCAGGTCATGATCTCATAGTTGGGCTTCAAGCCCCTCATCAGGCTGCACATTGACAAAACTTAAGATTCTTTCTCCCTCTCTCTGCCCCTTCCACATGTGTTTTTCTCTCTCTTTCTCCCTAAAAATAAATAATAAACTTAAAAAAAGAGTTCAATATCTGGAAAGAAATCACTTTTTTAGACAGGAGGATTCGGTATTTTTTTAAAGTTATTTATTTATGTATTTATTTTGAGAGAGACGGAGACAGCGCAAGTAGGGAAAGGGCAGAGAGAGAGGGAGACAGAGAATTCCAAGCAGGCTCTGCACTGCCAGCTCAGAGCCCAACGTGGGGCTTGAAACCATGAACCCAAAGCCCCGGGAACATAACCTGAGCCAAATCCAAGAGTCAGACGCTTAACCGACTGAGACACTCAGACGTCCCAGGAAGACTCAGTATTTTAAGAAAACTCGCAAAACAAGTCTGTAGCTACAGGAGAGGAACGGTGATTATGACAGTGTGGTATTGGTGGAAGAATAGACAAAGAGACTGGTGGAACACAATGGAGAGCCCCCACACAATCAACACATTATGGAAAGTTGATTTCTGGCCGTGTCATGAAACCACTGAAGACGATTGTCTTGCCCAGAGTGATGCCCTCTCCCTGCGGCCAGTAAGTGGTCACGTGGGGCTGTACAGCCCTAGGCCCTGGCCCCGTATGGACAACGAAGTGCCTCAGATTCAAAGCTCCCGGTGAGTGAGCTGAAGCTTTCCTTGCGATTTCATCACAGCCCTGCTTCCTCCCCTTCCCTTTCCCGTGCACACTGTCTCAGAGTCTGCCTCCCCAGTGGAATATGAACTGGCATGAGCACTTTCCGAAACAGTTTGGAATTACTCGGTAAGGTGGAAGATGCATAAACCTTACAACTTAAATTCCAGTCCTAGGTACTCTAGAGACACTCTCACCCAAAAAATTTACAGCAGAGTTCTTCTTGGTGGAGAGAGATGACGATGTCATCAGGAAGGTTGCCATGTGGGCTTCTAAGGCAGAGCAAAGATTAAATTCACACAAACAAGGATAACATACAGAGGGGTGCTCCTATAAAATGAAGAGATGGAGAGCTGACTTGTCTCAGGGACCATTACTTTGTTTTCAAGTGCTGAGGGACGTGAGGGTGAGCTCCCTGGCAGTTAACGGAATCCAGAACAGTTGCACCGTCTCCAGAAGGGGAGTCTGGAAGTGGGTTTTGAAGCCTGGTTAAAGTTTGAACTAGTGGGAGGGAGGCTGAGGGGACAGGCTGAGGTAAGGGGGACAGTACCAGCACAGGCTCTCTAAGCTGGCCAAAGCACAAAGAGCCGAGTGTATAGTTAGAATTTTTGCTACATAGGGGCACCTGGGTGGTTCAGTTGGTTAAGCGTCCGACTTCGGGTCAGGTCATGATCTTACAGTTTTTGACAGTGCAGGGCCTGCTTGGGATTCTCTCTCCCTCTCTCTCTGCCCCTCTCCCGCTTGCTCGCTCTCTCTCTCTCTCCCCCCCCCCAATATAAATAAATAAGCTTAAGTAAAAAGAATTTTTGCCATGTAGAATGGGACCAGATAATGGAATAGCTGGAAAGCCAATTAAAATGATGCATATTTGGTTCATTGGGAAGAAGAGCAGAGGAGGGGATTCCTGGAAGAGGTATTTCAGGAAGGGATTCCCGCACAGTTCCTGTTCCTGGGGGCAGGATTTTCACCTGTATGAACATGTGCTCTTGTCCCAACTGGGAAAAAAAATGCTTGTAATAAATGGCAATGGTGAATAAGACCAGCAGCTAACTTGGAACAATGTCTTAACTTAATTAATTACCGGCATCTATTTGATTGTCCAGTTTGGTGCTGGTCTCTGACGAGCAGTGTGTTCTCAGAGGCAGCTGTTGTTTCTGACGGCGTTGTTGTCTTTGCATGCTAAAATGGTTAACGTTGTCCTTAAATGACTGCATGGAGAGCTGCTCTGTCTTTCTGATTACAATAGCATCTATGTCTGATCTTAGACAAGCCGCGCTTATATTCACGGATCTACTGATTGCAGTGGGAGAGTCCATCCTGCCATTCTGTTATGTGCACTGTGCCACTGACACATTATATTTTTCTCAAAGCTGGAAGCCATGAAGGTACTAGACAAGGTCTCACATCCTGAAAAGGTTCAATGTTGCTTTTGTTTCCAGCGCCTATTACCTCTTTGGAAGACGCTTGATTAAAATACAGTGTTACTGGGCCTGAGGTTTCAGGTTAATCCCTTGGTGAGAGTTAGTTTTCTTTAGTTTCTCTGGCTTCAGATGGTATTTCTAGTGATTGCTTTGGCTCCTTTCACAAAAATGGGGCCACACAACAATCCATCCCTGTAGTTTAATTCCACTGTAGATTCTGGAGCTAATCCTCTTCTTAAACCAGGGAAATCACAGAACCTGGGCTGTTAGTTCCATGGTGTCCAGCAAAATAGTTGCCGTATCTGATCCCCTTCAGTTACTGCAACTTCCAGACAGGATAGGACACTGGTCTTGCTTTTTGTGACCAAGTCTCTTTAGTCCTTATAAGTAGCTAGTCTTATCTCTGTATATATCCCTTTCCTTTAGGGTTCCAGACTTTCCCACTTCACTCCCAAATCTCAGGAAATGCCCTCTACCCAACCTGAATGCCCCTGTATGGGACTGTGTTATGTACCACCGTGTCCTCATGTCCTCCAACCACTAGAGAAAATGCAAAGCGGCCCCTCCATACACCGTTTCCCAAGGAAGAGGAGCTCACAGGTAAACTGGCCAACACACTTGGGCTATATAACTTGCGTGGTGTGTGTGTGTGTCTCTGTGTGTGTGTGTGCATGCACCATGTGTGTGGTGGAAGGAAGGAAAGGAAAATGGGGTTAAAAACAAGTAAGTAAAATAAGTTTTTTCCTACTGCATTTTGAAGTGTAACATACATAAAGTATAGAAATTTTTAAAAAGTTTTTAATGTTTGTTTACTTTTGAGAGAGAGAGAGACAGAGTGCAAGCAGGGGAGGTACAGAGAGAGGGACACACAGAATCTGAAGCAGGCTCCAGGCTCTGAGCTGTCAGCAAAGAACCCAATGCCGGGATCAAACCCACGAACTATGAGCTGATGACCTGAGCCAAAGTTGGACACTTAACCAACTGAGCCACGCGGGTGCCCCCATAAAGTATAGAAATTTTAAATGTATACTTTCATGAATTTTTACATATTGGATACACTCAGGTCACTCCTATACAGATCAAGATACAGAACCTTCCTCACTGCCCAAAAAGAGGTCCTGAATCCCTTTCCAGGCAGTATCTACCAACCCCACCAGCCTGTACCCAGAAATAATTACTATTCTGACATCTGTCACCATATGTTAGTTTTGCTGTTCTTGAACCTCATATAAATGGAGTAATACAGTATGTTCTTTTTGTATCTGGCTTCTTTTGCTCATTGTTATGTCTGTAGTATTCATCCATGTTGTTAGTCTGTGTTCTTTTAATGGGTTCATTTCTGGGGGGTTTCTTGCCCCTTGGCTCATTTCACCATTGGAGTGTGAAACCAGTATTTAGTACTGGGGCTAGAGAAGAGAGCAGCTCAGAGGAGAAGCACTCTCTGTGGCTGCCACACAATCTACACAGCTATAAGACATAAGGATCCGTGTAGGCTTTAAGACCAAAGCTTAATAGTGACCTTCCCAGAGCACTGCAGTGGACACCTGGATAGTGACCAAACTTTCCATCTTGCCTTGATTAGTGCTGTGTCCCATATATCTTTGGCATCTTCCTTATTATAGTCCTCTGAAAACAATGCTTGCCTTGGGTTCTCCCCAATCAGGTGATCTTCTGTGAATGCCTGACTACAGATCCTGCTGATTCCTAACCCGTTCACTGTTCTCATTCCTGACCAAGGAGTAAAAGAGTAGAGCTGGTTTAGGACAAATCCACTCTTATTCTTTAGCAGAGCAAGCCCTACTAAAGGGGGTGCTGTAGCATTCTTACCGTTGACAAAGGGCAACTCATTAATTTAGTGTAAAATTTATTATCTCATTGATGTCAGCTCTTATCCTAGTCTTCCAAAAGATGCATTAACTTTCTGACACTTTGTTCTTTTTCCATGTGTAAGTAATTAATTGATATCCTGGAACAAAACTTTGTACCCCTTCTAGTCTATGCATTCAAACACTTAGTTTAATTTTTTTTACATTTATTTATTTTGAGAGAGACAGAGATAGCGTGAGTGGGGGAGGGGCAGAGAGAGAGGGATACACAGAATCCCAAGCAGGCTCTGTACCGTCAGCGCAGACCCCCATGCGGGGCTCAAACCTACAGACCTGTGAGATTGTGACCTGAGCCGAAATAAAGAGTCAGAGGCTTACCTGACTGAGAGACTCAAGAGCCCTTTAAATACTTAGTTTAAATGTTAGGCTCTCATTTTATAAGGGCTGTGGATCCACTCTTTGTCTGCTCTCTGAACCCACATACCCCTCAAAGTAGAGAGAAGAAAAAGAGAACATGAGTCTTGTGGTGTCTCCCATTAATCCCTGAGTTCATCTTTGGTACAATCTTCCTGGAGCTTTTACTGCAGAAACACTTCATTGTCACCTAATCACCTATTTTCTTTTCCCAGTAAATAACCTGCACTTTCTACTACTATCTTCTTCTGAAAAAGTTTGTGATTCCTTAGCTGCTTACCTATGGAGGAAAGTTGGGGTGTGGGGGTGGTTGGGGAGGGTTTGGTTGTGGGTATGTGTGTGCATCTCCAATGAAACTCTAGTTATTGTTGGATTTTACCACATTTCAAAGAATCCTTCACATTTCATTCTTATCCAGGTACGGATGCTGTCACAGGTTTTAGAAAGAACTTGGCTGATCTACATCCAAGTTTTATTTGTGCCTCTGTCTTCCTCATAAGGTTAGCCTTCCTAGGATAGCGCTATGGCAGCTTCTCAGTAAGTGACAACAACACGTGTCAGCAGAGAGACACCGACACAGAGGATATTGATGAGTGTAGTTGACAGGACTCGTTCCCTCTTTACCCCTGCTTGGGGAACTAATTGCTGCTCTGCTGCTGGGACCCATTTACCACTTGATTCATAATCCCCCAAAGGGAAAATAAATTGTGTGATCGGTAAGACTTTTCTTGACACAGAGTCAAATATAGAAGCTGGCCTGGTGAAGATCGTATTTTTTGTTTGTTTTATAAAGGGCTTAGAACTTCAAGAAGGAGTGAAACAAAAGCTCAAACCACATAGTTTGAG
This sequence comes from Felis catus, assembly GCF_018350175.1. NCBI lineage: Eukaryota > Metazoa > Chordata > Mammalia > Carnivora > Felidae > Felis > Felis catus. Next base: position 132,783,065 of record NC_058368.1, read on the forward strand.
CACCGATGGTGCACCTGGGAATACAAAGGTTGCTGAGGAAAAGATCCCTGTTTTCACAACTGACGGACATGTTGGCATAAATGAGATGCACTAGATTTGATGTGGTAAGTGTGGTAATGAAAGGAGGAAACTTCGTGCTGTGGTGGCAGAGAGGTGAGGGTCAACTCAGCCTGGACAATCAGTAGACCCCACAGAGACATGGCTAACCAAAGAAACGGGCAGAGGGGCCTAAGTGACTCAGTCGGTTAAGCATCTGACTTCAGCTCAGGTCAAGATCTCGCCCTTACTGAGTGCAAGCCCCGCATCGGGCTCTGTGCTGACAGCTCAGAGCCTGGAGCCTGCTTCAGATTCTGTCTCCCACTCTCTTCCCCTCCCCCACTCATGGTCGCTCACTCTCTCTCTCTCAAAAATAAACACTTTAAAAAATTTAAAAGGAAAGAAATGTGCAGACAGGAAAATTGACAAAAGCAGGATTCTCTGTAACCAATACTCAGTTTGTGTACTCTGAGAAGTGGACCATCAGACCTTACTGTTTGGGACATTTTCCAGGAGGGGAGAGAAAGAAGGATTGAGCAGAGGGGATGAGTCAAGTTGCAGTGCAAGCCTCAGCCAGTTCCTTGGGGAGCTCTAGAGCTTAAATATTCTCTCAGAGCTGTCCCACATGGGACCACATGAGCCAGGCCTTTATATCCTCGCCTCAGCCATTCACTGGGTATGGGCCACTCCAGAAGGATGTGACCTGGGGTAGCGTGGATTTCTGCAGCCCAGGCCATCCCTACAAGAACTGACAGCTGAAGGCTGTCTGTCAGTTGCATTCTCAGATGACCCCTTTGTGCTTCATGTATATCCCTCAGGCCTCTCTTCCTCAGAAGGGGAAGGCTAGCAAAACAAATTATACCCGCTATTGCTGAGCCTAGTCCTGGGGCTGCAACTAATACTCAATGTATCTCTTCTTCACTAATGATTCTGGAATGCTCTCACCCTCAGCTGGCATCTGTGCTGGTTTGGGTGGTGTAGCTGGTGGCATGACCATTCCCAAGGGGAATAGGCCCCTTGTCTCCATGTCCTTCTCAGGCTACAGATCCTTACCTCATCTCTCTCATCTATTTCCACCGCTATTTGGCAAGGGCATAACAAGAGGTACCCAAGTAGATCACCCGAGTACTACAACCTGTTCCTCCATGCCCCCATTGTGGAATAGTGGCACTACCCCCTCTTGATGATCAGGGCCAATTATTCCTGAATAAAGACTCCTCTGAAGGAGTCCTCCTTCCTCCTGAAGACCCTAATGTAATGGAAATGGACAGCACAAATTCCCTAGGTGGATTACTGGAATGATGGTAAGTAGGATCATTCATGCTTTAACTTTTTGGCTCTCAGTCTCATGAATTTTATCTATTGGGGCACTACATCCTGAAGGATGGTGCCTCATCCTTATAAACTATTGGCTCTGAGCTGGCACTTAAGCATGTCTTGAGCAAGCCATTCCAAATCTCTATCTAGAGATCTCTATCTCTATCCAGATCTCTATCCAGAAAGCCAGTAGCTTCTGGTTGGCATGGTATATGGTAAAGCCAGGGGAATCCCACGGTTATAGGTCCACTCTCACATTTCCTTTGCTGTGAAGTGGGTCCTCAGTGTGAAGGCCGTTTTGTGGGATCCCATGTTAGTGGATCAAATGTTCTATAAGCTCTTAGAAAGTGATGCTAGGAGAGGCTCTGTAGACAAAAAAAAAAAAAAAAAAAAAAAAAAAAAAAAGCTAACATATAACCAGAATATTTGCATATTCTGTCAGAAAAAAAATTAATGGAAGGATTCCATTGTATTCAGTTTTTACCAAGGTGCTATTTGGTATCCCCTCTTTGGGAAATAATGCTGCAATAGTGGCTCAACACTGCTTTCTTTTGCTGACATGTTTCTCATGTGGCAGTGACACTCTTGATCAGATTCAGTAAATGACAGCCCATGCAACTGGGCTCATACACAGCCTCCATCTTTCTCTATTGCTCTGTCCACGTGCCCATGATGCCAGCACTGGGGTGGCCAATGACAAAGCCAAGTCGTTTCGTGTCTTTAGTTGTTTAGCAACTCTTTCATGGTGGTTTCTCCCTAGTAGGTGTTAATGCGTGAAACAAAAATCTTCACATTCTATGCCAACTCTCATAGGTCCATCCACAAATATATATGCTCCTTAATGAGAAATCCTCTCACAGCACCAAAAAGCAATCATTTCCATTTAACCTCTGGGAACTCATTATTCAGACTTTCCCAGTCTAACCTTCGTATAACTTTCCCCACAAGGACTACCACCCAACTGACAGCAGAACTGAGTGTCAAGATTCTTTTCAACCATTTTTAGAAAAAGACACCATTTAAGCTTGCTCTCCATAAAAGGGCAGTAATTTATTACTTCCACCTGTCTTCAAATATTCTAAGACTTCTGTCCCTGATGTTGTTTATCTTTGAGGAATGTTAGGCTGTGGTATAAAATTTGATGTTTAGAATGTGTAACTTGGCAAGGCAGGTGAAAATTTTCTACCTTCAGGGATTAATATCCATTACAGGAAGGTGAATGCAAAACAAAGCGTTCTTATTCTGAGGGATGATTTTCATCATGAATTTTTAAGCCATTCAAGAAAATATTGTGAATTGACCCTTTAAATTTGGAAAACATCTTTTACATTCTGTAACTATCTCTAACATTGAAAGATATTAAAATGTTGGTATTGAATTTCATTGCTGAGAGCATCTCCCCCCTTCGTTTTGTACATGAGCAAAGGATGAAATTATTTCTGACACCTACAATAAAAAGTATATTGTTGCTGAATAAAGGATTGATATTAGAAAGAAGTTACCCAACCAGTTAGGCCTGTGGCAGTTGCATAAACAGGGCCATGTTCCCTGTTAATGCTAGTATCGCACAAACACTGTGGGCTCACAGGTACACTAACCACAATCCAACTTGGCTTACGGGTTCATAAGGGTGTTTCTGCCTAGTGATCTTGTTCTGATGTACAACATGAAAGGTCTTGGCACTGCAAGAAGTTTTGGTCATCGACATCTCCCCATTTTAGCTACTCTCACCAATTCATCACACAATCATGAAGGCAAAAGACAGAATAGATGCAGAGGCAGTGACTATAGTTGTGGAGAAAATGTCCTGCACCAGGAATCGGAGACCACAGTTTTATTCCTGATTTTGTCTTTTAGACAAGCCAGTTAATATCTCTGAACTCGGGGCGCCTGGGTGGCGCAGTCGGTTAAGCGTCCGACTTCAGCCAGGTCACGATCTCGCGGTCCGCGAGTTCGAGCCCCGCGTCAGGCTCTGGGCTGATGGCTCAGAGCCTGGAGCCTGTTTCCGATTCTGTGTCTCCCTCTCTCTCTGCCCCTCCCCCGTTCATGCTCTGTCTCTCTCTGTCCCAAAAATAAATAAACGTTGAAAAAAAAATTAAAAAAAAATATCTCTGAACTCAAATATACTCATCTATAAATGGGCTCACATTAATGATTGCAGAGTATCAGTCAGGGTCAAATGAGTTTTCACATATTCAGTGTAAAAGTTCAGTGTTACAGACCTTAAACAAAGTTGTAAAGAACTTCCTGTGGTTGGTTCACTTCCTTCAAGGTTGGAGATATTGTAGAAGCATATTTTGGTTCCTTTGCATTTCATTTTTCCAGGATGCTTGGCTTTGGACCATGAGTCACCATTCTACCCCTCTTGTTTCTACCTTCCCTTTCCCCCTCTTTTTCCTCCTTGTTGGTTCTACATCCCATTCATAGCCATGAGAGAGTGAAGGAAAGTTAGAGGAAACAAAAGAAAAGGCTCAGTTGAGTCAGGGAAGTACCTTGTCGTAGAGAAGTGTCTACGTGCTGTTCCATGGCTTTCTCCAAAAAATAATACATAGCTAGTACTCTACCTGTATTATATTCTTCCACGGTCTGCTGTTGTTAGAAGTAAAAATTCAGTGCATGAATGCACTTAACTGAAACCCACCTCACTGGATACTGATGAATGTAACTGGGGTATCAGTCCTTTGTCAAATCAAAGGAAAGAATTAAGCATCAATTCTCTGTTTAGTAGGCTTAGTTGAGGAGGAAACTGTTCTTCTTAACGGAAGATTTTCAGCTAATAAACGTGGAAGCAATGATAAGATTATAAAATAATCATTTGAAACCCCTGAAATAACTGATTCAGGCCAAAATCATCAGTGGTTGATAGCAGTATTTTTTTTTAAGTTTATTTATTTTGAGAAAGAGAGAGAGCACGCATGGGAGGGGCAAGGAGAGAGGGAGCAAGAGAATCCCAAGCAGGGTCTGCACTATCAGTGCAGAATCGGATGTGGGGCTTGAACCTACCAACAGTGAGATCATGACATGAGCCAAAATCAAGAGTAGGTCACTTAACCAACGGAGACATCCAGATGCTAGATGATAGTATTATCAGAAAGGCTGACGGGGAACTTTACAGTGGAGGGGTCAGGCTGTCCCCATGTGAATCCTCTGATGATCTTAGCATCACCAACACTGGAATGAACACACATTGTGGGCCTCCTCATACAGTGTAATCAGAAGCTCACAGTGTCTCCTATGAAGTGTTCTTGCAACAATAATTTTTTTTAAAAATGGACTTGAATATAATCAAGCCTCTAGAATTAACTTCCATTCATAGCAAATACGGGAGATAGAGAAATAAGTTAAATGATGCCACAAAGAAGCAAACAGATCATTTCAGAATGTGGGCATTCCGCAGGGCAGCTTACCTGGTTTCTGCAACTAGCCAAGACCAGTGGGTGGGGAAGAGGAAGCAGCTCCTCCAGGGAAGGCTGCACCATAGCCAGGTGCCACGTGTTCTGATTCTGATTGGAACAAATCAACTATGAAAACAGTTTTTTAAAAAATAATCTGAGATGGGGCACCTGGGTGGCTCAGTTGTTTAAAGCGTCTGATCTTGATTTCCACTCAGGTCATGATCTCACTGTCATGGGTCTGAGCCCCATGTGAGGCTCTGTGCTAAGTGTGGAGCCTGCTTGGGATTCTCTCTCTCCCTCTCTCTTGCCCTCCCCCCACTCTCAAAATAAATAAATAAACATTTAAAAAATAATCTGACAAACTTTATTAAGGAGTGGATTTTAGATCCTATAAAGGCATTATTGTTAAAATTTTGACACAATGATGGCATTATGACTATGATTTAAAAGTTCCTATTTTTAGAGATTCACAGGTCAAGCGTGCAGGGATGAGATGACTTCATGTCTGAAACGTACTTTTTGAAAGTTCAGCAAGGGCAAAAACAGGGACAAATAAATGTTGCAAAATCTTTATAATTGTGTGATTATGATTATATGTAATTATAATCAGGATGATGGGTATATGGAGGTTTATTGTACTATTCTTGCTATGCTTATGTGTGTTTGGATTTTTTTACAGAAATTCCAAATGAGAAAGAGAAGGCAAAAAAAACAAGGGCATATACTGATTGGGAGGACATGTAAACACTGTAAAACCTAAGAAGCAAAGTTTAGACAACTTTAACTTTTTATAGGAGCTCACAGGTTTCAAATATCCTATTATGGAGAAAAATGTGTGTGTGTGTGTGTGTGTGTTTATATTTCTTTTTTTTTTAATTTTTTTTTCAACGTTTATTTATTTTTTGGGACAGAGAGAGACAGAGCATGAACGGGGGAGGGGCAGAGAGAGAGGGAGACACAGAATCGGAAACAGGCTCCAGGCTCTGAGCCATCAGCCCAGAGCCCGTACGCGGGGCTCGAACCCACGGACCGCGAGATCATGACCTGGCTGAAGTTGGACGCTTAACCGACTGCGCCACCCAGGCGCCCCTGTGTTTATATTTCTAATTCCTTAAACAGCAAATGACAAATTTTCTCTCTCTCTCTCTCTCTCTCTATAATGCTTATTTATTTTATATATTATATATTATATTATATATTATAGTTATATTAAAATACTAAATATTAATCATTATTAATAATGTTAAAATATTAAATATTAAATTATAATGTCAATATCACATGTTGTAATATTATATTATATAAAATATATTATATTATATAAAATATATTCTATATAAATATTATATTTATATATAAAATATATTATATATATTATATATATATATAATGTTTATTTATTTTATTTTTGAGAGAGAGACAGAGAGAGAGCGTGAGCAGGGGAGGGGAAGAGATAGTGAGGGAGACAGAGAATCCCAGGCAGGATCAGAGCCCAATGTGGAGCTCAAACTCATGAACTGTGAGATCATGACCTGAGCCAAAACCAAGAGTCAGATGTTTAACCGACTAAGCCACCTGGGCACCCCGTGACAAATCTAGTCTTTAGCAAAATGATAAAGTTCCTATAGCCAGTACAGGTTCCTAGACAGACAACCCACATGCAATATATGAGATAAATATCTTAATCTCACTGCATTAAAAAAAAAGTCTTCATTTAAATTTTTTAAAAATATTTATTCATTTTTGAGAGACAGAGAAACAGAGCACAAGCAGGGGAGGGGCAGAGAGAAGAGGGAGACACAGAATCGGAAGCAGGCTCCAGGCTCTGAGCTATCAGCACAGCGTGATGTGGGGCTCAAACTCATGAACTATGAAATCATGACCTGAGTCGGACACTTAACCGACTGAGCCACCCAGGTGCTCCCCAAATGTCTTCGTTTAAAAATAACACTTAATAATTATTGCTGATGTAAACACCAAAACATAGACATATACCCTAGAACAGATGTGTTATTAGTTCACTGTAACTGTATACATGGAGATTCAAATGTACCAAACCAGACAAGAACTGGTTTGGTACCTTGCCCTGCATGACAAAATGCCAGATCCCTGGGAATTAGAAGACCTGAGAGTCATCCCTCCCCTGCTGCTGACGTGTTATATGACCTTGGGCATGTTCATTCACTTCTCTTGGCCTTGTTCCCCCTTCTACCGAATGTGCATAATAGTTTCCATCTACTTACCTTGGGGAAATGGTGAGGACTAATGAGAAAACATCAGTGAAGTGCTTTGAGCTCCTTAGGAAAAAAAAATACTGTCTCAGTACTACAGTGTATGACGTTTTTATTTTGACAGAGAACCACATGAGGTTTCTGATTTGTAGATAACAAACCAAGCTTTATAATCATCAACAAACACCATGTAGATCACATTTCTTAACAAGGAATGCTGTCCAAATAACTTTTTAATTGAACCCAGTTTCAATTCACATTTAAACCTCATAGTTTCACTAGAAAGGCTGTGTAAATTGCAATTAAGCAGAGGTTTGCAGGATTTCAGCTATTCACTGAAAGGTCTGGAATGAAAGGTTTAAAAACCCTGAATTCTAGTTGGATGTGACTGTTATAAATTCTGATTTTAATTGAGATAACCACATGGGAGCAGAATAGGTTAAAATTAGTAATTACTTTAATTTTAGTTCTTAAACAAAATTACTGTCTAATCCCCCATTGCATAGGAACAGTAAAAAAATTAAAATGTCCAGGGAATATTGATTCTTTCCCTAGATCACTGTCAGCAAGGTTATTTCTAAGCTCTTCCTCAATTAAGGAAATAGAATATACAAGAAATGCATTTTAATATATCAACAAATCATTCTGGGTATTGAAATGCTGAAAAGCACAAACACATGGTTTTAGTTTAAGCAGGAGAGGTTAAAACATAATTATAAAACATAATTATTTCTTTCCCTTTTAACTCCTTCTTCCTCAGTTTATAAATTCAAGAATATTTAGACAAAGTCAATCACTTGCCTAGAACCCTCCAGTGGCTTCCCAGAGCACTGTTTATTAAACCCAAACTCCCGAGCAGCTTCTGCCCACTTCCTTCTTTTCATCACAGCCATGCCTTCCCTGTTCACATGGCTTTTTCTTCTGTTCCTTGAACTTGCAAATTTATTCTTTGCCCTTGCTGTTCCTTCCAACAGGATTACTCTTCCTTCATTTCATTACATGCCTGCCTCCTTTTCACTATTCACACCGCAGCTCAAATGTTTCTTCTTGAAAGAGGCCCCCAGTGACCCCTATTGTAAGTAGCTACCTCCCTACCCCCACCCTCTATACATCACTCTATTTTGGCATCATAACATTGATCGTTTTCTGATTTTATCTTCTTGATTTATTCGTTTGCTTGTTGTCTGACTCTTCTATTCAGCAGGGGTACTATCTCCTGCTCACCTCTGTTTCTGGCATATTAGCGTAGAAATATTCTAACTATTCAACCCATTCGTTCAAGAACTAACTTCCCGTGCCTGTTTTTCTGGAATCTAAGGTTGAAACTATCTAATCCCTAGAAGAGTACTCCAACAAGGAGCAGAATAGCAAAGTCACTTTGCTTAGGTCATAACCCATTTTAAAGATGAAATTGCTTTGGTTGGAATCAGCGATTAAAGGCTTTTTACAAGCCGCATGCCTCAGACTCTTGAGGAAACAGCTGGCTATAGTCAGTTTAATCTAGGCCGGGCCCTCTACCAAAAATCAGAGTGCTGGTTTTCTTTCCTTTTTTTTTTTTTTTAATGTGAATTTATTTTTGAGAGAGAGACAGAGTGTGAGTGGGGGAGGGACAGAAAGAGAGAGGGAGACACAGAATCTGAAGCAGGCTTCAGGCTCTGAGCTGTCAGCACAGAGCCCCACAGAGGGCTCAAACCCATGAACTGTGAGATCATGACCTGAGCTGAAGTCAGACGTTTAACTGACTGAGCCAGGGCGCCCCAATTTTCTTCAATCTGGCCCAGGTCTGTAGGTTTACATGCTACCCAAGCAATCAGAATAGCTCAAGCTTTATTTGCAAATGGTCTAGCCATCAGGAAACCTGTTACTTCTATAACTTTATTCATTGGTTCAACAAATCTTAATTGAGAATGTGCTGGTTCTAGAACTTTACTAGGTTCTTTACAAGACAAGGTCACTTCAAAAGAGATGTAAAAGTAAACAAGACATTGTATCTGCCCTTAGGGAGCTAACAATCTAACAAATAAATAAAAAAAATTAAAACACAGGGGGAAGTGAGGCGTGTAATGGGAATATAGCAAGGTCCCTTACTCAATCTAGGGCAAGAATGATGCTGGGAAGGCTTCCCAGGGAACATGCCACTTACAATGAGATCTGAGACTGAGTGTAGCTGATAACAAGTATCAGGTGATGCAGAGAAGCCAGAGTGTTCTAAGTAATGGGTGTAGTATATGCAAAGACCAGGAAATAATAGAGCACACAAAAAGAAGCTCATTGTGGCTACAAGATTTGGGGGAAGGGGAGGTGGGAGGAGCTGTAATATAGAAATGAGCAGGGACCAGATCATGAAAATCTTATAAAGCCAAGTTGAGAAATTTGGACTTAATTCCGAGGGCAGTGGACAACCAATACATTATTTGCAGCATGAGAGTGACATGATCAGATTTGTGTAGCTGATCACTCTAGCTACAAAGTGCAAATTGAATCTTCCAGGACAGAGACCAAAGGCAAGGAAATGATTTAGAATCTTTTTGCAGTAATTGAGGTGAGAAATGTTAGTGGTCTTTACTGTTAGTGGCAATGGTGATGATGAGAAGTGATTTTAGATATGTTTAGCAAGTAGAATTGACAAGACTTGGCATTTGGATATGGGGGATGATGAACAGGGATGGGTCAGAGATGACAGGTTGCTGGCTTGGGAAACTAGGCCAATAGTGGGGCCATTCACCCAGGTAGTAAGTCAAAGATGAGAGAAGGGTATGGGAAGAAGTTAAGCTTTGAATTCCTAGCGCTGAGTCGCTTCTAGTACATTTTTTCATTCATTCATTTATTTATTTTCAGAGAGAGAGAGAGAGAGAGAGAGACTGTGCACACACATATGTGCACAAGAGCACATGAGTCAGGGAAAGGCAGAGAGAGGGAGAGAGAAAATCCCAAGCAGCCTCCTCATTGTCAATGCAGGGCCCAATTCGGGGCTCCGTCTCACTAAGTGTGAGATCATGACCTGAGCCGAGATCAAGAGTTGGACACACAACTGACTGAGCCACCCAGGCACCTAACTTCTGGTACATTTACATTGAGATATTTAGCTGGCAGTTGGTCATCTGAGATTCAGGAGGGAAGTCTGTCTGGGCAAGAGATGTCAAACTGGAAGCCACCAGCATCGAGGTGGTAACTGAAGCCATGAGAGTGGATAAGATCTACTGTTCTTCATGGGGTAGAGTGGAAAAAACAATCAGCTGATTTTTAAAAAGCAATTGACTTTTTCAATGAGAATGGCTAGAAAAGAATAGAAAAATGCTACCAGAAAGATTGCAGCAGTGTATCTTTACTGCTGCTAGAATTTAGAGGTTTTAGGGGCTCTTGCGTGGCTCGGTTGGTTAAGCGGCTGACTTCAGCACAGGTCATGATCTCATGGCTCATGAATTCGAGCCCAGCGTCAGTCTCTGTGCTGACAGCTCAGAGCCTGGAGCCTGCTTCAGATTCTGTGTCTCCCTCTCTCTCTGCCCCTTCCCTGCTCATGCTCTCTTTTTCAAAAATAAATAAACATTAAAAAAAAAAAAAGAATTTAGAGTCTTTTCAGTTCAAGGCTAAGTGCCCAAGATGGCTCAAAATTTTGAGTGACCAAGTAGTGAACAGGTGAGAAAATTGTCTTTTGGGGAAATTCTATATTACTGATTGAGGGAGCTGAAGCTTCTTGCCATGTTTCTTTTAGCTAATGAGCTTTTTAGCAAGTGCTTTGAGATGTACAAATTTTTATTGTACTGGCTATTGCTTCCAGAGTTTTACCTCTGTCCATCTGCTTCCAAGAATTCAGTGCCCCTGCAAACCAGTACAGCAGCTCTCAGGCAAACTGTCAAGAAATGAAGTTAACTTTGCTTTACCAGAAGGACAATTTTCCAAGATGGTTGTTCAAACTTTTATAAAGGAAAAAAGTGCATAAAATCTGGAGACTTTTTGTTTGGGTAAGAAATGCTACAGGAGAAAAGGCATGGAAGGTAAAAATGGTTTTTGAACTGCTTTGTTTTCTCAGGCATCACGAACATGAGAAGGAAGTAAGAGCATTTACGGAGTATCTAGTTTCTGTGCCATTACCTAATTTAAATGAATAGACACAAAATGTAGTACCATCTGCAGGCTGTTGGAAACTGATTTCTATCATATCCCATTTGTATCAGATGTGCGGTTATGTCAGGGGCCCTAATTCATGTTCTGAATATAACATACAAGTGCAGAATAAGACAAAAATTGGTAGCCACACAAGTCTGGGGACCGTGTAAGAGTTTTCTATAGAGTTACGTCCAGAAAGAAGAATGACCTTCGTCTGAAAAGACCAGAAGCAGAGCCATTAATACAGGTTCATATGGGGACAGTATATTGATTCATTTCATAAATTGAGAACTTAGGAACTTTAAGCATCTGGAAGAGAAGCAAAAGATACGTTAAATACATCAGACCTATTTTTAAAGTTTATTAATTTTTGTTAATTATATGAAAAATATAGCTCTACCTCTTGTAGAAACATCGGGGAAAAAATGAAAGAAAACAAAAACTAACCATAATCCAACATCCCATCAACCTTAATATTTTGCTGTGTTTCATCCATTCTTTTCTCCAAGTATGTGTATGTTTATGTGAGTATATGTGTATTTAAGACATAGTGTTTCATATTACAGCCTAGTTGATACTGTAGTGACTCTTAAGATTGTTGGTTATATCAAATTTCATATTTGCTTTTTCCCTGAAAAGGAAGAAAAATGTTTCAAATCTTAAAATTGAGGAACTATAGGGATTCCGGGCTGGCTCAGTCAGTGGAGCATGTGACTCTTGATCTTGGGTTGTAAGATCAAGCCCCATATTGGGTGTAGGGGTTACTTAAGAATAAAATCTTACAAAATGTGGTGCCTGGGTGGCTCAGTCAGTTAAGCATCCAACTCTTGATTTCAGCTCAGGTCATGATCCCAGGTTCGTGGGATTGAGTCCCACATCAGGCTCCACACTGAGTGTGGAGCCTGCTTAAGATTCTCTCTCTCTGCCCCTCTGCCCCACTCGATCTCTCTCAAATACGAAATAAATAAAAATAAATAAATATAAAAAAATAATATTGTCCTATTTGATAGTAAAGACTCGCCTGGCAGGAACCATGGAAAAGAGGGGGATCTTACCAGTTTAATTTACTAAACTGTGTTAATATAGTTTTGTTCATGAATGTTGTCTTTATTGAATTCCTGGAAGGAAGGCATTAGAATACTTCCTTTGAGTTGAGGGTATGTTTATATCCAGGGCACACATTAATAAGACTGGCTCTGTGGTTAGAGAATTTTATAATATGAGAATACCGGGACATCTAATTTCTTTTTTTCTTTTTCTTTTTTTTTTTTTTAATTTTTTTTCAATGTTTATTTATTTTTGGGACAGAGAGAGACAGAGTTTGAGCGGGGGAGGGGCAGAGAGAGAGGGAGACACAGAATTGGAAACAGGCTCCAGGCTCCGAGCCATCAGCCCAGAGCCTGACGCAGGGCTCGAACTCACGGACCGCGAGATCGTGACCTGGCTGAAGTCGGACGTTTAACCGACTGCGCCACCCAGGCGCCCCACATCTAATTTGTTTGATTAGGACTTTATTAAATTTTCTTGCAAGTCACCTTGCTTGCCGCCATTCTTTCTCTTACAGCTCCTGCCTCTGCACAAAATACTCTGAAACAACCTCTTTTCAGTGTATAGTATTTCATCCTCATAATAGCACATGCCTTTACCCCTGAATAAAATTGTATGAAATTCAATTCTTATAAAATCATTCATTATAGTTTCTAATTTTTTAAGTTTTTTTGAAAAAGATGTTATGCTTTTTTTTTTTTTTTTTTTTTGAGAGAGAGTGAGTGCAAGTGGGAGAGGGGCAGAGAGAGAGGGAGAGAGAATCCCAAGCAGACTGTGCTGTCAGTGCAGAGTCCGATGCAGGGCTCGAACTCACAAACCGTGAGATGGTGACTTGGACCAAAATCAAGCATCAGATACTTGATCTACTGAGCCACCCAGGTGCCCCAACATTTAAGAACTTTTTAGGAGCCTGTGACCTAAAGTGTTTTGTAAATACCATAAGAGGTAGATTAAGACTAACTCACCAATTGTTCTGCCACTGTCTCAAATTTCCTATCCTTTTACTCTTTGTTCAGTACACTTCTTGTTCTAGTCTAGTCAAACAGAAAACCCTTTACTATACCCATTGTTCTCCTCTCTCCACCCCAGCTGCGTTGTGTCAAACAGTCTTTCATTGTGTCCTGGAAAATCATTTCTATTTTATTCTTCAAAATATTTTAAAAACCAACCTCTTCTAAGAAAGGGACCCTAAAACACTCTAACCTTTGGAAATAATTTAAAGGGACTCCGAATGTTGTGGAATCCTGGTCTTTGTTTTCTTTTTGCCCTATTTCCCCTCAAATCTGAAGCCAACTCTTCCTACGCCTTTTTCAGTTTCAAAAGACAGTACATTCTTTGAGATCTTGCCGTTTGCAACAACCTGGATGAAACTCGAGTGTAATCATGCTAAGTGAAATAAGTCAGTCAGAGAAAGACAAATACCATATGACTTCACTTGAATGTGAAATTTAGGAAACAAAATAGATGAGCAAACAAAGAAAAAGAGACAAACAAAGAAACAGACTCTTGAGGCGCCCGGGTGGTCAGTCGGTTGAGCTTCCGACTCCCGCTCTGGTCACGATCTCACAGTTTGTGAGTTCGAGCCCTGCGTTGGGCTCTGTGCTGACAGCTCAGAGCCTGGAGCCTGCTTCGGATTCTGTGTCTCCCTCTCTCTCTCTGTCCCATCCCCACTCATGCTCTGTCTCTCTCTGTCTTAAAAATAAATAAAACATTAAAAAAAAATTTTTTTTAAATCAACCTCTTAAATGCCGAGAACAAATTAGTGGTTGCTAGGGAGTGGGGGTTTGGGGGTGTGGGGAGGGTTGAGACACACGAAGGGAAGCAAGAGGACACTTATCTTCATGAGCACTGAGAAATGTATAGAATTGTTGAGTCATTGTACATGTAAAACTAATGTAACATTGTATGTTTATTATACCTTAACTTAAAAAAGAAAAGAAAAAAAATTCAGTACATTCTCTTCAGTGTGTAAACATGACTAACATAGATGCCTCTTTACGGTTAAGTTCTTCCTCCCATCAGATCTAAAGTGTCCCTTAAAGCTTCCATCCGTGTGTATTTCCTACTAATAAAATGAGATTAACTATTCCCTTATCTGCATAACAGCTGTTCAAATGCGGAACACAATTATGCCTACCGCATTTCCTTTTCTTGTCCATAATAAACTCCTCCAGTTTCTTCATTTTTTTCCTTTTGTAACATATTCTCTTTCAGTCTTTTGGCTAAGATCAAATGTGTACATGTGGTATGGTTTCCAAATATTTCATCAACTTGGTTGCCCTTAGCTTATCATTATCTGTGTTAACAAGGCTCATATCACCAAATATAAAATTCCATCTTAGTGTAAACTTTCCAAATTAGTAGGACCCAGAGCTTGACCCAGGCCAGGATTTTTAGGCTGGTTGTAGGAGTGGACCTTGCTGCTTGGGTCTGTGAGGTATAAGCAAAAAAATATTTGATGGCCACTTCCAATTTTAGTGTGGACCAGAAGTAAGGGACAATTCAAAATGTCAAGTAAGGGGAGGGCAAAATTGGACCCGAAGCAAAACATTAGTCATCCAGAATCGTTAAATTGGAATGTTTTAATGTGTTCTTGTTAGCTGTCTCTATGGGGTAAAGCTTACATATTTCCAGGACAATAAAACACAAGAACACAGAGATAAGGAGCTGAATCTTTTTACAATATCCTATCCGAGGCATCAGTAAAGGAGAGAGAAGTGAAAGATGCTAAGCTGTTTTGAACAGAGCTTGTATGGCTTTGAATGGGATATTCTGTGTTGATTAACAGCCTCAGACGGCTTTTTGCCTTTTTAACTAGAGCATCACTCTGTGGGCTCAGCTGTGATTATGCTCAGGTCTCTCATATGAACTGTGGCCATTAACAGGACACAATTCTTCCCTTGTGTGATTTATTTTTTCCTTTAAATTCAGGAATTTCTATTTATCCCTGTTAGAATTCCTTTTCTGAGCATTCTACCTGGTTTAGAGCTTAAGTGCTTTGATGTTGAACTGCCCGGGCTTGGAACTCAGTTCATCCATTTTCTAGCTATGATGTTGGGCAAACTGTTTTACCTTGTAAATATTTTCTTAAATAACACTTTTTTCTTACTAACCATATTGTCTCTTAGTCTTACTAACCTTTGTCTCTAACTTAGTCATGTGACATCTCTCTTGCCAGGCATTGTGTTAGATACACAATAAATACCTTTTCTGGGGTGTTCATTGAATTGACTAATAAAATTGTTGTACACATTAGTTACAGTAGCTTCAAGAATCAACCTCTGGACACATCTCTTTTTTTTTTTATGTGTATTTATTTTTGAGAGAGAGAGAGAGAGAGAGAGAGAGAGAGAGAAGTCAGAGCACATGCAGGGGAGGGGCAGAGAGAGAGGGAGACACAGAATCTGAAGCAGGCTCCAGGCTCTGAGCTGTCAGCACAGAGCCCTATATGGAACTCAAAATCAAAAACTGCGAGATCACGACCTGAGCTGAGGTTGGACACTTAACTGACTGAGCCACCCAGGCACCCCATGGACACATCTCTCAACTCTAACTTTTTCTTTAAGTGGGTAAGTAGATAGATATCTATTAATGGATATACAAAGATTATGATTGTTGAAACTGATACAAATACAAGTTAGTAAACTTTTCTCAATCCACAAGCACATCTGTTTAACTTTTTTGTTAAATGTTTCATGGTGACTGAGAACAAACTGAGGGTTGATGGGGGGTGGGAGGGAGGGGAGGGTGGGTGATGGGTATTGAGGAGGGCACCTTTTGGGATGAGTACTGGGTGTTGTATGGAAACCAATTTGACAGTAAACTTCATATATTGAAAAAAAAAATGTTTCACGGTAGACACACAACAGAGTTCAAGACCCAGTCAGTATCATTAATAGAACAAGAAGAAATACAGTTAACGTATGTATTCTCCTAAAGAATGTACCCTTTTCAGCCTGTATTTTTTCCCCCAGAGAATCACTATTTTTAATAAGTCTAACTGAAAATAACCCACCAGTAGAGAAATTAATTGTGGGATATTAACTTATTGGAATAATACATGGCAATAAAAACAAGAACAAATTACAGTCACACAGAACAACCTGGATGAGTCTCACCAAGTAATGCCAAGTGAGAGAAGCCAGACACGAAATAACACACATTCTATTATTCCACTTAAATAAAGTACATAAACAGGCAAAAGTTATCAATGCTATTAGAAATCAGCCTAGTGACTATCCTTGAAGGAGTAGGTGGGTAGAAAGGGTCCTGTAGGGGTCTAGCCTGTATTTTGTACTTATTCATGTACCGTGCCATTGTCAACACTTAAGATTTTCCGATAGAAATAGAGTTTTGTCTATAAACTACATACAAAACATATAAAAGAGGCTAAAACGTCCTTTGCCTAAATGCATCAGAAATGCTATGAAATACGTTTCAGTTAGAAGTGATTACTCCGTCTTTCTGAAAATCTTTACTCATCAGGTCTATAGCTTCTCAGGCTCTGTGTGCTTGTTGGAATTTGGTTGCCTGACCCAAGCATCCAGCAGACTTTCTGCTAGACCAGCTGTCAATGAATGAAAAACAAGAAGCTCTCCACTGTACCGCGTGTGTTAGGTCATTCAGTTCTATAAAAGGAATGCTTGATTTGATCATCAGTGGCTGGGGTCTGGCAGCCGGAAGGTGACTGCAACCATGTCCTGTATTTATATCAACCTCAATCACTCACTGTCTACCAACTGAGAAACTTGGTTCTAATAAGATGCTCTCAGCCTTATATTTGATTTCCATAAATTACTTGTTTATTATCTGCACTGCAGATAATGTGCAGTACATTTTCTTCATCCTGGGTCAGCTGCTTCTTGTCCTCTTTCACTCCACGTCCCCTACGGCCCAGCTGGGGTGTGCCAGCAGAAAAGACACACTAACTTTAATATTGGTGTAAATCAGTGGTTTTCAACTGGGACTGATTTTGCCTCCCAGGGGACATTTTTGGTTGTCACAACTGACGCCTGGTGATAGAAGCCAGAGATGCTGGTGACATCCTACAATACAAAGGGTACCCACCCCAAAAAGTGATCGGGTCTAAAATATCAGTAGTCTTAAAGTTGAGAAACCTTGGCCTACGTAAGGATAAAATAAGGAAGCAATTTACAATTAACATGTATATTTCAAGTTGAAATATGAGTGACTTGGGGGTCAGCTTCTGTTCTGGATTCTCTACCGCTTCTCTTCATGGACAAGATAGTGGACATCGAATATACATTCACTGTTCATTGCGCATGTCTTTCACTGGTAAACACCCCTCATATAATAACACCCGCCATATAACTAATAAATGAAGTTTATTATTTATTTTGAGAGAGAGAGAAAGAGAGAGAGAGAGAATGAGCAGGGCAGAAGCAGAGAGAGAGGGAGAGAGAGAGAATCTCAAGCGGGCTCTGCACTGTCTGTGTGAAGCCGGATGCAGGGCTCGAACTCACGAACCACAAGATAATGACCTGAGCCGAAACCAAGAGTCACCCAATTGCCCCGACACTCCTTCTTCTTAAGTGGGAATGTCTAATGCTGGTCATTTGTACCATGGCTGAGGGAATATTTGTGGATGGTAGAAATTTATGTGAAGAAAGTTTTCATAGTCTTAACTACGAGTATGGAAAATATCCTCAATGTCAAACCTTTTGGACTCCAAGAGGTTTAAGCCTCAGGATTTTCTGGTTTCTGCATGTTCACCCAATTTTTATATATTCTTTCTATACCTCAAAGGCCTCTTTCATTATCCTCTTTTGACCCTGATTAAATGAGTTACTTGCCTGCTCAGACTTCAGTTCTGCACGACTGGCCAAATTCTTGGCGTGAAACTTGCTTTCTCATTCTCATCGTAAAAGTATTGTTAATATTGATAAATTTTAATTGCTTTTCACACTTCTTTCGAGAGTGGCCTTGTGATGCTCTTAAATTTACATTTGTCTCAACGGCTCTGCAAGTAGCATTCTTTCTTTTAAATGAAGAAATTACATTTTATTTGGGAAAATTAAGTCAGTACAATGTGAAGTTAGAAGCAGGCTCCCTGTAGAGACACTTTTCATTTCGTGGCTCTTCAAGTACACCTCAAACTCTCAGTAGCTTACTGCATCCTGAACTTGAGTCTTCAGTGTTTAGAGGGTCAGTTGAAAGGGCCCAAGAAGTGTGCTCTTATTAGTAGTCCCTCTAGGAGTGTGACCACATGTCTGGTTCAGAATTGAAATGCATAACAGCATCCAAAGGAATGGATTGATTCCAGGATTCTTGCAGGAGCTCTAAGCCATGCCAGAAGACCATAGTGGATCCAAATTCTACCAACTCTTAACCAAACCTCACTCCTGAGAACTTTGGAGTACAAGCAAGAAATAAGGAGTGGGTCCGAGGAGCAGCAGGCTATGATAGGAATATGCTAACAAAGCATACATCAGGCTTCTAAATGAGAAGAATGTGAGAGGTGACTATGTTTCTTAAAGTCAGGCCTAACCTGGGGCGCCTGGAAGGCTCAGTCGATTAAGCTTCCGACCTCTGCTCAGGTCATGATCTCACAGTTAGTGAGTTCGAGCCCCACATCGGACTCTGTGCTGATAGCCCAGAGCCTCAAGCCTGCTTTAGATTCTGTATCTCCCTCTCTCTCTCCCCCTCTCCCACTTGCACTCTGTCTCCCTCTCTCTCAAAAGTAAATAAACATTAAAATTAAAAAAAAAAAAAAGTCAGGCCTAACTCAAACCCTGATCTTCTCCCCAGACCCTGGAGACTCCAAACTTGTGGGGTTTAGAAAGATAATTGTGTGATTTCCCCCCAGCATTTCCAGAAAGCTGCTGACCTCATCTTGGAAAAATGTGCTCAAAAGTCATCCTAACTTGCACCTTCCTGTTGACTCTGTCTCTGGCAGAAATTGAACAAATGTACCATAATCATCATTATTTGACGTGACCATGAAATCCATAAGAATAATAATCACAGGAACGATTTCCACGAAAATTGAATTAACCAATTATTAAACATAGCAGAAACATGCAAGTTTTAAAGTAAACATGGTGGGCATCTTAAGTAAGCTCATATCTGAAAAGTTCTGAAGGAATTTTTTATAACCACAAAGATGTTGTGTAACTGGTCCCTATATGGCAATACAGAGGCGGCACAGTCAAACTACTCTAACATGGTGGTTAAGAGCAATGATTTGGTGTCAGACAGACCGTTGGTGAAATCCTGGGTTTGCTGCTTAGTAGCTGAGTGGTCTTGGACAAGTGACTTAAACTTTCTTAGCCTAGTTTCTTCATATGAAAAATGGAGATAAGAATGGTTCCTTATCTCATGGGCTTTTGGTAATATTAAATAATACCTTGTGTGTAAAATATTCATTCAGTCCCCCAATAAATATTACTTTATATTTAATCTTTCTATGCAAGCAAGTAATAATGTTTTGGACATCTGTCTAAAGCACATAACTGAAGAGGTGCCTAGCTAGCTGAGTTGGTTGAGCGTGTGATTTTTAATCTCGGGGTCCTGAGTTTGAGCCCCACAGTGGGGAGATTACTAGAAAAATAAAATAAACCAAAAAATATAACTGAAGTATGGCAAGATCATGGTACTTAGGGAATTTCATTTAATACTAGGGATAATTTGTAGGAACTTTTTCTACCTTCTTTATTTTTTAAAAACGTTTATTTATTTATTTTGAGAGAGAGAGAGAGAGAGAACATGTGAGCAGAGGAGGGGCAGAGAGAATCCCAAGCAGGATTCACACTGTCAGCATGGAGCCCTACTCCCTACTCGGGGCTTGATCCTGTGAACTGTGAGATCATAACCTGACCCAAAACCAAGAGTTGGAGCCACCCTGGCCCCCCTACTTTTATTTTTTTATTGTGGCAAAATATACACAACAAAAAACTTACTATTTTAACTATTTTTAAGTGTGCAATTCACTAGTATCAAGTACGATCACAATGTAATGCAACCATCATCACTATCTATTTCCAGAACTTTTTCATCATCGCAAACAAAAATTCTATACTTATAACAATAATTCTGTTATTCATCTAGTCAATTTGAATGACTATTTTATTATTTTTCTATACAAAGAAGGCACATTTCCCTTTAATATTCCCTTTAATATTATGCAAGTATATCATAAATACAGAAGAAAATACAGATAAAAATTAAAATTAAATCATTTGAAATTTCATTCTTCACCAGTAAATACATTGATATTTTGGTATATCATATTGCTGCTTTTTGTCTTGAAAAAAATATATATACAATGGAAATATATATAATGGAATCCTATTGTGAATCTTATTTTCTTTTCTAAAAAGAATCTTTTAGGGGCATCTGGCTGGCTCAGTCTGTGAAGCATGCAACTACTATGTGTGTAAAAATTTACTTAAAAAATAATATCTTAAAGAAAAAAATATTTAAATTAGGTAAGCACATTTCAGTAGAAGTGGTAAATAACCATGCAGGAGAGAGACAGAGAGTACTCCTGCGTTAAAAACAAGGCTTTGATGGTGGAGCCCCCGGTTGGCTCAGTTGGTAGAACATGATCTCCTGGTGGTGTTTTTGGCCCATGTTGGGTGTGGTGCCTACTTTAACAAAAAAAAAAAAAAAAAAAGGCTTAAAAAATTTTTAATGCTTATTTATTTATTATTTTTTTAATATGAAATTTATTGTCAAATTGGTTTCCATACAACAACCAGTGCTCATCCCAACAGGTGCCCTCCTCAATGTCCATCACCCACTTTCCCCTCCCTCCCACCCCCCATCAACCCTCAGTTTATTCTCAGTTTTTAAGAGTCTCTTATGGTTTGCCTCCCTCTCTGTAACTTCCCCCCCTCCCCTCCCCCATGCTCTTCTGTTAAGTTTCTCAGGATCCACATAAAAGTGAAAATATATGGTATCTGTCTTTCTCTGTATGACTTATTTCACTTAGCATAACCCTCTCCAGTTCCATCCACATTGTTACAAAAGGACATATTTCCTTCTTTCTCATTGCCAAGTAGTATTCCATTGTGTATATAAACCACAACTTCTTTATCCATTCATCAGTTGATGGACATTTAGGTCCTTTCCATAATTTGGCTATTGTTGAAAGTGCTGCTATAAACATTGGGGTACAAGTGCCCCTATGCATCAGCACTCCTGTACCCCTTGGGTAAATTCCTACCAAAAAAAAAAAAGGCTTTGATGGGGAAGCAGTGAGGGGCAAAAGGCCAAAATGACTTGTTTTTATGATGACAGTTGCATCTGAACACTAATTCTTCCTTAATTCACAGCTGTCAGGATCCTAAGAATTACTGTAGCAATTCATCCTGAACCCTAATTGTCATCCCTCACACTCTCTCAAAATAACGTAAACAAATGAAAATCTTTTAAAAACATAACACTAAACCAAAACTAATAAAAAATGGCCATCTCAAAAAAGAAATATACAGAGTGGTGGGGGAAAAAATGAAATGGCTTCTCTGAATGTATCTTGTTGTATATCATTTGGCCACGTAAAGTATATCAATGTTGCACATATTCAAAAAGTTAAAAAAATGTTTTTAAAGCAATCTATAAAAATTAAAAACAGACTGAAACAAATGAACCTAACCTGAACTGAACTGAATGAATGAATTGAAACAAATGAACTTAATATCAAGTCCCTAACACAAAAGACACAACTAAAAAGACACAAAGAAAAGAATTATTTCAGGGGCACCTGGGTGGCTCAGTCAGTTAAGCTTCTGACTCTTGATTTCCACTCAGGTCATGATATCACAGTTTGTGACGCTGTTCCCCACATCAGGCTCTGCACTGACAGCGTGGAACCTGCTTGGGTCTCTCTCTCTCTCTCTCTCTCTCTCTCTCTCTCTCTCTCTCTCCCTCCTTCCCTCCCTCCCTCCCCTGCTTATGCTCTATTTCTCTCTCTCAAAATAAATAAACATGAAAAAAAATTATTATTTCAAGAGTATATCTTAAGAGAACATATTCTAAGAACCAGTAGAAGTACAAAGAAATCATAAGCTGTATTCTGTATCTAATTCTTAGAGGGAATATTGATATTATTCTGGAACCATTTTATTTTTTTTAATTTTTTTATTTTTTTTAATGTTTATTTATTTTTGAGACAGAGAGAGACAGAGCATGAACGGGGGAGGGGCAGAGAGAGAGAGGGAGACACAAAATCGGAAGCAGGCTCCAGGTTCTGAGCCATCAGCCCAGAGCCCGACGCGGGGCTCGAACTCACGGACCACGAGATCATGACCTGAGCTGAAGTCGGATGCTTAACTGACTGAGCCACCCAGGCGCCCCTGGAACCATTTTAAACATACTATAGATTGATGCAAATAAGTAATTATGTTGATCTTAGGAAAAGATTTTCAGTGTAAGAAAAACATGTAGAAAATCAAAGAACTTAAGAAAAATCCTATGGGATTACATTGTTATAATGTTAACAATGTAACAATGTTAAATTTGAATTGGATATACTATCAGCATTTTTTTCTTTTTCAAATTTACATGTTTCCTAGCACTATTTATTGAAAAGGTCTAGGAGCAGTGACATCCCAGTAGCGATGCTGAAATACTTGACTGAGGCAACAATCATCATTGAGTGAAACCATTAGTAGAAAGGCAGATGCGAACTTTACCATGAGGGATAATAAGGCTGTCGGCAAGACTGATCAATCTTAGCACCTTGGAAAGTGAAACAACAGATATTATGTGTCTCCTGATGTGATGCATTATGAAGCACACAGCACTTATCCAGTATCCCTGTGGGAGGGAAAATGCTGACCCTGAATCTAATCAATTCTTTTGATCCAACTTTCATTTACAGTAAATACAGGGGATAAAGGAGCAAGTTAAATGACACCACAAAAAAAGCAAACATTCTTCAGACATTATCTGGTTTCTACAACTAGTTAATGGGTTGGGGGTGGGGGGAGGGTCGGAGAAGTGACCTTTTTAGAAAAAAAGATGCTAACAGGCACGATAAGTAAATGCTATATGTAGAGACATTGTTTGAATTCTTATTCTGAGAACTATAAAAACACACTTTTGATGCAATCAAACATTTTGATTATGGTCTGGATATTAGACGATGCCAGAGAATTATTGTTAATTTTGTTAAGGGTGATGATGAAATTTCAGTTATGTAAGAAAATGTTTATTTTTGTAGATGTTAATACTGAAGTATCATATGATACTTGACATGACACAATGTCTGGGATGCAGGATAAAGTTTGATCGCAGAAAAAAAAGAGAGCAGATGAAGCAAATGTGGCAAAAGTTTTAATGTGTTGAATCTGGGTAATATACATCAGAAACCATTGTATAGGCTCTCTACTCTGGAATATATTTGCAATTTTTCAATACAAAATTTTTTAAGTGAAAAACTATTTATATCTGTTCTGGTTACCACTGCTGTGTAACAGAGTACCCCAACATTTATTGGCTTAAATACAATAAATATTGTATCTCATATTTTCTCTGGATCAGAAGTTTGGGGAGGGCTTGCCTTTGCAGTTCCAGCCCTTGTAATTTCTCGTGTGATTGTGGCTGGCTGTAACAGATATGGGGAGGGGTAGGGCAAGGTGGGAAGGGAGGCTGGAAGAACTTGAGACTGGCCGGTCAGCTTTCTCAATTGCCATATATAGTCACGGGGCCTTTCTGTGTGCTCTCGCCATGTAGGCTAATTTGACCTTTCTGATACACGATGGCCTCAGGGAAGACAATGTTTAGTTGGTGGCTGATGTCTTCAAAAGCGAATATTTCAGTGGACAAAGTAGGAGCGTGTTGCCTTTTGTGTCCTCACCTGGGAAATCACATAGTGTCATCTCTGTCCTCTATTAGTTGAAGCAGAATCAAAAGTTAGCCCATTTACAAGGACCGAGGTCAAAGACTGCCCTTTTGATGAGAGGAATATCAAAGGGCTTGTAGATATTTTTTTAACTGCCACACCATCCCATATATCTGATGAACAGTCCCCAACTCAAAAGATCACAAAAGAATTGGGGTGCCGGGGTGGCTCTGTCGGTCAAGAATCCCAACTCTTGACTTCGACTCAGGTCATGATCTCAGGGTTCATGAGTTCAAGCCCCTTGTCAGGCTCTGTGCTGGCAGTGTGGAGACTGCTTGGGATTCTCTCTCTCTCCCTCTCTCTGTCCCTCACCCTCTCTCTTTCTTTCAAAATGAATAAATATACTTAAAAAAAAAAAAGAATTGATGGTCTTTTTGTAATGGTGACTACCAAGTGGGGCTTTCTGATTCCTAGAACCATGGAACAACTGATTCTTCTTGAAATTGCCATATAAATCATAGATTTATGTAAGCCTTCTTAACTTGATATCTCTTAAATTACATTATGAGATATGACATGTGAAATGCCCAGCCTAGTGCTGGGTCTGGAATAGACACTCTATAAATGTTGATATGTAATGCCTGTTTGAATTCCTAAAGAAATTGCTACTGTTGGCATGCACCATTAATAAATAGTAGTTGGTATAGCTTTGTGATTTTCTGAAAGGTCTGGCACTCTTACAGTCAAAGAAGTGAACCTCTGTAGGAATTTATTCTAAAATGTTGCAGCTGGGCAATGGTTGGAGGTAACGGGGAGTGAGTGTTGGGTAGGCCAGAATGCCGATTTTGTTTTTACTTTCCATCAGCTCTTGCTGTCCCCAGATTGCCTTTTTGAAAACTTCCCTGAGCAATAGAAAAACAGGAGCGTCTCCCTTATATGAAGTATGAATGTGTCATGCCAAAGCTTTTTATAGAATACTAATGATGTTTAGGATCCAATCTGTTTTAAAATATTTCTGAGGATTAAGCAAAACATACACCAGATTTTCAAGTCGATAAGAAACTGCAGATTTTCTTTTTGAATCTTAAAAGTCAAAAAGAGAAGCTAAAATGATGATATTAGACACTAAAATTAAATTGTAATGTAAATTAGTGTCCAATTTCACAAGCTGATAGAAGTGTTAGTCAGATAGTTACTATAGTTATTCAAAGAAAAATACCTAATATTTTGTTTCCCTTAAAAGGAATTTATTATTTTCCTATTCTAATATTTTCTTTTCCTTTAAAATTACAGGTCACATAAACAATGGGCTAATTATAAATTGTGAATATTCATTTGTTAAAACATTTTTATTGATATTACTATATTACTTGAGAACAATAAAATTACATTGTAGTGTTCAAACTCTTCACTAATATAGATTGCTTACCCTTCCAACAATTATGTAAAATTCAGTGCTTTCGCTTTTCCTGTTTAGCAGCCTCTACTTACCCAGGGATATTTGTGGAATTGATATTTAGCTCCACATAGCTTAGTCTAAGAGCTTAATAATTCCATGTTCTCAGTCAATTATGATATATCATAAGTCATAAAGTTTCATTGGTTCAAAGGTTGTTGACTGAATTTATTTGTGATTTTTATATCATAGGAAAAAAAACCCTCAAAAACTGTAAACAAATGAGGCTAGATTGGTTGAAAATTCTCTACATTTCCTGCAAAATGGCTTATTTACCTTCTAAATCATGTTCTATAAGCAAAATGCTTTTTTGTAGATGCCATGTCATTGAAATCAAGAGCAGGGATTTAAAAAAAAGAGAGAGGTACTACATATATATTCTTTATTGCCTTCTTTGTGGAATATGTTCTGGCAAAATAGAAGGCATTACAGAAATCATTTGACTGAGGAAGAAATTCTACTCTGCACAAAACTCTCATTGATGTCAGTGGGAGTTCTGTGAATGGAACAAATGTTGAACTTGACCCCGTAATGTTTAAACTGCAATCCTCCCTGCTCTTGGCAGAGTCTGGCTTCCCACTGAAAGGCGTTGTAGTCTGTGCAGGGATTACACAGCGGGTTAATAGTCTAGTTTTTTGCTTCCTTTGGAGCAACAGATGAAACACATAATACCTTCCTTTAGGGCTATTACATACTTTTAAACACAAAGGACTTTAAATGAGGTGGTGTGAGAAAGTAAAAAGTAGAGCCTATGGATGGAAATTTATGTTGGTAATGATTTTTACATCACCTTCTCTAGTAGTGGCTCAGAAGCATCAATGAGTCATACATACATTAAAGAAAAAGAGAAGAACCTCAAGATGTTAGATGCCATTTAGTATATCAGTATTGAAGCCAGGCTCACTCTGTTTTTGTTATACTGCATTAGACATCCGTGAAGAACAATTATCAGCCAGATTCCAATGCAAATGGTTTTTGGTAAAATGAGTTGGGATGGTTATAGATGAGGTTAAAAGAAAACATAGTATCAACACCTCAGAGTGAACTACTGCAGAACCGAATTGGAAGGGCTAATTTTTAATCCAGTCCCACGAATAAAGAAGATGTGACTCTAGTTGTCTATCTAGCACAGTCATAGCTACTACACAAAAATGAGCATTATGTTCTGAAGAAAAGGCCTTGAAACCACCTAGTCTCCACAGATATGCTCAGGGACTTGAATAACATCATTCCCGGGGCCCTATTTTTAGTAGTTTGTATTTGGTGGAATATCTTTTGTTTTCGTTTTGTATACTTTGTAAGCCCTTTATTTTCTACGATGCATATTACATTGGTTTTATAATAGAGAAACAAGAAGAAAAGAAAGGGACTAGCTTTTGTTTTAAAGGAACAGAGCAAGAAGACTAAGAAACAGGAAGTATTTCAAGTTGAAATTAAAACTGCTTTTGTTTTTATTCGACGGCAGGTTGAGAATGACAAAAAAGAAAAAAACCCCAGTGATCAAAAGTGAGAATGTTGGCTTTATATACGGGTGTGAAAAAGCTACTGGTACAGGCATTAAAAGTGGCTACAGGACAACACAGAATTTAATGGTTGCCATTTATGCTCTGGCTTCAGGTTGCTGGGTTCATATCCTAGCTCTACAAATTCCTACCTCGGTGATCTTGTATAGGCAGGTTATCTATTAACCGGCAGCATAACTTATTATGCTGATAAGAGGAGGAGGGAAGTCAGGGCTTGGGAGAAGTTCATGCAGGCCAAGTGGTGCTGCTTGGATCAGCTGTGCAAGTCAGATATTTGCTTCCAAGAAGGACACTTGGGAGGCATGAGCCTCAGGGTTCCGGGGCAATGTCAGAGTAGCCCTCTGTTCCATTGACCTAGGAGGTCCTGGTACAGCAGGACTCTGCTTCCTAGAGGTATCAGACTTACCCAGAAACTGGCCTTGAGTGGTTTTCTCTCTTTCTTTTTACGAATTCACAGGTATTATTTTTTTTTATGTTATACATTTCAGGGGTTTCTTTGTTTTATTTGTAGTTTATCCTATGTCATTTCATCTTTTGTTTTTTTTACTTTTTCCCCTCATAGATATAGTACATTGAAATCTATTTCATTTTCTGGCTTTTTGGAGGGTTTAAGTGTACATTTTTTCTACTTGCTCTTTTTAATGATTTTTTAAAATATGTATGTATGTATGTAAACTCTGCACCCCACATGGAGATCAAACTCATGACCCCAAGATATCAATAGTTGTATGCTCTACAAAGTGAGCCAGCTAGGCACCCCTTTTTTTTTTTCAACGTTTTTTAATTTATTTTTGGGACGGAGAGAGACAGAGCATGAACGGGGGAGGGGCAGAGAGAGAGGGAGACACAGAATCGGAAACAGGCTCCAGGCTCCGAGCCATCAGCCCAAAGCCTGATGCGGGGCTCGAACTCAGGGACCGCGAGATCGTGACCTGGCTGAAGTCGGACGCTTAACCGACTGCGCCACCCAGGCGCCCCTAGTTACTCTTTTTAGTAACTTCTGACTCTCATTTTCTCTCTCCCTTCATCTGCTGTTTTTCTACAAACTTATTTCAATCTTTTATAAAAATATTTTGCTTCACTTTCTAGTTTTAGATATGATCTCTATTTAAAAATTGTTTACAGCAGCAGTCGGTTAAGCGTCCGACTTCAGCCAGGTCACGATCTCGCGGTCCGTGAGTTCGAGCCCCGCGTCGGGCTCTGGGCTGATGGCTCGGAGCCTGGAGCCTGTTTCCGATGCTGTGTCTCCCTCTTTCTCTGCCCCTCCCCCGTTCATGCTCTGTTTCTCTCCGTCCCAAAAATTAATAAAAAACGTTGAAAAAAAATTTAAAAAAAATTGTTTACAGCCTACTTTTTTCTCTTCTTGTCCTACCCAATCCCATTTTTTCTTTCTGTATTGTCTTTGGAAAACTTGGCAGCTAGACCAAGGAGGTGTGAAGAGTAGAGAGAGTTGACGTTAGTAATAGAGGCAGACTTTTTTCTGCCTCTTCCTCACACCCATGGTTACTCCTGCACTTTTACTCCTTAGATCCTTTCACAGGATTCTCCAGCCCTAACAGAATCTCGGTCTGTTAATTTCAGGGACTTGAACTCATTACTTTTTGATTGGCTAGAACAATTTGCTACCATCTCACACTGTTCAGCACTTGAGTACCCTATTTCCTTAAAATCTATGATTTCCAAAGTATATAACCTTAATTTGAGCACAACGTGGCAAATGCGTATCTAGAGGCCTGGTGGGCTGACCTAGAGGAATGTGCCCAAAGAGGGGCCCACCAGCATATGCCCAGCCTGACCCTTCCCTATAAACATTCATGGAGAGCAGCACCACCAGGAACTGTATCTAGTTTCTGGGACCATATAAGTCAATTTAATTTCAATTTAGTTGTCAGATAATGGCTCACTTCCCTTTCTGTCAAAGGCAGAAGATCACGCTTTGATATAACCCTCTGGGGTTCCTTTTGATCATTGAGAGATCTAAAAAGGAGCTACCACTCCAACTACAACAACAATAGAGGGGCACCTGGATGGCTCAGTTGGTTAAGTGTCTGACTTTGGCTCAGGTCATAAACTCTTGACTTGTAGGTTCAAGCCCCGCAATGGGCTCTTTGCTGACAGCTCAGATTCTGCTTCAGATTCTGTGTCTCCCTCTCTCTCTGCCCCTCCCCCACTCACCTGTCTCTCTCTGTCTCTCAAAAATAAATCAATGTTTACAAAAAATTAAAAATAAACAGTAGCAAAAGCTGGCTGGACTTTCAGTTATCTTGGTTTAAAAAATTTTTTTAATGTTAATTTTACTCTTGAGAGAAGGACAGAGACAGAGTGTAAGTGGGGAGGGGCAGAGAGAGAGAGGGGGACACAGAATTCGAAGCAGGTTCCAGGCCCTGAGCTGTCAGCACAGGGCCCGATGCAAGGCTGGAACCCATGAATCATGAGATCATGACCTAAGCCGAAGTCAGATGCTTAACTGACTAAGCTATCCAGGCACCCCTATCTTGGTTTTTCAATGGGATTTTTCCTCACCTGATTTTTAAGGCCATTACATATTTCAAATGTTTATTAGCTCTTTGTATTATGTATGTGTGTGTGTGTATTTATGAACTGCTGATTTATATCTTTTGTAAATACTTCTATTGGATTAATATTTTGTTCTGGATTTATAAGAGCCTTTTACGTATTATAAATATTAGCTATTGTTTCTGATATATATCATATCTTTTCTCAAACTGTCATTTACCTTTTAACTTTGTGTATAGTGTCTTTTGCCAACAGAAATTCTATAAACTTAAGTAGTTCTGTCAAATTTTTCTTTGGTGCTTTCTGGTTATTTCATGTTTGGGTTACTGTGCAGTGGCAATGTGGTATAAAGAACACATATTGAGATGGGAGAGACTTAGGTTCTAATTATGGTTCTGCCTCTAACCAGTAGTATTGACTTTGGACAAGTCTTCGAATTTAAGTTCTCTCACCTATAAAATGCAGCTGGACTAGAAACCAGATGACCTCTTAAGGTCCCTTCATGCATATTCAAACACTACTGAAAACATTCAGATTCTAAAGTTCTAAAAGCTTATTATCTTTAAGTAGGCCAAAGATTCTCCCCCAAACTAACATTTCTGATTTGCCTAGCAACATTTCATGCTGTAAAATCTAGCCATGTCTGACCTAACAAAGCTGAATTTTGGACGTTTGAATTAATGACTTGAATTTTTATATAAAATTTGATGAATTTATACCTACTCTTTTAGGTTATAGACTTTATAGAAAATAGAGACTGCATTTGATATGTACTCTAAAGTATGCATACTATATAGCCACTAAGTCAATGGACATAGAATATGGCTTATGATATTTTGTTATAATAATGAAATGTGTTACCACTGATGGAACAGGAAAAAAAGATAGTTTCTTTAAAATTTTTTTAATATTTACTTTTTCTTGAAAAAGAGACAGAGTGTGAGCAGGACAGAGGCAGAGAGGAAGACACAGAATCAGAAACAGGCTCCAGGCTCTGAGCTGTCAGCACAGAGCTCCAAGCAGGGCTCAAATTCATGAACCATGAGACCATGATCTGAGCCGAAGTTGGACGCTTAACTGACTGAGCCACTCAGGCTCCCCAATAGTTTTTATTTATGTAATATTTATAGTGTGCTTTCATGTGCATCATTTCATTGCTGCCCAAGATAACCCTATGAGGTAGATAAGAAAGGGCTTATCTTTCCATGTTATAGATCATGAATTATTGCACAGAGATTAAATCATTTATCCAAGGTCATCAGCTACTAAATGCTAATGCCAGTGCCAGAACTTTTCTGAAAGATGGTAAGATTGATGACAAAGAACTTATTAGCTAAAGTTTCATTATGACAGAAGACAAAATAGAAATATGTATGAGATATGGTGGCTGGAAATCACGTAAATGAAATAAAATATCAAGAATGAAAAAGAGGGGCACCTGGGTGGCTCAGTCAGTTAAGCATCCAACTCTTGATTTAAGCTCAAGTCATGATCTCATGGTTTGTGGCTTCAAGCCCTACGTCAGGCTCTGTGCTGACTGTGTAGAGCCTGCTTGGGATTCTATGACTCCCTCTCTCCCTGCCCTTGAGGGGCACATGCTCTCTCCCACTCCCCTCCCCCAAATAAATAAAAACATTTTTAAAAAGAATGAAAGAAAAAATATGTTGAAAATTATCACAAAATATTTGAAAACTATTTCTTCTCTACATATGTATTTCTTTTTTCTTAATGTTTATTTATTTTTGAGAGAGAGACAGAATGTGAGTGGGGGAGGGGCAGAGAGAGAGGGAGACACAGAATTGGAAGCAGGCTCCAGGCTCTGAGCTGTCAGCACAGAGCCTGATGCAGGGCTCGAACTCACGAACCATGAGACCAGGACCTGAGCCCGAGTCAGATGCTCACCCAATTGAGCCATCCAGGCACACCCTACATATTTATTTCTATGCAAAGAATTACAAATCCTTTGGAAGGAAAGTGACATTTCTATTAATAGTTTGGCATGCTGTATAAGAAGGAAATATGAAACATATACAATATAAAGTTTTGTATAAGAAAACAGAAGCTTTCAGAGCAAGTTTCCAGAGGTAGAAGGAAGACAAACTTAGCATCTATTTTCAAGGAAAACTGGAAGATTTAAAAACTAAGAAAACTAAAATACTGTATGATTTATCTCATGGTTGGCACTAATTTAATGGCAGAAAAACAAAGGGAATGGGCTAGGGAGAACAAAAACGAGAGGAAACATTTTAAAACGTTATTATTTAGATCAACATTTTTCAAGGCAAATTTGCAATCAATTCCCAGAAAGTACATTTCTTTCCAAAGGAAGAACATATGACTGTTAAAGTGTATCCAGAATTATTTTAGAAAATCCAATTGAGAAGTATCATTTTCCAAATACTGAGTGAACCAGAGTTAAGTGAGATTTCTCCAGTATTCTGATTATGATATTATTGTCATGGACAATATAGAGATGATTTACTCTTACTTCGAAATAGGAATGATATGTTGCTTGGCTAACCTAGTTTTTATGTTATATAGTTGTCATTTAGAGCAGGGCATTTAGCATCTTACTACATCTCCATTTGTGCTACATACTCATGTATTGGCCAATTTCATGTCATATATGATGCTAAACAGTTCCTCAGAAAAACAAAATACTACAGGGGTGCTGGTTGACTGAGTCAATTAGGCATCCAACTTTTGATTTTGACTCAGGTCATGATCTCACTGTGCGTGAGATCAAGCCCCACGTTGGGCTCCATGATGACAGTGTGGACAGTGCTTGGGATTCTCTCTCTCTCTCTGTGCCACCCACCCCCCCCCACCCCCGCCATCTCACTCTCTATCTCTCTCAAAATAAATAAACTTTACTACAATTTTTTAAATGTTTTTATTTATTTTTGAGAGAGAGAGAGCTCTCAGAATGTGAGCAGGGGAGGAGTAGAGAGAGAGAGGGAGACACAGAACCTGAAGGAGGCTCCAAGCTCCGAGCTGTCAGCATAGAGCCTGATACGGGGCTCAAACCCATGAAATGTGAGATCATGACCTGAATCGAAGTTGGATGCTTACTTAACCAACTGAGCCACCCAGATGCCCCAAATAAATAAACTTTAAAAAGGCTGTTTGAGTGGCCTAGTAGGTTGAATGTCTGACTCTTGATTTCAGCTCAGGTCATGATCTCATGGTTTGTGAGTTCTAGCTCAACCTCAGGCTCCTCACTGACAGTGCAGATCCTACGTGGGATTCTGTCTCTCCCTCTGCCCCTCTCCTGCTCTCTCTCTCTGAAACAAATAAATAAACTTAAAACAAACAAGCAAATAAACACTACAGAAAAATGTAAAGTCAAGTGTGGGGTTGAGTAAGAAAACAGTTTTGTTTACCGAAAGAAAGGTAGTATTCTTAAGAGAAAGCCTGCATTGAAGGGCAATAAATAGCAGTATTTAAATGTTTCTTTTGTTGATTTAAAACTGTTATAATTTAGAAGGAAGTGTGCATATTGTAATATGATTGACATAGATTATGATTCATACCAGGGAGGATGTGACAGGAGAAGTGATCAGAAGGGAGTAGTCAAGTTGGAAGTGATAGGGTAGCTATTTGTTTTAGTTGGTCCTGGACAGTCCTGGTTTTACATCTGTTGTCTCTGTTTAATTGTTATTAATATCTGCTTTTTCTTTCCAAAGCATTTTAGTTTGAATGATACACTATATGGCCACCTTAGAAATGATGGAAGCATGGTACATATTATCAGTACATTTTAAAGTGTACTACGAATAATAGCTAACACTTCTATGTGCTAAGCAGTTTATGAGCATTGTCCTACGTAGTCCTCCCAATTATCTATTAGGCAGTTAGTATTGTAGTCCCCATCGTAGAGGTGAGGAAGCTCAAGTTTATGTTTATAGGTGTTCAGGAACTTGCCCAAGGTCACTCAGTAGTCAAGTTTCTAGTATAAGCCATTTGTTTCAGAGGTCACACAAATAATCACCATGCATTATTTATTTTCTTCCCACTTAAAAAAATCGTAAGACATCTGAAAGAAATTTAATTTTGATAGGCTACAAAATGTATAGAATGGAAAAATAGATTATTAAGCATATACTAGGGAAAAAACTTAAAAACTTTTCATAAAGGTTTTCACAAGAGGCACACTTATCTCTCTTTCAAAAAATATTATTGAAAATATGTTGGAGGGGTGCCTGGGTGTCTCAGTAGGTAAGTGTCTGACTTCAGCTCACGTCACGATTTCACGGTTGGTGAGTTCAGGCCCCACATCGGGCTCTGTGCTGACAGCTCAGAGCCTCGAGCCTGCTTTGGATTCTATGTCTTCCTCTCTCTATGCCCCTTCCCCACTCATGCACATGCGCGTGCACACACACACACACACACACACACACTCTCTCTCTCTCAGAAATAAACAAACCTTTAAAAAATAAAAAGAAAATATGTTGGAAAGGCATGCTATGGGAGGGATGATTCCATTCCTGAAGTATTATAAAATCTTTAATTTTGGTTCCTGTATGTATTACCTCTTTTGAACTCAAGTGTCCATTTCCCACACACTTGCTACCCTAACCTCCTGCCCTCTCTATCAAGCGGCAAAGATGGAAGTGAAAATAGGGAAGTCATTATAAAAATACATGTTATAATGTATTTTGAAAAATTTTTAGTGTTTTATTTTTGAGAGAGAGAGAGACAGAGAGAGAGAGATCAGGCATGAGCGGGGGAGGGGCAGAGAGAGAGGAGACACAGAATCTGAAGCAGGCTCCTGGCTCTGAGCTGTCAGCACAGAGCCTGATGCAGGGGCTCGAACTCACAAACTGTGAGATCATGACCTGAGCCGAAGTCTGATGCTCCACCAACTGAGCCACCCAGGCGCCCCTTAATGTATTTTGATCTAATTGATCTAATGCTTCTAGACTTTTAAAAAATCTAACTCTATTCTAGTCCTCAGATTAATTTTCCCCAAATACTCCTGTGATAAAGACTCTGGTTTTAGGTAACCAGTTCTTCACTAGGTGTTGAGAAAGAAAGAATGATCATCCTGAAGTTTGCTTTTCTTCTGCTTACTTTCTTTTTGCGCTGCTTCTGTGTAGCTGCTTGGCTGCCATGGGGGAAATGACAGATAGACCTTTTTTAAAACAGTGGATAGACTCTTTGCTGAGACTTCCTCCCTCTCCCCCCCCCCCCAGATGCTGTGTGCATTCCCTGGAATGCTTAAGACCTTAAGACTTTCCTTCAGATATGTGGCTTATCTCTAGCAGCCAGTAATTCCTCTCCTGAGCCCAGCCATTGGGAAGGGGAATCCCAAGGAAAGAATTCCCTGCCCTTCATTAGAGAATTATTTAAAGAATCACAAAGGGGAAGATGAAGCTATACTATCTACAGTTATTAGCTTCCTCTCTAAGGTAGTCCTGGAGTTCGTTTAATCATTACAGAATCACAGTTAGGCAGGCTTATTTAAGGAGGGGTTTTAGTTCTCCTTTTAATCATAATTGAAATGTTAAGTCCATCTTAGTTGAACTGTGGGAGGATTTTCAAAGGAAACTAACCTGTAAAGTACAGAACAAGAATGCCTTGTAATAAAAGAACAAATGGAAGATTTGGCTATATCTGTATGTGCTGCTCATATGAGTTAGAACTAAGTAGTCAGTGATGAGTAACAAAGATGAATCATTGTTTCTGATTATTGAATACCCTGATCATATAGCTGTCATTTCACCCTTCTATATGAGCACACAGAATTCCTGTTGAAAGTACTTTATAAAGGTACTATTAAAGAAATATTTGTCAAAATAGGTATTATCGATTAAGTGTATCCTGGCTCCCACCCTCTTAAGGTCAGTGTTTTCAGGCTCATTCCCACAGTACACATAGGACTTACTTAACAATCGAATGGGAGGCACTTTATTATCTATCTTCATATATTGCCCCATAGAATGAAACTACGTTTCCCTCTCCTACCTTCTCAGCATCAGCATATGCTATCTCTATATTCTCTCCCATCAAAAGCTGCTTTGGGGAAACAATCTGATGAATTAGGTATAAATGACTAAGGCTTAAATATTACCTTTCCCAGGATTATGGCTTTGTGCTAGAGAAATAAACTCAAAGGGATTAAACACCAGTGGCAAAATTTTAGGTGACTTGGAGAAGGGGTTTTTGTTATAGAAACTTTTCCAGCCTAAAATCAGTCAGATTGGTCCCCAGTAAGGATTTAAATGGGTGGTGGGGGGTGTGGAGGGAAGGCGAGGGACAAGGCAGGTCCTAACCTGGAGAGACTTGTCTGTTCCTACTATTTAGGTTTGGGAAGGGGTGGTGGTGGTTAGGCTTACATGAATCTACGATGCCACATTTACAGGGGTCTTGAACCAACCTGAGACTAAAGGCAACACTGGAATTCCAGATTCCAGTGGGTCTCATTTGGTATGGGAGATACTCTGCCCTGGGATGCTTTAGTAGAGTGACCCTTTCAGTTCAGGGCTATACTACTGAGTTAGGTCTGACTCAAACCAGTTTTTGAAAAGGGAGTAGGAAACCCTTGTGACGATTAAAAATCACGTAAACAATATACCAAATTCAGATTTTACACAACAGCTAAGATTCATATTCACATAAGATGGCTTAACTAGCTTGGTGTTACTATTACACCTGGCTGTCATTTCGTTTCCTAGTTTTAGTTAAATGCTGTTTTACCTCCAGTGCAGCACTAAGTCTGAACACTTTGATGCTACTTGGGGAAACTTCAACTTCTGCTCTACCTTAAAGAGCTACCTGTTAATTCCAGCAGTTCTGGAAGTAGTTAAAATGCTGTCACACTAACAGAATGTCTTGAACAGCTCTGTAGTTATTTCAAGCGTTTTCACTAGCCTACAACTCACTTTGGTAAATAATTCTTTGATGGACTTTATGAAGCCCTTCCTTTGGATGCAAGCCAAAAATTATCTATAGGGCATACAGTTCTTTCTTCAAACTTGGTAATAAATAATTATCTCTGGAACACAGACGGAAGAATTGAAGCGATGACTTCGGGGACACAGAGACTAATTACCATCATTGTACACAGTTAAGTACAGCAGAGACTGGGGGGCGGGGAATGGTTTGTTCCGTATCCATTACGTTCCTTCTCCAGTAAAGCAAGGCCGTCTTGTCTGTTAACATATTTAGAGCAGTAACTGCAAAAATGTGCAATGTTATGGTTGAAGCGTTTTATGCCATATGTGTTGATGGAATGCTTAAGAGTCTCTCTCTGCAATAAACGCAAACCCTGCCAGACTGAATTATTAGGGCCAGCGCAATTCAAGACTGCACCACCGAAACCGCTGAGGTTGGAAGCCTACGTCGCATTCGGAGTGTGTCCAACGCTTCCTCTAACAAAGGCACTATCTTGAGGCAATTTCGCGGGCCATTTTCCCCCTCCCAGCGCCAGCTTTGTCTCCTCGCTGGTGTGAGGCTGAGACTTGGAGAAGCCCCAGCTGCTTTACAGTGCGAGCAAGCTCTGAGCAAGGGCCAGCGTGGGAAGCTCCACCGAGCCGCCGCTGTGGTTTCCTGCAAACTGAGCGTGCCATTAGAGGAAGTTGGAGTGCTGCAGTTGAAAGACATACCTGCAGCCTTAAAATCGGGGCTGGACTTGAACCCTACGCATCGATTACTGTCGTATAAAGGAAACTCAGTCGGCCGGGGACGTCGGAGGCCCGGCGGGTCTCAGTCTCCACCGCTGGTGGCGGAGGAGTCGGGGTCGGCGTCGCCAGCGTCCCCTCAGGAGGCTGGGGACGGCAAGCAGGCCTCCCCGGGCCTGGGCCTAAGAGGGCCTGACGCCGCGCCTCGTACGCGAACCCCCCTCGCCGCTGCCGCCGCCGCCGGCCCCCTCCCCGCAAGGCCCCGGGCCCACCGCCCCCCGCCGTCCCCCGCCGCAGCCGCCGCCGACGTCTGCCCGCGCCGCCCCCGCGCGCGGTGACTGGCTCGCGCCGGCCTCCAGCCCGGCAGTTGGCGGTTGAGGCGAAGCCGGCGGGAGGCCGCCCCGCCCCCGCCAAGAAGCAGTCGCGCGCAGTCTCTTCCCCCTCACCGCTGGGGCGGTGGCGCTGTTGCCGCCGCGGCCTGTGAGGCAGTAACTCCCCTCCGCCCCAGCTCCCTTCCTCCTCCTTTCTCTCCTCTCTCTCCCTCCCCTCCCACCCCTCCCCTCCCCTCGCAGTCTCTCGCTCGAGTGAATGTGGCGCGGCGGCGCGGGACGCAGCCTCGGCCCCTGCCGCGGCCCCGCAAGCTCGTGAGGAGACCCAGCCGCCGCCTGCCCCCACCTCCTGCGCTTCCCCGGGGAGCCACCGTCGCCGGGGAAGAAGAACGAGGAGGGGAGCGAAGGGACGGCGGCGGGAAAACGGGAGAGGGAGGAGAAGAGGGTTCGAGGGCAAGCAGGAAAGGCGGGGAGGGACGGACGGAAGAACGGACGGCCCGACAGACTGCCCGGGGAGGGGGCCGCCTTCGAGCTTGCCCGGCCCCTCGGCTCCGGCCCCGGGCGGCCGCGGCGGCGACGGCGGCGGCGCGGGCGAAGGGCGCGGCTGGCTCTATCGAGACAATAACCCCGCCGCCCGGCTCTGGGGGCGGCGGCGAGGAGGAGCTGGCGGCCTAGCGCGGCCGAGGCTCGCCCAGCGCCCCGGCGGCATCTTGGCCCCTGCCGGCCGGGTTCCGCCGCCGTCGGGTGTGCGGGGCGCGCCGGGCGCCCGGAGCCCGAGGCTCTCGGCTGAGGCCCCGTGCCCTCCCCCTCCTCGGCGCGCGCGGAGCTGGTTTTCCGGGTTCCCCTGGACCGAGCTGGATTCTGCTTCTGCGCCAAGGCAGGAAGTGAGTTTCGCACGGTAATTCCGGGCGGTGTCACGAGTGAAAAGTTTTTTTTCGGCGGAGATCCTAGTTGGGGCTGGGAAACTCCTGCATAACTCGAGACCAGGAAACCGGCGCGTTTCCCAACCCCCTCCAAAGCCACCTACTCGTCCTACTGCGGGAGGCCACTCCACATCCGCTCTCACCGGAGAGAGAAATTCGGCTGGATCCAAAGTGACTAATGAAGGGAAGGAAATCATGTCAGGCGAAGCCTTGAAAAAGCTGCCCTGAGACACTGCCCGACCGAAAGGTAATTTTCACGAAAAGCGTGTAAGAGTTAAAAGGCTCTTGGGCCGGGAAAGAGAGAATACTTTAGTGTTTCTCACTTCTTCCCAAATTGCCCTAGATTAATCTTTTGTAGTGTCGGACTGGATAGTCTTTCAGGTGCTAAAGAGTGGAACTGATTTTTCCTCCTTTCTACCATCTGGACTCTGGTTACTTTAGAAGAGATCGTAAGAATGTGGTGAGACGAAAAGTTTTGAGCAATCGGAAGAAAGAGTGCCTTTGTTCAGCACTAGGTCCAGAAGTTTTAGTTTCCTAGAACATACGCGATGTATAGTTTTTATTTATTAAGTTGCTGAACCTGGCAACTTGTGTTTTGGAAAAAAGTTAGGTCTCTGCAGCGACGGATTTACTGTTGATGAGATGGCTGCCACATTTGTTTATCCTGTTACCGATTATCTGACTTTTGCGTTAATTATATATATAGTTGTTTTAGTTTCAGCCCTTAGAGATGTATTTGGTTGGATTTTATAAACAAATGAACTTTGCTATTCTTTGTGTTTTTTTAGGTGGATAATGTATTTCTTCAGTAACTGGTTCCTTTCAGACACTTACAGTCATATAATACTTGTTTGGTTAATTAATCGAAAGCAAGCGTCTGCTTAATTTTTCTTATAACTGACCTAAGTAGGAGTAGGGGAGAGTAGTTAAGTATTACGGATGGAGTTATAATTAAAGAACAAAGTAGTTTGATCTGTTAGGGTTTCTCTGCAGTTAAGACCAGAATGTATAGAAAGGGAAGTAAAATGCTTAAAACGATTTTCATGGGAGTCATATTGATTGTAATAAACATCTGTCCTTTTTGAATAGTACAGTGTTTACATTTTGGTATTGGCCCAAATGTTTTGGCCGGTTCTGCCTAATAAGTGATAGGTACCTACTCTGGGGGCAGGAATTAGTGAAGCATGGGAGACATTCCGCCAGTCAGTTACAAACACTTCTAAACCAATCGGTAGTCTTTATAGATAAAACGGAGTTTCTTCGCAACAAACACAATTGGCTTCTTTATTGGTGTTTTGTTAGGCTTATATTTTTTTTTTCTCAGTACTTTTGTGGTAAAGGAGGTGTAATACTGTGCTTTTGAATAAGTATTGAATACGTCTGGCATCCTGTTGGTAATTATATTTCAGCTATAAATTAATATCTAGTTTGCTCATGCTACCCCATGAAAAATAGTTGGCATTCTTTAGTTCAGAGAAAAGATAGCTTTGGAGAGCAGGATCAAATAATTTCACAACTTGTTATTATGTTAAGTACATTTCAAAATGGGAGTCTTTTGACTATCTGTTAATATATATTGTGATTTTGTTCCCCCAGAGTGTAGTCTCTGGAGATCCTTTATAAAAATTTATTGTTTGTTTTATTTATTTGTATTGGTAAGATTGTGAACCATCAGGTCATTCCTGTTAGGTCCAAGTAGCTTTATCAAGGAATTTAAAGTGTATAACTGATCTGCTTTATAATTTTGGAACGTAATGTTAGGCAAGGAGAGAGGTTATTCTTGGGCATCTGAAAGAGCAGAAGAAAATAGATGGCATTGAACTTCATTTTCCTTATATGGCTTATACTTGGCCTCAGAGCAACAGAGCCTTAATAGAGCAAGTCTTTTATAGAGAATTATCACTTTGTGAAGATGTTTCTCTGCATTAGTAAATTTTACAAGTGAAAAGTATAGTAGCACTTGAAAATGACTGCTTAAAACCCTGTTTTTAGATCAAGTTCTTGATTTTTTTTTTTGAGGGATCAGAAGTAAGTTTAGATACAGACAGCACACTTTAAAAATGTGAAATGTTCACCTTTATAGAACCTTTGATTCCTTTTGTCCCATAAAGGCAAAATTTACTTTGTGGTTTACTGAGAATTTTGTTAGTTTAGTCCCGAATTAACTTAATGAATTTTAAGCTTTATGCTATTGTCAAAGTGTACATATTTTCAAATCCTTGTTTAAAATGTGATCATGGTGTGAAAAGAGGTTAAAGAAAGATGATAATCAGTTAAAATATTTTCAAGTGACCTTTCATTTTGAGTATTCTTCTTCGCATTCTATGGGTTTTCTTAGATTAAATTGGCAAATCTAGAGTACTTCCAAAGGTTTTGTTTACATTGCCCAAGATACATATTTCATGGCACTCTTTATAGAAGGTACTTAGGAGTTTTCAATAGTGATAAACTTAATCCTTCAACTAATTAATTCACATAGTATGAAGTCCATCTGCTATTTGAGGTGAAACTATTGCACGCTTGTATGAAAAGCTTACAGTGGTTCAAGTATGGAAACCAAATTTTTATTGCATGCTATTTCTTAAGTGATAACTAGTTAGAGAAATTATACATATATCATTAATAAATGTCTAAATTTACTTCTTTTAATTCAATAGTGATATTGAACTCTTTGTAGTAAATGATAAAGAAACAATAATTTCAGAAAATTAGGTGCATATTTCAGTATTTATTTTAAATGTTTATAGGTAACAATTTAGAGTCTAAGCTGTTTGGGTTTAGAATAGATTATGGCAGTGTTTACAAAGTATTTGGCTTTATGCAGAATTTTAGTGATGTTGGATAGCAAAGTAATTTTCTTTTTTGTGAGTGCTATGTAGCCAGATTCTTTTTAAACATGCTTTGTTGCTTGCATTTTTCATTTTGACTCTTTCCATTGCCCATCTATTTCCCTGTTAGGTGCTTTTCTTCTAAAGAGGTCTTTCTCTTTTCCTTTCCTGACAACATTAATTGTACTTGCTCTTTGCTGTTCAAAATAGATGATTCAGTTTTTGCATGTACAGTTTGCTCTTGCCATAGAAATATGTACATGAATTAGGCTCTATAATACATACTTTTGAATTTTGTAAGGAAATAAGCTCAGCACTTCTGATCCCCTGACTCCACATTTTTTGTTTCTTTCTTGGTGCCTTTCATCACTAACTCTTGACCCCATGCTACACTCATTTTTCAGATTTACCTTTAGCTTTCTGCTCAGTGTTATGTTTCCTAGTTGTAAAAAAGCTATTATTAGGCTTTCTTTTCTAATTTCTTTAGCTTCCTATTTTTCTGGTTCAGTTCATTGACTTCCCCTATTTTTTCCATGTTCAGCTGTTGTTTTTTGGTATGTTGTCCTTCTCCTGTTTTCTAAACTTGGAGTCCATGGTCATCACCTAAGAAAACTGTTCACAATATAGTAGAAAAAAAATTTATTCGGGGCACCTGGGTAGATCTAGTTGCTTAAGCATCCTCTTGGTTTCTGCTCAGGTAATGATCTCAGGTTTAGTGAGTTCAGTTTCCGCCTCGGGCTCTGTGCTGACTGCGCACAGCCTGCTTGGGATCCTCTCTCCTTCTCTCTGCCCCTCCCCTGCTTGTGTGCTCTTTCTTTCTCTCAAAATAAATTTAAAAACTTAAAAAAAAAAAAAAGAAAAGAGAAAAAATTTATATGCCCCATTTAATTATAAGTATCTCTTTTGCATTCCTATTCGGTTTACATGCCAGTGTTTTAACCTGATGCTCATTAATATATTTTGTTTTTATTTATGTTTACTGAACTCTTTTTTTGTTTGTTTTTTGAATACCCCTGGAATTACCTGTTCAGATAACATCAGGTTAATGACTGTATTAAGACTCTGTACAAACCCCTATACCTTCTTGTTTGATTATGCTTTTGACCTCTTAAAACATACAAGCTTATATCTCTGTGTTTTTCTTCTCTGTTTTGTTCCTTTCCTTTCTGCCCTACCTCTCAAGTTAGACGTCTTTTCTGTCCTAAAATTTTGAAATTGCCTTCCTTTGTTTTTATGAAATAAGCACAGTGGAAATCTATCATCATTTAATTCTTATCACTTCAAATTTTGTTCCAGGTACCATTGGTTGAAGCTTTATAAAGCTTGCAGGCTTTATAAATTATAGTACGTAAGACAATAGATTATCTAAAAATTAAGTTAGTAAACAATACTATCTGGAGATTATTCATGATTTTACGTATATAGAATGTAGTATGAAAAAGTAGAAAATAAGAAGACAAGTAATCAAAATAGGTGTGGTAATATTTGGGGACATCAATTCTAGGGACATCTTTATTCAGAGCCCATTTTTGGTACGTAGTGAATGGTTTGCTGGCTTTTTGCTGTACTAGAAGGAGTGAGAAAGGCAGCCTGTGAAATATGACCTTTGGTGTTATCCAGAGGAGTATGAAAACGGAGAGAAGACTGAATAACTTAGGAAATAGGGTAGTCTCAGACAACTTGCTTTGGGACAGTGTGCCTTATACATTGCATTTGTCCTTTGGCAAATTCACTCTATTATAGCATAGTATAATTACAAATAATAGTAGTAGACCTAAGGCAACTGTTCAAAACTTTTTGTTCTTAGGATCCATTTATACTCTTACCAATTACTGAGAACCTCACTGAGCTTTGGTTTTTGTGGGTTATATTTATTTTATTTTCCATATTAGAAAATTTTAAATATCAGTTTGTTTAAAAACCATAAACCATTACTTGTTATGATGACATCAATTTAATAAAATAAAACAAAACAAAACCAACTATTTTCCAAAACAAATCTTAAGCAAAAAGAGTGACACTGTTATATATTTTTGTAA
Source organism: Felis catus (assembly GCF_018350175.1). Taxonomy (NCBI): domain Eukaryota; kingdom Metazoa; phylum Chordata; class Mammalia; order Carnivora; family Felidae; genus Felis; species Felis catus. The sequence continues at coordinate 132,826,241 of NC_058368.1, forward strand.
GTCTCTTAATGTCTGGTTAAGTAGAAAACAGCTTGATTCTTGTATCTACTTGTATATTCAATCTTGTAATATGTTGTTTTGGTTGAGGTATATGAAGAAAATCCAGCATTATACAGTTATGTGGTTGGAAAAGGAAGGAGTATTTTCTTTTTTTTTTTTTTTATTTAAAAAAAATTTTTTTTTTTCCAACGTTTATTTATTTTTGGGACAGAGAGAGACAGAGCATGAACGGGGAGGGGCAGAGAGAGAGGGAGACACAGAATCGGAAACAGGCTCCAGGCTCTGAGCCATCAGCCCAGAGCCCGACACGGGGCTGGAACTCAGGGACCGCGAGATCGTGACCTGGCTGAAGTCGGACGCTCAACCGACTGCGCCACCCAGGTGCCCCAGGAAGGAGTATTTTCATAGCCTTTTTAGATATGGTGGATATTCATTGATACCACACCAAAATTTCTTAAAGGATAGCTGCAGTGCCCATTCTGACAGTGTATCACTGAATTTTCCATATCTTGTTATCTGAAAATCCTTTGGTTTATCTTGCACTTTGAGTGAATCTTTTACCTGTTTATGATTTTGTGACGTTGTTTGAGAAATACTGGTTCATTGAGTTATATGTGTTCCAAATGTTGATGCATTTTACTAGGTAGTAACAAACAAAAGAAAAAAATTGTTAATATCCCCACTAATTCCATCAAAAAAGTCTAGTATTGTGAAGCTGTCAAGTTCAGGGTGACAGATAAACATTTTCCACATTTCTAAATTTTCACTTGGAAGTTTGAATATTAATCATTGGTAACAGATACTGTTAGTGTGTTTCCCTCGAAGTTGCAGGCTTAGTTGGTTTATTTTTGAGAAAATGTCTGCCAGATTCTTAAGTCTACAAGCATAGTTTTGTCATTTGTTCTTTTAGGTCAAAATGCTGTTTCATGAGAAAAAGGCTAATTTAGCTCATAATTTGAAGTAATTACATAAGTGATTTTCCTCAACATTGCCATTCCTTCACATAAAATGTGACAAAGACATCTATTAAATAGTTGAGATTTAATAAAATTATTATTTAAAAAATTTTTTTCTTAACATTTATTTATTTTTGAGAGACAGAGAGAGACAGAGCATGAGCAGGCGAGGGGCAGAGAGAGAGGGAGACACAGAATCCGAAGCAGGCTCCAGGCTCCGAGCTGTCAGCACAGAGCCTGACACGAGTCTCAAACCCACAAACTGCGAGTCCATGACCTGAGCCAAAGTCAGACGCTCAACCGACTGAGCCACCAAGGCGCCCCAATAAAATCATTATTTTTAGTGTTTATTTTTTGAGAGAGAGGGAGACAGAGTGTGAGCGGGGAAGAGGCAGAGAGAGAAAAGGAGACAAAGAATCTGAAGTAGGCTTCAGGCTCTGAACTGTAAGCACAGAGTCCAATGCTGGGCTCCGACTCTTGAACTGTGAGATCATGATCTGAGCTGAAGTCGGGCACTTAACCTGTTGAGTCACCCAGCCTCCCGAAAATTATTTTTCTTAAAGTTTATTTACTTATTTTGAGAGAGAGAGAGGAGAGGGCCAGAGAGAGAGGGAGAGAGAGAGAATCCTAAGCAGGCTCTACACTGTCAGTACAGAGCTCAAGGTGAGGCTGCAACTCATGTACAGTAAGATCATGACCTGAGTGGATATAAAGAGTCTGTCGCTTAACTGACTGAGCCACTCAGGTGCTCTGTAAAATTATTTTTTACTGCTTTATTAAAGATATTAATTGAAAGTGGCACTTAAAAAGAATCTGGAAATTGACTATAGAGAACAAACTGATAATACTGGAGGGGAGGTGTGGGTTAAACAGGTGGTGGGTATTAAGGACGGCACTTGGGATGAGCACTGGGTGTTATAAGTAATGAATCACTAAATTCTACACCTAAAACTAATATTTAAAAAAAATTTTTTTTAATGTTTATTTATTTTTGAGAGAGAGAGAGAGAGAGACAGCATGAGCAGGGGAGGAGCAGAGAGAGAGGGAGACAGAATCCGAAACAGGCTCCAGGCTCTGAGCTGTCAGCACAGAGCCTGACGTGGGGCTTGAACTCACAAACCGTGAGATCATGACCTGAGCCGAAGCCGGATGCTCAACCAACTGAGCCACCCAGGTGCCCCCTTAAAACTAATATTTTGCTGTATGTTAACTAGCTGGACTTTAAATAAAAACTTGGAAAAAAAAAAAGAACTCTGGGAGTATGAAGTATTGCTTGTATAGCTTGATGCCAGTGCCTTTTCACTAAGGTGCTAGCAGTTTTACCCACCATATTTTTGCACCATTGCTGTTGATATAATGGGAAAGGGCAAATGATGTTTCAGTATTATTATGAAAGTCGTTTTGATCTTGAAGACGCTTTGAAAGTGTCTTAGGACTTCCAAGGTCCGTGGAGCACACTTTGCACTTTGAAAACTTTAGGTGAATGTTGGGATTTATGGAGCTTTCATAACTTCTTTTGATTGTGTGTGTGTGTGTGTGTGTGTGTGTGTGTGTGTGTGTGTGTGTGTGTGTCTGTGTGCTGGTGTTACATTCTGAAAGAATCCTGAGGCTTGATATTTTAGCTCATCAATTTGGTCTTCAGTTCTTTTCAATTACTTTATGTAGTGGGGAGAATAGAGATGCTGGGGACTCTTGCTTTTTCATAGGAGTTGATTTTTTCTTTGTAGTTTTGTTTTTGGTTTACTTGTAACCTGTTGAATCTCTGAGATAAAACTTTGTACGTGGTCTCTTTTTTTCCCCCCTCTATTAACAGTATAGGAGATTTGATCTTATTGTGCTTGGTATATCCATCCTGCTTCTGGTTTTTCCTCAAGTGTCAGAGTTTTCATTGTGGTTAAAGGTTTCTATTATGTTCCAGATTGCATGGTATTGGTCATTTCATGGTATTCTCCCAGCCCATGTAAATCCCTGTTATTCTGGCTTTGGTATATTTATTTAGGTAATGGCTTTCTCCTTTAGGCTATGTGGGTAGCTTGTCCTCTTACACGTGTTTCCTGTCCCTCAGGGGGATAATATTCCACTGTTTTCACAATTATCCTGCCCAAGTGTCAGATCTCCCACAGTACAGAGAGCTTGCTGGAGGCCTTAACCATGCAGCTGTTCTTCTATGGTTTTATTACCTGGCTCACTGCCCAGGACACACTTCTCCTGATCCTTCTTGGTAAGGAAACTTACTCTTTTTGGAGATCCCTCTTTATGCTTCTTTTGTGTATGTGGTTCCTCATATGTGTTGTGTTCTGTTGTAATCTCCCCACCCCCATTCATTTTGGATTCTCTACAAATTCCATTCTATGTTATTATCTGTAGATATACCCCTCCCTGATACTGCTATAGATTTTTTGTAATTTTTCTTTCATATTTAAAAGTTTGGAATAATGACAAATATACAGAAAAGTTGGAAACATAATACAAAGAACTTTTGTGTTCCTGAACTGTATGACAGTAAGTTGCCTACCCAGTAGTCTATTACCCCCAAATACTTTAATGTTTATTTTTTTTTTTTACAAATAGGGACATTATGCTATGTAACAACATTATAACTATCAAAATTAGGAAGTTAACAAAGAATGCATTACTAACAGCTAAATCTCACCAGTGTCCCTCTGTCTTTTAAAGCAAACAGATCCACTTTAGAATCTTGGATTACATTTAGTTGTCACGTCTTTAATTTCTTTTAATCCAAACAGTTTCTGTGTTTACTTTCAAGGATTTGGCACTTTTGAAGACTATAGATCTAGTTATTTTGTAGAGTTTGTGATGTCTTTATGATTAGATCTTTGATCAGATTTTCATTAGATCCTTGATTAAATTTATATTTTTATGATCAGATCTTTGGCAGGGTTATCATGGAAGTGATGCTGTATTCTTCTCATTGCCTTTTATCAGGTAGTAGGCAATTTCAGTTTTCCTGTTATTGATGATAGTCATTGATTATGTGATTACAGTTGTAATTACCAGATACCTCCTATGTCAAGGTATCCTTTCCTCATTTGTAATTAATAAATATTTGGGGGGTAGATACTTTGGAACTATGTAAACATTTTGTTTCTTATTTTTAACTTATTTATTTAAAAAAAAATTTTTTTTTCAACGTTTATTTATTTTTGGGACAGAGAGAGACAGAGCATGAATGGGGGAGGGGCAGAGAGAGAGGGAGACACAGAATCGGAAACAGGCTCCAGGCTCCGAGCCATCAGCCCAGAGCCTGACGCGGGGCTCGAACTCACGGACTGCGAGATCGTGACCTGGCTGAAGTCGGACACTTAACTGACTGCGCCACCCAGGCGCCCCAAACTTATTTATATCTACATGGATCATGGTTAGCTATTCCATTCTCTGGGTTATAATCCATTATCATTTATTTTGATACTCAAATTGTTCTTGACTTGTCTAGTGAGAACCCCTTCCAGCTGGTTTATTTTACTTTTTTCCTTTTTGTTAAACTTGCCTTCTTGAGTACTTCTTTGTATTTAGCATAATATGGTGTTCCAGAGTTACTGTTCAACTAGTGTCAGTTATTTTTAGGGGAAAATGGTACTTAGAAGCCAAGATCTTAGCAGTTGTTGTCTTCATTGCTCTTGGGGTGTTGCTGCCCTCAGGCCTTCTTCGTATATAAAGCTAGGGGATATTGTTTTCTTTTTTAAAGCTTATTTATTTATTTTGAGAGAGAGAGAGAGAGAGAGAGAATTCCAAGCGGGCTCTGCACTGTCAATGTGGAGCCTGATGCAGGCCTCGAACCCATGAACCGTGATATCATGACCTGAGTTGAAACCAAGAGTCGGATGCCCAGCCAACTGAGCCACACAGGCGCTCCAGCTAAGGGATATTTTTATATGTATACACATATACATTCACATTTAGCATATATTTCTTTTTTTTTTTTAAGTTTTATTTATTCATTTTGATAGAGAGGGTGCGAGTGAGGAAGGAGCAGAGAGAGGGAGAGGGAGAGGGAGAGAATCCCAAGCAGTCTCCACACTCAGTACTGAGCCTGATATGGGGCTCAAATTGATAAACGGTGAGATCATGACCTGAGGTGAAATCAAGATTTGCCTGCTTAACTGACTGAGCCACCCAGGTACTCCACGAGTATATTTCAATAAATGTAAAATGATTTCTTAATAATACATCCAATTCTAATTCAACGCAACAGGGTTCATTTCTTATGTTTTCCCTTTCCATAGTTGAATTTATCTTTGACACTGAGAACTAGTTTTGTTTCTATACTTTTTTTGATGAGGGAGATGAAGTAAACATTTATTCACACAGACATTTCAGATAGAAGCTCTGTGGTCAAATTAATTTTCAAAGTATTTCTAAAGGGATAAAATTCTAAAGTGTAATATTTTTACAATACATTTAGATGAAATATTTCATTCCTTAGTAATCCCAGGTTACTATGTGAAAAGTGGCTGGAAAGAGTCAGTCCTTTTAGTGTTTACCCTGGTATGTCCTTGTGGAGGTAATGTTGGAGCTCAATTTTAGTAGAGTGCAGTGATTTTGATGTAATTGTGTTTTTCCACATTGAGGTTATATTGTTTGCATGATTCCAAAGTTTGATGCATGGATCTATCTTCTTGTTAATGATGTCCTTGGAATTTCGAACCTTAGACTAAATCTAGAGTCTGGAGGGATAGGTAGGGATCAGATTGTTTTGTTTGTATTAGGACCAATGCAAGAAACCTGTAATTTCCTTGCCAAGGCTATCACTTAGCCTAGAGTAAGTTGGTTTGACTTCCCCATCCCTGGAGATTTTGAAGTGATTTAAGAAGTATACTAGGGTATCTTTTTGTGACTGCAATTAAGATTTACTCTTAGTCTTCTAGGAAAAGATAAGGATCCTGGCAGCAGCACATAAATTCTTTGGATGTCCTGTTAATCTCTGGGGACTTCAAAGATTTTGTTAATTATCCTGGGAGTAACTGCAGAATAACAGAGGCTGTGTATAGTAGACACACTTTGATTTGTCAGAGATACTTGATATCAACATAGTGTCTTGTCTGCTCTTTTGAAAACCATCCCCAAGCCAGAAACCCTGGGAATTTTCTTCTTGACGTTAGTTACTGAAATCAGTACTACTTCTGTCAGTTCTTTCCTTTAAGTATCTATAGAGTGAGATATTTTAAGGTAGGCTAGGAAGGCTGGTAAGGTACAAAGCAGTGAGAGGCTTTTGGTAGGCAAAGGGCTAAAAATTATGGTAGATTTTTTTCTGATAATAAAAATTCAAATACAGAACCATAAGCAAACCATAATCCCATCTCCTAGAGATACTCATATCAGTGTGTTATATGTTCTTCTGAACACTTCTGTATGTATTCTACTGAGGCAGTGAGCATATATATATATATATATATATATATATATATATATATGTATGTTTAAATATAAATGGGAGAATGTATTTCATTTATGTGGAGATATAGTAGGCATATATATGTGTTAATTAGCATTAGGATTATTTCTGTGTTGTTATACATGACAGTACTGTACAGAGTATGTGTTCTCTGCGCATAAATGTTTGTACTTTTTTAAAAAAATTTTTTGGTAATGTTTATTTATTTTTGAGACAGAGCATGAATGGAGGAGGGTCAGAGAGAGAGGGAGACACAGAATCAGAAGCAGGCTCCAGGCTCTGAGCTGTCAGCCAAGAGCCCGACGTGGGGCTCGAACTCACGGACTGTGAGATCATAACCGGAGCCGAAGTCGGACGCTTAACCGACTGAGCCACCCAGGCGCCCCTAAATGTTTGTACTTTTATATCATTTTTTTTTCTGTTGGATAAATACCCAAATTGCATTTGCTATGTGTGTACTTCAAATTGATTGATAGAAGCAAATTCCTTCTGAAGATTTTGTATCAATTTATATTTCCACCAATAGTATGTAAGAGTACCTTTCTATTTTTTTTATATTAAGTATAATTTATTGTCAGATTCGTTTCCATACAACACCCAGTGCTCATCCCAACAGGTACCCTCCTCAGTGCCCATCACCCACTTTCCCCTCTCTCCCACCCCCCATCAACCCTCAGTTTGTTGTCTGTATTTAAGTCTCTTATGGTTTGCCTCCCTCGCTGTAACTCCCCCCCCCCCCCATGTTTCTCTCTTAAGTTTCTCAGGATCCACATATGAGTGAAAACATATGGTAACTGTCTTTCTCTGCCTGACTTGTTTCACTTAGCATAATACCCTCCAGTTCCATTCACGTTGCTGCAAATGGCACAATTTCATTCTTTCTCATTGCCAAATAGTATTCCATTGTATATATAAACCACAATTTCTTTATCCATTCATCAGTTGATGGACATTTAGGCTCTTTCCATAATTTGCCTATTGTTGAGACTGCTGCTATAAACATTGGGGTACAAGTGCCCCTATGCATCAGTACTCCTGTATCCCTTGGGTAAATTCCTAGCAGTGCTGTTGCTGGGTCATAGGATAGATCTATTTTTAAATTTTTTGAGGAACCTCCACACTTCTCCAGAGCAGCTGCACCAGTTTGCATTTCCACCAACAGTGCAAGAGGGTTCCCGTTTCTCCACATCCTCTCCAGCATTTATAGTCTCCTGATTTGTTCATTTTAGCCTAAGAATACCTTTCTAAGTCCATTCTTGAACAAATTGGATATTAGCTATCTTAAAATACTTGTGCAAATCTGAAACTGGTAATAAGAACACAGGCTTTGGAGTCAGATTGCCTAGTTTTAAATGTACTACTTACTAATTGTGATGTTGGCAAGTTCAGTATAAGAATTCTTTTAGGAATATTACATTTTTGTGTGCCTTTTCTGTTTCACGTGGATTTAGTTGGTTTGTTGCTTATATGCTTTAGTTATGGTGTTTGCCATATAGAAGTTTAAATTTCAGTGTAATCAAATTAGTCAATATTTATTTTGGGGTTTAATGATATTTTTGGAAAGGATGTGTGCCAAGATTATAAATATAATAACCTAAGTTTTGGCTTAAGGAGTGAAATAATCATTTGGATTTATTCTTAACCATGTTTTTATCTAGTTATATCACCATTTGTTGGGTAAATCATCTTTTTAACTAAAGTTCTATCTTTATCAATAGTAAATTTCAGCATATACTTACGTCAAGATTTTCTTTTTGTTGTCTTTTTTGTTATAATACACTGCTGTCTTGATTTTTTTTCTTCATTTTAGTATGTTGATATCTGAAGGTGTTGTTTTATCACTGTACTTTAAAATGAATTTTCCAGGTGCACTTGAATCTTTTTTACTAATTTCTAAATACTTGTTGGTGTGTTGATTGAAAGTACTTTAAATTCATAGATTAATTTAGGAAGTACAGTAACTTGTTTTGCGAGCATAATTCGTTCTGGAAACATGGCTGTAATCCAGAGCACTTGTATGTCAAAGCAAATGTCAAAACTCATTGGCTCAGTTGTGATCAAGTGACATTACTCATATTACAAGACATCACTCATTTATCAAGTTAAAATTTGATTTTACCTTGCTCGTCTTTGGTACGCCTTGCGGAACACTCACAGAGCAAGTTACTCACAATCCGACGTTTTCCTGGAATTGATACCTCAAAAGTAGCATATCTCTTTATAGGAACGTGTAAATTTTCCATTTATTTAATAGTTTATGCTCTTCACTGGCGATTATGATTTTCTTTCTTGTTCCATCCATTTTTTTATTAGTAATATGTATTTCTTGTAATTATTAAAGAAGGTGTATATTTTTGCTGTGTTTATTTTCACAAACTTAAGGAAGAGTGAGAGCTGTTGCTGTTATGAATGGAGCTGTTTTATAAATTGTATTCTTATCTGGATATTCAAGTGAAGGAGATTGATTTTTTTTTTCATATGTTATTACCTACTGTATTATCCTGAAGACTTTAAAAGAAATTGCTAATAGATTTTTAGTTGATGTCCTTGGATCTTCCAGGTGTATAATTATAGGTGTAATGGTAATAGTACTTTTTATTTTTAATGTAATTATAAATATATTACTTACATTGTATATTCTCATATTTTTGTTATTTGAGGTGTATACTAACAAGTAATTAATACCAATCTATTTAACTACAAAATTCCTTTTTAAAAAAAGTTTTTATTTAAATTCTAGTTAACATACAGTGTAGTATTAGTTTCAGGTGTACAGTGGGTGATTCAACACTTCTATACATCACCCTGAGGTCATCACAGAGGTGCACTTCTTAATCCCTGTCACCTCTTTCACCCATCTCCCCACCACCTTCCTTCTGGTGACTATCAGTTTGTTCTCTGTTAACTACACAATTCTTCCCTCAGTTTCCTTCCATTGTTTGAGACCATCCTCCAACATTAGGGTAACATTTAATCTTCAGTAATCGGATAGGGAATTTTTATTGCTGAATGGGAGCTTGTATTTAATCATACTGTATTTGTTTTCTTAACATTGGCTGTGGGATTAGGAGGAAGAAAAACATAATCTGCTAAACTGAGTGTGATTGGTTAGAGAAATAAAAATCCTTGGGTTGATTTAAGTAGAAGTTGGTGCCTTCTACTATTCGGCCCCTTAATTGCCTCTTGAATGTATTTTCATTAATACTAGAATGGCTTCTTGAACCTTCTTTTGTGTTTTTTAAGAGGTTTAGAAGTGAATTTTAATTCTTTTCCTTTTTTTTTTTTTTTTTTTTTTTTTTTTTTTTTTAGAGAAGAGAAAGAGCATGGAGAGAAGGATAGAGGTGGGGCAGCAAGAAGAAGGGAGGAAGGGGGAGGATATCATAAGTGGGCTTCGTGCTCAGCGTGGATCCCACAACCCTGGGATCATGACCTGAGCAGAAATCAAGAGTCAGACACTCAACCAACTGAGCCATCCAGGTGTCCCCAATCTTCTTGTTTTTTAACTGCTTTTTGATTTGTCTCTGAAAAAAATAATACCAAACATTTTCCTTGAACTCTTAGTACTTAGTTTGATGCTCAGTAGTAATTATGTATATCATTAAATGACAGTTATTTTGGTCTTTTGATTATAATAGTAAATTCTCTACTTAGAGTAGTTTATACACACTAAATGTTGTTGTCACTTTACATGTTTCACTGGCCTGCACCTTATCCTTCCTTGTAATATAATTAATAGATAATTTGGTGTGAATGAAAGATATATTCCCCAGAATGCTGATATTTTTCTTATATTCAATGGCTTTTGTCACTGAAAGTGACAAATTTAGAAAACAGTGTAGTTTCCATAACTATCCTATACTTTTTTTTTTTTAATGTTTGTTTATTTTTGAGAGAGGGAGAGAGACAAGATTGTGGGCCGGGGAGGGGCAGAGAGAGAGGGGACACAGAATCGGAAGCAGGCTCCAGGCTCTGAGCTGTCATCACAGAGCCGGATGTGGGGCTTGAACCCAAGACCTGTGAGGTTATGACCTGAGCCAAAGTAATACACTCAACCACTCAACCGAGTGAGCCACCCAGGTGCCCCTACGTTTGTTTTTGTTTTTTGTTTTTTTTTTTTAACTTAACAGAAGAGGAAACTATTGACCCAGATGGGGAAGTGAAATCCTAGAGGTCATTTAGTTTGTTAGTGATATAAATGAGGTTAGAAAAATAAGTCCAGTTTTCCTGATTATATTGGTTTTTCCTTTACACAGATACTTTCTTAGGTATTTTCTGAAGTATACATTTTCTGTAGAATAGCACTTTGTTTTGTGCCACATGTTTGTTTTTTGCCTTTTAATTTTCATTCTTCCCCAGCTTTATTGAATTACTGACATAAAACCTTGTGTAAGTGTATGGTATACAGTGTGTTGATCTAATAAATGTATATTGCAGTATGATTGCCTCCCCTGTTAGCTAACACCTTCATCACATCTAAGTACATAATTACTTTTTCTCTTAGCAACTTTCAATTTTATAACATAGTGTTGTTAACTATAATCAGTCACAATGCTGTGCATTAGATCCCCAAAACTATAGTTTTTTTGGTTTTTTTTTGTTTTTTCTCCTCAGAACTAAAATTCTAGGGGTACCTGGGTAGCTTAGTCAGTTAAGTGTCTGACTCTCGATCTCATCTCAGGTCATGATGTCAGGGTCATGAGTTTAAGACCCATGTTGGGTTCTGCACTGGGCATGGAGCCTACTTAAAAAAAAAAAAAAGAACCATACTTGTAACTGGAAGCTAGAATAGCAATAGTTTCCAAATATTTTTAATAGATATCATAGAAAACCAAGCTATGAATTCACATAAATGATGAAACCTTGAACTAATACACCCTTTTTTCCCCATCTTTGGCAGATGCCAGTTTGTTATAGATGATCATTTTTAAATTTAGAAATAATTGGAATACAACTCAGTTTACAAAAAATAAGTAAACATCTATATTTGAGCCAAGGAGATCCATGGAAAGGTTTATGATAATCCAGTATGTAACTGAAGGAAAGGTGCAAAATAGTAAATAAAAATCACATGCATTTCTACCTCTGTGGGATAATCACTATTAATATTTTGTTGTGTTTATTTCTAGTCTTGAGCTTGTGTATTTGTGCATGAGATGATATGCTTTTTGTTTTTTTTGGTTTTTTTTTTAAAAATTTTTTTTTCAATGTTTTTTATTTATTTTTGGGACAGAGAGAGACAGAGCATGAACGGGGGAGGGGCAGAGAGAGAGGGAGACACAGAATCGGCAACAGGCTCCAGGCTCCGAGCCATCAGCCCAGAGCCTGACGCAGGGCTCGAACTCACGGACCGCGAGATCGTGACCTGGCTGAAGTCGGACGCTTAACCGACTGCGCCACCCAGGCGCCCCAGATATGCTTTTTGTTTAAAAGAAACAAAAACTGTTCCTAACTTTGTGCTCTTTTTATTACAAGCAATTTTGTTTTATGTTTGATGAAATTTTATATATTTGACATTCCCATCCATTTTTTTCATAGCATGGTATTTAACACACAATGAATATATTCTTGGTATCTATTAATTTTTATGTAGTTATCATACTGAGAATGGTATTTACTTTAAAGAGACAAGACAAATGCTAGTTTACTTTTTCTCCACTTTTTAAACTACTATTTTCTGCCATGCATCGGATACATAGTATTATTGGGCACTTTCTTCAGAGTAGTGTTTAATTCTTTGAACTATGTATGAAGTAAAGAGGTTTCACTGTACCCATTTACAGAGCACAGTTTCTTCCTGTACTACAGTGTCTCACCTATCAAGTCTACTTCCCATGTCAGAGCAGGGACTTGAGACAGATATTTGGAGGACCATATGGCATCTAAAACAACATTTAAGCACCTAACTTGTGCTAAGAACTGTCCTAGGCTCAGGGGAGAAGACAAGGAACAAATAAATATATTGTCTTCCTTAATTATATTCCTAGTCTGTAAATAGCCCTACCTTTATTTTGATAAATAAAGAAACTGAGGTACATAGGGATTCTTTGGCCAGGATCCATTGTTCTTTTCAGTGTCTTTACTTAAGCATTTACTTTGCTATGTAACTTTCTAGCATTTTTTGTTTGATCGGTGATTGTTTTATTTTAAGTAATCTTTTTACCCAATGTGGGGCTCAATCTCAACCCCAAAATCAGAAGACGCGTACTTTACTGACTGAGCCAGCCAGACGCCCCAATTGGAGATCTTTTCAGCTAACAAATACAAGGTCAGTCTTTTTAATGGTTTTTCCTTTTTTTTTTTTTTTTTTAATTTATTTTTGAGAGAGAAAGAGAGAGACAGACAGTATGATCAGGGGAGGGACAGAGAGAGAGGGAGACACAGAATCTGAAGCAGGTTCCAAGCTCCAAACTGTCAGCACAGAGCCCTATGTGGGGTTCAAACCCACGAACCATGAGATCATGACCCTAGCCGAAATTGGACGCTTAACCAACTGAGCCACTCAGGCACCCCCTTGTGTGTTCAATTTGACTGTTATGTTTAATAGTCCTTCTTAAATATAAGATTTGAGGTAACTTTTAATACGATGTGAATGTTATAATTTTTAGAAAATCATGGAAACCATGGAAAGAAATAAGGAAATTAATAGTTTTAAAGTAATATAGTATGATTAGTCTGATAGACCAGATGTGGCTGTGCTCCCTGGGAGCCAAGGTTCTCATTACCCTAAATAAAGAAATGTATCACAAGTTCTCCAGAGGAGACAAAAGATTTTCCTGGCAATTCTAAATGATTTCTGAAATCTGAATTCCCTTATGTAAAAGCTGTTGAGTAACAAATGGGCAATATTGTTGGTGACAGTTAAGTAGCTCATATTCTATGGCTCTCAGGCTCTTTTTCATAATGATTTATTTTTTTTTTTTTTTAATTTTTAAAAGTTTATTTTTGAGAGTGCAAGAGAACCTGCTCATGCGCAAGGAAGAGAGGGGCAGAGAGGGGCACAGAAGTTCTGAAGAGGGCTCTGCCCTGACAGCAGTGGCCCTGACATGGGGCTCGAACTCATGAACCAACGAGATTATGACCTGAGCCAAAGTCAGATGCTCAAATCAACTGAGTTACCCAGTCGCCCCTGATATAGTTCATTAATTTTTTTAAATAATTTTTTTAATAAAGAGAAGGGTATAACATAAAAAGCTCAGTGAAGATGGCTTGTATATAAGGATAGGATGATGTAATTCAAAATAATTTTTTTTTCTACTTTAACTTAATCTAAGGGTAAAATAAACATGGATACCCCTCCACTTATCATTGTTCTAATTTGGACTTTTGCTAGCTGGATAGCAGATTATTTCAGGATTTTGTTTTCTAATGAAGGAATAGCGTATCAATTCAATTTCACTTATTGGTGCGCTGGAAATCAGTTGAGGAAATGGTATGTTTATTTTCATATTACGAAAGTAGAGAAGTATTTATGTCTGAAAGAAGGCTATTCCTTCTCTACAGAGTGTTCTTGGCCATTATAAAGGAGGCACGTTTAAATCTGCTCCTGGCACGTAATGTAGATGCTTTACTGAGACCACTAAAACACCAAAGAATATGATACAGATGATTTTAGCTTAAGAGGTTTTCAGTTTTTCCATTAGTATAACCATTCACATGTTTGCTATTAAAAAATGCTCATAGTCCCAGGAAATGTCAGATTTTGAGCTGCATGGTGTGCCAATTTGCTTGACTGAGTTGGCTTTGAAAAGAAAAACTTGGGGCGCCTGGGTGGCTCAGTCGGTTAGGCGTTCGACTTCAGCTCAGGTCATGACCTCACAGTTTGTGGTTTTGAGCCCCGCTTTGGGCTCTGTGCTGACAGCTGTGTGTCTCCCTCTCTCTCTGCCCCTCCCCCACTTGCACTCTCTCTCTCTCTCTCAAAAACAAATAAAACATTGAAAAAATGTAAAAAATGAATAAGTAGAAAGAAAAAAAAGAGAGAGAGAGAAAGAAAAAAGAAAAAGAGAAAAACTCTTAGAGGTGCCTGGGTGGCTCAGTTGGTTAAGCGTCCGACTGTGGTTTAGGTCTTGATCTCGTGGTTCATGAATTCAGGGCCCCACGTCAGGCTCTGTGCTGACAGTTCAGGGGCTCCACCTCAGGACCGCAAGATCATGACCTGAGCCAGTTATCAAGAATTGGATGCTTAACCAACTGAGCAACCCAGGTATCCCATAGAGTGAGGTATTATTTAACACTGAATGATTGCATGTTGTAATATGAATGTCACTGACAGAAATTGTAATTTTTCCAGTTTAAGTATAGCCATTCCTTTTTCCATAAGAAGTATCAGGACTAGCTGTCCTTTTTTAAAATAGACTTGATTTTCCAGACGAATTTTAGGTTCACAGCAAAATGGAGCATAAGGGTACAGAGATTTTCCCATATACCCCTTGTCCCCATACATGCATAGTGTCTCCCATTACCATCATTTGCCACCAGAGTAGTTACATTAATTACAGTTGATGAACCTACAGTGACATACAATTATCACCCAAAGTTGATGGTTTATTTTAGGGTTCATTCTAGGTGTCTTACATTCTGTGAATTTGAACAAATGTATGATGACATGCCCATCATTAGAGTATCAGACTGGACAGTTCCATTGCCCTAAAAATCCTCTCTATTTCTGTCTTATCATCCACCTCCCACCTTCAACCCCTGGAAAGCTCTGATGCATAGTTCTGCTTTTTTCAGTATATCATATAGTTGTACTTTTGTGTTTTTTTTTAAATTTTTTTTTTTCAACGTTTATTTATTTTTGGGACAGAGAGAGACAGAGCATGAACGGGGGAGGGGCAGAGAGAGAGGGAGACACAGAATCGGAAACAGGCTCCAGGCTCTGAGCCATCAGCCCAGAGCCTGACGCGGGGCTCGAACTCAGGGACCGTGAGATCGTGACCTGGCTGAAGTCGGACGCTTAATCGACTGCGCCACCCAGGCGCCCCAACTTTTGTATATATGTATATATAGACTTTTCAGAATGACTTCTTTTACTTTGCAATATGCATTTACAATTCTTCCATGTCTTTTCATGGCTTGATAGCTCATTTCTTTTTAACTCAGAATAATCCGTTTACTGAATGCACCAGTTTATTTATCCATTCACCTATTGAAGCAGGTCTTCGTCGCTTCCAAGTAATGACCGTTAGGAATAATGCTGCTATAGACGTCTGTGTGCAGGTTTTTCTGTGGTCCTGTTTTCACCTCCTTTGGGCAAATACCAAGGAACACAACTGCTGGATCATGTTTAAGAGTATGTTTAGTTTTGTAAAAAAACCTCCAAACTGTCTGCCAAAGTGTCTGTACAGTTTTGCGTTCCCACCAGCACCGAATGAGTTTCACATCCTTGGTAGCTTTTGGTGTTGTCAGCCTTCCGGATTTTGGCCACTCTAATAGTTTGCAGTGGTATGTCATTGTTTTAATTTGTGTTACCCTGATAACTTATGACATGGAGCACCTTTTCTTATGCTTATTGGCCATCTGTATTTCTTCTTTAGTGAGGTAAGTATTAAGATCTTTGACTTATTTTTAAATTGGATTGGTTTTCTTATTGTTGAGTTTTCAGAGTTCTTTGTGTATGTTGGGTAACAGTTCTTTATTAGATGTGTCTTTGCAAAGATTTTTTTTGCCAGTCTGTGTCTTATCTTCTCATTCTGTGGACATGGTCTTTTGCAGAGTAGAAGTTTATGATTTTCATGAAGCCTTATTTACCAATTATTTCTTTCATGAATCTTGCTTTTTCTTTTTTTATTTATTTTGAGAGAGAGTGTGAGAGTGAGAGAGCAGGGGGAGGTCAGAGAGAGGGAGAGACAAAGGGTTCACACATCAGTGCAAAGCCTGACACTGAGCTTGAACTCATGAACCGTGAGATCATGACCTGAGCCGAGATCCAGAGTTGGATGTTTAACTGTCTGAGCCACCCAGGCGCCCCTCATGAATCTTGCTTTTGGTATTACATCTAAAAAATCCTTACCATAAACAGAGTCCTTTAAGTTTTGTGCTGCCTTATCTTCTAGGAATTTTATTGTTTGTGTTTTACATTTAGGCCTATTATTCTTTTTTTAAAAATTTTTTTACATTTATTTATTTTTGATAGGCAGAGAGAGAGCACAAGTGGGGGAGGGGCAGAGAGAGAGGGAGACACAGAATCCAAAGCAGGCTCCAGGCTGTCAGCGCAGAGCCCGACGCAGGGCTCGAACTCACAAACTGCAAGATTGTGACCAGAGCCGAAGTTGGATGCTTCACCGACTGAGCCACCCAGGCGCCCCTAGGCCTATGATTTTTTTTTTTTTAATGTTTTTATTTATTTTTGAGACACAGATAGACAGAGCATGAGTGGAGGAGGGGTAGAGAGAGGGGGAGTAGAGAATTTGAAGCAGGGTCTAGGCTCCATGCTGTCAGCATAGAGCCTGACACGGGGCTTGTACTCACAAATCATGAGATCACGACCTGAGCCGAAATTGGACACTTAACCAACTGAGCCACCCAGGCACCCCTAGGCCTATGATTCATTTTGAGATAATTTTTGTGACGGATGATACAAGGTCTATGTCTAGATTCATTTTTTTGCTTTTGGTTTCCAGTTGTTCTGGCACCGTTTGTTGGAAAGACTGTGTTTGCTCCATTCACTTGTTTTTAGGGCTGTATTTTTAAAATTGCACAAAGATATTTTATGGATTTGTGTTTGCTTTTTCTCAGAGAAAGAGTCATTATGAATTGATAAGTTATTCTAAAGGTGTCAGCGATGTCATTTTTTTCCTACCATCTATTTTGACATAAACAGGATATTTGAATTGAAATTTTAGAATGGTTTCTACCCATAGGACATGCATGATATTTTATTGAAGAAGACTCCCAAGTCCATACGCATATAGGTGTTTTTTCAACAGGAACATTAAAAGTGTAATTTATTATCATATCAGTCCTTGGCATTTGTGGACCTTCATTGTCCTTTCAATGACTGAATCATTGATGTCATGTAATACTCTTATACTTGGAGTCTTTTTTAAGTAATCTCTCCATCCAGCACGGGGCTTCAACTCATGACTCTGATATCAAGAGTCTCATGCTTTACCTACTGAGCCAGCCGGGTGCCCCTATACTTAAGAGTTGTAAAACTTGCCTCTTACTTGTCGATTGACCTTTGTTTATATTTAAATATGAAATATCTAATTTGGAGGGGTCTCAGAGTTCATTGTATGTGAATGAACTGGGCATAAAACACTGGCACTTCTTAACTGCTCTAGCAATAATATTTTTTTGCTTCCTTTTCCACAGAGAATTTTAAAGAAATTTATTATTTGGGGAACCTGGGTGCCTCAGTCAGTTAAGCATCCGGCTATTTTTTTTTTTTTAATTTTTTTAATGTTTATTTCTGAGAGAGAGAGAGAGAGACAGACAGACAGACAGACCTTGAGCAGCAGAGGGGCAGAGAGAGAGGGAGACACAGAATCTGAAGCAGGTTCCAGGCTCCAAGCTATCAGCAGGGATCCTGATGTGAGGCTCGAACCCACAAACTATGAGATCATGACCTGAGCCTAAGTCACACACTTAACCACCCAGGTGCCCCTACCATCTGACTCTTGATTTTGCCTGAGGTCATGATCTCACAGTTCATGAGATCAAGCCCATGTCAGGCTCTGTGCTGACAGTGTAGATGGAGCTTGCTTGGGATTCTCTCTTCCTCTTTGTTTCTGCCCCCCTCCCTGCTTGCACACTCTCCCAAAATTAATAAACTTTAAAAAATTGTTACTTAACAGAACTACTTTCAGAAGTAATGTTTGAAAAATCAAGGCTGTTTTCCACACATTATAAATTAGATAAGTCCAGGAGGACATAAGTATATGCGGGAAATTTCTACACAGAGTGTGTACAGTGAGTAAAGTCATGGGACTATGGAGCCAGCAGGGCTGAGCTCAAGGACTGTTTATGACCACGTTCTTAATACAACCTAATTAAGCAACATCGGTTCCTCATCTGAGAAATGGGGATAAAATTAGAACCTCCTTTACAGGATTATTCTGAGAAATAAATGAGATTACACATACAAGCATTTAACAGAATACCTGGCACTGAATAGCTATCACTAAATGTCCATTTTTCTTGTTATTTTCTATCATCAAGTAATGGGACTTAATCCCTAAACTTTAATTTAAATTCTGACTTGTAAACATAGATATTTCTCATAACCTTAGAAATAACAGTAGTTAGAAATTTTCAGTTCCACTTTGGTTAAATGGAATAGTTTATAAAAGTTGGCAATACAGCAAGATAATGTTGTAAATTGTACATTCTCTACAATAGTGATTACTTGCTAACCTTTGGGATTCCTTCAAAGCCTAAACATCATTCTCCTACAAAATAACAACAAAGGAAATAGTTTTCGGGCACCCAGACATCATCTTAATAAAATGTTTTTTTTTTTTTTGCTTTCTAGCAAATTCTTAATGGTTGCCCTTTAGTGGTTTTTTTTTTTTTTAATGTTTATTTATTTTGAGAGGGAGGAGAGAGAGCGCGAGTGCTGTGTGTGCGTGAGTGCTGGGGAGGGGCAGAGAGAGAGAAGGGAGTTGGAGAATCCCAAGCAGGGTCTGCATTGTCAGAGCAGAGCCTGATGCAACTTTGAACTTAAAAACCGTGAGATCATGACCTGAGCCAAAATCGAGAGTCAGATGCTTAACTGATGGAGCCACCCAGGCACCCTAGTCTTACTTTCTAAATTGAATTTGTCTTGTATCCCCTATTATGTTTCTAAGCCCTTTGTGGTTGGAAAACTACATATTATCCTCACAATACCTTTGTAGTAAGGCATTCAGTAAATAGGGAACTAAATGAGGTGGTTAAAAAAAGGAAAAACAGTGTTTGAGTAATAGAGTGTAAAATTTTCCTTTTATTCTTTTCTATAGGTATGATGCTATTTTACTTAAAAAAAATAGGTAAATCTTTAGGGGTGCCTGGCTGGCTCAGTAGGAAGAGCATAGGACTCTTGACCTCAGGGTTGTGAGTTCAGTCCCCATGTTGGGTGTAGTGATTACTTAAATAAATAAAAGTTTTAAAGTAATAGATGAGCCTTTAGCCCTAAGGCATGTTTGGGATGATTTAATAGAGTTGCAGATCTTACACCCACAATATTAATCTGAATCCTAACAATTTTGTCAAGTGGTGGTATTTTTAAGTTTTACTGATGTGTTAATAGTTAATAATTAAGCTGTAAAATTTTTCTGTAACAAGTGTTGAGAGTGATCTGGTTTTCTTTCGTTGAAAGGTTTGTGATGTTTATAATCCTACCCAAACTAAGTTAACCCCAAAGCAAACACAGCTTTACAGAAAAATGGGGGTCTAAATTGGCCTCTTGTTTTTGTTTTGCTGATTGTTACTTTTTGCTGTTCTTTGCTTGTGGTTTCTTGCCTTGAACCCACGAAAAAATATGAGGAAATTCCCCTTAGGAAGTTAGGGCCTTGTCTTCATCATTTGAATTTGCATTTTAATAGAAGTTGGGTTTAGAGGGTCCAGAATGTATAACTAAGGGTGGAATTTCAAGCATTGTGGCATTCATGATCAGGATTCTCAAATAAGGTCATGTTTTTCAACAGGTTTAGTTTAGTTTCTAGGGCAGTGTACACACTGCATAAAAACAAATTTTATTTATAGACCTTTTCATTTAAAATACCACATAGAGAACCAAAGAAGTAATTAGTATGTTGAAGTGGCAGGTGGAATGAGGAGTCTGTGGTAAGGTCAAAGATCTATCTGAGCAAAGGATTTAATTCGATAGTAAAATTATACAAAGCTAAATTGGGATTAGATTATGGAATTTTGGATGTAAGTAATTTTTCTTAAATCTTTAAAAGGAGAAGGGAGGTGGTAAATCTTAAGGAAAAAGTCAGGTGCTACTGAAATCAGTTTGGAATCTGTTGCATTAGTATGTAATAATGTCATTAACTGGTGTCGTATTCTTTTATAAGATATTTTTCTATTGAGTTATAAGTCATACAGTAAAATTCACCTGCTTAAAGTGTAATTCAGTAGTTCTTAGTATATTTATATTATTATAATATAATATATTATTATATTCTTCATATATTTATAAGGCTCTGTAACCATCATCACTAATTCCAAAACATCTCATCACCCTAAAAAACCCTGTACCCATTGGTAATTGTTCTTGTTGCCTGCTAGCCGTAGACCCTGGCAACCATTAATCTTTCTGTTTGTATGAATTTGTCTATTCAGGACGTTTCATAAAAATGGAATCATGCTATATGTGGCCTTTTGTGTTTGGATTTTTTACTATAGCATAATGTTTCCAAAGTTCATCCATGTTCTATCTTTATCAGTAGTTAATCTCTTTTGAAAGCTGAATAATACTCCATTGTGTGGATAGACAACATTTTGTTTATCCATTCATTAGTTGATGAGTATTCAATTGTTTCCATTTATTGGCCACTATGGATAATGCTGCAATGAACCTTATAGGTTTTTCTGGCAGTGCATGTTTTCACTTCTCATGGTTATATGCCTGTCATATGGTAACTATGTTTAACTTTTTGGAGGAACTGCCAAACTTTTTTCCCAAAGTGACAGTACCAATTTACATTTCCATCTGTGATGTATGAGGGTTCCAATTTCTCCACATCTTCCCTGTCACTTGTTGTTTCCTGTCTTTTTGATTATAGCCATCCTTGGTAGATATAAAAATTTATTTCATTGTGGTTTTGATTTGTTTCTTTAATGACTGATAACGTTGAGCCTCATTTCATTTGCTTATTGACCATTAGTAAATCTTTGAAGAAATGGCTATTCAAATCCTTTGCCCTTTTAAGTTTTGTTGTCTTTTTTTTGTTGTAAGAGTTCTTTTTGTATTCTGGATACAAGTCCCTTACCAGATATGTGATTACAAATATTTTCCCTCATTTTGTGTAGGCTGTCTTTTTCACTTATTGATAGTGTTGATGTTCTTTTAAATTTTAACAGTAATGTTTCTAGTATGTATTTTCATGAACATGACTCAGATGTTTGTTTTTTTATTAAGGAAATATCCTGTTTCTAGTTTACTAAGATTTTTGTCAAGAGTGAATGCTGTCTTTTATTGGATTCCCTTTTGGCATTGTCAAGAAGATCCATTTTCCCCCGTTCATCTGTTTGTGTGTTGTTACTGTTAATAGATGTTTTTTTCTCTTGGCATTCCTAGAATTAATTTTCCTTAGTCATGTTTAGTATTACTGCTGAATTAGGATTTTTTAAAGTATTTTTGCTTATAAATGGTATATTAATGCAGTGTGCTAACTTTGATATGTATTGGTATCAAAATTCTGTTGAATTTATAATATGAACTGAGAACTATTTTAGATTTCTGATGAGTCCTGAACCTTGTGATCATATTCCATTCCTTGTAAGTTTGCAAGTGCTTGGATGTTCTTTTAGAGTCATATTGATAAACCCTTAAATTTCATCCATGATTTTCTATTTCCTGAGACTGTTTTATAACTTATGTATATATGTTTGTGTGTGTGTGTTTTATATATATATAAAATTTTGTTTTAGAGAGAGTGCACCTGCAAGCAGGGGAGAGGGGCAGAGAGAGAGAGAGAGGGAGAATCCCAAGCAGGCTCCAAGCTCAGCACAAAGCCTGACATGGGGCTCAATCCCATGACCCTAGGATTATGACCTGAGCTGAAACCAATAGTCGATGCTCAACCAACTGAGCCACCCAGGTGCCCCTATGATTTATGTTTTTGTAAAAAGTCATGCAAAATTTATGGGTGCCTGGGTGGCTCAGTCACTTAAGCGTGTGTCTTCGGCTCGAGTCATGATCTTGCAGTTTGTGAGTTCGAGCCCCGCGTCGGGCTTTGGGCTGACTGCCCAGAGCCTGGAACCTGCTTCAGATTCTGTGTCTCCCTCTCTCTCTGCCCCTCCCCTGCTCACACTATCTCTCTGTCTCTCAAAAATCAATAAACGTTAAAAAAAATTTAAAAAGTCATGCAAAATTTAAAACATCACTATATATTTTTCTAGTTAATTAACTTATTTATTTATTTTATTTTAAAGTAATCTCTCCACCCAACATGGGGCTCAAACTCATAAGCCTGAGATCAAGAGTTGCCTGCTCCACTGACTGATCCAGCCAGACACCCCAGTAATTAATTTTTTAAAATACTTACTGTTTTGCAATATATGATAAACATTTATTCCAAAATACAAACATAATTTTTATTTGTGCTATTATATTCCCATTCTTATTCCTACTGCTGTGTTTTATATCTTTAGACTTGCTGGGAAATTGTCTTATTTTTAATGTTTATATTCTGTTCTAGCTGACTCTTGAACAACATGGGGTTTGGGAGTGCTGACTCCTACACAGTCAAAAATTGAAGTATAACTTTTGAGTCCCTCAGAACTTAACTACTAATAGCCTACTCTTTGACCAGAAGCATTATCAATAATAGAAATAGTCGATTAACAAATAGTTTGTGTATATATATTACATATCGTGTTCTTATAATGAAGTAAGCTACAGAACAGAAAATGTTATTAAGAAAATCATAAGGTAGGAATGCAAACTGGTGCAGCCACTCTGGAAAACAGTATGGAGGTTCCTCAAAAAACTAAAAATAGAACTACCTTACGACTCAGTAATTGCACTACTAGACATTTATCCAAGGGATACAGTTGTGCTGTTTCAGAGGGACACATGCATCCCCGTGTTTATAGCAGCACTATCAATAGTAGCCAAAGTATGCAAATAGCCTAAATGTCCATCGATAGATGAATGGCTAAAGAAGATGTGGTGTGTATATATATATATATATATATATATATATATATATATACACACACACACACACACACACACACACACACACACACACACAATGGAGTATTACTCAGCAATCATAAAGAATGAAATCTTTCCATTTGCAACTACGTGGATGGAACTGGAGGGTATTATGCTAAGTGAAATTAGTCAGTCAGAGAAAGACAAAAATCATATGACTTCACTCATATGAGGACTTTAAGAGACAAAATAGATGAACATAAAGGAAGGGAAACAAAAATAATATAAAAACAGGGAAGGGGACAAAACAGAAGAGACTCAAATATGGAGAACAAACTGAGGGTTAATGAAGGGGTTGTGGGAGGGAGAATGGCTAAATGGGTAAGTGGCACTAAGGAATCTACTCCTGAAATCATTGTTGCACTATATGCTAACTAATTTGGATTTAAATTTTAAAAAATAAAAAATAAAATTAAAAAAAATTATAAGGAAGAGGGAGGGGTGTCTGGGTGGCTCAGTCAGTTGAACATCTGACTTTGGCTCAGATTATGATCTCATGGTTTGTGAGTTTGAGCCCCACATTGGGCTTACTGCTGTTAGTGCAGAACCCACTTTGGATCTTCTGTCTCCGTGTTTCTACTCATCCCCTGTTTGCGCTTGCTCTCTCTCACTGTCTCTATCAACAAATAAATAAACATTAAAAAAAACCATAAGGATGGATTTCAAGCTGTATTACAAAGCTGTAATCATGAAGACAGTATGGTACTGGCACAAAGACAGACACTCAGATCAATGGAACAGAATAGAGAACCCAGAAATGGACCCACAAACGTATGGCCAACTAATCTTTGACAAAGCATGAAAAACTATTCATTGGAATATGGTGCTGGGAAAGCTGAACAGCGACATGCAGAAGAATGAACCTGGACCACTGTCTTACACCATGCACAAAAATAAACTCAAAATGAATGAAAGACCTAAATATAAGACAGGAAGCCATCAAAATCCTTAAGAAAGCAGTCAGCAACCTCTTTGACCTCGGCCACAGCAACTTCTTACTCAACATGTCTCTGGAGGCAAGGGAAACAAAAGCAAAAATGAAGGTCCCAATAGGGACCTCATCGAAATAAAAAGCTTCTGCACAGTGAAGGAAACAATCAGCAAAAGTAAAAGGCAACCAACAGAATGGGAGAAGATATTTGCAAACGACATATCAGATAAAGGGTTAGTATCCAAAATCTATAAAGAACTTATCAAACTCAACACCCGAAAAACAAATAATCCAGTGAAGAAATGGGCAAAAGACATGAACAGACACTTTTCCAAAGACAACATCCAGATGGCCAACTGACACAAGAAAAAATGCTCAACATCACTCATCATCAGGGAAATACAAATCAAAACCACAATAAGATACCGCCTCACACCTGTCAGAATAGCTAACGTTAATAACTCAGGCACCAACAGATGTTGGTGAGGATGCAGAGAAAGAGGATCTCTTTTGTACTGCTGGTGGGAATGCAAACTGGTGCAGCCACTCTGGAAAACAGTATGGAGGTTCCTCAAAAAATAAAAAATAGAACTACCTTACGACCCATCAATTGCAATACTAGGTATTTATCCAAGGGATACAGGTATGCTGTTTCGAAAGGGCACATGCACCCCCATATTTATAGCAGCACTATCAACAATAGCCAAAGTATGAAAAGAGCCCAAATGTCCATCGATGGATGAATGGATAAAGAAGATATGGTGTGTACACACACACACACACACACACACACACACACACACACACACACAATGGAGTATTACTTGGCAATCAAAAAATGAAATCTTGCTATATGCAAGTATGTGATTCAAACTAGAGGGTATTATGCTAAGTGAAATTAGACAAATATGACTTTACTCACATGAGTACTTTAAGATACAAAACAGATGAACCTAAGAGAAGGAAAAATATATAAAGACAGGGAGGGGGACAAAACATAAAGAGTCTCTTAAATATGGAGAACAAACTGAGGGTTACTGGAGGGGCTGTGGGAGAGGAGATGGACTAAATGGGTAAGGGGCATTAAGGAATCTACTCCTGAAATCGTTGCACTATATGCTCTCTAACTTGGATGTAAATTTAAAAAATAAGTTAAATTTAAAAAGATCATAAGGAAGAGAGGAAAATACATTTATAGCCCTTTACTGTATTTGTAAAAAAAAAAAAAATCCACTTGAATGTGTGCAATCCAAGAACAGAACCAGCTCTTGGATTTGTTAATCGTTTTTACTCTTTTCTAAATGATTAATTCTTGCTTTTTTCTTTATTTTCCTCCACTAAATGGAGACCTATAACAGGGAGTTGGATATGCAAGCCTAGGGTGGATGTGGGTGGTCTATCTGCAGTGTTAGGCTCTTCTGGTGTCCAGCATCACATCTTCTTGGTTCACCTCTTATTTTAACTGTAGGTGCAAGAAACAGTACCATAAAAGTTGCCTTCAGATGCCCTTCCCAGTGATAGTAAGCCCCAGTGATTTCTCTGCTTTGGGAGGCCAGCTGAACCAGAAAGCAGGTATGGGCTGGTAGCCAGTGAAAGTTAATGTCCACAGAGGCAACCCTTAATCATTGGGAAACAGGAGTAATTGGATAACAGCTTGTCTTATAGGCAGACAATTCTGAGAGATTGCCTGTGTGTTTCTCAAGAAGTTTAAGTAGAATGGACCCCTGTCGTCCTTTGGAATGACTTTGACAATATACCATCCCTTATATTGGCTATTCCTCCGTCTCTGCTTTACTCTTCCTGCTCCCTCAGGTCATTACCTGGACCGACTACCGGTACTTAAGTCCTTATCTAAGCCTTTGCTTTTGGGAGAAACCAAACTAGGACAGGTATCATTCAGGTACTTAGCATTTAAAGAGTTGATACAATTTCAAGACTTGAAAATGGATGATCCTCAAGGCTATGGTTATGGGGAAGACTGCCACGATCTGTGTTGTCTGCCACTACAATGTGTTAAGTGGTTGGCAGAAAGAGGAGCACTAGCAAAGGAGACTGAGGCATAACTAGTGCAGGAACAAAATTCAGGGCATGTGATATCTTGGAAACTAAGAAAACGTGTAAAGTAGTGGGGAGTGGTGCTGCTAATGAAATGAGTCAAGCGAGATGTGAACTTAGAATTATATTGAATTTTGGCAATATGTAGGCCATTGATGAACTAGGAAGAATAGTTTCCATTGAAGTGATGGGGACAAAACTGTGATTGGCGTGGGTTTGAGGACAAATGATGAAGGGGCGCCTAGATAGCCCAGTTAGTTAGGTGTCTAACTTTAGCTCAGGTCATGATCTCATGGTTTGTGAGTTTGAGCCCATAATTGACCCCCCACCGGCCCCTGGATTCCGGATGCTCTCTTTCTCCCTCTGGAGAGGTATCTTGAGGGAGAGTTTTTTTTAAGATGGGAGGAGAATTGCACCTACTTGGTATAGCATATTGCTGCGCATGGTCAAAATCAATTATTCCTTTAGAATACTTTAGAGAAGTAGAATTCTCTTTCGTTTATTTGACTGTTTTGTTCATTTCCCAGCAGGGCTTGCCAGATGATGCTTAATGAGTTCAAGGAGGAAAAGAAGTTGTTATTAGCAGTAATTAGCAGAAACTAAGGAGATCTGGTGTTAGTTTTGTGTGGAGATGAATACTGGGAAGTAAAAAGAAATAAGGGAATACACACAAGGAAGTTAATCCACCCACAAGACTGTGTTATGGGGAAGAGTTGAAGATCCAATCAGGACTGTAATGAGAAAGCTATTTCTAGGTTCAGAATAAGGTCAAGATTTACTTTACCTACCACAATAAACATTGTGAATATACATTTTTGATACATTTTTCCCCAAGTGTCTTTTTTGTACAGCTTTTATTGACCTATTGAAAATTACAGAAACCACTCTAATGTCAGAAACAATGGAAATTAACTCAAAGACCTCCAGTATTCTTTTTCTGCACAATTTCATTTTCCCAGAGTTTGATTATGAGCCATATTGAGCTGCGTTCTTTCCTCTTTCTTCCTGTGCTTACTCTTTCTGATCATAGAATGATGTAATGTTAGCCTTTCAGAGTTAAGTAAACCAATTCTGTTGGGGTATTTGCATTGTAGTATTATTTCTAATTGTGGAACAAAAGACTTTTTTTTTGGTAAAAATAACTAGTCCCTCTTCTTCCATAAATTAATGTTATTTTTCCTAAATTGAGATGGAGGAGAATTCTGAAGATTTTTCTTCTACCATGACCAAGTTTCCTTGACAAAGGAGTGAGTCAGGCTGGATATCTTCCTTGGGACTCTTTTTTTCTATAAATAAAACAGTTTCATCTACCCTGGAAATGCCCTGATACTTCTGCTTCTCATTAGGCTATCAGAGGACAAGAAAACCTTTGGTTCTGTGTTAAGGATAAGAAAAGCCTGAAAAGAAAGGAATCATGCTTTTAAAAAAATAGGATAGCAGACATCAGTGGAATTAAGGAATCCTTAATGAACTGAATTCCAGAGATAATCAACCTCTCCTAGGTGAATCAAGAGTACACCAACTTCCCTGCCTGGCTACATGTGCCTGGTATCAGTATAGGTCATGCCATAAATGGAAAGACTGAAGGAATGAGGATAACTCATCAATTTTTGAATGACCATGTGGACTTTGGAGAAGGGATAAGAATCTGATGGAGCCCCAAAGGCAAAATAAATCATTAAGGCTGATAAATTCTATCTGCCTTGAATTTTGTCTTGAAGCAGCAGTAAAGGAGGGGTTGAACGGCTTAGAGAAAGGTATAGTCCTGAAAATTCAATGAGGATATTGACTTGTGGGACTTTGAGTTGTGGAACTCTTGAGTTGTGGGACTCTGCTGGATTTGAATCTAAAGGTAAACTAAATGAAAAAATACCTGGAACTGCATCCCAAATTCTTTATACCACAGATTGACAAGATAAAAAATTTGGCTGTGTTTGGGATAGAGAAGTTGTAAGTTGAACTGATCACAGATGAATTCAATCTAAATAAAGTTGCAGCCAGTTTCAGCTCAAATTGATTTCTACTAGTAAAATGAATTATCAGTCATCTATCCGGAGAGAAGATTGTAGACTCTCTGGGAAAACAGGAAAACTTAACAAGAAAGTATTGTGCTTAATTCTCAACTTTACTCTTACAGCATCTAGGATACTATGAAAAATTATGAAACATACAAAGAAACAGGAAAATGTGATTGTATAATTAAGAGAAAATAGTTAACAAAAGCAAACTTACAGATGACCCAGTTATTAGAATTAAGAGACAAGGATTTTAAGGCAATTTACAGGATATGAGGGATTGGGTATTTCAGGAGAGTAATGGAAAACCTGACAAAGAGCCAAATGCACATTCTAAGAACTGAAAAATGCAGTATCTTAGAAAAAACCTGCTTAAAAAGGCTTACAAGCAAATTTGTAGTAAGAAACAGACTGAAGGAATTGGTGTGTGAATAAATATGAAATTCTGTTTTCTAGTTTTTAAATTTATATAAATAACAGTTGATAGTGTAAAGCAAAAAATATTATAAGATTTATAATATGTAGAAGTAAAATGTATGGCAATAGCTTAAAATATGGAAGGAAATAAATGTAAGTATAAATTTCTTAGATCATATGTGAAGTGGCATAACATTTGAATATGGACTATTTGAATTAAGAGTGCACTCTGTATATTCCTAGAGGAACCAGAAAAAAGTACAACAAAAAGGCCATAAAATGAGATAGAATGGGGGACAATAGCATTATTTGAACTCCAGAAAAAAGAGGAACAAAGAACAAATAGAAAATAGAAATAATCTTAAATTAAGACATATCAGTAATTATATTAAGTATAAATTGTCTAAGCCTGCCATCAAATCATAAAAATTGTCAGATTGGATAAAATAGTAAGACCTAGCTGTATGCTTCATACAAGTGGACACTTTAAATATAAAGACAAACTTGGTTAAAAGTAATAGATAGGAAAAGATAAACCACATTAATATTTACCAAAAGAAAACTCGTATGGCTATAGTTACACCAAGCAAAATATATTTCAAGGCAAGGATTGTTAGCAGAGAAAAAGAACATCTTTCAATGATAAAAGGATCCATTTATCAAGAAGATAGAACCCTAAACATGTATTCACTCTATATAACAGGGCTTCAAAATACATGAGATAAAAATTGACAGTAATAAAAGGAGAAATAGACTTATTTACATTGATAGAGATTTTAGTACTTTCAATATTTAGTAGGAAAAGAATGCCACAAATTGGTAAGGGTATAGAAGATTTGAACACCACTATCAACCAATTTAACCTAATCAACATTTATAAAGCATTATACCCAAGAGATGCAGAATGTGACTTTCAGGCACACGTGAAACACTCACCAAGATAGATTTTTTTCTGGGGCTGTCTGAAAGCTTCAGAATACTGCGAAGATTAGAAACCCTAGGTTCTCTGACTATAATGGAATTAAATTTGAAATCAGAAACAAGGTTTAGTAGATCTCCACATATTGAATTAAGATGATTCTGAATAACCCATGGATAAAATAATAAATGGAAAAATCAAAAGCATTTTAAATTAACAAAGCATCAAAATTTATGAAGTACAGCTCAAGAGAATTTGTATCTTTAAATCTTTAAGAAAAAAGTATTAGAATCATTTATTTAATCTTTACCTGAAGAGGCAGAAAAAAGAGACAAATTCAAAATGAATAAAAGGCAGAAAACATAGAAAAAAATGAAATGTGTGAAATAGAAAACTTACCTTAAGAAAATGAACAAAGTACTGGGGCGCTTGGGTGGCTCAGTCAGTTGAGCGTCCGACTTTGGCTCAGGTCATGATCTCACAGTTGTGGGTTTGAGCCCAGCATCCGGCTCTGCTGACAGCTCAGAGCCTGGAGCCTGCTTTGGATTCTGTCTAACCTCTCTCTCTGCCCTTCCCCCACTCATGCTCTGTCTGTCTCTCAAAGATAAACATTGGAAAATTTAAAAAAAGAAAATGAACAAAGTATAAAGTTTCCTCTTTGAAAAAAACCAATATAGTTGATAAACTTATGAAGATTGATGGCTTAAAAAATCAGCCATTTATGTTCTCTTGAATTTGTGAATCAGCATTGTGGTCTTTTATCCCATGCTGCTTTATAACATCATGTTCTCAGGGCAACATTCAAAGAAGGTAAAAGTAGAAGTTTTAAATCTTCTTGAGGCATAGGTACTGTTATTTGCCTAACAAACTGCCATATAAGCAAGTCACAAGGTCAGTCTGAATTCAAGGAATGGGGAAATGGACTCAGTCTTTGATCTTGGGTGGTATAGAACACTGTGGCCATGTTTCTTAACTTATGTGGTTAAGTAAGAAAACAGTGAAGGGTCTAGATTTTACCTTGTTTACATGCTAGTATGGTAACCTATCAGAAGACACAAGACCTCTAGATCAGAGACAAATAGTTTATAACTCACTACAAATGCAGGGACCAGGGCATATCTTGTGTCAATTACCTGAGCCTTAATCTTCACATGGCTACACAGTGAGGGTCAGATGATTCCTGTAGGAGCACTACTGTGCATTGCAGGAGAGGAAGCCCGAATTGGGAAACTCTGATTTTACATAGTACCACTGATGATGAGTCTGGTCCTTTCCTCTGAAAGTAAGAGACAAAAACCTTATCTTTAATCTGGAATTTAAGCAAATCTCAAGAGAGGAAATTGGGCTGTCTTAATGTTGCTAAGCATTATTATCTTAGAATGTTTCTTTATACAAGCATATTTAATTGGCTGTAAATGACATTGCTCAAAGAACCCAGACCATGCAGAAATGTGAGATGTTCAAGGGGAGTTGTTTTCCAGCACAGTGCACAATAATTTACTTTCCTCCCATATGCAAAATTTGATCACTCTCTTCTCCAAAAGTTTTATCACATGAGGTTGTCAGGGCTTGCCTTCCAGTGTCTTACCATCTAAATAAGGTCTAAGTATATATGAGGCTCTGCTATGCTATTTGTAATTAGAGAAGGGCAAAACAAAAATACAATGAGATACAGCTATGCACCCGACTACATAGGTTAAAATTAAAAAAGACATAGTATCAAGTGTTGTTGAAAATGTAACCAAAACTCAGGGAGTGTTAAATGATAAAACCACTTTTTTGTAAAACAACTTAAAAAAAAGTACATATAATTAAATAAAGACTATGACCCAGCAATTTTGCTTCCATGTATTTATCCATGAGAACCAAAGGCTACATTCTTATAATACTTGTACACAAATGTTAAGGCAGTCTTATTTAGGACAGGTTGACTTGCCTAGGGTGTTGATGGGAACCAGCTGAGGCGATAGAAGGATTTTATGTATGTATGTATGTATGTATGTATGTATGTATGTATGTATATAGTTAACTTTTTGACCCCCTTTACCGATTTCTCCCAACCCCCTCCCCCACCTCTGGCAACCACCAATCTGTTTTCTACATATAGGAGGTTTTTTGTTTGTTTTTGTTTGGTTTTAGATTCCACATATAAGAGAGATCAAATGGTATTTGTTTTTCTCTGTCTGACTTATTTAACTTAGTCTAATGTCCTCAAGATCCATCCATCCAAGTTATTGCAAGTTGGCAAGATCTCACTTCTTTTTTATGGCTGAGTAATATGCATGTATGTGTGCCTGCATGTGCTGCAGTGAATATGGGTGTGAATAAATCTTTATGAGTTAGTGTTTTTGTTTTCTTCAGATAAATACCCGCACATGGAATTGCTGGATCATATGACTGGATCACTTTTTTTTTTTTTTTTTTTTTGAGGGAACTTCATACTGTTTTCTATAGTAGCTGTTCCAGTTTACATTCTCATTAGAAGTACAGAAGAGTTCCCTTTTCTCCAAATCCTTACCAATACTTGTTATTTCTTGTCTTTTTGATAATATCCATTCTAAAAGGTGAGAGGTGATAATCTTATGATGTACAAATAGTTTCTCTGATGATTAGTGATGTTGAACATCTTTTCCTGTATCTGTTGGCCATCTGTATGGTTTTTTTTTTTTTTTTTGAAAAGCATTTGTTCAGATCTTCTGCCCATTTTTAATTGGATTTTTTTTTTTGTCATTAAGGTATAGAAGTTCTATATTTTAAATACTAGCCTCTTACCAGATATATGGCTTGCATATATTTTCTTCTCTTCTATAGGTTACCTTTTCATTCTGTTGATGGTTTCTTTTGCTGTGCTAGAGACTTTTTAGTATGATGTAGTCCTACTTATTATGTTTGCTTTTGTTGATTTTGGTGTCAGATTAAAAAAATCATCACCAAGTCAAGAAGCTTACCTACCTGTGTTTTCTTGTAGGAGTTTTATGGTTTTGGGTCTTATGTTTAAGTCTTTAATCCAATTTGAGTTAATTTTTATGTACAATGTTAAGATAGTGGTCAAGTTTCATTCTTTTGCATGTGACTGTCCAGTTTTGTCCCCACTCTCATTTATTGAAGGGACTGTATATTCTTGGCTCCTTTGTTGTAAATTAATTGTGTATGAATGGATATATTTTTGAGTGTTCTGTTCCATTGGTCTCTCTGTTTTTATGGCATTATCATGTTGTTTTAATAACTGTAGCTCTATAGCTTTGTAATATACTTTTTTTTTAAATTTTTTTTTTTTGAACGTTTATTTATTTTTGGGACAGAGAGAGACAGAGCATGAACGGGGGAGGGGCAGAGAGAGAGGGAGACACAGAATCGGAAACAGGCTCCAGGCTCTGAGCCATCAGCCCAGAGCCCGACGCGGGGCTCGAACTCACGGACTGAGAGATCGTGACCTGGCTAAAGTCGGACGCTTAACCGACTGCGCCACCCAGGCGCCCCTGCTTTGTAATATACTTTGAAATCACAAGTATGATGCTGCTAGCTTTGTTCTTTCACAAAATTACTTTGGCTCTTTGGAGTTTGTTTTCTTGTTTTGTGTGGTATCGTACAAATTTTAGGATTCTAATTTTTTTGAAAAATACCATTGGGATTTTGATAGAGATTGCATAGAATCTTTAGATTGCTGGGGCGCCTGGGTGGCTCAGTCAGTTGAGCATCCGACTTCGGCTCAGGTCATGATCTCACGGTCCGTGAGTTCGAGGCCCACGTCGGGCTCTGTGCTGACAGCTCGGAGCCTGGAGCCTGCTTTGGATTCTGTGTCTCCCTCTCTCTGACCCTCCCCTGTTCATGCTCTGTCTCTCTCTGTCTCAAAAATAAATAAACATTAAAAAAAAAGAAAAGGATCTTTAGATTGCTTTGGATAGTATGGACTTTGTACTCCTACTGATTCTTCTAGTTTATGAGTATGGAATAGCTTTTCATTTATTTGTGTCTTTAATTTCTTTCATTAATGTTTTGGAATTTTCAATATTCAGATCTTTCACCTTCATTAACTTTATTCCTAGGTATTTTATTCTTAGATACAATTGTAAATGGGATTGTTGTCTTTTTTTTTCTGAAAATTTCTTATTAGAAATTCAACTGATTTTTGTATCCTGCAACTTTACTGAATTCACTTAATTAGGTTTAATAGTTTTTTGATGAAGTCTTTAGGGTTTTTGTATATACTATTATGTCATTTGCAAATAGTGACATTTTTATTTTTTGCTTTCCAGTTTGGATGCCTTTTATTTCTTTTTCTTGCCTGATTGCTGTAGCTAGGACTAGATAGCTTCACTGGTGAATTCTGTCAAATATTCAAAGAAGCATTAATACCTATCCTTTTCAAACTCTTCCAGAGAATATAAGGAGAAGGAAGTCTTACAGACTTACTTTATGAGGCTTTCATTGCCTTTATACCAAAACCAGAGAAAGATGCCAAAAGAAAAGAAAATCACAGGGCTATATTCCTGATTAACATAGATGTAAAAATCCTCGAGAAAATATTAGTAAACTGAATTGAACAATACATTAAAAGGATCATACACTATGATCAAGTGAGGTTTATTCTAGGGAAGTAGAGATGGGTCAACATCTATAAATCAGTCCGTGTGATGTATTATATTAACAAAATGAAGGGTAAAAATCATGATCATCTTAGTAAATGTGGAGTAAACATTTGACAAAAATTCAACATCCAGTTATGGTAAAAATTCTCAACAAAGTGAGTATAAAAGGAACATACCTTAATATAATAAAGGCCATATATGACAAGCCCACAGCTGACATTCTACTCGGTGAAAAGCTGAAAATCTTTCTTCTAAGATTAGGAATGAAACAAAGATACCCACTCTTGCCCCCTTTTTTTTCACCATAGTATTTGATTTTACATCTTCATTGCTGTTGGTTACATGGATTTATACAGTTTCCAGACTGTAAGGATCTATTTCATTATGTAAGTAAAATGTAGAAATGTAAAAATGGACATTTTTGCAAATGTGGACCTCTTTAGTAACTTCTATTTGTATATCTACTACTATTATGTATGTAAGATTTTTTAAAAACATGTTTAGGCTAACCATCATTTGATATGAAAATTGGATTAGTAGTGCTGGTATTGAAGAAACTCAGATTTCTACTAGATTAGAATCAGGCCAGTAAAGTTCAGACATTGATGTTGGTCTTATAGCCATAAGTGAAACTTAGCTATTTGATCAGACTCCTTTCTCATTTCCTGCTGTATGTTGTAGGCATAGCACATTTTATACATTCAGTTATTGATTTTTCCTTCAGGATCAAATGTTCTTAATAGCATTTATACTTTTTTCATTGAACAAGTTTCTTACCTTTTTTTTTTTCTTTCTTATCACTATTTTCATTGTTTACTATTCATGTACTTACCCATATGAGTTAATAGTGTCCTTTATAAAATTGCCTCAGAACTAAGGACAGGTATACCAAATATAAATTAGCAAACAACTGTGATAGCCTTGATTAAACTAAAATGATCTTATACAACCACTAAGTGTCAACTAATAGCTGTGGGCATGCCTGAGGAGCCTTTGTTCTACATTTTAACTTTTGAACTCATTTAGAAAGATTAGTCCAACATTGAAATTTCTGTCAAATCTAGTTAGATATATTGTGTGATCTCTTCAAATCAATAGGAAAATATAATGTACTGTATTTTTAAAAACTTTTATAGTGACTTCACTTTTCAGTCTTTACAGTAATCCAAGCTAAGAGTTTGTCATAATAATAGCAGAGAATGGAGAGGGAGAAAAGATGGTGGTTTGAGCATAGATGAAATAAGATTGAGCATGTATTTATAATTGTTGAGAATGTTGGAGAAAAAGAAGTACATCTGCACTTTAAAATAAAGAATCTTAAGTTTTATATCTAATCTCCAAAATAAGAATCTCTTGAAAGAAGTTATAATAATCTATATTTTTGAAAAATACCCTATGTGTGTTTTATTTGGCTAGTTATACCATTGCACCCAAGGTCTGTTTTGTTTTCTTTTCTCTTCCTCCTCATGAGCAGTTTCTTTATTGGTGGGAGATCTTGCTATGACAATCTATGAATTGTTGCCCAAATCTCTTTATAAAAATTTACCAGTGGGCTCTTAAAAAGAAGCTGCCTGAGTGGCTCACTCAGTTAAGTGTCTGTCTCTTGATTTCAGCTCAGGTCATGATCTCATGGTTTGGGAGATGAAGCCCCATATCAGTCTCTGAGCTGACAACGCAGAGTTTGTTTGGGATTCTGTCTCCCACTCTGTCTGCTCACCATCCCCCCTCCCCCATCTCCTTCTCTCTCTCTCTCTCTCTCTCTCTCTCTCTCTCTCTCTCTCTCTTCTTTCTGTCTCTCTTTCTCTCTCTCAAAACAACATTTTTAAAAAATTTACCAGTGAGCTCTTCTAATTAGATTATTCCAGTTGCTTACAAATCAGCTTGTTGTGACTCCTGATTCACATTCTACTCTCGCTACTGCTCTATTTTTCTAATGTCCTTTTAGCCAAAGTACCCGAATTATCTTTATTTGTTATGTCAGGTTATCCTCTTTTTTCTTCATTAACCTCCAACATTATTTTGTTTCCACCACTCCATAATAAATGATCTTGTCAAGATGACCAGTGACTTACTTTAATACACAATGACAGTTCTTTTTTTTCTTAAAAAAAAAAATTTTTTTTTTACATTTATTTATTTTTGATAGAGACACAGCACAAGTGGGGGAGGGGCAGAGAAAGAAGGAGACGCAGAATCTGAAGCAGGCTCCAGGCTTCGAGCTGTGAGCACACAGCCTGACACAGGGCTCGAACTCATGAACTGTGAGATCATGACCTGAGCCGAAGTCGGACACTTAAACGACTGAGCCACCCAGGCACCCCCACAGTGACAGTTCTTAAATTCTGATTAACATAGTTGATAACTTCTTTCATCTTGAAACATTTTTTTTTCTCACTTTGCCTTTAGGATATTACTTGGACTCATTGCTTCTCTTCAGTGTCTTTTGCTTGTTCTATCTCTTCTTTCTGATCTCTTATTTTTGTAATATTTCAGGGCTTAATCATTGGCCCTATTCTCTTTTTTGTCTGTGCTCATGCTCTTGATGCTTTCATCTAAATTCATTGCTTTAAATATCATCTGTAGGCAGATGACTTCCAAATTTATATTCTCAGTTTGGATCTGTCCCCACATCTCTGAATGCCCATATTCAGCTGCTTACTAAGGATCCCACTAGGACATCTTTCAGGTATTTTAAACTAACATTTCTAAACACAGATATCTCATCTAGGCTCTCTCCAGACTGCTCTTGCATATAGCGTTATTCTGGTTCAGCTTATTGGCAGTTCTGTTCTACCAGACTGTCACATATGTAGGAGTATGTTGAATGACAAATTTAGTGACCATCTTTGCTTGCTATACACAAAGGTATTTTTTGTAGCATGTGTTACAAGTAGAATTTGTGGTGAAGCTTAAACAACTAAGTAGTACTAAACCATTTAGCATGGGGGAAAATAGCCCAATAAATTTAGGGTGACTCTAAAATTTGGAACATAAATTTATGAATATTACCAATTTTTTAATAGAAAGGTTATGATGTATTTTTGTTAATGTTACTGTTTCAAGTTCAGGCTGTTTCACTTTGTAATGTATTGGCTGTACATGCAGAAAACTTCACAATGGCTTAAGAAAGTGGGGGATTTAGTTTTCTTACATATCAAGACATTCAAAAGTAGGCATTGGTTAACATTGGTCCAGCTTGTTTTGTCTTTCTACTTTGTCAGGCTTATTAGCTGGTTTCTCATACTCACACTTGTTAACTTAATGGTCATAGGATTATGGTTGCAGCAGTAGACATGTTTACATCTGTCCCAGGATAAGGAAAACAAATGTCTGCCCATAACCAACCTCATTCCATCCCCAAAGCAGACTTCATATGTCACGGATCTCAACTATGTCATCTAACCCCTGTGCACCCTTTTTGGAAGGCTCAGTTGTGGATCTTTAGCTGGGTCCATTACCACCATGAATAAAGTAAAATTTCTGGAAAGGAAGGAATAGAATCTGATCAGCATTTAGCATTGTATGCCTCCCAAAACAATCAAAAACTACTAAATTTAAATATAATTGGTAATTAGAATTTGTTTTGCTTAGAAAAAAATTATTATTTCTCAGTAGGTTCAAATAAATGGGATTTTAATGGTAGATAGGCATTTGGTATTTGATATACGTAAGGGCTCACCATAGTTGACAAATGTATTAAAAACCAGTGGTTAAGAAGCTCCTTTTGTATTTAGAAGATAACAAGTTTGTTTGTTTACACTGGTGAATTTTTGATAATTTTAACTTACATTTTGAGGCAAATAAATTAGAAGAGATGATCCTTAAAATCATAAAGATCTATTTTTATTGTTAATTTTGTTTCTTTTCATTTCCATAGAATGTTGGCTCAATTAAGAAACATCAGGGAGAGAACTTCAACCCAGTGGTAAGTAGCTTTAATTTCTTTTGTTAGTCTTATTCTTTTGTTTGTATTATTATTATGACTTTTTTCTTGGTTGGCTTCTCTTTCTGCATTTGATTAGAATATTTTTTATGTGTCCCAGGTTAAGTCTGGTTTATAAAGTGGCTCTTGCTTACCATTACATTAAAATTCTTATGAACATTCCCCAAGTTGATCACTTCCTTTTCAAACCTGACCAGGCTTTCTTCCTTTGGTTTACTTCCTAGTAGTATTGTGTAAGGGAGGATCTCTTTGGTTGTTAGTATTCATTTATTTCTTTCATATGGTATTTTACTCCTGTGCCCTCAATGATTAAGGTCCCTTTCCTTTCTTAACAATCAGCAGTTTTAGTCTGCTAAATTAGGGTCCATTTTTGTATTGGCTTGAGGCCCCCTGAATTTAATCTAAGGTCTAAACTGCTTTCTTCGTAGCCTCTGTCAACAAGAGGTTTTTACTTAAGATGTAACCTTTTTCCTAAAGCATCTGATCTTCGTTTTTTTTTAATGGTTTTTAAAATTTATTAAATATAAAATAGTTTATAAAATTTATTTTTAAAATAGTTTTAAAAATTTATTAATTTTGCGAGAGTCAGAGATAGCGTGAGTAGGGGAGGGGCAGAGAGAGAAAATCCCAAGCAGGCTCCGCGCTACCAGCACAGAGCCCAATGTGGGGCTCAAACTCACTAACTGAGATCATGAAGTGAGCCGAAACTAAGAGTCGGAGCCTTAACTAACTGAGTCACCCAGGTGCCCCTAATCTTCCTTTTCTGAATTCATTTTCTCTTCTGATATGTTTTAGAATTTCTGACTATCTGTCTGCAACATGATCTATGGTTAGCACTACAGAAGAACCTTGGATGTTGTTTTACCTTCGTTAACCTTTACTCTGGGGGTGCCTGAATGGCTCATTCGGTTGAACATCTGACTCTCGATTTTGACTCAGGTCATAATCTCTGGATGGTGAGATCAATCTCCGCTTTGGACTCAGTGCTGAATGTGGAGCCTGCTTGGGATTCTTTCTCTCCCTCTCTTTTCCCCTCCCTATCTCGTGTACACACGCTGGTGCTCTCTCTCTCAAAATAAATAAGCAATAAAAAGAACACATTCTGTCTTGTAAATTGTCTTATGCTTCAAGTGTGCTGCACGCATGACAACATCTCAGATAAATACGTTCTTTTAAGTTACATATATTTGGTAGTAAACATTTCATGCCCAGTTATAGTCCCAAATCCATTACGATTTCTGGGATTTTTAGGCCCTGTCTTCCAAGTTTTGGGGTACTATCGTATTATATAAATAAAAGCATATAGTAGTTATAATATGGTGAACCAGAGCAATAGTTTCAAACTTTGAACCCACATTGCCCCATCGAACTTTCTGCACTAATAGAAATGTTCTCAATCTTCTTGTACTGAGTATAGTATCCACTAGCCACATGTGGCTGTTGAACTTTTAAAATGTGCGTAGTGTGACTGATAAAAGAGAATTTTAATTTGATTTGATTTAACTTGAATTTTAAGGTTAAAATGGCTATGTGTCCAGTGGCTACCATATTGGAAAGAGCAGATTGAATTCCCCATTGTTCTTAAGTGTTGTCTTAACTCATTATCAGTTGAAATCTTAGAATCCCTGCAGCAAGAAATTTCATATTCATTTTTGGAATCTTTTATTTTGGCTATCCCATAAACACACAAGTATAAGCTAAATTCCCCTTTAGCAATGAAATTCTCATTAGGTCAATAAAACTGCTTATTCTTGGCAGTAAAACACACCTTCATATAAACATAGATTATTAATAAGCATTCAGTAAACTTTTCTGGATATTTCTTTGTTGACAAAGTTTTTTTGTATTGAAGTATAATGGACATGTAACATTATATTCATTTCAGGTGTACAACATGATTCATTATATGTATATATTGCTAAATGTCCACCACAATAAATCTAATTAATTAACATTCATTACCATATGTAGTTAACAAATTTTTTTCTTACAATGAGAAATTTTTTTTAGAATTTTTTTTAAGTTTATTCATTTATTATTTCTGAGAGAGAGAGAGAGAGAGAGAGAGGGAAGGAGAGGGAGAAAGAGAGAGAGAGAGAGTGTGCACAAGCAGGATGGGGCAGAAAGAGAGGGAGACACAGAATCCAAAGCAGGCTCCAGGCTCTGAGCTATCAGCATAGAGCCCAAACAGGGCTCCAACCCACAGACTGTGAGTTCATGACCTAAGCCAAAGTTGGATGCCTGATTGTGCTACCCAGGCACCCCTCCATGAGAACTTTTTAAGATCTCTCTCAGCAGTTTTCAAATATGCAGTACAGTATTATTATTAATTACAGTCACCATGCTGTATGTTATATTCCCATGAGACAAAGATACTATGTAGTAGAAACTTTTGTTTAACACCATAGTGTAGGGGAGGAAAAATTTTTCTTTGACCCTTTTAGGGTCTTTGGCTGGATGTAAAAAGTAAACTTACAAAGACAGATTAAAGGGAGAAAGCATGCAAATTTATTTAATGCAAGTGTTTTAATTTTTTTTAATGTTTATTGTATTTTTGAGAGAGAAAGAGAGAGACAGCATGAGTGGGGGAATGGCACAGAGAGAGAGGGAGACACAGATTCTGAAACAGGCTCCAGGCTCTGAGCTGTCAGCACAGAGCCCGACCCGGGGCTTGAGCTCACTTGGCTAGGTCATGACCTGAACCAAAAGTCAGATGCTTAACTGACTGAGCCACCCGGGTGCCCTATTTAATGCAAGTTTTAAGTGGCACAGGAGCCTTCATAACGAGTAAGGACCTAAAGAAACCATTAAAACTTAATATTTTTATACTACATTTGTTGAAGAGTGTAAAGTTGTGTAGAAGTATAATAGGTCAGAGTATGAGGTTAAGTGTAGTAAAGTGGGGGAAATTTAGTAAATCCCGTTTTTTAGGACTTTTCTCCATTCTTCAGAGATGGGGCTGCTATTTTCTTCCAGGTATAAGGAAGGTCCCTGTCACATAAGGATTTTATGATCTGTTTCAGGAGAGAAGTGTAAGGGTAAGCGAGCATGACCTTTCTGCTTCTGCTGTTTTCTCAGACTCTTTAAGTGTAAAATATTCAGTATGTCAAGGTGCCATACCTTGGAGTGTTGTGTTCTGAGCTCCATCAGTATTTTGTTTTTGTAAACTATGAAGAAGTGCGTAATAAAGTCCTATTGATATTTTAATCATTTCGAGAAGCTGAGTTCAAGTGTATCATTATATATTGAGAAGCAGTCTAATAAGAGCACAGAATCAGTTTTATTATGGAAAAATAGGGATTATAGTATATGTGTTGGAAAGGTATAGCAGGTTGAAATGAGAATATACATATATTTTACCTAAAGAACTTAGCACAGTGCCTGGCATATAAATTGACTAAGAATAGTCATATTTTTTAAAAGATTGCAGGTGGAATACTTATTGTTGTAAAACATTTTAAGAATATCATATAATTTGAAATAGAACTGTTAGAAGCAGTGCCTTGCCTAGCCATATTGAAACCTGAGGCAAAATAGGGGTGTCTGGGTGGCTCAGTTGGTTAAGCATCCAATTTCAGCTCAGGTCATGATCTTATGGTTCATGGATTCGAGCCCCGACTGGGGCTCTGTGCTGAGCTCAGAGCCTGGAGCCTACTTTGGATTCTGTGTTACCCTCTGCCCCTCCTCTGCTTGCACTCTGTCTTTCTCTCTCAAAAATAAATAAACATTAAAAAAAATAAAAAATAAAAAAACCTGAGCCAAAATAAAAAAGTTCATAATACCTATCCTGTGTTTATTTTAAAAATAGTCATTTTGTTCATAAACAGATCATTTTTCAGTGATTTTAATTAAATAATACATTAAAATTTTTAATTTGATTACTGCATTGTTTTGGTGCTTCTTATATTTTGTGCTTGAGGTAATTGCTTCACTGGTTTCAACCTAGTCTTGGCCCTGGTTGGAAGTGATCTATTACTCTAATAGTCATCTGTTCAAAGCAAGAATTTATCATTTTACAAAGAATTGATTACTGATTGGCAGTTAGTCTTATTTATTGAAGTAGGTTTTCTTTGGTAATATAATCTTAGACCAGTTGGAATTAACCTATGTGTACACACTGTATTTTTAATAAAATTAGCCTAGAAAATTTTCACTAATTCAGAATTAAACCTTTCCCCCATTTAGTTTGAAACAATGAGATTGGTAAACCCTTTAATGAAGCCAGTTTATTCTCTAATGTGTAACCTTACACAAATATAAGACTTTTAAGTTCTTTAGAAAAATTAAAAGGCCAATATTTAATTGGAACAAAATAAACTTGGCATGTACTGGAATTTTGATGTGGAAGATCAAAACTCAAAACTTCCTACTTCCTACTCAAAACTGCAAAGAGTCAAATTCTTAATTAAAAAATAGCTCTTACCTGGAAATTAAGGAAATCTTTTTGTTGTATTAGGATTTTTCTAGTTGAGTATAAGCAAGACTCGTCAAGCATTGTTCTTACAGAAGCATATAAGTGGTTATTTAACAGGTCATTTTTTTAAAGTAGGGAAGTACTTGAGTTCATTTGAAATTCAGTATATAAATATATATAAATTTAGATAGTAAAACAATGTTAAATATATTCCATTGGATGTGTGTAAAGGAGAAGATACTTATCTTTGATATATAAATTGTGATAAATGAATTGGAATTATTTGTTTTGAAAAATTGTTGGCTATAATATGTATAACTAAATTTATTTTTATTTGAATATTGCAGTGTCTAAAAATGACTACAAAACGAAGTTTGTTTGTGCGGTTGGTACCATGTCGGTGTCTACGAGGGGAAGAGGAGACTGTAACTACCCTTGATTATTCTCATTGCAGTTTGGAACAGGTTCCCAAAGAGATTTTTACTTTTGAGAAAACTTTGGAGGAACTCTATTTAGATGCTAATCAGATTGAAGAGCTTCCAAAGGTATGTTAATACTATCTTTTAAGAATTACCTTTGGTTTGGGGTGCCTAGGTGGCTCAGTTGGTCAAGTGCATGACTTCAGCTAAGATCATGATCTCACAGTTCCTGGCTTCAAGCCCCACAACCGGCTCTGTGTGCTGACAGCTCAGAGCCTGGAGCCTGCTTCAGATTCTGTGTCTCCTTCTCTCTCTGCCCCTCCCCTACTCGCACTCTGTCTCTCTCTCAAAAATAAACATTAAAAAAAATTAAAAAAAAAGAATTGCCTGTGGTTATTTTTATGCATAGAGATATAATATTCCCAGTGTTGCCATAATGCTGCCAATATATATGTGTTTCCATTGTTTTCTTTGTTTCTTATCTTTTTTTCTGGTTTAATTTTATCTTAGGGTATGCAACACAATTAAGAATTTTGTAAAATAGAATTTTAAACTTTGTGTCTTCAAGCCAGTTGCTTGAATATTTAAAT
Source organism: Felis catus (assembly GCF_018350175.1). Classification (NCBI taxonomy): domain Eukaryota; kingdom Metazoa; phylum Chordata; class Mammalia; order Carnivora; family Felidae; genus Felis; species Felis catus. The sequence continues at coordinate 132,869,769 of NC_058368.1, forward strand.
AAATAATTAAAATTTTATGTTTAATTTCAGTTTTTTATAGCCAGCGAGATAGAGTAAGACTATACAGTTTTGGCAGCCAGTAGATTTAGCTGGACAAATCATTAAAATTAATGTTTTCTTTTTGTAGTTTTTATCAGACATTGGTCTATACTATTGCGATTGAGAATAAATTTTCCTTTTGGTTGTCATATAATATTTTTTGTTATTAAACAGTTTTTTAGACGTATTATTCCTTTTGCGACTTAATTTTTTTTTTTTAAGTTTATTTATTTTGCGAGGAAACTATGAATGGGGTGGGGAAGGGAAGGAAGAGAGAGATTCCCAAACAGGCTTCATACTGTCAGCACAAGCCAATCTCACAAACGGAGATCATGACCTGACCTGAAATGAAGGAAAAATAAGATAAAAACAGAGAGGGAGGCAAACCATAAGAGACACTTAAATACAGAGAACAAACTGAGGGTTGCTTGCGGGGTGTTGGATGGGGGGATGGGCTAAATGGGTGATGGGCATTAAGGAGGACATTTGTTGGGATGAGCACTGGGGGTTGTATGTAAGTGACGAATCATTAAATTCTACTCCAGAAGCCATTATTACACTCTATGTTAACTAACTTATATTTAAAAAAAAAAAAAAAGAGTCGGATGTATAGCCAACTCAGCCACCCAGGTGCCCGAGAGCTTAACTTTTCTGAAATGTAAGAATAACTAGAGGGAGAAAGTTGGTTTGTTGCCATGAAACATCTATCCTCTCACATTATCAAAATTTTTCAGTGGCTACTTGTTTTCCCTTAAATCCTAATCCCTCTTCATTCTCAACTCAGTTTTTTGTTTATTATGGAAAAACTGCAATAGATTTAATTGTTAGAATGTTTTACTACCCAAACAGTAGTGTTTATCACAACTGTGTAGAGAGGCACTGATGGTTCATAAATATGTGTGGCATTTCCAAAAAGCAAACTATGATTTGCACTGGCAGATTTAGAAGATAAAAATAGAAGACACCCAGTGAAATTATAATTTTTTTTATTTCGTTTCTTTATTTTTGAGAGGCAGAGAGAGACAGAGCATGAGTGGGGGGAGGGGCAGAGAGAGAGGGAGATACAGAATCTGAAGCAGGCTCCAGACTTTGAGCCATCAGCCCAGAGCCCGACACAGGGCTCCAACCCACAAACCATGAGATTATGACCTGAGCTGAAGTCGGACACTCAACCGACTGAGCCACCCAGGCACCCCTGAAATTATAATTTTTAGATGAATGGTGAATAATTTTTTAACGTAAGTGTTTTATGCAATAAATGGGGCATACTTCTACTAAAAATTATTCATTCTTTCCAGAAGTTCGAATTTCATCTGGCAACCCTAACTTGAAATAGAATAGAAAGTAGAGTGTGTTGCATGTGTCCATTGTTGCATGAAATATTTGTGTTAAATGTCTCTGTGTGTACATACTGGATGGCAGTCCTTTGAAAAAGGCTTTTCTTTCAGTGGCCACTAGTAAAAATATTTTGAAAGCTAGTGCCGTCCAAGCTTGTCTTATAAAGAAATCTGTGTATGGCTAAGGATAGAATATTAAAGATTGCAGTTGTATGTTTATAAATTACTTCCCCAGGTTGTAATAAGGTGCTTTGTAAATTATTTTTTCCTTATATAGTTCTTTAGAAAATAATTTATCTTCCTTTTGTTATTTTGGAAAACTTGAAAGTCTAAGAGTAGTCTCTTTCTGTAATAAGTACTAGTAGGGTCTCAGTCTGAGGATTGAGGGGAAAAGAGAGGCTTGCTGTGAAAGTGCAAATAACTGAACCACTTAAGCATAACTTACCATTTTTAGAAGAATGCTCTTCTCAAATAGGGCTTATTCAGTGCCATCCTGATTAACAGTTTTTTGTTTGTTTTTCTAAACACTTTAACATTTTAAGAACAGTTGTAGGTTCACAGCAAAATCGAGATTTCTCATATACCTACACTGTTCCCACACATGCATAGCCTCCACCATTGTCAACATACTTTAGCAGAGTGGTGCTTACATTAAAATTGATGAACCTATGTTGAAAAATTATAATCACCCAGAGTCCATAGTTTGCAGTATAGTTGTACATTTATGGGTTTGGACAAATGTATAATGAAATGTTTCCATGATTGTGGTATCATACAGAGTATTTTCATTGCCCTAAAAATTCTCTGTGCTCCGTATAGTCTGTAGTTTTTTGGTATTGAAGTTAGAAGTGACCCATTTACCTACACTTCTGGTTGAATATATTTTATTTAAAATATATTTTATTTAAATAAATATATTGTATTTTAATGTATTATTGTGATTTTAGCATAATAGGATATTTGTTCCCTTATTTTTTTGTTTTCCCAAATCAGAACTGTGTTTTTGTTTTTTAGCTTTGTTTGTTTGTTTTTGTTTTTATGAGACAGGGAAAGAGAGAATTCCCAGCAGGCTCCATGCTGTCAGCACAGGGCCCAACTTGGGGCTCAATCTCACAGACCATGAGATCATAACCTGAGCTGAAATCAAAAGTTAGGTGCTTAACTGACTGAACCACGCAAGTGCCCCTATTTTGAATCATTTAAAATCATTGTACTTATTTGAATTTAATTTTCATAAACTTTCGTTTTGGAATAAGGATGTTTGAAATACAAGTTTCAAATTTTAGCTTTTTTAATAGCCACTTATTCTTTACTACTTTAACCAAGAATACAGCCATATAATTGTTCTTATTAAGTGCATTTTGCTTAGGGCTGAAGTGTGAATATGTAAATGATTGAGTAGTTCAGTTGTGTTCAAATCTATGATAGCAGGAAACAATTAGAGATCTTTCTTGGTATTTATGTAGATACAATTCATTCAGTTTTAGTTACACTAATATTTTTTTGTATAAATGTTAATAAAATATTTAAGGAAACTTAAATAATCAAAAACTTTTCTTTCCTTGTTTCAATAGCAACTTTTTAACTGTCAGTCTCTACATAAACTGAGTTTGCCAGACAATGATTTAACAACATTACCAGCATCTATTGCAAATCTCATTAATCTCAGGGAACTGGATGTCAGCAAGAATGGTAAGATTTCCCCCCCCCCCCCCGACTTAAGTGGGAACACGTTATTTTGTTAAGATTTCTATTGTGTGTTAACAAACAAAAATATAAAATTTAAAAGTATTATTGTATTAGCTTCTATATATATGTATAACTTACATATATGATAGCTTAAAGCACTATGGAGAATAAATGTAAAAAATTTTAAATGACCTTTTAATTAAAATGTTATGGATACATGCATGTACATATTTATATATCTTTACCTTTATATATTTATAAATATTCACTGTCCTTTTGTTTGTAATGATGAGAAACTACTAACAACTGTAGTGTTCATTGTTCATGACACTGTTTGGTACAGTCATAGAGTGGCATCTAATGTAGCTCTATCAATACGGACATGAAATATTTACAGTATAGTCTTAACTGTTTAAAAAAATGTTGTGCAACATTAGAAATGAATTGAACATCTTTAAATCTTTATTGAGAGACCAGTTTTTGCCAAGTACTTTATTAGGACCTAGGATTACATTTAATGATGAGAAATAAAAGGACATGGTGACTGTTCTGCTGCATACAGTTTTGGTTTAGTACGTTTAGTTTGATATAGACTGAAAACATCGGGGAAAATACATTCCAAAATGTTAAGTGCTTATCTTGTCTGAGAGAGACAAGTAGATACTTGAAAATTTTAGAAGGAGCATGTATTTATTACATAATTACAAAAACAAATCACAAGACAGTAAATGTTAAATGGTCTGTCAAAAGATAAGACTTCAACGAACACTAAATAGCAAGTCATATTCATATAATTCTTTGTAACATTTGGAGAAAATCTTTATAAACGAGGTCCAAAAGTTAGTGCAGTAGCACCAGTAAATGCCTAGCAATCCTATTCCATAGCTCTTGGTTGCAGAGTTACTTTTTGTCTTGATGATATGAATATCCAGGAGTAATCTTTCCAACATATCAATTCCACGTTTTAGGACTCATTATGAAAACCACATTAGGACCGATTAAAAAGATCATCCTCTTTTCACAATTAACAGTTAACTTGGAATTAATTAACGATGGTGTCTACCCATTGCCATAAATAAAATACTTAAAAGTCAATAAATACATTTACTGCATGCCTTGATATGCTAAGCCCTAATTATCTTAGTTGTGGGCATTCCATATCAAATAATTGTATATTTTGTAGGAAAATCATCAAATCTATACCTTTTTAAGGATTAAATCCTTTTTAAGGAGGTATAATATGTCCATATGCACTCTGGATTCAGGTTCAGGTTACAGTGGTTAGTGCTCTACTGGGTTTCAATTGTCAATAGCCAATAAATTTTAAGTTTAAAAGTTTTAATTTTTTTATTTAATTTTTTTTAATGAAATTTATTGTCAAATTGGTTTCCATACAACACCCAGTGCTCATCCCAAAAAATGCTCTCTTCAATACCCATCACCCACCCTCCCCTCCCTCCCACCCCCCCCCATCAACCCTCAGTTCTCAGTTTTTAAGAGTCTCTTATGCTTTGGCTCTCTCCCACTCTGACCTCTTTTTTTTTTTTTTTCCTTCCCCTCCCCCATGGGTTTCTGTTAAGTTTCTCATGATCCACATAAAAAAGTTTTAATTTTTAAGATTGTTATTGAATCATTTAACTTTATGGTTAAATTTTTCTGTTACATGAAAAAAAATCTGTGTTTAAAAAAAAATTTTTTTTTAAATGTTTATTTATTTTTGAGAGAGACAGAGACAGGATGTGAGTGGGTTAGGGGCAGAGAGAGAGGGAGACAAAGAATCCAAAGCAGGCTCCAGGCTCTGAGCTGTCAGCACAGAGCCCGACGCAGGCCTCAAACTCACGAGCTGTGAGATCATGACCTGAGCCGAAGTCGGACACTCAACTGGCTGAGCCACCCAGGTGCCTCAAAAAAATCTGTTTTAAATAAAAATTTAGAATTTTTCCTTTAGATTGGATTCATTTATATCCTGTTTTTCTTCAATTTATTTCAAAAATTTCGTAGTCAAAATAAAAGCCTACGTAAGAATTGACAGAACGCTCATGGTTTCACCCACCATTAGCATTTTGCCATATTTGCTTTCTTTCTTTTTTAAAAATACGAATTTTTGAATTTAATGTTCAAGGAAAAGATATATTGTTGCTTATATAAAATTTCTTTTTAGTAAACTTACTTATTAACATTTTAGGTTGCAGACATGAACTTTACCATTAAATACTGGAAGTAGCATTTCTCAAGAACTTGGAAATCCTTACATGTAACCATAATATCATTATCACTTTCAAGAAATTTGACATTACATTTTCCCTCTTGCCTAAAAATGACCCTTTTAGCTATTTCCTCCCCCACCTCCAAAGTTAAAGATCACATAGCGTTCAGTTTTGTCTCTTTGATCTTTTAAAATCAGGAATAGTTTGCCCATCTTTTTGTGTTTTTCATGACATTGCCATTTTGAAGAGTTTAGGTCAGTTGGTTTTTAATTTGTGTGACTTTTCCCATCATGGTTATATTTAGGTTAAATAGATTTCCTCAGCTTGAAACTTCTCTTTAAGGGCAGTTTGAAATTAGTTTCAATTCCTGGTGCTTAGTAGAATGACAAGTATTGCCTGATAAATTTCAAAGTAAATGAACTTAATCCATTGCCTTTGTAGCTCTCCATATGCTGATAGTTAAGTCAGCTCCATAGTATTCTAGAATTGTGACAGTAGAAGTCATTAAATGTAACCTCCACCCTAAAGGGCTATGTTTTCTACTTTTTGATCTTTTTAAATGGGAGATGTTAAGGTATAAGGAAAGAGACCTGACTATTACTAATACAATTGTATGCACCTGGGAAAGGCTGGTAAATTGATGCCACAATCCTGGTATGAAAATATAGTTGGTTTGGGGCACCTGTGTGACTCAGTTGGTTAAGCGTCCGACTTAGGCTCAGATCATGCTCTTGTGGTCTCTGGGCTCAAGCCCCACGTGCTGAGCTATCAGCACAGAGCCTGAACCTGCTTGGATTCTGTGTCTCCCTGTCTCTCTGCCCCTCCCCTGCTCTCTCACTCAAAATTAAATAAATGTTAAAAAAATAAAAAAAAAAAGAAAATATTACTTGGCTCAATAATGAACATATACCTCCTGAAAATGCATTAACCCCAGGTTTATTACTCTGAATTGAGAATGGTGTGATTATGGTTGTGCAGAGTCCTTAAATCAATATTTAATTTAACTTAATATAATTTAATTTAATCCTATTTTATTTTATGTTATTTTAAAATGTTTTTTTATTATTTATTTTTGAGAGAGAGAGACAGATCATGAGTGGGGAGAGTCAGGAAGAGAGGGAGACACAGAATCTGAAGAAGCTCCAGGCTCTGAGCTGTCAGCACAGAGCCCAACACAGGGCTCAAACTCACAAACCGTGGGATCATGACATGAGCCAAAGTTGGACACTTAATGGACTGAGCCACCCAGGTGCCCCTTAAATCAGTGTTTTAGACTTTTGTGCACCTTTTAAAAGTAATGTGTTTGAGTTATGGCAACCCATTGGACTGTAGTCTTTCTCTCTCTCTCTCTCTCTCTCTCTCTCTCTCTCTCTCTCTCTCTCTCAATGTTTATTTATTTATTTTGAGAGAAACAGGGAGGGGCAGAGAGAACAAGAGAGAATCCCATGCAGGCTCCACGCTGTCAGCGCAGAGCCTGACACGGGGCCTGATCCCACAAACTGCTAGATCATGACCTAAGCTGAAATTGGATGTTCAACCAAGTGAGCCACCCAGGCACCCCCCCCTTTCTTTTTTTCAGCCGTTTCTTGCTGCTTATATTGAAAACCTGTTTTATACAATTCCATCATCTTGTGAGTGTTCTTTTTATGAGTAAAGTCATATGACTTTATGAATCTTCCTTTTATGACTAAAGTTTTGGTTTATTGTTAGCTTTTTAAAGAAAGAAAAAGCTCGCCAAGCTGCTATCCCAAGTCATTGCAAACAGCAACTAGTGTTCGAGAAGTTCTTATCTCTTGTGTTCAAATGGCCTTTCCCTCTTGAGAAGACTAATGGTGATGATGATTAAAATATTCTGCCAGAGTAATTGATTGGGGATGCTGGTTGGGAAGGGGAGATAAAAGAAATGAAGACTGCCTACTTGTTCATTCATCTGTTTGAGCACATGGAATAGAAAGCCAGAAAATTGTAAGAAAACCAGAGAAACCAGAAAGAGTAGTTCAGATCTTTCTGATATGGGAATGCTAGAGAGGTTAAATAAGGCCTTTCTTTTTAATTGAGTCCAAAAGCCCAGGAAGAATGAATTGAAAGTTCATGGTGAAAACAGAAAGCAGTTCATTGAACCTGAGAAAATATGATTGGGGACCAACTGCTGGCAAAGGCTCTTCACTTTAAGTTCAGAGAAGTTAAATTGATGATAAGGAAAATTACAGATGTCTTGGGAAGTCATTTTAAGATAAAAAAAAAGAAGAAAAACCATGTGTTAAACTAACCTGGAACTTAAAAATATTTAGACCAGTGATCACTTGTCATTGCCAAGTATGTTAATGATGTAGACTGTAACTGGGGGTGCACTCACTGTGCCTTACCATGGGCCTTATCACTCATGTTATATACCTTGTCAAATCAGACATCTATTATCCCTTGATCGGTATAATTATTTGAGTTTGCAGTTCCTGGTTTTGACTGTTTTGAATGGAACTCCCTGTTATATTCTGTGCTATTTATTACCATAGCATTTCAAGTGCAGTAACATTAAGGAGCCACTATTAACTTATATTCTGTAATTAGGACATTGGAATATTGATGCCCTTTCAGCAGAGATCACCAGAAACTCACCTGTGGTTGAACAGTTTGGGTTTATTACTTGATGCAGTGAGTAAAAACCCATACTGTGGGAATCTAAGTGGTGTCTCAAGGTATTAAAAATAAAGACTTATTACAGGATTTGAGCTTTTGTTTGGTGATTTGGGGGAGGGTTTAGAATATGAGGTTTTACTCTGGACACAATGCTGTCAAGAAGTAGAGGTAGCTCTATAATTGGGAATTAGAATAAATCTTACCTGTTAGGGAGGGCATATTACAGCAAGGCTAAAATTGTAATTGATAAAGAAACAGCAGTCACTCAACAGTTGGGAGAAGGGGTTGTTTGATATTTTGTGTTTTGGACGATGTTCATATTCAGATGTAATTACATTTGATTGTGTTTGTTCAGACATGATGATGGTTGACCCTTGAACGATGTAGGAGTTAGGAGCACCAACCCTGTACACTGTTGAAAATCTGTGTATAACTTTTGGTTCCCCTCAAACTTAACTATGCTAGTAGTCTACTGTTGACAAGAAGCCTTACCCCTAACATATATTATGTATGTATAATAAACATAACATACAACATATTTTGTATATGTCTTATATAATGTATTATTACAATAAAGTTAGTGGAAAAAAGTTATTAAGAAAGTCATAAGATGGGGGGCCTGGGTGGCGCAGTCGGTTAAGCATCCAACTTCAGCCAGGTCATGATCTCGCGGTCCGTGAGTTCGAGCCCCGCGTCGGGCTCTGGGCTGATGGCTCGGAGCCTGGAGCCTGTTTCCGATTCTGTGTCTCCCTGTCTCTCTGCCCCTCCCCCGTTCATGCTCTGTCTCTCTCTGTCCCAAAAATAAATAAACGTTGAAAGAAAGTCATAAGAGAAAACACATTTACAGTACTGTAAGAAACATCCTTGTATAAGTGGACCTGCACCATTCAAACCCATGTTGTTTGAAGGTTAACTGTACAAATTTGCTGTTGCCTTGATCTTTCATGGTCATAGAGTGGCCTGGTCTGATGTTGATACTCTTTGAAATTACTTAGTTTAACAAGAGAATACCAAGACCTCTCTTTGAATGCCAAGTAGATGGTTCATAGTAAGACACAGGACTAGCTCATAGTACCAGGCCAGCTCCTAGATGTCAGGAGGTATATGCTGTGTCCCAGCAGTAGAGAAAGAGTTCTTCTGTAACGAAGCAATAGTAAGATAAAGAGGACAGCCACATTTTGTAACATCTAATCTAGTGTTTTCCATTTACTAAGTTTGAGCAACAGAGTCAAATTCTTATAAAAAGGGTATATGACAAAGAAGGAGCAGTATTCAATTGGAAATGAAAAAGGAACAGATATTTGAAATTGTTAGAGAATTAAGAAGTAACTCATGATAAAATTCAGGTTCTGCATACTTTAAGGATAAAATGAGCCATCTTTGAAGACTGGCTAACATAAGCTTTGAGAGTAGGCTTCCTTGAGGCAGTGACATGAGCAAGGACTTGAGAAGTTAGCCATGTAGGTATCTAGGGTAAGAAGTACCAGAAAGGGAACAGCCAGTGTAAAGTTTGTAAGGTGCAAGTGTCCATAATATGTATGGGAAACAGAAGGCCAGGGTAACTAAAAGATAGTAAGCAAGATGGGAGAGCGAGAAGAGTAGTGGTCAGAGAGTGAGAGCCTTGTAGGTAATAGTATGTTCTTTGACATTTATTCTCAATGATATGGAATCATTTGGAAAGCTTTGAGCAGATCAATCAGAGCATGATCTGATTTGTATTTTAAAGATTTATGCTGGTCATGTGTGGAAACATTGTGGGTGCAAGGGTGAAAAGTAACCAGTTGGGATGTTATCTCTGATGATCGTGATAGAAGCAGTGAAATGTGGACAGACTCTAGATGTCTTGAAGGTTGAGTCGACAGGATTTTAAGATGGGTTGCATGTGGAACCCAAGATAAGAGGTGAAGATGACCTCAGTGGTATTGATCTATGCAAGTGGAAGGATAGAGGTGCTGACAGTCGAAAAGGGGTCATCTGTGGGAGTTGCAGTTTTTAGTGGAAAAAATCAGGTCATTTTTGGACACGTTTTATTTGAAATAAGATACCTAGTTATTCACAGGGGTCAGGAGTTCTCAGTCAAGAGGGAACTGTGCTAGCTCTTCATATATGGGAGTTGTCAGCACAGAGATGGTATATACAGCTGGAGATTAGAAATAGTAGCCAACGCCTTGTGTGTGAAAGACAAGAAACCCAAAGAATGAGCCCTGGGGGGCAACCCACCACTAAGAGACCTAGAAGAAAAGAGGAAAGGTGCAAAAGATCCTGCGAAGGAAGACTCCTGAGGAAGGAAATAAACTGGTGGGGTGAAAACTTTTTTTTTTTTTTTGGCTCAGTTTTAGCTTCTCAAGAAAAGGGACCTTGTCTTGGTATCTACAGTCTTTAGCGTAGTGTCTTACACTGTGTGCAGTTGGTACATATTTGCTGAATAATACAAAGTATAGGTAATTTCAGTGTGGCCCATGTTTTGTTTGACATACCTAAGCAGTATGTAAAAGGCATTTGAAAATTCTTTTTTGAAGTTAAGGAGAGGGCAGGGTACCAGAGATACAGATTTGGAACCTGTAGGGATTGAAGTCATAGTAAATGCAGTGCTAGCAATTTATACAAGTAGAAAAGTATTTCAAAAGTAATTCAAAAGTATTTCAAAAGTAATTGTTTATGGAAAAATTATTACTATGTATCTGAAAGCTGAAGATGATTTAGAATTACTAATTTCATAGATAAGGATTGGTTACTTTTTATAAACCTCAAGCTATGGAATAAAGTACTTTAAATTTTTTAAAATATAAAATATATGTTTATTTGTGGAAGATGATAAAAACATTACTTTTCCATGAAATATTAAAATTATAGAAATCTAATATAGAACTCTTGAAATTATTATTTCTCCACATAAAAGTTTAGATCAGTAAAACATACCAAACTAATTGGTCTTTTTTCTCCTTAGTAGACTTGATCATGTACTAAAAATATTATAGCTCTTGGATAATATCTTTTATATAGACAGTTTCATGACACTTTAAGGACTTAAAAAGGCCAAAGAAATGAGATATTTAGCTAAGTTTTCAAATGAAGTGGGTGCTAATGAAAACTGTGGAATGCCCTTCCCCTGCCACTCCTCTAAAATGTGGAATGTTTTATTTTAAAAATAAGTATTTGATAAGAATAATAAAAAAAGTATCCCCCAAGTGGGATGCTCTGCAGATACTCAAAGTTACTTCAGTATTTGAAAATGAATTTGTATAATTCACCACATCAAGAGCCATGTAATTAACTCAGTAATTGCATTCCTTGGTGTTTACAGAAGAGAAATGAAATATATGTTTATGGAGTGAATTGTTTTAACAGATGTTCATTGCACCTTTTTCCTAATATTCCAAACCCTTTGTCTTTTTTGCCCTTTTCTTCCGTGTCTCCCACTTCTGGCCCCTGAGCACCGCATCTACCTTGGAAACCCTGCTGCCACCCCCATACAATTTTTTTTTTGAAAATTTTATTTTTTATATTATTTTTTAAATTTACATCCAAGTTAGTTAGCATACATCCAAGTTAGTTAGCATATAGTCAATTTTTTTTTAATGTTTGTTTATTTTTGAGAGCAAGAGCAAGAGCTAGCACTGCAAGTTGGGGAGGGGCAGAGAGAGAGGGAGACCGAGGATCCGAAGTGGACTCTGTGCTGACTTTAGCACTGAACCATGAGATCATGACCTGAGCCAAAGTCCGACGCTTAACCAACTGAGCCACCCAGGCACCCCCAAGTTTTTTAAAAGTATAAAGTCATTTTAGCAAAGGGGTACTGTTTTAATCTATTAAAGTGTTTTTAATGTGTCCTCAACAGAATTACCACTTGAGACAAATTATTTGTCTCACATTATTTAAAGGACTGATAAGAATTTAACTCCTAAAGAACATGATTCAGTAACCTTAAATATTTTGTTGTTGTTGTTGCTTGAGAGAGAGAGAGAGAGAGAGAGAGAGAGAGAGAGAGAGAGAGAGAGAGCTCAAGCCAGGAGGCGCAGAGGGAGAGGGACAGAAAGATTCTCAGTACAGAGCCCAGACTCAGGGCTCAATGTCAGGACTGTGAGATTGGGACCTGAGCCAAAATTCAGGAGTTGGACGCCCAACTCTCTGAACCACCCAGGTACTCCTTACATATTTTGTATGTAAATGAATGAGAGAAAAGAAGGAAGAAAATTAGTGTAAAAAAATAGGGATGTTATGGGTAGTAAGTCAAATTTAGCAAATGTTTGTTGTGCAAAAAGGTAAAATATACTAAATAGTTATAAGTGCTTTGAATAGAAAATCTAAGCAACGTGAATAAAACCTCTTAGCAGTAACGGAAGAAACATAGATAATATTAATTCATTGTATACATACACTAAAATGTATAATTGAGGTGTTAAATTTCTAGGTAAAAGGGATGCTTTGTAGATCAGTATTTCCAATTCGTGACTTCAAATAGGGTTAAGTTTTTATTTAACCAATAAGAAAATTCTTGTCCCCCATTACCTCCAAAAGCAACATCTCTCACATTCTTATTGCTACCATTGTATTAAAAAGTAAGTTTTCACTCAAAAGAAAAAGAGTGAATAGTATAAAGCCACTAAATTTTAAAACTTAGATGAAATGAAAAATAAATTTCCAGAATCAACTCAAGAAGCAGAAAACTTGAAAAGACCAGTGAATACAGTATTAAATTGGGTAGTCAGAAAAACCACCAAGCCTACTTTTAAGAGCAAGTTTGACTAAACCTTCATGGAATTTGGATAATCACTTATTTATAAAAAACTATCATGTAGATTAGGGTAATGGGGGAAAGTAAACAACTCTATAAGGGTAAAATATACTTTCATAACAAAACTAGATAAAGACTGTTTGGGGCACCTGGGTGGCTCAGTTGGTTAAGTATCCAACTCTTGATCTTGGCTCAGGTCTTCATCTCGGGGTTATGAGTTCAAGCCCCACATTGGGCTCCATGCTGGGCATGAAGCCTACATATGTAACGTACATGCATACATAACAAAAGTATTAAAAAAAAATGGACCATTTACATTGCAATGCTGGAAATCCTATGCTGGGATGACAGGAATCACTCTGCCATAGATCTCATCCTCCATCAGGCTAGCCCAAGTGATCCCAGCCATGTTCTCACAGAGCAATAAGATGAGTCTGAGAGGTAGTGGAAATTATCCAGAACTTATTTAAACCCTTGATTTCATCCACTCTGTTAATGTTTTATGGTCAAAGCTGAACACATGGCTGAGCCCAGAATCAGGAATAGGGAAATTATATTTAATATTTTGATGGAAAAAGTTGAAACACCACATTGTAGAGAGTGAGATAGGGAGCAAAATCCATCAATGCAATCAATCTATCACACATACCTAGAAATGAACTTTACAGAAAATGGGCTGTACAATCTAAATGGAAGAAAAGCATGAAACTATGGAATACATCAGTAGAAGAATGTAAAAGAAAAGATTGTCTAGAAACATAACCATGAGAGAATTTGGAATATGACAGAGGTGCCTCTAGAAATCAATGGAATAAGGAAAACAACTATTTTGTAAGCATTAGAACAATGTTTTGTTTTGTTTTGAATGTTTGTTTATTTTTGAGAGAGTGAGTGGGGGATGGGGACTCAGGATCCGAAGCCAGCTCCTTGCTGCCAGCAGTGAGCCCAATGCAGGGCTCCAAGTCAAGAACCACGAAATCGTGACACAAGCCAAAGTCTGTTGCTCAAATGACTGAGCCACCCAGGTGCATCTGGAACAATGTTTTTATATGAGAAATAGAACAAACAAAGGTATTCTTCATAGTATGTGCTAAAATAAATTGCAAAATGAATTAAGGCTAATAGTACAAGAAACAAGTTACAATTAACAGAAAATGTAGGAGAGTATTTTTATGACTTCGAGATAGAAAAGATAACTCGTTCAAGATATAAGAAGCATAGTAGTAAGGGAATGAAATTTCAATATGACAAAATAGGTAAATAAAAACACATGACAATGTGTGAGAAAAACTTGCTGTACTAATATTTCTAAAGAATGGTTACAGTCAATAATGAAAAGATAATCCAGTAGAAAAATGTGTAGTAGACAAGGTGTTCAAGAAGAAAGAAAAAATGATCACTAAACACATGAAAAGGTATTGGGCATCATTAGAAAATACCTAGAAAGTATATTCAGTATCACTAGAAAATATCAAGAACATACCTAGCTTTAATTTAAATTTAAATTTATATTATTGCTGGTGAGGTTCAACCCCTTACCTTGGCATTTAAAGATAATAGTGGATGTCAACAAGAATATGTATAAATAGCAGCACCTGGGTGGCTTATTTGGTTAAGCACCCAACTCTTTTGATTTTGGCTCGGGTCATCATTTTGCAGTTTGTGAGTTTGAGCCCCGCTTCAGGCTCCACGATGGTGGCATGGAGCCTGCTTGGGTTCTTCTCTCTCTTCCTCTCTTTCTCTCTGCCCCTCCCCTCTTGTGCTTGCACAGGTGTTCTCTCTCTCTCTCTCTCTCTCTCTCTCTCTCTCTCTCTCAAAAATAAGTTAATGAACTTTAAAACAAAAATAGAATATGTATAGATGCTGTGGTATGAAACTTGGCATTGCCACCCTGGAGAGGAGTTTGGAAGTATCTGGTGACATTGATAACTGCCATGTCCAATTCAAGTAGTAAAGAAAGAGAAAGCAAAGGTTCTCCCTTCAAAACCCAAGAGCTCACTTTACGTTAGCCAATTTGACAATATATTAACAAAAACAGAAAAAAAAGAGCATGTATTTTTAGTGGTAGGCTGGTAAATAAACTTCTAAAGATAGATAAATACATGTTAGCCTGTTTGAAATTGTCTGTGTATTCTCAGTTTTGTTGTTGTTTTTTTTTTTTTCATTCTTTTTTTTCTCCTGTGTTTCAGATTGGCTAATTTTTGTTGCCATGACTTCTGGCTCACTGAAATTTTCTCCTACAGTGTCTAGTCTTTTTTTCTTTTTTAAAATATGTTTATTTTTGAGAGAGCGTGAGAGGGAGGGTGGGAGATGGGGGACAGGAAAGAGAGAGAGAGAGAGAGAGAGAGAATATCTGAAGCAGGCTCTGGGCTCTGAGTTACGAGCACAGAGCCCGACACGGGGCTCGAACCAACAAACCTCGAGATCGTGACCTGAGCTGAAGTCAGATGCTTAACTGCTTAATTGACTGAGCCAACCAGGCACCCTGTGTAATCTTCTTTTAATCCTGTCCTGTGGATTTTTCATTTAGATAGTTTATTTTTCATTTGTGAAGTTTCTGTTTATTTCTTAAATAATGTACCATTTTGGGGCACCTGCATTGTTCGGTTGGTTAAGCGTCTGACTTTAGTTCAGGTCATGATCTCACAGTTCATGAGTTCAAGCCCCGCGTCGGGCTCCGTGCTGACAGCTTGGGGCCTGGAATCAGCTTCTGATTCTGTGTCTCCCTCTCTCTCTCTCTCTCTCTCTGCCCCTCTACCACTCACTCTCTGTCTCTCTCTCTCTCAAAAATAAATAAAGATTAAAAATAAAAAATAGATAATGTTCCATTTTTCCCCCTTTAAGAATAGTAACTGTTTTGAAGTCCTTTTGTGTCTGAGTCTGTTTTTAGTAACTGAGCAGTCGTAATCTTTTATAGTGAAACATTTCAAGCATTCACAAAAGTAGAATAATAGAATAAGCCTGTATACCTATCAATTTCAGCATTATCAGTATCTTAAATACCTCCTACCTCCATCTCTCTTACCTCCTCCATTATCAGTATCTTAAATACCTCCTACCTCTCATCTCTTAAATACCTCCTAACTCTACCTCCATCCATACCTCCTATTTTGGCCATCTCTGATTGTTTGAAAGCAAATCGTGGATAACCTTTTTCATACATAAGTGTGTCAAGATGAAATCACTCTATTGCCATACTTAAACCCAGCTAACAGTAATTCCTTAATATCATAAGATATCCATCATTGCTTATATTTGCTGATTTGGAGATTTACATGAACTCTATAAATTTCAGCAAAAGTTCCTAAAACTGAAATTGAGAAAATGAATTATTTTGACTGTTAGAGAAATTGAATTTGTAATAAAAACAATGGTACTAAAACCTTCCCGTAGGAATCATTGAGCCCAGATTTCTTTAATTGAAATTTTTATTGAGATAATTGTAAATGCATGTACAGTTCTAAGAATTATAGAGTAATCCTATGTGCTTGTTACCCAATGGTAACTTTTTGTAATATTCTAGAACAAGATAGATACTGACATTGATACAGTCTCCCAGTTGTACTCTTGGGTCTCTTACCTGAGTAGCTCTCAATCTTCCTTTTGTCTTTTTTGACCTTGATAGTTTTAAAGTTAGTTGCCAGTTCCACAGTGGAATTTCCCTAAATTTGGATTTGTTTGATGTTTGCTATGATTAACTTCATGTTACATATTTTTGGCAAGAATATGAGAGTAATGATATTGCATCTTCTCAGTGCATCTTAGATTAGGTGCCACATGATGATGCTGGTAACTAGTGATGCTAACTTTGAAGCAGTTTAGGACGGTGCCTGTGAGATTTCTTCACTATAATTGCTCTATTCCTTTTAGGATTAGTAAGTATCTTTTTTGGAGAAACTTTGAGACTATATTAATATCCAATTTTTCATCAATATTTTACCCACTAATATTATATGAATTTTGACTGGACAGTTATTACTGCACTATTTGCCAGTTGGTGATTTTGTGCCATTCATATTTCATCACCTGAAATCCTGTGTTTGGCACTGTGGTAAACTTGCTTACTTAGAATGATATAGTGACGAGGATGTGTGGGTGGCTCAGTTGGTTAAGCATCTGACTTTAGCTCGGGTCACGATCTCACAGTTCATGGGTTCGAGCCCTGTGTCAGTCTCTGTGTTACCAGCTCAGAGCCTGCAGCTTGCTTCAGATTCTGTGCCTCCTTTTCTCTGTGTTCCTACCCTGCTCGCACTCTGTCTCTCTCTCCAAAACAAATAAACATTAAAAAATTTTTTTAAAAAAGAATGATACAGGGATGAAGTTGAAAGAAGTTTAAATGATCTTTTAGTGTCAACCATGTGGAATAATCATACTGTGTCATTACAGGAATGAATCTTACAAACAGTTTTTGGAATATTTGAAAAAGATTTCACATTCTTTTAGTTTGGATTACAACATTGCTACTTAAAGTTTGTGAGTTATTCACAAATTATTAATATATTTTTGCAGAGATAGTTTGTGAAAATAAGAGTAGGTGCTTAGAAAGCTTACTGTAATTTGGCTTGTCACAACATTTGTATGGTATTTTACAGAAATTTTGCTCAGCAGCTGCCTTCTGGCATATCTGCTGTCATATCAAACATATATATTTTTTTTAACCTCTTCTATCTTCAGCTTTGTTTTCAGTTTTGTCCTTACATATATACATATGTTAGGGGCCACCTTAATTTGGAGCCCAGCATTAAAAAAAGTAATTCATCTTTGTACAGCAGAAAAATAGGTAGATTGCTAAGTGTTCTGCATTTTGTATCCTTCACATCATCAAATAGAGAAGGTATTAACTAATTTTCAGAAGAACTCAAGGAAAAAAAGGCAGATAAAATTAGTAATTGACAGTTATAAAGAGGCACATGAAAAAAGATGAAGAGAAAAGAGAGAAATCGTTGTAGAGGTAGTTCTGTTAGATTGATGTTGGTGTCAATTTATCTAGATCCTACTTAGTTGGTAAATTTTGAATCTGCAAGGTATATGGTAATTTTATGTTATTATTTTATCTTTTATAAAAGATCCTTTTAATTTGATTATTGATTATCTGTTCATTTTCTAGGAATACAGGAATTTCCAGAAAATATAAAAAATTGTAAAGTTTTGACAGTTGTGGAGGCCAGTGTAAACCCTATTTCCAAGTAAGTTCTCAGTTGAGTTATAAGTTACTTTTGTGAATAAAACATCTATGAGATAGTAGTAGAAAATTGCTTTCTATATTTTAATGATTAGTTGATATCAGCCTTAAATCTGTACAAAATTTTAATGTTAGATTAAAAAGAAACCTCTTAAGTATTTTTTCTAAACCCATATTTTACAAAAGTAAATTAGACATCCAAACAGATAACGCAGGTGTTTTGTTCCAGGTCTCGCAGATAGTTTGTATCAGAAACGAGGCTAGAATCCAGGTCTCCTTGTTCAGTGATATTTGCACAATGTAAGAATATCTTCACTTGCAAATCAGCTGTGCAGCACATTAAAACTTTCGAAAATAATAAAAGACAGTGAAAGATCAAGAAGGTAAAAACAACAACAAAACCATGTGATTGGTTACACCGTATACCAGAGGTCATAAATATTCTTTTATGATGGTAGTGGCTATAAATAGAACGCTTTCCTGACACCAAAACTGTTAAATTTTGCAAAAATGGAATGGTGAAACAAAAGATGAATAGAGCATAGCTTAATATAGCTAAGTCGAACACTAAAACCAACTTTCATGTATTACAGTACTGTATTTAATGAGTTTTTCTGAACAGTGATGCTTCATTTGCTGTGGTAGATGAAGGAGTGTGATGTAGGAGAGAAACAACATCAGTCAAAGACTCTGGGATGTCTCACTGCAAGAGAATTTTGTACTTGTTAAAATCCAGGAAAAACATGTACAGATGATGTTTCATCTTTAGCTGAAAATATTCCTCTAGCATCCAGTTATAGATCTGTAGTTTGTTTTGCAAACCAGAGGAAATAAAGGTAAAGTTAATACATACATAGATTCTCAGATGGCCTTAAGATTTTATTTAGCTTTTTTAAATTATTTCTTTTCATTTGCTTATTATAAAATTATGCAGTCTTTTTGTGATTGTTTAAGGGCCTGATGTTGAAATTGAAAATAATCTCAACTAGTGGTTCTCAAATGGGAATGATTTTGCCCCTAAGGATCATTTAGCAAATTCTGGAGACAATTTTGGTTTTTACAACATGTGGGGGGTAGGTGGTGCTCCTGGCTTCTCATGGCTGAAGGCCAGGGTTGCTGCTAAACATACTACAGTGCAGAAGACAGCCTCCCCACTACAAAGAATTATCCAGCCCCAAAAGTCAAAACTGTCAAGGTTTGGAATTCCTTATCTAATCCTTTGGGCTGATGTTATAGATAAGGCAGATTTCAGTAGTGTCTGCTGATGTCATAGTTATGTACTAAATACATTTCTCTGTATTTTGGCTCATTCAGACTTGATCTTTTAATGCACATTTTATCTTCTTGAGACAAATACTGTTTCATTTCCTTTTTACAAAGAGATGAAATTATAAACATTGAAACAGACAAATTATTACAAAAGGGAAATGTTTGAAGATGCCTCATAAAAGTAAAAAGGTGCCTGTTATCTGTTAAGAGCATGTGCTGGGTAGACACATTCTTAGAGAGATTCAGTAAGAGACTGAAATTCTGTGTATTAATTTAACTTAAATTCTGATATATTTTATATAGGCTTCCTGATGGATTTTCTCAGCTGTTAAACCTAACCCAGCTATATCTAAATGATGCTTTCCTTGAGTTCTTGCCAGCTAATTTCGGCAGGTAAATTACAGTTTCTTCTGAAAGCTTTTCTTGTTAACTCTTACAAAGGTTACAAAACAAGTTGCTTCAGTTATACTATTAATTACACTTTCATAGGCTCTTCTTTTGTAATTATTTTCAAGCATTGTGGTTTTTATAGTTTTTTCAGAACTTGTTATTTTGTCTTTGAATTTATTTTCCCAAGTAAATTATAAGCAGTGAATATTGAGAAGAAAAGGCAATGTAAGACTTGAATTGGTATTTATTTAAAATATGCAAAAATGGTTTAAATGTGGGTAATTTCTGTATATTTGAGATACAGAATGCTTTATTCTTAGCATTTATCACATCTGAAAATGATCTGATTATTGATTTATATGTTTTCTCCATTGGACTCAGAGTTCTGGAGAAAAGAAAGTGTGTTTCCAGGGTCTACCCCATTACACACCTCTACCAATATCTGAACATGCAGTTCTTCTTGTCATTATAGTGTCTGAGTAATTTTTCTTAATGAAAAGACAAATCAGTGAATGAATGAATAATAGGTATCAAATTATTACTGTTTTTATTTTTATTTTTTTTAATGTCTATTTATTTATTGAAAGAGAGTGAAAGAGAGAACATGTGAGCATGGGAGGGCAGAGAGAGAGGGAGAGGGAATCCCAAGCAGGCTGTCGTGGTGTCAGCTCAGAGCCTGATGCAGGACTCAATTTCACGAACCATGAGATCATGACCTGAGTCAAAATCCAGAGTCGGATGCTTCACCAGCCGAGCCACCCAAGAGCCCCAGAATTATTACTGTTTTTAAACTAATTACTAGAGAAAGTGCTGTTCAGTGGCACGCTAATTTTACCTTTTAGTCTATAAATAAAGACAGTACTGTATGATCTCACTTATGTGTGGAATCTTAAAGAAAAAAACAAAACAAAAGTTGAGCTTCTTAGATGCAGAGAGAACAGATTGGTGGTTGCCATTGGGTGAGAGTGGGCAAAATTGGTAAAGGTGGTCAAAAAGTACCAGTTATAAAATAAATTACGAGTATATATGTACAGCATGGTGGCTATAGTTAACAATGCTGAATTGCATATTTGGAAGTTGCTAAGAGAATAGATCTCAGAAGTTCTCATCATAAGAAAAAAACTTTTGTAACTATGGTGATCGATGTTAACTATACTTACTTTGGTGATCATTTCACACTATATACAAATATCACATCATTATGTTGTATACCTGAAACTAATAATGTCATATGTCAACTATATTTCAATTAAGAAAAAATGAATTCTGGGCATTGTGGTCCAGTGACTGTTTTGTAGGAGCTATGTTATCATGCTACATATATTTATATACAAACACCTATATATATGTATATATGTAATATGCATATACATTATATATGTAAATATATAAAAATTAGTGTACTTGATAGATTCCTTTTCTGTGTCTGGCTTTTGGACCACTTTTTTAAAAAAAATTTTTGACACATAGTTTAAGTTTAAGGTATACAAATGTGTTAAGGTATACAAAGGCATGCAGTGTATACAAAGGTATACAGTGTGTTAAGGTATACAAATATAAACAAATATGTTGATTTGATACATTTATGTTTTGTAATATGATTAACATTGTGGTATTAGCTAGTACCTCTGGACTGCCTAATCTGCTCATTTTCCCTCTAATTTTTTTGGAATGTGCATCACTGAACAGCCAGAGGATTTCCCCTTTTTTATATCACCTTACATTCTTTTATTCTTTTTTCTCTCAGAGCAAGACTCTGGAGATGAATTATTGTTCTCTAATCTACTACCGGCTAATAATTTGGGAAGGCATTTTCACAGAAAATGCTGTAGGATTTATATTTAAGTACATTATGTGCTTTAAGTATGTAGAAGTGTTTAACTGTCCCCCTCCCCCACTAATTCTGAGGAGCAGAAATCGTCTTTTCTTACTTTATAATTACACAATAAATATTGGTTGCTTTGAAACTGTAGGGCGTGACATTACATCATAATTAAATTCATTGTCTTTGCCATAGATTATTGATTTGTTGTTTTGTTTTGCAGATTAACTAAACTCCAGATATTAGAGCTTAGAGAAAACCAGTTGAAAATGTTGCCAAAGTAAGTAAAGGTGTTATCCTTTCTAAAATAAGAATTTTTAAGTAATTCTTAAAGATTTATTTTTGAAGATTTTTAAGTAATCTCTACACCCGATGAGAGGCTTGAATTTACAACCCCCTAGAGCAGAAGTCACATGCCCTACTAACTGAGCCAGCCAGGCACCCAAAAATTTTGAATTCTTACATCCTTAGAGAAATGTTAACTTTGTAATACCTAAAATATGAGTGAAAATTATTTTAAAAGACTGACATTTGTGGTCATATTTTAATTAGTATTGAATATAAAACTTTTGCAGCTGTTGGTATTTTGTAGTGATTTCATAGCTTTCTGGAACTCTGTCTTGTGTTAAAATATGAAAATAATATGTACATAAAGCCCACCTGAGTCCCCAATATAGGTCCCAGTTCATATACTAGAGCTTTCATATATAGGACTCGTTAGTGAGATCGATAGGGTCTTCATGTGAAGTCGAGTAACTATAATTTCTAAGAATTTGTCTGGTTTTGTAGTCTATTGTAAATTAGAAGTGGGATGGAGGGCCCCCTACTGGTAAGCTAACATCAGAAGAGATGGCCATCCAAGAGCAAATAAGATAAAACTAAAACAGATCTACAGACTCAAAGTGCCCTGTAGTCTATGTCCATTTAGGAGTACCTTAAAACTCACTGAATTCATTGCTACATTCTTACAGTGTAAGCATTGGCAAAATACAGTCTTGTTAAATCTGGCCCACTGTTTATTTTTGTCAGTAAAGTTTCACTGGAAACACATTCATTTATGAACTGCTTATGGCTTCTTTTGCTCTCTAATGTTAGAGTCAGGTAGCTGTGACAGAGACTGTATACAAAGCATAAATTACTTTCTGATCCTTTATAGAAAATGTTGCCGACTTCTATTGTGATTGAATTGTCAAGAGTTAATTGTTACCTCTTCTTTGGCATCTTATTTATATCTGTTATGAAATTTACCACATAATTCTTTTTTTATATATACATTTTACTCCCATTTTACCTGACCAACTAATATGCACGTGCACATGTACTTGTAACCTTCCCCCCATGAATGTACGTCTTTGAGGACAAAGAGCATATCTCGTTTTGATTCCCAGAAGACATTATGTATTAACTGAGTCATTGCTCAGCGCACGAATGATTGGAGCTTGTAGTGATGGTTGTGAGTATAAATTAAAATGGAAATTAACCATATTAAATTCAAAAAGGTTTAAGTATTTTACAGATGGGGTACTGGCATTGATGACTCATTAGTTCAAAACCTGACTGCTAAAAGATTCAAATATGACATAAATTGGGGCACCTGTGTGGCTTAGTCAATTAAGCATCTGACTTTTGATCTCAGGATGTGAGTTCAAGCCCCACGTTGGGCTCTCTGCTGGGCGTGAAGCCTACCTTAAAAAAAAAAAAAAAGATGTAGGGGCTCCTGAGTGGCTCAGTCGGTTAAGCGTCTGACTTCGGCTAAGATCATCATCTCACGGCTTGTGAGTCCTGCTTTGGGCTCTCAGCTGTCAGCAGGGGGGACCCACTTGGGATCCTCTGTCCGTCTCTCTCTCTGCCCCTCCTCCGTCCTTTTTCTGTCTCTCAAAAATAAATAAAACTTGAAAACAAAGATGTAAATTGTTTACTCAACTAGCTAAGCTTACAATTAATATGGTTTATCTGATATCATACTTTTAACCCATTATTTTATCGCCCTATTTAACTTGAAATTGGGCTCTGTCTAATGTATTTTAAAATACAATTCTTACCTACTTTCTTCTTAAGACTCATGATTAACACTTTTGAGACCTCACAAACTATAAACAGACTGTAGTTTTTGCATGTTACAAAAGTAGTATGCATTCACGTTTATGTGAATGAACCTTCTTATAATCAAAGATTAGTGCATGGAAAAGCTGTTTTAGATATGTAGCTAAGTGAAATTTAATATCATCTTCATACTGGAGGGCATGGGACCAAGCACACAAAAGATGGGCATTTTTCCTCTGTGACATGAGAAGAAATGGTAAAAGGGAGTCAAATACAAAGGAATTTTTAGAAGTACACAGGAAGAAATTTGAGGGATATTGTTTTTAGTTTATCCTTGAAGAAAGAAGCTGGATCTTAAATGAAAAGACTTGAAAGTGAAAACATAAAATTTTGTCTTAGATAGACTTTTGAGGTGTCTAAGTAGGATCAAAGTTGCCAATAATGCAAGTTGAGATGGAGATGCTTCTAGGATTTTACACTATATTTCCTTGTTTTGTTTTTATTTGTTTTGAGAAAGAAAGAGAATCTTAAACAGGCTCCACCTCCAAGTGCAGACCCAGACATGGGGCTTGATCTCACATACGGTGAGATCGAGACCTGAGCTGAAATCAGGAAGAGTCGGATCAGACGCTTAACCGACTAAGCCACCCCAGCACCCCTATATTTCCTTCTTAATTATGTGCATGTGTTGTTCCCGTTTTTGTAAATCACTTTTAAAACCTCAATTTCTAAAGCTATCATTCGTAATTGAGTTTTTCCAGTGCGCTTTTTTTTGTACTCTTGTATTACTTACCCTGTTGATGTAGTGTTTAACTGCTGTGTGTGGATTTGCTGTGTTCTTTTGTCATTTTAAGAATACTGAATTAAGAAAAATAAGATTGTTTTGTTTCAGTCTTCGCCTCCTTCCTCAAAGACCTCTCTACTTTTCTCAAATGTTTACCTAATATGATATTATGGACCTAAGAGTTTAATATCATAGCATCTAATCTTTCTTCAGAAGGATCCTGGATACACCTTTTGCTTTGTTACAAAGCAAACTAGAACTGACTTAGAGATTTTCTGGACAAAGATCTGAGTAAGGGAAGTAGAATTATAGTATTTATAGTACCCGAGACTAGGCCCTTAATAAATCTATGTTAAATAAAGCAGCTTTGAGAAAATCTGGTGTGAAATAATTTAAATTAAAGGAATGTTGATAGAATGGCACATTTAAAATGGAAGGGCTGGGGAAAATTTGCGTCCTCTAATGTTAGGTCAGTAACATAGTGTCATTACATTTATGTGTGTTCTTAAGTTTGTTAGTTTTTTCACCAAAAAGTCAGAGAAATGTTTTAAGTGAATTTTATTTTGCTTTTTCTAATTTGTTAAATTCCCAGCGAAGATAAAAATAGTCTGTTGTTCTTGTGTTGTGATTTAAGGAGGCTGTTGCTTTTTAATGATGTTAATTTTTAACTTACTAGCATATTAATACATATTGATAATATGATAATAACTGTATTTTGCTTTCATTTTGTCATATCCAAAAAAAATCATAACACAGAGTTCTTTATCTGGGTAGCTAGTAGTACCTCAATCTGTCAAATGCTAGGTTTCTGTAAAAATACTAACTTAAGAGTATAAATATGTGCTTGAATTAATTAGTTAAGGTTTTTAAAATGCCATTTTGATGGAGACAGAAAACTACAACTTAGTTTATTATGAATTTTTGTACATTTCTCAAGTCTCTATAATTTCAGAAAAATATTGATATTAAGTTGGAAGTTAAAAATAGTGTATTCTAGCTTTAATTTAAAATAAATTTCAGCTACTCATATTTGTGATTCTCATAAAACTTTATTTTGAGTTGTATTGAATTTAATTTGAAAATATGGGGAGAAATGTCATATTTACTGTTCTTAGAATTTTGAGTATTAATTTTCAGAATCAGCTCTATTGAAGGTTTATAAATATATGACAAGGCTTGAAAGAAGATAATAATAACTATGTAGCTGCCAGTCTAATTTATTAATTGACTTATATGAAAATTTTTTCTGTGAAAAAAATGAAAGCCAGTTACTCACATTCTGGTCTACAGGGTTTAAACTTACTGCAGTTACTTATGAATAGAAATGAAAACCTGGTGAGAAGCCAAAATTAGAGAATAATTTAAAACTTGCTTTGTTTAGAAATTAATTATAGATGACTTTTCTGAGAAATTGTTTTTATTTTCTCAATATGTGAAAGCCTATACATAAGGTATTACATAAGAACATTTAACACATTAATTTTGAAAGCTTCCAGGTAATTGATATTTTTGTATACTTAATTCTTCATTAATCCCTTGTACATAGAACCATGAATAGACTGACCCAGCTGGAAAGATTGGATTTGGGAAGTAATGAATTCACAGAAGTGGTAAGTTCACACCAGTCTCTGTCCATAAGTCTTATATTTGAGAACATGTGAAAATTAATGTATTTATTTCTTCGTATTTTTTTGGTTTATTTGTTTATTTTTGAGAGAGAGAGAGAGGAAGAGAGAGAATCTCATGCAGGCTCCATGCTGTCAATGCAGAGCCTGACATGGGGCTCAATCCCATGAAACATGAGATTATGACCTGAGCCAAAATCAAGAGTCAGACATTTAACCAACTGAACCAGCCACCCAGGTGCCCCTTTTTTTGAAAATTTTTAAATGTTTATTCTTGAGAGAGAGAGAGACAGACAGACAGACAGACAGAGTATGAGTGGGGAGGGGCAGAGAGAGAGGGAGACACAGACTCTGAAGCAAGTTCCAGACAGCTTTGTGAGCTGTCAGCACAGAGCCCGATGTGGGGATTGAACCCCTGAACAGTGAGATCATGACTTGAGCCGAAGTCAGACGCTTAACTGACTGAGCCATTGAGACGCCCCTATTTCTTTGCGTTTTTAAGTATAAAATAGGGTAAAGATATACACATATTTTTAAGAGAAAAGATATGAAAATTCTTAACAGGGAAGAGTAACCAAACAGATAGAAGTAGCTGATAGTAGTGAGAATAAAACGTGAAAAAAAAAAAAAGGGAAACCCATGGAAAAGATAACTAAAAGTTTTTAGGCACACTAAGTAGACAATGTGAGAGATTATAAGGAAAAAAGAAAGTTATATCAGCCTAGAATATATCAGAAAAAATATTTCTGCCCCTCCCTCTTCTTGCCCTCTGTCTCTCAAAAATTAATAAACATTAAAAAATCTTTAAAAAAAAAAAGTATTTCTAAGTCAAAATTAACTCCCTAAGGGTATTGGTCAGAAATTTATTCAATGATAAAATATTTTTCTATAATTTTACTGAATAGCTAAAGGAAAAACATTGAGTGAAACAATTTTTGAGTTTGCAATTAGACTTCTGAATTGTTTTTGCTTTGTATGCAAAATGTGCTATGATATGGAATCAGAAAGGAAAGGAGTATGTAAGTAGATTTTTGTCGTTAGTGAGTTCTCCAAAAGAACTCAGAAAATAAGCTAGATATTTTTTTGGAAAGGAATTCGTGGATCTAAATATCATTAAAATTTTTACATTATGTTTGTTTCTTTCTTAAAATTATGGTTGATTTCAAATGACAATCTTTTTTTAATTCTAGTATAATTAACATGGAACGTTAACATTAGTTTTAGATGTATCATATAGTGTGATTCAGCAACTCTGTACATTGCTCAGTGCTCATTAAGAGCACTCATAATCCCTTTCACCTGTTTCACCCATCTGCACATCCACTTCCATCAGTTCTCTATAGTTGAGATTCTGATTCTGGATTTGTCTTTTTTTTTTTCTTTGCTCATTTGATTTGTTTCTTAAATTCCACATGTAAGTGAAGTCATGTGGTATTTGTCTTTGTCTGACAGACTTATTTTGCTTAGCATTATGCTCTAGAGCTATTCATGTTGTTGCAGATAGCAATATCTCATTCTTTTTTACGTCTGAATCATGTTCCATTGTATCTGTATACACATTTTCTTTATCTGTTCGTCTATCGATGGACGCTTGGGTTGTTCCATATTTTGGCTATTGTAAATAATGCTGTCATAAACATAGGGGTACATATATCTTTTTGAATTAGTGTTTTTGTATTCTTTGAGTAAATACCCAGTGGTGAAATTGCTGAATCATAGTTTTAATTTGTTAAGGTATCTGCATACTTTAAGGTTTTCCACGATGGCTGTACCACTTTGCATTCCCACCAGCAGTATAAGAGGGTTCCTTTTTTTCCACATCCTCACCAAAACTTGTTTCTTGTCTTGTTGATTTTAGCCATTCTGACAGGTGTGAGGTGATATTTTTTTGTGGGTTTTGATTTGTATTTCCCTGATGATGAGTGGCATTGAGCGTCTTTTCATGTGTCTTGTCAAATGATAATCTTAAAAACAAGAATTTCTCAATATTGTCAGCTTCATGATTACCCTATAGGTTATTGTATTATACATTTGTTCACCTATTAGTTAACTTTCAATGTCAGTGGGAGAGCATGGTTGTTTTGGATACTTCATTTATTTTCTGAAATACTCTTTCATATTCTTTATTTTATTTTAATTGAAGATGGCTTATGATGGGTTTTATTGTGTGTTGGTAGAAGTTTTTACTCCTTTTGAGAAAAAGACATATACTATGCTTCCTAACTTATTAAACTTAACATTTTTATATGTATTAATCTATTTCCACATTAACTATTTGAAAAATCTTCATTATTGTTAATTCTGTGAATCAACAACTTTCCACTTCATTAATTTTTGTACATTTTGATCTCCAGCATTATACATTTTTTTAAAACTTACCCTTAGAATGGTAACAGATAAAGCACAGAAGAATATTTCTTTTTATCCAAGTTACACTTAGAATTCTTACCTGTATTTTTACGTTAGCAGTGAATCTGAACAACATGACTTTTACATATTAATTGTGTTATTATGTTGATTAGATGTGATGGTACTCTCTGCCATTACAGTGTTAATGACTCGACACAGGTTTGTGTGGTGACAGAAATACCTTTGAAGAATGCATTCAACAGAGCCTGCAAGGGCAAAATGCCCAAGATCAAGTTTTGTCTCAATACCAAGAAGGTCCACTGCAACCCTCTCATTAATTTTTTGGTTGTTAACCACATACTACAAACAATATTTCACTTTGTAATTGCTGGAAGTTCAAAATAACAGAATATGTGTGCCATGTGATTATGCCTTGGTTTACTTACCTTTCCTTTTTTATTGGACATTTAAGATTTTTTTTTTCTTTATTTTCCTCTCTCTTAGTCATCAGGGAGTATCTTTGTGGTTTTCATAAAAGGCTAAATCTTTTTACAGATAATAATTAAGAGTATCTTTTTATCATACGCTTAAAAGCAATGGGTCTTATTTTTATTTCTTTATTAATTTTATAAATACTCAAGCCTGTTGTATAATCAAAGGCTTAAATGAGTTTTATGCGTTCTACTCTTCTGGAATGCCTATCTTTGAGTTCTTTTTTAGTAATATCACTGTAATAACTGTTATATAGTGGAAAGTCTCGAATCTTGGCTTTGCTTCCCACCCCCCAGTTACTTATTTAATGTTTTAAAGTAGAAGTCATCATTAGAAGTTCCCTAGAGCTTCTTTTGCCAAATAAAAACTTTCAAGTAAAGTATTCAACCTCTTCGCCCCCTTCTTATCCAAACAGCCTGAAGTACTTGAGCAACTAAGTGGATTGAAAGAATTTTGGATGGATGGTAATAGACTGACTTTTATCCCAGGGGTATGTATATCAAACTTTAAATGGATTCTCTTATTGCTATCTGTCCTTTGCAGATTTATGAATTGTACATTTTCAGATTACTATTAAATAGAACTAAATTACTTTTTTTTTTTTACTATTAATACATCCTTGATTAAAATCAGAAACTTCCCATAGTAAACTTTTATAATATAATCGCTTTTTAATATCCTGGACTGTATCCTTCTCTGGGGTTGCAATTGAGTTTATATCCTAATTCGTTTTGTCCAGAGAATTGTTAAGTAGGGTATTTTCCACATAGTTTGTGTCTTATCAGCTGACGTTTTGCTTATTCCCATACCTGAAGAACATGAGATTGCCTGTATGTCCTATCGCCCTAGTCAGTGGTGACAGCTGAGTTCCCAAAGAAAAGTATAAGCCCATTGTCACTCTGCTAGGCTCTTAGCAGGAGCTCTTAGCTTTATTACTGAATACATTACTTATGGCATTTTTTAAAAAATTTGTTCATTTATTTTGAGAGACAGAGAGAGCGTGTGAGCAGAGGAGGAACAGAGAGAAAGGGAGAGAGAAAATCCCAAGGAGGCTTTGCACTGTCAGCACAGAGCCAGACATGGGATTCAATCTCACAGACCGTAGAGATCATGACCTGAGCTGAAATCAAGAGTCAGATGTTTAGCTGACTGAGCCACCCAGGCACCCCTACTCATGGCATTTACTAAAAAATTGAATCTTTTCTCTCATATAAATGTGTAGTAATGAATTATAACTTGGTATTGAGTTTATTACCTAAACTTGGCATAAATAAGCTTAATAGAGTCATTAGATTTCCCATTTTTTACTTCTAGTTTATTGGTAGTTTGAAACAGCTCACATATTTGGATGTTTCTAAGAATAATATTGAAATGATTGAAGAAGGAATTTCAGCATGTGAAAACCTTCAGGACCTCCTGTTATCAAGCAATTCACTTCAACAACTGCCTGAGACTATTGGTTTGTATTGCTTTCTAATTCATATAATTAGTTTTTACTAATGTGAACTTTCAGAAATTCCCTTTTTGTCATTGCTTGACTCAGAGTTTTCATATATCAAATTTCATTTGTGATGAGCTAGTTTTTATTTTTTTTAGGTTTATTTATTTATTTAGTTTTTTGAAAGAGATAGAGCTCATGTGGGAGGGGCAGGAAGAGAATCCCAAACAGGCTCCATACTATCTGCGCAGAGCCGGATGTGGGGCTCAAAACTCACAAAATGTGAGATCATGACCTGAGCCAAAATCAAGAGTCATATGCTCAACCGCTGTGAGCCACCCAGGGACCCTCGTTGTGAGCTAATTTTCTTATACTGCCAGTCACGAATCTTATATGAATTTTTTCTTCATGTGATCACTTACACATTTTACTTCTTAGTTGACATTTACTGCATTTTTCTTTACGGAAATTTTTATCACTCTAATAAAATTTAAATTCTTTAAAAAGAGGTTAAGTTATTGAAACTTTGTTTAACTTCTAATCATAGCCCTCATCTAGTAACTTTTTTTAAGTCTTCCTTCATTTTAGGCTCACAGATGAAAAAACAAACCAGTTTAGCAAATCCTATGAGAGCCTACATATGTGTAGTTGCTTGTAGTCTGATGATGCTTCAAGGAAATTGAATTAGTTTAAAGAACCAAAAACATAAACCTTGCCATCTTCATGATGTTTAAACATAGGAACCAAAAAATATTTATACATATTTATCAGGTTATGTAGTTGTTTTGGCTCATGTTACATTTTGCAAATTCTGCTATGATTTATTCGCCACTTTTAATTCCACACTCAATTTTTATTGTTTTAGTATTTAGAGTACATAGAATAGTTTGTTATACACTTACTATTTCCTTTTTGTTTGTAGTCACTTGTGCCATGCCATTGTTTTAAGGAGCAGGGCTACAACTGTGAACAGACAGAAGTCCCTACACTTGTGAAGCTTACATTTTAGCGGGAGTAAAATAAATACACACTAATGTTAAAAGGTGATATATAGGTGAAAATTGAAAATATAGGGTAAGGGAGTACAGAGTTATGAGATGAGGAGTGAGGAGATGAGATTAGGTTGATTTCTTTTTTAGATAAGTTGACTAAGAAAGTTCTACATGATTCCTGTCAAATGTAATATATACTCACATTAACTGTTGATTGACTTGCTTCTAGTTCCAGCTGGAAAATTGAATATTATTTCTTCCCTCAAATAGGTTCATTGAAGAATGTAACAACTCTAAAAATAGATGAAAATCAGTTAATGTATCTGCCAGACTCTATAGGAGGGTAAGATTTTTCTGAATCACTAGAAGACTTGGCTTTCATTCAGCTTTATATATTTATGTTGATATGTATATCATATATATGTTTCATTCAGCCATATATATTTTCAGATAAATGCAAAAGTAGCATCTAAGGGAGATTCCATAAGCATTTAAATAAGTAATTGGTTATAGGTTGGATAGATTTAAAGCAAAGATAGACCTATTTTAATAAGTTTAGTGGAGATAGAGTTTTGCTAGATTTGTTAAAGTCAAGTTCAAATGTTTATATATTCTAAAGTTTTGGATTATATATAGGAAACTTTTAAAAAATAATGTATGTCATTTATTTCAACTAAAGGTTAGCATCAATAGAAGAACTGGATTGTAGCTTCAATGAAGTTGAAGCTTTGCCTTCATCTGTTGGACAGCTGACTAATATAAGAACCTTTGCTGCAGATCATAATTACTTACAACAGTTACCCCCAGAGGTACAATATTTTAAATTTGCCTTGAATTTTTTTTCATATTATTTATTATGGCTATCCAGTGGGTTTTTTTCTGTTTTCTTTCAGAAATAATTATGTAACTAAGTTATTTAATTTCTGAATAATAATTATAATGTTTTACAGAGATACCAACTTTTCTTTATACATGAAAATTAATAAAAATATGATTCCTTTTATAAATGAGAAAAATGTTGGAAAATTGTATTTTACCTATGTCTATTAAGCAGTAGGCCAGAATTTTGATCCCCAATTTTATGTTTCTCTTTCAGATTGGAAGCTGGAAAAATATAACTGTGCTATTTCTCCATTCCAATAAACTTGAGACACTTCCAGAGGAAATGGGTGATATGCAAAAATTAAAAGTCATCAATTTAAGTGACAATAGGTTTGTAATGCTGTTGGTTTATAGAAGACACTGAATGGATGAAATTAAAGTTTCATTATATGATAGAAAATCAAATGCATGTTTTTCTTTTCAACTTCTTTTTGGTTTTTAAGTAGAATTTTCATTTGAAAGAATGACCTAATTTTACCTGTGGTTTTATACTGTGGTTATTTGTTGCAGTCCATTTTGTGTCAACTTCAGCCATATAACTTGCAAGTTTAGCTCTACATCTTTCCTTATAGTCACCTTTTAAAAAATTTTTGTTTTTAATGTTTATTTTTGAGAGAGAGAGACAGAGCGTGAGCAGGGTAGGGGCAGAGAGAGGGAGACACCGAATCCAAAACAGCCCCAGGCTCTGAGCTGTCAGCACAGAGCCTGATTGGGGCTTGAACCCACAAACTGTGAGACCATGACCTGAGCCAAAGTTGGACACTCAACTGACTGAGCCACCTAGGCGCCCCTCTTATCGTCACCTTTTTTATCCCTAAAGTCAGATCTTCACCTTAATACTGCTGCTGAATGGCACAACTTGTAATCTGATCTGCTTCCTGTGCTTTTCTGAGCAGAGATGTGATTAGGCACCTATTCACATAGCTCGGGAAACATAGTGCAGAGTAAATAGATCACTAGAGCTGCTAAATTGGAATAATTTTTAAGTTAAGAACAGATTGTCTGTAATTTTTCTTGAAGTAAAGGTCCTAATAATGATAAAAGAATGGTTGTAGAGGGGTTTTACATTTTGCTTTCATAGTATCTTATGAAGCATTCAAAACAACACTGTGAAATAGTACGATACATACTGTCATTTTATGAGAAGAAAATTAAAACTTGAATTTAAGATGACTCACTTAGCTTGTAAAGTAGAACTTTAATATAAGCCCAGTTTTCTGACTAATTAGCATTTTCAGACTGTTCCATTTTATTTAAGAATAACCACTGCTTTTTAAAAAAAAAAAAATCAGGGGCGCCTGGGTGGCTCAATCGGTTAAGCGTCCGACTTCGACTCAGGTCATGATCTCACGGTCCGTGAGTTCGAGCCTCGCGCCGGGCTCTGTGCTGCCAGCTCAGAGCCTGGAGCCTGCTTCAGATTCTGTGTCTCCCTCTCTCTCTGACCCTCCTCCGTTCATGGTCTGTCTCTCTCTGTCTCAAAAATAAATAAACATTAAAAAAAAAGTAAAAAAAAAAAAAAAACATTCTTGATTTCTGCCTATACTTTGTACCCCAAAGCTAGAGCTATAGGTTCCAGCAAATTGCCTTGGAAGATAGGCATAGCAGAGCAGATAGGCATAATAAGATAGAAGGTTTAAATAGATACTCTGTTTTAAATAGGGTGCTATTTTAATTTGGCATTTTAATGAGTTCTTCATATTACTTTGTTTTTTACTCATTACAGTGTTTAAATAGTCTTTGGAATATGAAAGTTTTGGCTCATAATGAAACCCAGAACAGTGCTTTTTTTTTTTTATTAACAAACTATCACTAAGGCTTCCTATAATAATTTGTTCTTTTAAATATAAATAAAATATCCAGAGCAATTTTATGAGACATTGCCTAATGTGTTCTTGTCTTTACATTAAAGTAGGGATAGTTAACATTTTTTCTTAGCAGATAATTTTTTTGAGATTATTAAATTATTCATTTTTCCCCTAGCTGAATTGATTGAAGAATTATATTTTTAAATGAATTCTTATAAAATAATATTTTGTCTTATAACTTATGTCAAAGACCTATATTGGCTTCTCTACTAAATTAAATATTTTTCTGTTTTCATATTCAATAATATAAAATTGTTTAGAAGACCATTAGATTTTGCTCTTATATTTTAACATTTCTTATTTTACTTTTGTTTGTATTTTTTGTATTCACAGATTAAAGAATTTGCCCTTTAGCTTTACAAAACTTCAGCAGTTGACTGCTATGTGGCTCTCAGATAATCAGGTAGGCATTCTGAGTTTGTATGTTACTGCAATTCCAATTGTGTTATATGATTATGCATAATAATTTATGTAGGCTCATTTAAGAGCAGTTATACTCTGGTACACATTTTAAAATGTATGTAAGGAAAAATGAAAATATTTAGATACAGATAATTTATGTGCAATTTGTGTAGATTGAAAACAGTAAATCCTGTTGTACTGTCTAATTTCTCCTGAATCTGTAAAAAGATAAATTAAGAAATCAGATTCAATACTCTCTCACTTTTTGAAGGCTTTATAGTGATCCTCTTGAGTATACGTGTAGAGATTTGATAATGAAGTTTCACATACCTTAAAGAAGTGTTTCTAAGGAATTAAAAGTTATTTCCTGGACTTGGATAGATAAACATTTTTTCAAGGCTTACAATAGTCCATGAACTGCTCTGGAAACTTGAGATACATTGATGAAGCAAATAGAATATTTTTTTTTTAATTTTTTTTTTCAACGGTTTTATTTATTTTTGGGACAGAGAGAGACAGAGCATGAACGGGGGAGGGGCAGAGAGAGAGGGAGACACAGAATCGGAAACAGGCTCCAGGCTCCGAGCTATCAGCCCAGAGCCTGACGCGGGGCTCGAACTCACAGACCGCGAGATTGTGACCTGGCTGAAGTCGGACGCTTAACCGACTGCGCCACCCAGGCGCCCCTTAATAGAATATTTTTATATTCTCATTGAGCTTACATTTTCAAGGGAGATAGAAACAAGTAATTATGTAATAGTATGTCAGAGCTACAAAGAAAAACAGAACCTGAGACGTTAGAAAAGTAGCAGGGCAAGAGTAAACATCCTGTTTTAAATAGGATGATTTAGGAAGTGTCTCTCTCTGAGGAAGAGGACCAGTAGAGCAGACAGGCACATGAAATTAGGAGTGAACCATACATAGACTGGGACAGTGAGTTGGTAGAAGAGGTGCATTTAAATAATTTTAAGAGTGCAAGTCCTAATATTCGAATGAGCTTGGTGTAACTGAGAAATAGATAAAGCACTCAGGGCTGGAATAAAGTGAGTAAGGAAGAGAATTGAGTAAGATTAGATCAGGTAGGAAAACTGGCACTGTAGATCACATATGACCTTGTAGGCCATGCTAATGAATTGGGGTTTTACTCTGACTTAGATAGAAATCTGCTGAAGTATTTCATGCTAGGGAATGGCAAGATGTGATGTACATTTTTAAAAGATTATTTTGACACTTATGTGAGAAACAGTCTGTGGGTGCTTAGGGTGAGAGTGGAATATCCTATATTGCAAGGAGAAAGTTCAATAAAGAGGCTTTTGTAGTAATTTAGAAGGAGCTTTGCTGGGCTTCAACTATTGAGTGGAGACGATGAAAAGGAATGTAGGAACATCAGGCCAGTAGTTGACTGTCAAGTATACTGGCTGGAGATAAAATATGGGAGTCAACATTGTACAAAAGGAGGTTTTAACACCATGGAAGTGCATGAAATTACTAGGGAGAGAGGATGGAGAAGAAAAGGTCAAAGATTGAGCTCAGGAATGAGAGGGGCCCCAAAAGGAGAATAAGAAGAACCAGCCAATCAGGAGGGTGTGTTATCTAGAGAGCCATCTGAAGGAAGATCAACTGCGACAGATTGTTGCTGGTGGGTCCCGTAGATGAGGACTTGTAATTGACCACGAGGTTTGTCAAGTCAGAAGTAGTTACTGACCTTGAGAAGAGTACATAGTTTTAGCAGAATAGTGGGGATGAAATACTAATTTAAGTGTATATAATGCATGGGAGGCAGGAAGGTCATGACTGTGGATTTACCCTAGTACTGTGGCTCAGTTCCCATTTGGACAGTTGATGGATGTATCTCTCTGTATTTGCCTTGGTTTTAGAATTAAATGTGAGCATTTTATCCTTGCAAATAGTAGCTATAATTCACCTGTGAAAAACATTGGAAAAAATGTATTTTGAGTTTAATTTGAAATGTCTTAGGATTCGCAGTGTAGATTGTTAGAAACGTTGTACTTTAAATAAGAAATCTCCTGTATAATGTCACCAAAATAATAGATTGTAGGTCCTAAACAAAATAAGGGGTAACTTACTATCTGTAAGTATGAGGAAATCTTTTTTCCGTATCTATTCTCAGCTATGTCTTACTGTTTTGTTTTGTTTTGTTTTGTTTTGTTTTGTTTTGTTTTGTTTTGTTTTGCTTTGCTTTGCTTTAGCAAGGCAGAGTACCCTTTTAATAAATTAATGCTTAGCATTTGACTTTGAGCAATACCTTATAATAATCTATCTGTATATTTTCCCAAGGTTTGGATACATGAGTCTCATAAGATATTCTTAAGTTCCATAGTTGAATTTGCTCAGGAGACTGTGTTATATCCTTCTTTTGGATTATATTAACAACTCTTACATGTTACTAGAGTAAAGAAACCCACTTGGCTATATTTCAAGATTCTGCAAACTTCTTAACCAAGACCTCTTTTCTTACCTCTCATTACTGAACTAAAAGCCTTAAATTGTTAATCCATGCTTCAGAATCAGATTGTAGTATTTACTTGTTCTACAAGTTAGGGTAGGAAATACTAAAATGATGATACCTTTGCTTCTGTTACAGCTTAAACACAGTGATTACTTCATCATCATTAAATGTGTCAGTTCATGTATATGTAGAACTCCTATTTCTAATCCCTCTTAATTGAGTATTTAATGTGAAATGTTACGAAATTTTGCATCTGGATTCACAGAACATTGCTGGGCTCTGGCTTATGCCAGTTAGTTATTATAGTATAAATGAGACATGGCTCCTGGTCTTGAGGACTCTTGAGACTTTTTTAGTATAATAGCGCTATTTTAGGTAATGAATACCAGCAAGGTATGTTAGACAACTCATTTTAGTGAAATTATCTGGTATCTAAGACAGTTTTTCATATTTACAGTGTTCTCTCATTATCTTCTCCTTGTTCCCGTCTGTTAATTACTTATAAAAAATAAAAATTGTAGTGATGAGGGGTTTTGTGTTTTTCTCAAAGTTTGACAGAATAGTAAAGTAATAAATCATGAAGCATCCTGTGTAAGCCATATTACCTCCCTTACAATATGAAGTAGTCATTTTGCTGTGGAAGTACAAATTATAGGGGAGAAGGTATGTAAAAGTAGTCTGATTATGCATTATCAGAGTAAATTGCTCTTGAATATTTCACTGCCCATGTAGCACTTGCAGAACATGGAATAACGTGGTTTTTCATGAGTCTTTGAAGTCTTAAACAGAACAGCTGATTTGTTTCCTCGTTCATTTTGTCATTTTCATTCAAGAACTGTTTATTGCACACTGTTTTGTGCCAGGCAGACTAAGCTGGGATACATAAGGCTATTAAGAAGGTCACTGTAATACAATGTGATAAAAGACTTG
Source organism: Felis catus (assembly GCF_018350175.1). Taxonomy (NCBI): domain Eukaryota; kingdom Metazoa; phylum Chordata; class Mammalia; order Carnivora; family Felidae; genus Felis; species Felis catus. Next base: position 132,907,348 of record NC_058368.1, read on the forward strand.
GTAGGACTGGGCTTCAGGTTCAAAAAAGAGTTTAACTTGGGAGTGTAAAGGCAGGTTTTCCAGAGGAGGAGATTCCTGCAATGACTAATTCTCAAAATAATCATAGGATTTAAACAAAGAAAGGGGAAGAATATTCTGGTTAGAAGGAATATTATAAACCTGAGCACTTTTTGATGAAGAAGTCTAGTGTACTAGGTAACTGTACAAGTGGTTCATTGTGACTAGAACATAACCTTTGGGATGGAAGAGTAGCAAATGAGGCCAAAGAGATAAACAGGTCATGGAAGATCTTATGTTATATTTCAAGAGGAACTTGCATTGTATTTCAAGAATGGTAAATAGATGTTTTTTTTAATCTTGCATGTTAACACTGATAAATTATGAGTGACTTCTGAAAGATTGTTTTAAGGATTTGGAAGTCTTATTCAGGCTCTGTGGAAAATTGCCGTGATTAGGGTGTCTCTGTAATTTATTGTCCATGTTATCGAAAAGGGGCTTTACAATAATTGTGTCAAAACTGCATGTGTAAAATGTGAATGTCCCAGGCAAACTGGGTGTTTGGTCATCATAGTCCTAATCAATTATTCATATATGCCGTCAGTTTAAGAGGAAGAAGTGATCCTGTGATACATGTCAACCCTACTGTAGTTGATGGTGAACCATTATAACATATGAACAAGCAAGTAGTAAGATCAGATTGATATTTTGGAATGTTTTTTGGGCTGCGTTGTGAAAGGTGGATTTAACTAGGAATGGTGGTGACAAGTGTGAAGGCAGGAGAGACTGGTTGGAGGGCGTTTCTATTGCCATACTCAAGGCAATAGAAAATGTTGGCTTGAAGTAAGATAATGACAGTAGGGCCAAAGAAGAGCTGGTATATTTAGGGCATAACTTAAAAGGTCACATCAATGGAGTATGTGAAAAATGCATGTGTGTGAGAAGAAAGGCAGTAAAAGCAAAGATGAGCTTCAGAGGTGTGGCTGAAGTGACAAGATGGAAATCGATACAATTACCAAGATGAGGAACTGCAACAGAAAGAAAAATGTTTATGGGAGGATATTAAGTTCCAGTCAGGCATGTTTATTTTTTGGATAGGCATGTTGAGGACAGTTCTAGTGGCCATGATTCTCTGCCCCCCTTCTTCCCCCTGCCGTCTCGACTGTTTTAGACTGTCGTTTCTCTGCTGTTGGTTTCCCCATTCTTTTAATTTCTAACCTCCTGGGATTTCTCAGAATTGCTCCTGAAGGCATGATTTCCTTTTTCCCAGGATCATTATAGATTTTGTTTGTTTCTTTAAAAAAATTTTTTAGGGGCGCCTGGGTGGTTCTGTCGGTTAAGCATATGACTTTGGCTCAGGTCATGATCTCACGGTTTGTGAGTTTGAGCCCCGCATTGGGCTCTGTGCTGACAGCTCAGAGCCTGGAGCCTGCTTCGATTCTGTGTCTCCCTCTCTGTCTGTCCACTCCCCTGGCTCACACTCTGTCTCTCTCTTCCTCAAAAATAAAATAAACATTTAAAAAAATAATAAATATTTTTAATGTTTATTTTATTTTTGAGAGTGAGAAAGACAGACCATAAGTGCGGGATTTTTTTTATCCACATAGAATAAATTCTATGAATTTATTTATTTAAATGTTCAGGATGGATGAATCCCAAGCAATACTAACATTTAAGTGGCAGATGGATTAATAAGCTTAGAGTGGCCATAGAGGTAGAAGAAAAACTATATGATAGTGCATTCAAGTTAAGGATGAAGCAGATAGCTTAAGGGAAGAAGCTGTAAGGGGATAAATGCTATTGAGGTGTCAATTCAAATGAAGTCTGGAAAATATGCAAGTTGGGTATAACATGCCAACTTATTTTGAGTTGTAATTTTAGAGATGTACATCAAAAACCTGATTGACACAATTTAAAGAATAAGTAAATGAGAAAATTTACAATAGTTGATTAAGCTTTTAAAAAGGTTGGATAGGGGCACCTGGGTGGCGCAGTCGGTTGAGCGTCCGACTTCAGCCAGGTCACGATCTCACGGTCCGTGAGTTCGAGCCCCGCGTCGGGCTCTGGGCTGATGGCTCAGAACCTGGAGCCTGTTTCCGATTCTGTGTCTCCCTCTCTCTCTGCCCCTCCCCCGCTCATGCTCTGTCTCTCTCTGTCCCAAAAATAAATAAACGTTGAAAAAAAAAAATTTAAAAAGGTTGGATAAGAAAGGAGAGGGGTGGAACATAAAGAAATTGGTAGCTAGAGGCACATAAGAAGGAATTCTTTAAGCATTTTTATAGGTTGTTGCGAGGAGACTGTGGAGAATTAGATTAAGGGTATGAGAAGAAGTTGGATAACTGGTGTGTAACCGACAGAATTTAAAACTGTGGCAGGGATTCTTGTCCTTTTGAAAGCAGCTTGGTCTGAAGTTTGTGAGAGGCAGAGCTAATGTATATGTTGAAATTCTTAGAATGTAGCAGGTTCCGAGCAGATTTTACATCCTATTTTTGTTCTTTAAAAAAAAATCTTTGAGAAAATAGTATCTTCAGAATATAATTTAGGAAACATAGAAGGATTTTTAGGCACCATTGAGAATCCCTGTTGAAGTTGGTTACCACAGATCTGTAGTTACATTAATTTGCTCATTGGGTAATATAGAGAAAGCACACGGTTGGAACGATTCTGGATTGCAGCTTTGCCAAGCCAGGTGTAAAGAGAAAGACAATGCAACAAGGTGGTCCTCGTAATTGGCACAAAAGTATTTATAATGAGGTCTGGTGAGGTACAAAAAGAAAGCAAATAAAAGAAAGAATTATGGTGATCAAGTTGAAAGTTCAAGGGAGTGTCAATTTTGGTGAGCTTGACTAGCAAATATTGTGGAAACAGCGGAGAGAGAGCAGACGTGGTGTCTCTGTTACCATCCTCTACTCCTTGTCCTTGTGCTTGACCACTCCTCTGTTTCCTTTTCAGGAATTTTTCTTCTGCCAGTCTTAGATATTGGTGCCCCATATGGTACTCAAGGCTCATCTTGAGTTTCTTTCCATATACTTAACTCTAGGAAAGATGCAATTACTATCTATATGCCGTTATTCCTAACAGTATCCTCAGCTCTCAGTTCTCTTTCCTTTACTGTACACTCATTTTCTACTTAACATTGCCACCCAGATGTCTCAAATTCAACCAGTCTAAAAGTGAACGTGCTATCCTCTGCTCCCAATCTTTTTCTTTTCCTGGGTTCCCTAGATGAGTAAAAAGTACTTGATAGAGACAGACTTGGGAGTATAACTCTTAACTACTGTTAATCACCGAAGTCTATTTAGTCTTAACTCATATATCTCAGGTGTTTTTCTGCTTTGCTTTATCCCTGCTTTCACTTCCCTTAAATATAATCATCTTAAATATAGTGTATCATCTCCAGTATAGTAGGCACCAGTGTCATATGTCTGGTCCAAATTGAGATGTGCTCCAAGTGTAAAATATATTCCAGATTTTGTATATTTCATATAAACAAAGAAAATAAAATATCACATTAACAATTTTTGATCATATAACAGAATTCTATTTTGAACATAGAAGATATGTTAAATTTAATGTATTATCAAAATTTAACTTATTTTTGCTTTTTAGAAACATGTGGCTGCTAAAAATTTGTAAATTATCTATGGTTCTCATCTTCATCTTACTCTTGTTGACTTGGACTACTGAGATATGAAATAGATCTCTGCCTCCAGTGTTGCCACCACCTCCAATCTCAAACCACCCTAATTTCATTCTGAACCACACTGCAACTCAAGTGATCCTGTTATCTGGTTCCAGCACTAACCAGGAGATCAGTGGATATTAGGAAAGGATGTAGAATGGCAGAGGCAGAGTTCAGAATGGTAGAGGCAGAATTTAATGTCCCTCAAAAGAACAGGTATTTATACTTGAAGAGAGAAGAGTGATGATCTCACAGCATTTGTAAGCTCTAAATTTACCTATCTCCTGACGTAGGGTTTATGATCTTTGAGAGAATAACCCTATTTTTGAGAAGAGTACAGGGAAGTACTGTCCTAGGGAAGGAATAGATCTGCCATATCTGTTATCTGAGGAAGTCAAGGAAAGTTTTCAGTGAAGATGTTTGAGATGCAGGGCAATTTGTTTATTGTGGAACAAGTTGAGGGCCATGGAGGAAATGTTTGAATGGGAGTAAGATCACAGGATCCATTAGCTAGCTGCAAGGTTTTCACAAGAGTCAGTCTAAAGAATTAATTGATAGGTTGGCACGTGAGGGAGAGATTGGGTAGTTTCCTGCCTGTCTGGAGTCAGTCAGGGCATGGATTGATAGGATTTTAGGTTAATAGACTGGCCAAAGTTATTAGTTATATTAAGAATAAGTTGAAAACACTTCATAACCAACTAGGAGAGAAGTTTTAAAAAAATGTCCAAAAAAAAGTTTTATAGTTCCACCATTGAGTAAGTAAATTTGTGGTATCATTAATGGAGATAGGAGACATGGGAGAAGAGAGAACCAGGTTACAACTTAATGTTTGTTATAAGTACTATTTTTTCAGCTAGAATTAACTGTGGGTAACTATACTAAACCTTCTAAACCATTTCTATAAAAGCCTCTTCCCAAAGGGGGAAAGATAATGTAAAGGAGGCACAATAACATAAAATCCAAAAGCTTGTTTTATAGCTTTATTAAATCACTGTGATAAGTAATTACTGGACTGTGGATACACTTAGTATATGAGATCTTTTTAAATTGTATTGACAATCAGGGATAATTGCAATTCAGTGTGAGTTTTGTTTTATACTAAAACTAAATGGTATTTTGTAGATTTTTATAAGGTTTCAAATCATTGCTTAAAGTGTTACTATGTATATATAAGCTTGTTTTTGTAATCTACACATTGATACTTTATAGGAAAGCATGGTGAGTACTTATTCAGAGGAATTGCTGGATATGTATTTGCTTTAGGATTATTAAAAGTTAAACATTTATTTTCTTTCCCTAGTCCAAACCCCTGATACCTCTTCAAAAAGAGACTGATTCAGAGACCCAGAAAATGGTGCTTACTAACTACATGTTCCCTCAGCAGCCAAGGACTGAGGATGGTAGGAGTTTAAAAATCTCTTTTCTTTTGGGGCACCTGGGTGGCTCAGTCTACTGAACGCCTGACTGTTGATTTCGGCTCAGGTCATGATCCCGGGGTGGTGGGGTTGAGCCCCAGGTTGGGCTTTGTGCTGAGGCTGGAGCCTGCTTGGGGGGGGGGGGTCTCGGTGTCTCTCTCTCTCTCTCTCTCTCTCTCTCTCTCTCTCTCTGTCCCTCCCCACCTCTCCTTCCCTCCCCCCTCCCCCTCCCTCCCCCCACTCCCTCCTTTCCCCCCCCCCACCCCCCCAGCCCTCTCCCTCTGCTTCTCTCCCTAGCTCACGTAGTCTCTCTGAAAATGAGAAAATAAGTATGTCGGGGCTATAGGTAGTTGAATTTGGAGGTACATGTAGACCATATGCTTCCTTAAATGATTTCTTGAAATTAAACAGTCAACTTCATTTATTATAGATCTCTCTATTCTTTGCTAAATGTCAGGAATGCATGTTAAATGTAATTAGGACTGTTGAACCAGGAACTGTTTCGTTCACTTGTTTTGTTGTAGACTAAATACTATCTTTCGATCTACATACCAGATAAGGATAATATGTAGAATTCTGCATAAAGTGTTGTTTCTAAGTTCTTAGGTTTTGCCTAGAAAGGGGAACATACCCTTTTCTATTGACCATACATGTTTTTCAACAGTTTTGGTATGAAAGCCTTTTAGACTAAGGAGCAGATTGGTTCCAATACATGTTGTTTTGGGGTGGTGGTAGAGTTCAGAGCTGATGGCCAAGAAAGAATTCTTAAAGACATCTTTGGTGCAAAAAGGTGATTTTATTAAAGCATGGAGACAGGACCCATGGACAGAAAAGCTGCACTGGGGTTGTGAGGAGTGACTGATTATATACCCTCAGGTTGGTGGGGGTTAGGGACAGTGGCAGTCTCTAAGGAATTTTGGAAACAAGGTTTGAGGACCTCTAGGGGCTAGGTGTTAGGAAAACATCATTTACATTTAGTAAGACCTTAGTCATGAGACCCTTCAAATGTATATCAGTGACCATATGCTTGGAGTATTATTGCCAACGTATACTTGGGGACTGAAGATAAAGGAGGTTTGCAAAGGAATTTTTAAGTGTTTAAGGAGACTCACAGGATCTCAGGGGTCAGGATGTTAGGCCAGGATTCCCTTTTGCCCCTAGCAAAGTGTCATCATTGAGGCAGCTGAGCTCGTAGATGAAGGTCAGTCTGCCTGTTTCATGGACTTGTCAGTGGGCTGTAGGTATTAAGGGAATTTAATTTTTCATTTGCCTTAGTTTTCCCACATCACCATGGCAAGCACTTAAACTCCTTTCCTTTGTTCTTGAGCACCTAGGAGTGTCTAAGAAATATCGCCCATACACCTGGGGATGGGGAGGGGTGCTAGCTTTGGCACCCCTTTGTAAAGCAAACTTGTACAAAGCAAACTTTGCACTCAGTTTGCCTTCTGGTCCCTCATCATGTGTGTAAAGTATATATTATGTTACACTTACTAATATAATTTTTATGGGGCGCCTGGGTGGCTCAGTCAGTTAAGTGTCCAACTTTGGCTCAGGTCATGATCTCACGGTTCATGGGTTCGAGCCCCGCACCAGGCTCTGTGCTGACAGCTCAGAGCCTGGACCCTGCTTTGGATTCTGTGTCTCCCTCTCACTCTGCTCCTCCCTCACGCTCTGTCTCTCTCTCTCTCAAAAATAAATAAACATTAAAAAAAATTTTTTTAAAGAATATTTTTATATGTATATTTTTCTGACAGCAGTGAAAATATTTATGGCTCAAAGTTATTTAGAAATTAACTCTTAATACATAAAAACACTGAAGAAAAAATCTAAATTGATCATTAATTTTAATTTATAAATATACCAGAGGCAAGTTAAATAAATTCTGGAGCTTCAGTTTCCTTACCTTGAAATAATGATAATAGTATCAGTTTTGCAGGGTTTTTGTACAGATGAGAAGCACTGAATGTAAAGTGCTTAGTTAGCACTATGGCAGAATCACATTGGTTATTATTATTCTTACATTGTTTTGGCAGGTTTAGCAAACAGTTATGAAATACTTAAATAGATTAAAAAGTAAAATCATTCAATTTCCATTATTAGTGATAAATAATTGGAGAACTCATTTATCTATGTTCATTATTTCTTGTTCTTTGCAGGAAGGAATAAAAGACTTGCTTTGATAAGTTATTTCATGGGAATATTAAATGAGGTTTATTTGGATAAAGCAAAACTATTTAGCTTTTGAATTGAATTAAAAGTTAAGACTTGTGAGATGTTAGATGTGAATAGTTTACTTCATTGGGAATCTATAATGCTTAGAGAATAAGTTTGTAAGCACAAGCTCTCTTCCATATATTTAAATCAACCCCTAATTTCCATATTTAGCAATATAATTTGGAAACATGTATCCATAATAAAATAATAGCATATTTAATTGTAGGCATTCGATGTTGAAGTATTATTTTATGCAAGTACTCTATATGTACATTAGAAGTTAATGAGTTCAGGGGCACCTGGATGTCTCAGTCGGTTCAAGTGTCTGATTTCAGCTCTGGTCATGATCTCATGGTTCATGGGTTCATTGGGCTCTGTGGCTGACAGCTCAAAGCTTGGAGCCTGCTTCAGATTCTGTGTCCCCCTCTCTCTCTGCCCCTCCCCCACTCACGCTCTTTCTCAAAAATAAATGTTTAAAAAAAATTATTTTTAAAGAAGTTCAAGGACACCTGGCTGGCTTAGTCAGTAGAGCATGCAACTCTTGATCTCAGGGTTGTGAATTTAGGCTCCACATTGGGCATAGAGATTACCAAAAAAAAGTAAAAAAAAAAAAAAAAAAAAAAAAAAAAAAAAAAAAAAAAGAAAGAAATTAAAAAATTCAAAATAGATATACCACTAACTCTGGCTTATGCCTGATTTTGCATTGTGGGGAATTATAGTGAATGTTTGGATACATCAGTAGGTGTTTTTTTCTTCGTTTGCCATAGTCACTGGAATTCATGTCTCAATTTCCAATTTTATCTCTGAAGTTGATTTCTGGATATTAGAAATTAGTAAGAGTGAGTATCGCTATAAATAGTATTACTGCCAGCCAGACATAATATATTCTAATAGTTGTTCTTTTATGTGGGAAGATAGAATGTTAATACTTAAAATATTTGTGAGGAAAAGGAAGAATAAATTCTTAGTGTAAGAAGAGACGTTAATGTCCTTCCTGTTGATGGGGCAGCAAATTATTTAAGTAAAGGACAATTTAATAAATATAGGCTTCATAGACCATAGGTTTCTGTGATAGCTGCTTGATGCTGCCTGTTTAGTGCAAAAAACAGTCACAGACAATATGTAAACAAATGAGCATAGGTGTGTTCTAATAAGATTTTATTTATGGACAGAGAAATTTATATTTCATGTAATTTTCATGTATTATGAAAAATTTTTTTACGTTTTGGGTTTTTTTCCCCCCAGTATTTAAAAATTTTAAAACTATTGTTAGGTTGTAGACTATACAAAAACAGAAAGTGGGCCAGATTTAATAGCTTTCTGTCCCTGGGGGCACCTGGGTGGCTCAGTCGACAAGCGACTTCAGCTCAGGTCATGATCTCATGGTCCATGAGTTTAAGCCCCGCATCGGGCTCTGTGCTGTCAATTCAGAGCCTGGAGCTTGCTTCAGATTCTGTCTCCCTCTCTCTCTGCCCCTCCCCTACTCACTCTCTGTCTCTATCAAAAAATGAATAAACGGTTAAAAAAAAAAAAGCTTAATAGCTTTCTGTCCCTGTTTTAAACGATAGGAACAACACATTGGGAAAATTTGTTTTTATTCTCATTTGCTACTTTTACTTTAGAAAAATAATAAAAACTGGTAATTATTAAAAATCAAATACAGATATTATTCTGAAGGAAGATTCTCAACAAAATTATTTTTTCCTTTGTGAAGAAACCAAGTCTGTAAAGGACATATTTAATCTTTGATATTATTATATTCATGTGGTAGTAGTGCTTTCCCTCTTTGCTTTTGTCACTGCCATATAGAAACCTGAGAATGTTTTATTTTGCTTTCATTTTAACGCACACTCAAATAACCAAACATAATTCCAACAATGAATAAAACTACTCAACAGCTTATATCTTTTTATTTGAATAATAAACTAAAGTATTAAATACATAATGTGAGATATTGTTGAAGACCCCCTTCCAGGGAACAACCAGATAAATATCTTTTGTCATAACACTTTTTGTTCCAGTCAGAGTGATTGACACACTGTGGCCCATGGGCCATGTCTGGCCTGCTACCTGTTTTTGTGTGGCCCACAAGGTAAGAATAGTTTTTACAGGTGACTCTTTGCATCAGTTTGATGATAGCCAGCACCAGTTAAGCAAAATGTTACTCCTAACAGCGAGACCTTCAGTCTTCTCATTGGTAGAACTATAATACAATAATGGTACTCAGTTATTAGTACATATATCTTAAATTTGTCAGAAATCTTGTGGAAATTTGATTTCTGTCGTAAGCACCTACCATAGTGTCTTCACATTGGTCTCTGGGCTCACAAAGCTAACCATATTTATTATCTGACCACTTAACAGAAGTTTGGTGACTGCTGCTTAGAACTGTTCTAATCATGGGTGTACTCATGCTTTGATTTCTCTTATTGTCTTCTGTTTTCATGATTCAGATTTACCTGGCCTTCTATCATTTCTGTCATTTCAATTTATCCTCTTACTGTTTCTTTTTAAAAGAGGTCATAGTTCAGTTAAGAAATTTATTTCTGATACAAAGAGTAGAAGTAGCAAAATAAAATCTTGCCATTTTGAATTTTTGATTTGAGAGATGTGTTTTAGAATGGAAGAGTCTTAAAAGGATAGGTCTGAGATACACTTAGAATGTTTAAGTCCTCATAGAGTTTACGTGTTTCTTAAAGTATTTCCATATAGCACTGCAACATACTGCACTTACAATACCAAATCAGCAACTACATTGACATGGCCAACTGGGTGGATTTCTTTTCAAATGCAGTAAAAGCTTTTCCCTTTATGACTTTGCCTCAAAGAAATAAACAAGTCAGAAAACACAGTGTTCTTGACTTGGAGTTTTATATACTTTAAGAGGAATAGATGCTTTGTTCACATTTAATTCATTCAATTTTTTTTTTTGATGTTTATTTATTTTTGAGAGAGACAGAGACAGAATGTGAGTGGGTTAGGGGCAGAGAGAGAGGGAGAAACAGAATCCCAGGGAAGCTCCAGGCTCTGAACTGTCAGCACAGAGCCCCAAGCGGGACTCCAACTCACAAGCTGTGAGATCATGACCTGAGCTGAAGTCGGACGCTCAACCGACTGAGCCACCCAGGTGCCCCAAATTCATTCAATTTTTATTGAACACCTGTGTTAGATCTAAGCAGTGTGTTAAATCTGAATATTTAAAAAGAAAAATCCATGCTTTCAAGAAGCTCATGTTCTGGGGCACCTGGCTGGCTCAGTTGGTAGAGCACACAACTCTTGATCTCAGGGTTGTGAGTTCAAGCTCCATAATGGGTGTACAGATTACTTAAAAATAAAATCTTTAAAAAAAAAAAAAGAAGCTCATGTTGTAGAGGGGGATAATGATGGGTGAATTTGAAAGAGAAGGCCTGGTATTTTGGGCCTACTTAGAGGAATCATTGTTGAATGGGAAGTATGCATCCATATAACAGTTTGTAACTGGGGGAAGCAGGTTGTTGCAGGTGTGGGGGCATTTCTCAGTTTGAGGATTTTGATTGCTTTTCTTTACTCACTGATCTCAAAGAAAAAATTGCCTCTAGAGGTTGAGGGAAGGACCTTTGAGGTAAGTGACTTATAGTGGGAGAAAAGACCAACTAGAAATAAATAGGATTCCTGGGCGGCACTGAAGATGGAGCAAAGATGAGGGGATACCATAAGTATGTAATGGTTCTAAACAACAAGGTGATGTCACTCTTCTCCGGTAGACGTCAGCAGTCCAAAACAAAGAAGGTGATTGAAGTAACACATTATGGGTTTTGTTGAATAGGTATGACCTAAGGAAAAGGGGCAAGAAATGTGAGAGTGGTTAAAATAATATATCATGAAATCTAAGCTGGATAGAAAAGAAAGTAAAACCTAGAGTGATTTTACAGGGAGAATAAGAAATGAGAATAAAGAACTCAAAGTTTATGAACAATAATAGGGAAGTGAATGATTTGAAAGGACAAGTGTGTAGTGGTCAAGGAGGAGGAAGAGTTACAGAAGCCTAGGTCTTGAGTGTGACCATGGTTAGGAATCACATTGGTGAAATGCAGGTGGATACTGGAATGAGGAAATTGAGGAACTATGAAATTGTAGTGTTGAAGTGGGGAGGGGGGTGGTCTTCACACGTTATCATTCAGGATATTGGCAGGTTTTAAGTGGAGAGAAAGACTGTAGGCAACCACTAGAATCTTTCATGAATATGCCAGGGTGATCAGTCTTAGTGGCTAAAATACAGAGAAAGTGATAGTATCACCTGATACCCTGAATCTTAAAAGATGTGAGATTTATACTAAAGGGTAGAAAGTGTAAGTGACCAGAAGTTGGCAAGAATGAAAGGCATGGTGAAAGTTACTTAAGGTTCTGAAAAAGTTCTAGCGTAAGATTACTTTGGCATGATGTAAAAACAGTTAAGGGATTTCTGGCCTAGGCTGGTGATTTAAATTACTGCCTGGAAGTAGGTTGTTGCAGACTGCTTGGGTTGGCTTACCTTCCCAAGTCTACAACAGAAATCTATAGATATTCCTAGGAATTTGAATCACATTCCTCAAACAAACAAAAACTAACTTTCTGATTCATTAGCTGTTGAGCAATGCCACAAAGTAATTAAAGAAAAAATTCTCTGGCACAAAAACAGACACATAGACCAATGGAATAGAATAGAAACCCCAGAACTAGACCCACAAACGTATGGCCAACTCATCTTTGACAAAGCAGGAAAGAACATCCAATGGAAAAAAGACAGTCTCTTTAACAAATGGTGCTGGGAGAACTGGACAGCAACATGCAGAAGGTTGAAACTAGACCACTTTCTCACACCATTCACAAAAATAAACTCAAAATGGGTAAAGGACCTAAATGTGAGACAGGAAACCATCAAAACCTTAGAGGAGAAAGCAGGAAAAGACCTCTCTGACCTCAGCCGTAGCAATCTCTTACTCGACACATCCCCAAAGGCAAGGGAATTAAAAGCAAAAGTGAAATCCTGGGACCTTATGAAGATAAAAAGCTTCTGCACAGCAAAGGAAACAACCAACAAAACTAAAAGGCAACCAACTGAATTGGAAAAGATATTTGCAAATGACATATCGGACAAAGGGCTAGTATCCAAAATCTATAAAGAGCTCACCAAACTCCACACCCGAGAAACAAATAACCCAGTGAAGAAATGGGCAGAAAACATGAATAGACACTTCTCTAAAGAAGACATCCGGACGGCCAACAGGCACATGAAAAGATATTCAACGTCGCTCCTTATCAGGGAAATACAAATCAAAACCACACTCAGATATCACCTCACGCCAGTCAGAGTGGCCAAAATGAACAAATCAGGAGACTATAGATGCTGGAGAGGATGTGGAGAAACGGGAACCCTCTTGCACTGTTGGTGAGAATGCAAATTGGTGCAGCCGCTCTGGAAAGCAGTGTGGAGGTTCCTCAGAAAATTAAAAATAGACCTACCTTATGACCCAGCAATAGCACTGCTAGGAATTTACCCAAGGGATACAGGAGTACTGATGCATAGGGGCACTTGTACCCCAATGTTCATAGCAGCACTCTCAACAATAGCCAAATTATGGAAAGAGCCTAAATGTCCATCAACTGATGAATGGATAAAGAAATTGTGGTTTATATACACAATGGAATACTACGTGGCAATGAGAAAAAATGAAATATGGCCTTTTGTAGCAACGTGGATGGAACTGGAGAGCGTGATGCTAAGTGAAATAAGCCATACAGAGAAAGACAGATATCATATGGTTTCACTCTTATGTGGATCCTGAGAAACTTAACAGAAACCCATGGGAGAGGGGAAGGAAAAAAAAAAAAAAGAGGTTAGAGTGGGAGAGAGCCAAAGCATAAGAGACTCTTAAAAACTGAGAACAAACTGAGGGTTGATGGGGGGTGGGAGGGAGGGGAGGGTGGGTGATGGGTACTGAGGGGGGCACCTTTTGGGATGAGCACTGGGTGTTGTATGGAAACCGATTTGACAATAAATTTCATATATTAAAAAAAAAAAAAATTCTCGAACCAGGTAATGAAAACAAGGAAAAGCTGAAGACAAAAACTCGATTCCAATTGTTCATATTTGGTTTTGTGGTATTTAGTTTGGATATGAAATTAAAGTATGGTAAGAAGCCCAAAATAAGGACTAAAAATTAACAGTGTTTATGCTACTTTTGCATAAGTGTTCAAACTGACCACATATGGGTATTCCAGGAATTTCGTTTTTTTCTGTTCGCTAATTTTAGGTGCTTTTAATTCCTTTTGAGTAGGTATAGTCATTTTCTTTTAATTGGCAGAAAACAATTTGTGATTTGATCTTGTATTGCACAAACTTCTGTATGGTGATATATAATAGACAAATGGATTAATTTTTAAGCCTTAGATCTGTCTTAGTTGCCTAATTGAAAAACTGTAACAGCTGTTAAATCTTTACCTTTAATTGTATGTTGCATAGGAGGATATATAGTGTTGAGTTTATATTAGATTTTTAATTTTCCTTGCATTTTGATATAGAAAATATCTTGTAAGCACTTTACTTAAGTAAAGCTATATAAAATATCATGTTTAATGCAAGGATGTAATTACAAGGCTTCAGGATAATCTTTTTTAACTCAAAATAACTCACTTTGTCTTCACCTTCCTTTCCCCCATACATAATGAACAATATTGGAATTGGGAAGATTATTCTGAATGCAAAAACTTGGATGAAATAATTTATATATTACCATGTGGTATATGTATTGCTGAAGTGAGCACTGTTACCATGCTGTTTTTTGTAGGAAACTGCACACAGTCACCTTTCTACCCTGTTGTAATTGTTAGATTCTTATCAGGAACCCTTCTGGTAACAAGACACATTACCTTTAAGGAAGAAAAGATACATGATGAATATTGTAAAGAAATACTAGAATCGCAGCCTACTTCTTAATGTCGCATTTAATGCTGGTGGCGTTGACCAGTCTTAACTTAATGAATGTCATTCCTAAAGAAAGTTATAAACAAGTAGTAGCTTTTCATAATACTGTAAAATATAGTGGATTTTGTTTTTGTTTTTTGTTTGTTTTCCTCTAGTTATGTTCATATCAGATAATGAAAGTTTTAATCCTTCATTGTGGGAGGAACAGAGGAAACAGCGTGCTCAAGTGGCGTTTGATTGTGATGAAGACAAAGATGAAAGGGAAGCACCTCCCCGGGTGAGTCCTGAAGAGAAAAACCTGATTGTTTTTCCCTCTTCCCTTTTTTTAATGATTTATTATTATTTACTTACATTCTAGAGGTAAAGAATTCTGTTTTGAACAATTTTTTCTTTATGAGATTGAAAGTGTGGCAGTGACAAGTAGTGAATAATACGTTTCCAAGTTACTCATGAATGTAATTATTTTTACCTTATGTAAACTAGCTGAATCCCAGAAAGTGACATTAGGCTGACTTTGGAAGTACTTGGTTCTTGGCATATAAGATGTATATAATTGTAGGAGGTTTATATATGTCTGGGTAAATACCAGAAAACAACTGTTTGAAAGCCTAGCGATGGTATTGGCAATATCCACACCATAAATCTTAAAATGGAATATATTTAAGTCTGCTAAAAAAAAGTTTCAAAACATTAGTTAAACCTGTAACTATAAATTCTTTTACTATTGATAAAACCATGCTTCTATTGTGTCTAAAATGCTTTCAATGGCCTATCCTCTGTTTTTAAAGCTACCCCAGGAGCCAGATAACCAATGTAATTAAGATGCATTGTAGATTAAATTTTGAGGTTGATGTTAAAATATTTATCCATATTTCAAATTTCATTTATTTTATTTCCCTAGGAGGGAAATTTAAAGAGATATCCAACACCATACCCAGATGAGCTTAAGAATATGGTCAAAACTGTTCAAACCATTGTACATAGATTAAAAGATGAAGAGACTTATGAAGATTCTGGAAAAGATTTGAAACCACATGAAGATCAGCAAGTTGTAAATAATGATATGGGTGTGAAGGTTAGAAAACTCATTTTAATTTTTTTTTTTTTAATTTGTTTTTAGAGATAGAACAGGAGCAGGGGAGAGGGGAAGAAGGAGGGAGAAAGAATCCTCAACAGGCTCCACGCTCAGTACAGAGCCTGACATGGGGCTCAGTCCCACGACCCCAGGATCATGACCTGACTTGAAACCAAGAGTCTGACCCTCGACCAACTGAGCCACCTAGGCACCCCAGAAAACTCATTTTAAAGAAATTGACTAGGGGCACCTGGGTGGTTCATTCAGTCGAGCGGCTGACTCTTGATTTCAGCTCAGGGTCGTCATCTCAGATCATGGGATTGAACCCCATGTCGGGCTCTACACTGAAAACACAGAGCCTACTTGGGATTCTCTCTCTCCCTTTCTCTCTCTGCCTCTCCCCTGCTCTCATTCTCTCTCTCCCTCTCTCTTTTTCTCTTTCAAGATAAGTAAGTAAACTGAAAAAAAAATTAAAAATAAAAGAATTGACTAAAACTTATTTCAAGCACTTTAAAACTTTAATAATTTATATAATGATTCTTTTTGTATATGCTATAATGTCCTCCCAGATTTAGGCTGTTCCCGGCTATTTGAAGTGAGAGCTGGAATAATTAGCAAACTCTCTAATTGCTATTCTTACCACTTCAGTATGGTTGTAGGCTTTCCAGATGGGCAGGATAGCATCAACATAACTTTTAAAAAATCTTGTCTGAATAAAAAATAAGATAACGAATATCCTTAAATTTATTGTTATGGAAATACTGTTTTTCCCCTGAGAACATTGACCCACCCTACCCAATTCTAATTTTAAATGTAATTGCTATGACAGACCATGGTACTTTCCTTGGGATGTTTCAGAAACCTAGACAAATCCTTAAAGTGTGTGTTCCTTTAATGGGCTTTTCTTTCCCACATTATATCACAGAAACAAAAGTTTTACCACATCACTAGAGTTGCTATATATTCTACATTCAGCAGAAAACAATCCAACCATCTTGATTTTGACCTTGCTGAGCTAAATGACTCACTCATGAACACCAGCTTTGCAGCCTTTGAGATGAAATGTAGCCTCAGCTAAATTGTAGAGTTTAATGTGGTTCATGAAACTTTGGGGACCCCCTGCTCCCCGAATGCATATTTATCTGTGAGTGCTGCAGATTTCCATCTTTAAAGTTTCCTTGATTTATTCAGAATAGGAAGATGTTAAAATATTTATTTTTTTAATAATCTCTATGCCCACTGTGTATCTCACACCCACAATCCCAAGATCAAGAGTCACACTCTCTTCCTACTTAGCCAGCCAGGAGCTCCTACTTTTAAGTTCTAATCTGAACTGTAGTAAAAAAATAGATACAAAGCTTTAAGGAATATGAATTCTTTATCTTTTCTTTTACTTAGACTTCAGAAAGTACCACTCCAGTGAGAATCAAAGCTGATGAAAGAGAAAAGTATATGATAGGAAACTCTCCACAGAAGACCAGTGAATCTGAAGCTGAGATTAGTCCTGGAAGTCTACCAGTGACTGCAAACACGAAAGCTTCTGAGAACTTGAAGCATATCGTTAATCATGATGATGTTTTTGAGGTATGGCTTTGTGATTATTCTCTGGAACAATTAGTTGTTAACAACTGTAAGAATTTAGTATTTCATTGTTGCTAACTAAAGGTAGAAGAAAACTGATACTGAAAACAAAATATGCTAACTCATTTGCCATAAAGAAATCTCATGATGTGTGCTATAGTATCTCTCATTTATCACTTTGAACTTAAAATTTTCTACCTGCATTGCACTCAGATGTTTACTATGTAAATTAGATCGTGGTGGTTCTATTCTAATTCTTTAAATACATAATAGCAGTTGCTTAACAATGAAACTTAACAATGAAAAGGTTACCATTGGTGTATTTAAATTATTTCACTCGTTAAGCATTTATCATTGCTTAATTGTGAAGTATTTTTTTTCTTGAATGTCTGCGATTTTTAAAATTTCAGTATAGTTAGCATACAGTGTTATATTAGCTAAGGGTGTACAATATAAAAAAAAATTTTTTTTTTAAATAAAAGGGACCCGGGGCACCTGTGTGGCTTAGTCAGTTGAGCGTCCGACTCTTAATTTCGACTCAGGTTATGATCTCACACTTCATGTGTTCAAGCCTCACATCGGGCTCTGCGCTGCAGCATAAAGTCTGCTTGGGATTCTCTCTCTCCCTCTCTCTTTCTAACCCTCCCCTGCTTGCACTCTCTCTCTCAAATGAATATTTTAAAAAGATAAAAGAGGGGCGCCTGGATGGCTCAGTCAGGCATCGGACTTCGGCTTAAATCATGATCTCACGATTCGTGGGTTCAAGCCCCACATCGGGCTCTGTGCCTGACAGCTTGGAGCCTGCTTTGGATTCTGTGTCTCCCTCTCTCTGTTCCTCCCCTGCTCGCTCGCTCTCTCTCTCTCTCTCTCTCTCTCTCAAAAATAAAGATTTAAAAAAAATTTTTTTAAGATGAAAGAGACTAATATAAAAAAAATAAAGTGTACAATATGGTGATTCAAAACTTCCATACACTATCTGGTGCTCATTATAACAAGTGCTCTCCTTAATCCCCATCACGTATTTCACCCATCCCTCCTTTGACCTCCCTTCTGGTAACCATCAGTTTGTTCTCTGTAGTTGAGAGTCTGATTCTCAATTTGTTTCTTTTTTTTCCTTTGTTCTGTTTCTTAAATTCCATTTATGAGTGAAGTCATATGATATTTGTCTTTCTCTGACTTATTTCACTTAAAATTAATACTCTCTAGGTCCATCCGTGTTGTTGCAAATAGCAAGATCTCTTTCTTTTTTCTGTCTAATAGTCTGTTGTGTGTATATCTACTTCTTTATCCATTCATCTATCTACAGACACTTGGGCTACTTCCATATTTTGGCTATTATAAATAATGCCAAAAAACATAGGGGTGTATATATCTTTTCAAATTAGTGTTCTCATAGTCTTTGGGTAAATACCCAGTAGTGAAATTACTGGATCATATAGTAATTCTATTTTTAATTTTGGGAGGGAACTTCCATATTGTTCTCCACAGTGACTATCAGTTTGCACTCCCAACAGCAGTGCAAGAGGGTTCCTTTTTCTCCCCATCCTCACCAATACTTGTTGTTTCTTGCTTTTGATTTTAGCCATTCTGACAGGTGTGGTGATACTCCATTGTGGTTTTGATTTGCATTTCCCTGATGAAGAGTGATATTGAGCATCTTTTCATGTGTCTGTTGGCCATCTGTATGACCTCTTTCAAGAAATGTCTTTTAATGTTGTCTGCCCATTTTTTTTAATGTTTTTTTTTTTTTTAATGTTTATTTATCTTTGGGAGAGAGAGAGACAGTACGAGTAGGGGATGAACAGAGAGAAAGGGAGACACAGAATCCTAAGCAGGTTCCAGGCTCTCAGTTGTCAGCACAGAGCCCGATGCAGGGCTTGAACTCATGAACCACAAGATCATAACCTGAGCCAAAGTCACACGCTTAACCGACTGAGCCAAGCAGGCGCCCCCTCTGCCCATTTTTTAATCGGATTATTTGGGGGTTTTTTGGTGTCGTGTACATTTTTATATATTTTGGATACTAACCTTTTATCAGATGTTCATTTGCAAATATCTTCTTTCATTCAGTAGGTTGTCTTTTAGTTTTATTATTTGCTTTGCAGAAGCTTTTTATTTTGATGTAGTCCTAATGGTTTATTTTTGCTTTTGTTTCTCTTGCCTCCAGAGACATTATCTAGAAAAATGTTGCTATGGCCAATCTCAGAGAAATTACTTCCTTTGTTCTCTCCTAGGATTTCTCACATTTAGGTCCTTAATCCATTTTGAGTTTATTTCTGTGTATGGTTTAAGGAAGTGATCCAGTGTCATTGTTTTGCATGTTGAAGTCTACTTTTCCCAACACCATTTGTTCAAGAGACATTCTTTTTCCCATTGGATATTCTTTCTTGCTTTGTTGAGGATTAATTGACTATATGACTGGGTTTATTGCTGGGTTCTTTTCTCTTCCGTTGATCTATGTTTCTGTTTTTGTGCCAATATCATACTGTTTTGATTACTGCAGCTTTGTGGTATATCTTGAATTCTGGGATTATTCTACTTCCAGTTTTGTTCTTCTTTATTTTATTTTGATTGCTTTGTTTTAAGTAGGTCCCATGTCCAGCATGGGGCTTGCATTCCCAACCCTGAGATCAGGAGTCACATGCTCTATCACCTGAGTCAGCCAGGTGCCCCCATTCTTCTTTTTCAAGATTGCTTTGGCTACTTTGGGGTCTTTGAGGGTTCCATACAAATTTTAGGATTATTTGTTCTAGTTCTTTATAAACTGCTATTAGTATTTTGATATTGATTACATTAAATCTATAGACTGCTTTGGGTACCGTGGACATTTTAACAATATTTGTCCTTCCAATCCATGAGCATGGAATATCTTTCCATTTGTTTGTGTCATCTTCAATTTCTTTCATCAGTGTTTTGCAGTTTTTAGAGTTAACCTCCTTGGTTAAGTTTATTCTTAGGTATTTTATTATTTTTGGAGCAATTGTAAGTGGGATTATTTTCTTAATTTCTCTTTCTACTTCATTTTTAGTGTATAGAAATGCAATGGATTTCTGTATATTGATTTTATATCCTGTGGCTTTCTGAATTCATTTATCAGTTCTAGTAATTTTTTGGTGGCGTTTGAGACTTTAAAGAGTCTTCTGGTGGATCAATAAAAGCTGTGACTTTTTTTTTTAACAGCTTGATTGAGGTATAACTCACATACTATATAATTCACCCATTTAAATACAGGGTACTATTCAGTGACTATTGGTATACTAGAAGTTGTCCATCCTTCACTACATTACTTGTAGAACATTTGTTACCCCAGAAAGAAATCCAATACTTCTTAGCCATTTCCCCACAACTTCTCTGTACCCCTGAGTCCTAGACATCTTATCTACTTTATCTGCCTCTGTAGATTTGACTGTTGTTGGCATTTTATATTAATGATGTAATCATATGATAGCTGGTCTTTTGTAACTTTTCTTTAACTTAGTATTTTAGATTATCCATATTATAACATGTATCAATACTGTTTTATTGTATTGGTTCATTTTTTTATGTATCAGTTCACTTTTATGTCAGTAATACTCCATTGTAATTGTTACCAATGGATATTTTGGTTATTTCCACATTTTGGCAATAGTGCATAAAGCTATTGTGAATATTTGTGTACAAATTTTTGTGTCGGTATATATTTTCTTTTTTGTTAGATATATGCCTAAGAGTAGAATTGTTGAATCGTATGGTTACTCTGTGTTTACCCGTGTGAGAAACTGCCAGTTTTTCATAAGCGGCCACACCTTTTGTTTGTTTGCATTCCCCTCATATGCTGGTGGAAGTCATGTAAAACAGTAAAGCTCTAACTTTACAAAATAAAATTCTGGAGGGTTTTTGATTTATAGCTACACTGTCCACTATGTATCCACTAGTTATAAGTGGCTATTTATTTTTATTTTTTTTTAAAACGTTTTTATTTTATTTTTGAGACAGAGAGAGACAGAGCATGAATGGGGGAGGGTCACAGAGAGAGGGAGACACAGAATCTGAGACAGGCTCCAGGCTCTGAGCTGTCAGCACAGAGCCCGACGCGAGGCTCGAACTCACGGACTGTGAGATCATGACCTGAGCCGAAGTCGGACCCTCAACCGACCAAACCACCCAGGCGCCCCTATAAGAGGCTATTTTTTTTTTTTTTAATTTTTTTTCAACGTTTTTTATTTATTTTTGGGACAGAGAGAGACAGAGCATGAACGGGGGAGGGGCAGAGAGAGAGAGGGAGACACAGAGTCGGAAACAGGCTCCAGGCTCCGAGCCATTAGCCCAGAGCCTGACACGGGGCTCGAACTCACGGACCGCGAGATCGTGACCTGGCTGAAGCCGGACACTCAACCGACTGCGCCACCCAGGCGCCCCTATAAGTGGCTATTTAAATTTAAGTAAATAAAGAACTTTGCTTCTTAGTTTTACTAGCCTACATTTTAAGTGGTCAATAGCCACATGTCTAGCTAGTTAGTGTTTACCAAGTTGAACTGCACAGATAGAGCATTTCTGTCATTATAGAAAGTTCTGTTGGAGAATAGTATACAAATAGTGATACTGTGGATTTATAATAGCCTCTTTATTACTGAAAATTTAAATGCATTCAAAGCACATCTGTCTTCAGGGTTATCCTTTGAGCTAGTATTTACTACAAGAAAGAAACTTCGTGGTTTGTAAATGTATTTTGAATGGATCACATCTTTCAGTACACTTATTATATACATTGAACCTAATATAACAAAGTCTGTGAAAAGGTTATAAGGTTTGTCCCAGTGTACTTAATACTTCATTTAGTATAATTCTGTGTGTGAGGCATTGTGTTTGGAGCTTTGGTGGCAGAATGGATAAATGGGTATAGAGAATATAATTAGGGTTAGACAATGCTGAGTGTATAAGAAAAATACTAAGTAATAAAAATATTAAGTGCTACATAAATTTAGAAAAGAGATACTTTCTGGCTAGGAACAACCAAGAATGCTTTAGGGTGAAGGAAGCATTTGACCTATACCTTGGAATAGTTCATCTAACAGAAATAGGAGAACTGAATAAAGTATGAAAGGAATAATGGTAGCATAAGAGTGGTGTTTGAGAAATATAGAAAAGAACATGTTTCATCTAGCTGAGCATATCAGGGTGGTGGAATGAAACAAAATTAGTACAGTAGATTGGGTCCTGATGATGAGGCTCTTGAAAGCCATGCTATGAATTGTTGTATAGTCTTTGAGGAGTCATGAAGGCCTTTTAGCAGAGCATTACTTGTGATAGAGCTATGTATTAGGGTTATCTGGCAACAGCTACTGAATTCTCCCAAGTTTGAGGGCTTTTTGAATAATAATAGTAGACAATGTGGACTGGAACTTAGTTGTCCAAATGTAAGAGATTTAGTATGGAAGTATTCCTGACTGTAAGGAATGGGGGAGAGGGGACAGTCACATAACCATGTTTGAATGGATGATGGTGTCATCAACTGAAGTGGGGTGTTAAAAGAATAAACAGGCTTAGAAGGTCTAGTTTGTTTTTGGATATGTGGAATTTGAACACTTAACAGGTATCTTTAGCTTAGAAGAGAAACGAAAACGGGATTATAAATCAAATTATCTACATTACACATAATCATTGAAGAAAATGTAATATCCAAGGGGAAAGAGTAAGAAAGGCAAAAATAAATGCTAACTGCAGGAGGATTCATTGATTTGAGCACAAAAGACAGAAAGGTAGGAGGACATCTAGGAGGCTACAGCTCCCAGACACCCGTGTAGTATAATTCATGAAGAAGGAAGTCTGCTCAGCAGTTGAAAGTACTGCCCATGTCAAAGATTAGGACAGACCATTTGCCCTTCTTTCTTTTGCTCTCTCATTTTTTGCATTCATTTTATCATTAAGTCCTGTTAGTGCCAAAATTTCTTTCAAATTCTTTATTTCTTTATCAGCAGTCATCACTGCCATTGGCTAAGGACAGATAAAGCTTTTTCATTAGGACTATTAGGATAGCTAGATCCCTTTCTGCCGGTTTCTTTCTCTTCCCATATATTCTTAATACCAGAGTTACCATTTTATTTTTGTATTTTTTAAATGTTTATATATTTTTGAGAGATACAGCATGAGTGGGGGAGGGGCAGAGAGAGAGACAGAATCCAACGCAGGCTCCAGGTTCTGAGCTCTGAGCTGTCAGCACAGAGCCCAAACCTTGACACAGGGCTTGAACCCACGAACTGTGGGATCATGACTTGAGCCGAAGTCAGATGCCCAACTGGCTGAGCCACCCAGGTGCCCCCAGAGTTATCATTTTAAAAGATAATCTCATGTTGCGAGTTCCTGGCTTGGCAACGTCCAATAATGACCAACACATAATTTCCTACTCAGTCCAACCTAACTTTTCTGTCTCCTGCCAGTTATCTGAGCTCCAACTACATGGAGTTGACATGCTTTACATACCTTCTCTTATTTCCATGCTTTCCTCTGTTCAGAATGTCATTCCTGTCTTACTTCACCCTTCACTTCTCTTACTTCCACTTTTACTTTGTCTGACTATTCTAATTAGAAGTCTTTTTCCATTGTAGTACAGTCCTACAAATGGGATTTGGCAAACTATGTATGGCCTGTGGCCTATATCTGGCCCACTGCCTGTCTTTTATATGGCTTGCAAGCTAAGAACAGCTTTTATGTTATTAAAGGGTTGAATAAAAATCAAAAGAATATTTCACAACATGTGAAAAATTAGGTGAAATTCAGTTTTTCTGGCACATAGCCACAGTCATTTGTTTACATGTTGTCTGTGGCAAAGTTGTGCTACAGTGACAGAGTTGGGTAGTTGAAGAGACCTTTAGGGCCCTTGAAGTGTAACATATTTATGATCTGGCATTTTTACTGAAATAGTTTGCTGACCCTAGTCCATGTCTTTATTATGTCACTTGTGAGTACCTAAAAGTCTTAGCACTTTTAACAGAACAGTTTTTAAGAATTTTTGTTTATTTTCATCCTTAACTATGAATAATTTAACGTGCAAAAGATTTGTTTTTATATAGAGAGTATGCGCATTGTTAAAATTTTTGTATAAATGTTTGTTCACTACCAGGTCCTCCTCCCTCCCCTGCACCCCCTTTCACTTAGTAGCACTCAGTGGCAGATAATCTGGGATAGTTGCCAAATATTAGAGAAAAATTCATGGAGATTAATAAAAAATTCTGTCTTCAAATTGGGCAAAAATTGCCATGAATTCATTTTAATAGAAGAATGCCTCAGTCCTTCTGATTCCTTGGAACCTGATAATTTTAGAATAAATTTGAGAAATTCAGAAGGGACTTTTTTTGGAGCACCTTCGCTAAACAAGTTTTTCTAAGACAGGGATTATGTTTTATTCATTTTTGTATTTGTAGCACTTGACATAGTAACAGCACATAGTAATCATTAATACACCTGAATTAAGGCCTACCACAGAATTTTATCCCATAGCCATTCGACATATTGTTAATAATTACCATAGTTTTATTGCCATATCTTGAAAAATTTAAGTCATATACTAGTTTTAGTCAATATTACCATAAAAAAGTTTCATCCATGTTCTAAATATTCTTTTCTCTTTGAAGTTCTTATGAGTTAATATGTATTCATTTAAAGAAACCAAAATTTATTTAAATATTTTCTTTCTTTTTTCTTTACATTAGGAATCTGAAGAACTTTCTTCTGATGAAGAGATGAAAATGGCAGAGATGCGACCACCGTTAATTGAAAGCTCTATTAACCAGCCAAAAGTTGTAGCTCTTAGTAATAACAAAAAAGGTTAGATGTTGAAAGCACTAGGAATAGAAATGGGCTGGATTTATCAAATATATAAATTTTTTTGAAATAAATTTCACTAAATATCATTATGTTACTTAAAACACTTTTTAGAAACAATTTTTAAAACATGCTTTTTTAAAAGTTCTGTTCCTCATCTTCCTAGTTCTTAAAGAAGAATATTGTTAGATTTTTTTTCTCTTCCCTCATACAAGTTTACTTATAAGGTCATGGGCTTCACAGGCACACAAAACTGGATTATGATTCCATTTCTGCCACTTACTTACCATGTAATCCTTGAGCTACTTAATTCTATCCATATGAAGTTACCTGACTTGACATATGCTGAGGCTAATGAAGGACTTTATGAGTATCAGATGTACTAGATTATTCATTGTACTCAGATCTAGCTCTGTATCTGATGTAGAATAGCTGCTTATTGTTGTTTTTCTGTCCTAGAACTCTTTTTTACACCATTCCCACACCCTAGCCATTTTTCACGTAACATAGAATCTCAGGCCCTTCTTAGAAATGAAAGGGAATTTGAAGGGTATCTATCCTTTCCTTTCATCCTTGTCTCACTCCTCCCCATAAGTGCCTGAACTGGTCTGTAGTATCTCTACCAAATATTTATCCAGCCTTTGCCTTTATGGCATTAATGAAACTTACTATCCAGCTGGCCCTTAGATAGTTTAGGTTTCATGATAATAGTGGTAGTGATATTTGAGTACTTACTAGTTGCTGCTTATTACTATGCTAAATATTTTACATATTACTTTCTAACTGTCACAATGAGGTAGAAGAAGAGGAATATGTCTAGGAAAGAACTTACCTGCCATCTTGTTTAACGATATTTTAAAAATTAAAAACCCAGCACCCAAATACCTTAAAATTGAAGATCCTGAGCCCTATGTACTATTACTGCCAACTGTAAACACAAATTCAGACTAATTGAACTGTGTTCCTTTTGGAACAAAAAAAATATTTTTAATTCATACAATCTCCTATTTCTGTGTCTATATATACAGTTTCTATGATTTGGGTAGAATTACATTAGTTAAAAACAGCCTTTAAGGGTTGTAAAAATACTGTTATTATCTTCTTTTGTTTTGTTTTTAAGTAAGCTCTGTGCCCAACTTGGAGCTTGAAGTCCTGACCCTGAGTTCCACAGTCGCGTGCTCCACCAACTGAGCCAGCCAAGTGCCCAAGTTATTATCTTTTCATTATTACTTAAAAAAAAAATAATACTTTTTAATGTACCTGTCTATAATGGAGTATAAATATTGTCTATTTCTGTTTATATAAAAAAAAAGCCATTTCATATATTGATAGTTTATTTTTTCATATGCAGTTCTTTGAAATGGCTTAAAAACAGGAAAAGAGAGCTGACCTTGTGAAAACTCCTTGATTGGTAATTTTTTTTAATTAACTGTATTGCTCATTTTTATTTTCAGGATAGATCAAAACGGTTGCATACATGTATGAAATAATTTCTTCCCTGGATAAATTTACCTAAGCTGTGAACTATACTATTTATTCTTTATTATTATGACTTTTTAAAGTAATGAATGTGGGGGCACCTGGCTGGCTTAGTCAGTAGGGCATGCAACTCTTGATCTCTGGGTTGTGAGTTCAAGCCTCACATTGGGCATAGAGCCTACTTTCAAAAGACAATTGTAACTGAGTGGAAGAGCCATAGTCACTAAAATTAATTGATGTCCTTAGAAAAACATTGTGTAATATCATCTTGCCAGTAGTAAAAACTAAATCAAATTGTCAAAAACTAATGGTATAACATATGTTATATTTGTCAAAAACTAATGGTATTACGAGTTTTAAATTCTTTAATCTTTGTGTGTATTAGGACTGAATTTTCAAAAGTGGTTTTGGTTGTCTTTTTATCCATATAATTTTTTATATATTTGAACCAGTACAATATAAATGCCATTTGTCTTCACTTCAAAGTATTAAACACAAATTCTTAGTGACTTTATCAACGGCTTAAGTTTTTTTGTTTCAGATGATACAAAGGATACAGATTCTTTATCAGATGAAGTTACACACAATAGCAATCAGAATAACAGCAACTGTTCTTCTCCATCTCGGATGTCTGATTCAGTTTCTCTTAATACTGATAGTAGTCAAGATACCTCACTCTGCTCTCCAATGAAACAAACCCATATTGGTGGTATTAATTCCAAAATCAGGTTTGTGACATCTTAACAGAATAATTTTTTTGTACAATAGAGATAATAAGGCAAATCAATATATGGACTAAAACCAAAGATTTCACAAATTAATATTTTAGAAGTAGATCAGGTAGTGTATGGTTTCTTCTCCATTTTATTACTAATTACTTAACTTTTCTACATTTCCATTTTAAATTAGTTTTTTAAATGGGGAAGAAGAAGGGACCAGGCTGGCTCAGTCCGAACAGTTTGTGACTCTTGATCACTGGGTTCTGGGTTCAAGCCTCACATGGGTGTAGGGATTACTAAAAAAAATAAACTTAAAAATATAAATGGGGAAGAAAAGACTTAAAATATCCTAATTCTCCTCATTAAAAAGTTGAACACTTTTATGATATTTTTAGGTATTACAACATAAATAGCTTGTTTGGAGTAATTCAAGTTGAATTAAGTATTTTTTAGATACTCTTTTTGGGGGAGTGTCATTAAAGAGCATTCAGCACTTTAATTACTTCTGTATCTTTGACTTAGACTTAAATTTGTAGGTCAGACTCTGAAACAAGACTTAATTCCTACAGGCTGAAATTAGCTGAAGTTTAAAACATCTATTATTTGAGCTCTCAATATATTTCGCTATCAAAATAAGACTGTTGTTTTACTTTCATGTTACAATATATCAGCTAGGTGCTTATTAGAAAGATTTGGGTTTCTACTGAACCCACAGCTAATTGTGTAGAAACTGTTGACTACTTTTTAGAGGCAAATGATTCTTAAATTCCAGGCATCTTAAGTCAAATTTGGTATTTATTGATTTGAATTGTTGTAAAAGGAAAATGAATTTTATGTCTCAAAATGAGTTTAGCCGTTATGTAGTTGTAATTATGATTATTTATGTTTTCTGAATTTGAGACTAAAACCTAGTGGTAAAATAATAATTTTTATAACCTCTTAGATGTTAAAATAATGAGTAATTTCTTGAATAATAAAATGTTACTGATATTTTGTTGGGAATTACTTGAGTATTTTATAAATCATGTTTTTTATGTAATGAAATAAAGGCTAAGAAAGGGATATATCCACAACTTTCTTTGTTGTATTTCTAATAATATAGTCTATTACCCAATGGGAAGATGAATACTAAGGAATACTTGTTGAAACATAACTTGAATATTTATACAAAATGACACAAATATGTTTTCATATTTGTGTGAAATAGATTTTTTTATTTCTACCAAGTAGAAATAAAATGTTTTCTGTAATTTTGGAAGAGCACATTTATAAATATTTGCCAAATAAAATGAAGTCATTTAGACATCATTAGATTTAGTTTTGCTTTTGATCTTCAAATTATTTTTTCAATGTTGCATTTTTTATTTTATTTTTTTAAATCAACATACAGTAAAATAGAATTTTTGTTGAGTTCTACAAGTTTTGTTTTTAGTATTGTTGATTGTCTTTACATTTTGTAGATCTTTGAGTAATTGTTTATTTCTTACCTTTTTATAATGTATTTATGTATTTGAATCTAATACTTAGTTAATGATTAACTATAGTTAATAATTATTAGTAATTATTATTAACTGCAGTTAATGTAAGGTTTCAGAATTATTTGTAAAAATGTTTCGTGCTCTTCACTCAACACTTGAAGTCATTGGCTTTCCATGTATCTATCTATCTTTCAAGCATTTCATGTTTTAGCATTCGTGAAAACGTGCATAAGTCCATTTTTCTTCACCATTTAGCCTTATTAATCTATATCGTGGCAAAGTGATTGGTATTATTGATTGTGAATTTTAATTAATGTTTTACTTATCTCCATTTAATGTAAATTTACATTACTTTATTATTCGATAATATTTTAAAATAACATACTAATAAATGACTTTCGTCTTTGACTCTCATCAGCTCTTTTAACTTTGTGTAGCTACACATTAATTAGTTATTAATGTTTTTGTTACTAAGAAACTTGGCTTTATGATGTTTATGATAACATTATCTTTGTTTTAGGCAAGAAGATGAAAATTTTAACAGCCTTTTACAAAATGGAGATATTTTAAATCATTCAACAGAAGAAAACTACCAGGTTCATGATAAAAAAGATTTTAACTTACCTGAATATGATTTGAATATTGAAGAACAATTAGTTCTTATTGAGAAAGGTGTTGACTCAACAGCCACATCTGATGAATCTCACAAATTAGACCATATCAATATGAATCTTAATAAACTTGTAACTAACGATACATTTCAACCAGAAATAGTGGAAAGATCCAAGACACAAGATATAGTGCTTGGAACGGACTTTTTAAGCATTAATGCTAAAGGAGAAGCTGAGCACTTGGAAAATGGAAATAAGTATCCTAATCTGGAATGTGTAAATAAGACAAATGGACATCCTGAGGACACTCCACAGTCCCCTAGGAGGACTGAACCACATGACACTGATTCGTCTGTTGATATGGGTATTTCCAAAAGCACTGAAGATCTCTCCCCTCAGAGAAGTGGGCCAATTGGATCTGTTGTGAAATCTCATAGTATAACTAATATGGAGACTGGAGGACTAAAAATCTATGACATTGTTAGTGACAATGGACCACAGCAGCCAAGTACAACAGTTAAAGTAACATCTACTGTTGATGGAAAAAATATTGTCAGGAGCAAGTCTGCTACACTTTTGTATGATCAACCATTGCAAGTATTTACTGGTTCTTCTTCATCTTCTGATTTAATATCAGGTACAAAGGCAATTTTCAAGTTTGATTCAAATCATAATCCTGAAGAGCCAAATATAGTAAGAGGCTCCACAATAAGTGGCCCACAATCTACACCTCAAATATATGGTCCTCCACAATATAATATTCAATACAGTAGCAGTGCTGCTGTCAAGGACACTATGTGGCACAGCAAACAAAATCCCCAGATAGATCATGTCAGTTTTCCTCCTCAGCGCCTTCCTAGATCAGAGAGCACAGAAAATCACGGTTACGCTAAGCATTCTGCCAATATGAATTTCTCTAACCATAACAATGTTCGAGCTAGTACTGGATACCATTTACATCAGAGAATGGGCCCAGGAAGACATGGGGAAGTGTGGGCCATCTCACCAAATGAACGACTCATTCCTGGAGCAACTCGAACTACGATTCAGCGACAAAGTAGTGTGTCCTCTACAGCTTCTGTAAATCTTGGTGAGTCAGGTCCCACAAGGCGGGCCCAAATTCCAGAAGGAGATTATTTGTCGTACAGAGAGTTACATTCAGTGGGAAGAACTCCAGTGATGTCAGGATCACAGAGACCTCTTTCTGCACGAACATACAGCATCGATGGTCCAAATGCATCAAGGCCTCAGAGTGCTCGACCCTCCATTAGTGAAATACCAGAGAGAACTATGTCAGTTAGTGATTTTAATTATTCACGGACTAGCCCTTCAAAAAGACCAAATGCAAGAGTTGGTTCTGAGCATTCTTTATTAGATCCTCCAGGAAAAAGTAAAGTTCCTCATGACTGGCGAGAGCAAGTACTACGACACATCGAGGCCAAAAAATTAGAAAAGGTAATTAAATACGAATTTTTCATTTTCCTCTCTATGAATTTATTTTTCTTAAAAATATTTGGTATTCTTTGTTTTTTAAACAAGGTGATACAAGATGCTCTGAATTACTGAATACATACTTAACATTTGAGGAGTTTTTTTCTTAGTGTTTACAATAGAGTGTAAGTTTAGACTTAGCCAGACTCAAAAACAACTGAGATAGTAGTGTATGCTTCTTTTCTGCCTCTTATTCCCCAGTGTTTTCTAATGATCTTAAATTCATTGCCTGTGTTTATGTGCGTATCTCTTTTAGATTCTGCCACACATACTGTATATAATACATGTGTATACATGTGTACCTCCTTTTAGCAGTTTTTGACCTCCTGCTCTCGTCTATTAATTATTGTTGGTTATGTAAATATGTGTATAAAAATACAACTATATAGTTAGAAAAATAACAAGAAATACAAATATTTCATCTAAGATTTTTTTCCCCAGAGAATGTTAAAAGACTAACACTGTCACTGACATAGATGGCTTCTGGCACAGCATTTATTCTTGACTTTTTTGAACTGCATTTCTGACTTCTCTGACCTCAAGTGTCTGTCGCTCTAATGAAGTTTAGAAATGATTGGTAAAACAACTTAGGCCTCTCTTCAGTTTAACTTCACATGTAGATGTCATTTTTTTGAAAGGAGTTAAAATTTTTTTAAATTATATAAAACTGATAAATTAGTGTCACAGTTCTTTGGCTTTGGCTCAGGTGTATGGGGCACATTTTTAAAGATTTAATTTCATATCTCTCAGCAGTTTTTACCCAAGAATTTTGTTATCTCTGCTTATTAAACATGTTTTTTAAAACAGCTAAATGTATACAACCTCAATTAGTCATTTAAAAAAAATTCCCTAGGTCTAATTTTTTTAGAAGTAAACCCGTAAAATATGATTAGTACCATATGTCAATTTGCATTAAACTTCTGCCTGTAATTATTAGCTCTTTTCAGTGCTGTCTTCCCAACTTTAAATAGCTGTGCATCTAATGGTCTTAGGCAACCTCATTCTCTTCCATTTTGTTTCAGTATAACTGTATAAATTGTTGGTTCTTTGGACTTGTGTGCCTTTTCTAAGGAATTTGGAAATTTCTTAAGCAGAGGAATACCACAGCTGTTTTATAAGTAAACTTCTGGAGATAATATGGAATTGGAAGGAGGGAGGGCTATAGTTTTTTGTTGTTGTTTTGTTTTTTTGAGAAGGAAGAGGCTACAGTTAAGTTGATTGAGCTATGAGGCTATCTAGTGGTCCAGAAAATAAATGAGAAATGTTTCGAAGGAACTGAGACAAAGGCAAGAATTCAAGACACCGTTTTGAAACACACTTTATAATATCTGACTCGTGATTGGAATATTCCTCTAATAATAAGTCTTTGAGGAAAAG
This sequence comes from Felis catus, assembly GCF_018350175.1. NCBI lineage: Eukaryota > Metazoa > Chordata > Mammalia > Carnivora > Felidae > Felis > Felis catus. The sequence goes on from NC_058368.1 coordinate 132,939,210, forward strand.
GGATTAAGCTTGAGTGGTGCCTTGAATGACTGGTTGTTGGGATTGCCAGAATAGAGAAGGAATAACAGATTTGGATAAAGAGATGAGTCTGGTTATCATTATATTCTATAGAGTTGACATGTCAGGAGCTATTCTCCCACTACTGTCTGACGGAGATATACCTAGACTTTAGTTATCAGGAAGCAGGTAGCAGCTACCCCATTGTTCATTGTATCTCTCTGCTTTTTATATTTAGAAATTTGCTGTACAATTACTTGAGGAGTACATGCCAGTAGTTTCCCACTTGTGCCCACTGGTAATTTAGAAGTGAAAATTAGTCCAAGGAAACTAAGAAAAGCCTTGTGAGGACACAGAGCAACATGATTTAGACCAAACACTTGAAAGCTTTGGTTGAAAATGGTGGAGGGTGATGGAAAATCTCTTTTGCTCCTCTGCAATTCCTCTTCCTCCCCCAAATATAATTCTGATGGCAGGTAGACATTTGAAAAATTTCCCCAGGGAATTTCACAATGCCCAACCCTCCCTTTAGAGGTAAGTCCCCAAATCATAAGTTGCTACTTTGCCCAGCTTAGTTGTTTAGCATTAATACAATGATTAGATAAGTTAAAGCTTACTTGGTTTTTAAACCTTGTTATAGTAACTTTCCTTCCTGTCCCTGCAACAAAACTGTACCTGAAACCCAAACATGTGATTATATCTCACCTCATTCTTCTCAAGACTTGTTTAATTAAACTAATGATTCTTATAAGAAGCCCTCAACCAGAATATGATTAATGTAACATGAAAATTGCCACATTCATTTGCTTTTATACAGCTGTTAGCCTGTAGGGAACATCAGTGTCCAGGACATATTCCTTAACTGAGCTCTGCACAATGTGTTGTGTTGTAACAGGATGCAGTTTTATATGGACGTCTATGTACAACCCTGAATTACAAACCAGATGTGTTCTGAGCGTCAGCCTTCTTAGTCAGTGAAATATTTACAAAAACCTTACATATGTTCAAAGACAACAGAAAAAGCTTTGATTCCTGGATTTACATATCATTAAAAAGGGTCATTTGGGCCATTCAAGTTAAGAACATATTAAAATTGTGTGTAACACATGAGTATGTGTTGTTTATGTTGGGGCGGGGGGGGTTAGTGTGTGTAATTTCTTTATTTTTACATTCTAATCAAATGTTTATGGAACCTCTGAATTGCCACTGCCAAATCCTTGTTGTTTGTGAAATGGTCTGGGAAAGTATAGTTGTGGCCTCTTAAGTTTAGCTTTTTCTTTACTCATTACTTTGGAATCCACAAAATAACTAAAAGAGTGCATTGTAATTTTATAGATCTCTTTCATTCTGGAAGGCCATATTAATGTTTCTTGATATTAGAGATCAACTTCATAATCGGGAGAAGGTATATAGGTTCTCTGAGAGTAATATAGAAATGCTTGTAAGCTTACAAGCTTGTAATGACAGCATACACATATAATGCTTACAAGCATTTCTATACTTCTTGATAAGCAAGCCGTGCTCAAAGTGTGGTTACTCCCAATTTAACCATAAGACCATCCAATATTCAGGGACATAAGTAAAAGCATCCACATGAAAAAACAGCATTTAACAGCTCTAGGAGTAAACAAGCAGGAACAATGAAAATCAGGCATTCTGTTTATTGAGGTACATTTTTTAGGCAGCTCTGGGATTAGTGATTGGGCATTCATGTAAACTCAGTCTGCATGAAGATTCCATCAGTGATTCTTCAAGTTTAAGCAGCAAATGCCACTGCTAACTCCTAAAATCTTAAGTATCTATTTATTTGAATGGGAAATTTTTTTTACAAGTACATTTTCTAGGGGTTTTTTTCTTCTGGTAATTTGAGAGCAGGGAGAGCCTTGTAAATGCTATATACTAAAACTTTGTGTTATATACTAGAACTATGTTAACCTTTTTTCTAACGTAAGACATGTTTCTAAATGTAGAAGGTAATTTTTTTTTAGAGATGGTAATGGCCAAAAAAAAAAAAGAAAGAAAGAAACAAAGAAAGAAAGAAAGAAATTGCAGTGGCCAAAAGCCAAGTGTTTTTTGCCGATAATATTTTGTGCTATGTACGTATGTTTAAACTGAAACTGAGAAATCAGCTTGTATTCCTTATAGAACTACACATATATACATACATTTAAGTTTGACATCAATTCCTGTTTTCTGATAAACTTCCAATAAGATGTATTAGGAGTAAAGGAAATAATTGCATTGTAAAAGACACTATATGTTTGTACTTTCTTTAGTGTTTAAACATGTGAATGGTTGGATTTACATGTACTTTATGTGTATATGTGTATGTTGTCATGTAAATAATATGGTAAATAGTGCCAATTTCTTGCAGTGGCACTGAAAATTCAGTGCATGATATTCCTGTGTGGTATTGGGGTTACTTATAAATACGTCTATGTACATAACATGTCTTGTGAATTTTGCATGCTACACTAATCTCTGTTAAATCTATCCCCTCTTTATTCAGAGCATGCTGTCAAGGTCCTTTAATTCCAATTTTACTGCTGTAAGCAACTTTCACTATGGCAGCTCTAGGGATCTGCATGGCAGCCAAGGCAGCCTTGCCTTGAGTGTTGCAGACGGAAGAGGTTCTGGTGGGCACATTTTTCGAGTGAGTACCTGTAGTAGACCAGTACTTTTAGTACACAGAAGAGAAAAAAAGACCCCACATTTTAATGCTTTCATGTTTTTAGAAAATACGTTTTTACTGTGGGTTAGATACTTTGATAACCTTCTGGTTCTTCCATGGCTTAGTTCTAAAACTTTCTGCAAAGCCGATTTAGTATTTATCTCTCAAGTTTCTCTGGCCATCAGCTAAGGATGTAGTCTGCTCTTGTTTATGTAAATAGGGGTGAGCAATAGGAATAACTGAGAGTTGGTTTTTTTTCTTATTATGCTTTATGGTGTTTTCTCTTAATAAAATTAACTAACTCTCCCTAAATCAAGGTTTAAGGCTATGCTGTATATAGTACACAGTGGGGTTGTGGGGAAGAATAATTTTTAGTGATTGAGAATTGGCAGATGAAAAGCACTGCCTGGAAGTAAGTTTAATCACAGTTTGCTAGATAGAATTAAATGTGAGACTGGAGAAATTCTAAGAAATACCAATGAAAAGGCAAAAGCCAAATTCTTTTATTAATGGTTAATAGTCATTAACGGTATTTATTTATTTATTTATTTATTTATTTATTTATTTATTGAGAAAGAGAGAGAATCCCAAGCAGACTCCTCCTCATTCAATGCAGAGCCTGCCTGACACGGAGCTCAATCCCATAAACCATGAGATCAAGACCTGAGCTGAGATAAAGAGTTGAATGTTTAACCGACTGAGCCAACCAAGCTCCCCAATGGCATATTCTTTTAATGAAAGTTAAGGGTAAGGGTTAAGAATGGCAGAGAAGGAGAAAGAACAGAACAGCTCTGGCCTGGCTCTATTTTAAGATTTTTCTCTTAATAACAACGTGAGGTATAGTATAGCCTCAAAATAAATACTTCCTTCTCCCCCTTTCCTTTCATTCCAAAAAGATTTTTCTCCTTTTTACAGCCTTACTTGTCTCCTCCCCATAGTTTTATTTCCATGTTTACTCTGATTACTTCTGGGTCCTTTGCTTTTTCCTGAGGGTCCCCATCCTCTTTTTAGTACATAGCTGGCTTTGCTCTGTTGTGTTCTAAGGCAAGAGCAGTCTCCTGGATTCACTCCGCTGTGGCTGGGCTTCACTCTTCTTGCTCTGCCCTCTGCCATCTGCCACCACTTAGATTCCATGTTAGAGTGATAGCATTTGTTTTGTAATTTATCCCTTTGAAATGGAGAGAGAAGGGTGATAGCTATTAAGCCCAGCATTTCTGGTACTCTTTCCAACTGAAGCCAAAGAATGGACACAAGAGGCTTTTATCAACTCAGGGGTTATCTTTATAGTCATCTGGAACAGTTATTCTTTCCAAATTCTTGTACAGTAATATTTTTTGCTTGTTATTCTTACATTCAGAGCCTTTGAGTCTATTGCATTTTACTTTTTCATTCATAATATATAGTTGTTCTTTTAAAGACCTGAATAGACTGGAGTTTAAACTTGAAGCTATGACCTAAGTTGATTACTGTGGGTTCTGAGAGCACATCTCAGAAATGAGGAAGGAAGGCAAAATATTCATTGCATAAATACACAAAATTAGATCAAACCAAATCTAAAAATGCTAATCCATGCTTTGAATGAGCAACTAACTACACATGATAGCTCTGTTGCAGATAAAGTTTATAAGATTAAATTACAAGCCCTTAGGTTTTTATGTATCCTGTGGTATATCATAATGAAGTAGATTTCAGATTATTTTTCAGTATGATGATGTAGTTTACATACCTGTGTTGCTAGCCACATACTGTTTTGAAAGTTACAATAGTGCTATTTATCACAATCCCTTTAGTTTTCAAGAATATAGCTAGGTATATTTAGAACTAGATTAAAATGAAAAGTACAGGCATCTTTCTTCCCAGCATGTTTGTAAAAAATATTCAGAGATAATGAGATAACTGAGTCTGCTTTTTTCTCTAAACCTATCATTGAGGTAAACTAGAAGGATATTATTGGTCATATAAAAATATGAACTCTAGTTAATTTTAAGTGTTTCACCAAACCATTGGTTTTGAAAATACTGAGCTAATACTATGATACAATTAAGTTAAAGTGAATTTTATGAGACTATGTATTTATTGATACTGTTCATCATTAAAAAGAAGATCCCAGGTGGCACTGTGCTGTTAAAAGAATAGCAGTTAATTTTTTTTCCAAAAAAACAAAAAACCTTTATGTATACCCAACAAGAGATTGTTTTAGTTGCTCTTAAAATTTGGGACTCTTAACTTTGATTAATAACTAAATTCTTCACAGTATTGAAAGCTAGGTATTACTGTAAATATAACGGAAAGCATTGTGAAGAAATAGCTTAACAGTGTATGTTAAAAGTACTAATAATTTTTACAGTTTTGTTGAGATGTAATTGACATATTAGTATTAGTCCTAAGTATATATCATAATAATTTGATATATGTATATATTGTGAAATGAATGCCACAACAAATTTAGTTAATGTCCATCGTCAAGGTAGTGATATTAATGGCAGTTATGATGGTGATGTTTATTGGGTTCTTCATCTTCCCATGATCTAGTAATATTTTTTCCTAATCTCCTTTCACGTGTCATCATCATTTTGATTTTACATCGTAAAGAACATTGTTTGTTTACTTTTTATTTTCCCCTCATTTGAAGCATCCCCAGACATCCTGTCCAGGAGATCCTTGTCAAGACGATCTGTTCATTTCAGGACAGCCGAACTACTCATCAGCTACACTTAGTCACAAAGATGTTCCTCCAGACAGCTTGATAAAAGTAGGTGCTCAGGAAATAAATGAACACATCTCTTTGAACTTACTCTGTTTTACAGATTTTAAACTGGAAATATCATGTATGCTTTAACAATGAAAATAAGTTTTTGAGGACTTTTCCTCCTTGATTAGTAAAGATTTTTTTTAAAAACTAATTTAGAAATATGAAATATATTTTTGCCCTGTTATTTCCTGGTTTAGTCCATGATTTTTTTTCCACACTGGAGAATCATTTTATTGTTTTTGATTTCTCTACTATCACCTACTTACCTTATTGTTTGAGTCAGAGGCTCTTTGGCATTCCTGTTTGAGTCAGAGGCTTTTTGGTATTGGACAATTAAAGATGAACCTGTCTTAAATTCATCACTTGAGGATATTTTATCATTACTAAAGACATTTTAAAATTCTTTAAATGTAATTAAAAGTCACCTTGAAAGCGTTTTGTATGTGATAAATGATGATTGTATTCTTAATACTTTTGTTACTAAAGCATCACTTACTCACAGATTTTACTTTTCTGTCACCCAATACCAGATAGTTAACTCTTTTCTTTAATATTCTCGCTCAGCTATTCTTTCTTAACTAATTCCGTATCCCTTGTATAACGAGATAGAATTATATGAAGCATACTTAACGTATTATATAAAAATTTTGCATTGTTCTTGAGAGTAGGAACCCAGACATATAGCATAAATTCATACATATCTATTTATTTTAGCTTTTTTTTCTTTTTCTTCTAATTGAGCTATGTTAACCAGTTTCTTTTTCTTTTTAATATCAATTTTGTATTCTAGGTTACTGGGTTTGTTTTCATACTTTTATTCTCCTGAGCCATCTGCTAATGATAGCTTATTTTATTCCATGGGTATGTTTAACATTGATGTAAAGTGTCAGGCACAACCAAGAATCTAGGTGTCTAGAAGTCTGAAGCATGGGTCAGAAGTTATTACTGTTTGGAATATTTTCCTTAGGAGAAAGGTATTGAATCTGCACATAGGAATAAATGGTATAAATGTGGAGAAAAGCAAGAGCTATGTGCTGAGTTGTGTATAAGTAATAAAATAACAGCACAAGCATTTAAATACTCCTGGGCAGATGAATTGCTTCAAATCTACAGAGTTCAAGTAGTAAGCAACCACAATTTAAAAAAAAAAGATATAAAGATAATAAAATACCTCATTCTCTTTTTCTCCAACCAGTGTAAGATTTGTCATAGAGTAATATCATATTTGTGCTCTGTTATAAAACCCCCATATAAGTTTCCAAACTTGAGAAATAACCAAGTTCTCAAATATAACACAGTGAAAAGGTAACTTTTTTTTAAAGTAAAAATCTTCACCAAAAGGGAAGCTTCTTTGTTTCCTTCAGCAAGGTTGATGTAAAAAAAGCATGTAGTTCTGAAACAATTGCCATAATCTTTTCCCAAACTTTTCTACTTTGGAATAATTTTAGGAGAATGGGGCTCAGTATTTATCTCATAGTTTTTCTATAATTCACTTGTGGATGAGATCACCTTTTTATTAATAATCAACAATGAAATTTTAAATGATTGAATAGCTTAAAAGTATTTCCTCTTATATACAAAAATCTCTATATGCAAATATTTATAATACAAATGTAAACTTATTTTTCAGATAGATTTCTCATACTGGGGCACCTGGGTGGCTCAGTCGGTTAAGCGTCCAGATCTTGATTTCCACTTAGGTCATGATCTCACAGTATGTGAGATTGAGCCCCACGTTGGGCTGTGCTCTGACAATGGGCCTGCTTGGGATTGCTTCTCTCCCTCTCTCTGCCCCTCCCTGCTCACACTCTTGCTTGCTCTCTCTCAGAATAAATAAAAAATTCCTCATACTGACATAACAGCCACATTTCCACAAAGGTGGCTTTAAGTCTAAAACTCAGATTCATTCATTCTGAACAATGAGAAGCATTAAAACAAGGATAATTCTTTAACAAAATAATCACCTCAGATTTTTTTGCGTAGCTTGTGAAGAGTAAAACAGAATGTCAAGGCTTAATTTTTGTGGTTAATATTTTATGGAACTAACATTTGGAGAGTTTAAAAATTACTAACTGGTACACACACACACAAGGAATAAATTTGCTTTTCACTATATTTGTACTTGTTAATTCTGGAAAGAAAGGAATAAAAGTAGAAAATATACTCAGAATAGTAAAAAAATTCTACCACAAAACTTGTTATTTCTGTTCAGAAGAAACATGAAAAAATGCATCTTCTATGTGTGTGTGAGATGGGAAAATTTACCCTTTTACTGGGCTTAAATTTTAAAATTTTGACATAATCACCGTTTGCTGTTATTGTAAGAAAAAACAGGTCCATGCATACCAAATAGAAAAGCAAATAATTTTATGATAACTTATTTGAAACTTTAAAGAGTGAGAATCTGTCTGCCAAGGACTCAGGCAAATTTAGAATTAATAGATTTTTTTCTTTTAAAAGTGTAAAATTAGAAAGAATAGTGTAAGTGTCTTGATAATGTATGATTTAGAATGTTACACTCTAGTGCTTTTGTAATACTCCAAGAAGAAAATCCAACTATTTGTAATAAGACATTATTATTGGTCATTTTAAGACACTTCGTGTTTTTCTTAGATGCCTTTGAGTAATGGACAGATGGGCCAGACCCTCAGGCCTCAGGCAAATTATAGTCAAATACATCACCCCCTTCCTCAGGCTTCTGTGGCAAGGCATCCCTCTAGAGAACAACTAATTGATTACTTGATGCTGAAGGTGGCCCACCAGCCTCCATATACACAGCCCCATTGTTCTCCTAGACAAGGCCATGAACTGGCAAGGCAAGAGGTAAGAACAATCAAGAATACTTGAAATATGAAACTAAGCTCTTAATGTACTTTATAGGTTATTTAATTATTAGCAATAAATCCGTGTAGATTTTTAACATAGTTTTTACCATTTTGTTTAAAGGTGTGGTTTCATGTTAAGTTAATAAGGTGTCAAACTTTGTATTTAACTTGACTCTGATCTCCCATGTTCTGATTAATTGACGTAGCATTTAGTGTTTTGGATGTGATTATTTTTTTCCTAAGGTGGTTGCGTATCCAAAACTTTTTGATGATATTCCAGTAATCAGACCTTCAGAAATATGAATAGTAGACCATGAAACTTGACTGGCATGTTATGGTTTCCTATTGTTAATTGACACAGAGAGTTTGAAATTTGACCATAGTCTCCAAACTACTTCAAGAATTAAATCTTACAAAGTAGTATTTAAAAGGTGGCTAATCATACATTTGTATATTTGGATAGTTTATTGATAAAATAATACTATTAGAAATGTAGGTAGAGAACAAATGCTTTATTCCTTTTGCTTTAGTCTCTGGAGAAAGGGAGGGTCTTGCAACAAGTTTAGTTCTTGATCTTTTTTTATAACGTGGTTATAAAAAACACTATCAATTGATCATCAATCCTAACATCTTGCGAGCATAGAAACAAATTCAGGAAATGAATCCAACAACCACCCAGGGATTTTTAAATATCTTCTGAAACACCCAGTGCACAGAGATACTATGTAATTTAGATATTTTAGAGATGGAAACTGATCCTAAAATACATTTTTTGTTTGTATACTCTATATCATTAAAATCCATGATATAAAAAAAAAAAACAAAAAACCCACAGGGTCAACATTAATCAATTGCCTGTCCTTGTAAAACAGCAATAGATTAAGTTAGGAGCTATGCTTTATAATCTCAGCTGTGCCTTTAACTCACTAACTCATTAACATGATATTCCATGTTGTAGTTTCCCTTTATCTGCCTGAATGTTTATTTTAGATGAATCTTTATGTATTTTACCAATAGTTAAATACTGTGTGTAGCTTTTTCTGAGATAGTAGTAATAGTTTATTTTCATACTAATTTAGATCCGAGTGAGAGTTGAAAAGGATCCAGAACTTGGATTCAGCATATCAGGAGGTGTTGGGGGCAGAGGAAATCCATTCAGACCCGAAGACGATGTGAGTTTGTTTGTATGTCTTTGAGATATCCATAAGGATTTATTCACTAACATAGTGCTCTTATACATAAGTGAAAATCTAACAGATACTTTTATAAATCGAGAAAACATATCACCTTTTTTATTTCTCTCTTTATTCAGCTTTTTGTCTTGAAATACCACTTCATATGAATTGTTTGAGGAAAGCAAATTAAACCCCCAATTTTATTTTATTTTTTTCCTGGTGATTTTATTTATTTATTTATTTACTTACTTGCTTACTTAATTTATTTTAGTATGAAATTTATTGTCAAATTGGTTTCCATACAACACCCAGTGCTCATCCCAACAGGTGCCCTTCTTAGTGCCCATCACCCACTTTCCCCCTCCCTCCCACCCCCCATCAACCCTCAGTTTATTCTCAGTTTTTAAGAGTCTCTTATGGTTTGCCTCCCTCCCTCTCTTTTTTTTTTCCTCCCCCTCCCCCATGGTCTTCTGTTAAGTTTCTCAGGATCCACATAAGAGTGAAACCATATGGTATCTGTCTTTCTCTGTATGGCTTATTTCACTTAGCATCACACTCTCCAGTTCCATCCACCTTGCTACAAAAGGCCATATTTCATTCTTTCTCATTGCCAAGTAGTATTCCATTGTGTATATAAACCACAATTTCTTTATCCATTCATCAGTTGATGGACATTTAGGCTCTTTCCATAATTTGGCTATTGTTGAAAGTGCTGCTATAAACATTGGGGTACAAGTGCCCCAATGTATCAGCACTCCTGTATCCCTTGGGTAAAGTCATAGGAGTGCTATTGCTGGGTCATAGGGTAGATCTATTTTTATTTTTGGAGGAACCTCCACACTGTTTTCCAGAGCTAAACCCCCCAATTTTAAATGTCCATTATATTATGAAGTGATTTTTAAATTTTGTTATTGCTTTTCTGCACATCTGTAGAAATAATTCCATCACTTTAATGAAAATCACTATACTCAAGTCAGAATTATCAGCACCAAAAAAAACATTGGGCTGTGACAATATTCAGAGAAAACCAGGAGAAAAATTGTACTGTAATTCAAGTGTTTGCATACTGTTAAAGAAAAATTGTTCCTTGTTACTCTGTTATTTATGCATCCTGTTTTCCATTAAATGTTTATCTTTTTTGTTGTTACTGAAGGGTATATTTGTAACAAGGGTACAGCCTGAAGGACCAGCATCAAAATTATTACAGCCAGGTGATAAAATTATTCAGGTAAATAAGATACATCTTTTTATTATTTTCTTAGTTTTTCATTTTATAACATCTTCCTCATCAAGGAATTATTAAATGCCAGATTTTGAAAATAACTCTTTTGTGAAGTTTATTTTTATATATTTGTGGGTGAAAAACAGTGGCATTTCTTATAAGCTACTCTCTATTATTTTCATCATTTAAAATATTTCTTTCTTGTGCGTTGCAAAATCATATGGATATTTTTGAATACATGTTAGATATTTCCTAGCATTTTGTTTAAGTTTAGGAATGCTAACTTCTTTAAAATAGGTTGAAAGAATCTTTTTGTTACAAGAATTAAAGAATTTAGTTCATTTGAAGCACTTGGAACTGTGTGTGTGATATATAGTAAGACTTCAATAAATGTTAGGCCTAAATTATAAGAAATGTAGTGTTTATTGATGGCCCAAGGCAATATGAAGAACAGGCCTTGCCCTCTGCTATCCTTGCATCTCGGTTGCCTTATTTATATATTAGCACATACACATAACACCTGTCTGACACTGTGTCTTAGACAAGTGCTTCCTAACTTTGGATTGCTAATAAGAATCATCTGAAGACAAGGTTCCTGAGTCCCACCTTCAGAGATTTTGTTTCCATAGATGTGGGGTAGGGCCCAGGAGTCTACATGTTATTTTAAATTGCCAAAATAATTCTTATTTTCTGCCAGGTTTGTGGACTACCCAGCAGAAATTTAAGTGCACAGATGCAAATACATTATTATGAAATGTTTTTCTGAAAGATATTTTTCTTCTTTCTTCTAGGCTAATGGCTACAGTTTTATCAATATTGAACATGGACAAGCAGTATCTTTGCTAAAAACTTTCCAGAACACAGTAGAGCTCATCATTGTACGAGAGGTTTCCTCATAAGGAATGTGGACAAAAAGAGGGGGAAGGCAGCAAGATTTATTGGAAGATATTTGCAGGGGAAATTAATATTTTGACTATTTTTATATGTAAAGAAGAACTCAAAAATTATGTTCAAATTTGTACATTAATGAAATCATGGAACTCGTGGTTAGAGGGAAAGAACCACTGTACAGTATATAGGGGAGACTGTTGAATTCATACCATATAAAACTTCTTGTTAGGTTTTTAAACATAGCAATCAAGGCTACAAAAACAAACATATGTTGTTTTTGTATAGATTGTAGGTTTATTTTTGGATTTCATACACATGACTGAACTCTGTGCAAGGCTCTAGTTAGCCTTGATTGTAGCCCAGAGACAGTTGGCAGAGCTCTCTGTCTCATAGCTTTTATGCCCTTATTTTTATTCAACTCATATTAATGTTTTTCTGCTGAAACTACTTTTTTTTTAATGTGGGCAAGAGATTTGAAGTGTTGGTTTTTGCTATGTGCATATTGAATTGAAGAGTGAGTAGGTGAAGGTGGTGCTGGTGGGTTCACTTTCCAAGGCCAGATTAAAACCATCAATTCCTATAAAAATCTGGAAGCAAAGATTGAAAAAAACAGCTGTTAATGTGTTTTTATTAATAGAATAATGCAATAAAAATGTAATGTCTTTTTAAAGAAATAAAGAAGACGATAATTGCATTTTACGAGCTCTACAGGATCTGTTCTTGTTCTAGCCATTGACAATGCATTTGCTACCGGTGATTCAATTTTTAATTTTTTAGTCACAGGAAATTTTTAACTCTACTGTAGATGCTTGTCCATGCATTTCTTGTGATATGGAAATCCTTTGATTTTTTGCAAATGGTGGTGTTTTATAATTAGTACTCCGTTTTAATCTTAATTTATAATTTTTATTTTAAGCAGCAAATGAAACTAAAATGGCCAGTTTTGAGATTGTGTTGCTGTAACACAAAACGTAAGCAGATTTAGGAAAGTCTCTCGATCTTGTTTGGTCTCACATTGCCTTGGTAAAGTAAAAGGAAACAGTACGCATGGAGCTAGGAAACCAAAGCAAGTTTGTGAAATTGGCACAGTGATAGAGAATTGCTGTGGAGAGTTGTAGAGCAAAGGGATGGGTCTCTGAGGCCTTCCAGTGTGTCACGGTATTCAAATAAAGGGCTGTTCCTACAGGTAACATTAAATGTGAACTCGACACTTCAGAGTCTTTAAAGGGTTTCTAAGTGTATCAGTGTAATAGAATAGTGTTTTACCACCAGCTGCCTTTGTTCCTCGTTAGTGTAACAAATATTTCATAGATGTCATTAATTTGTTTATCCAAACCATTAATTTTATTTGTTTTTGTTCTGTCTGTGTAATTAAATAAAATTTTAGTAACATGAAATGGTAAGAATTAATGCATGGTTATTTGGACCAGAAAAAAGTGCCACAGAAGACCAATAACTGTTTTTAGTCAAGGCTAGTCTGGAGCCTTTCATTAGAGCAATATTCAGTTATTGCGATTCATTTTTAATTAGTAAGAAATATAATTTTGGAATTTTTAATCTGTTATGCTTTGTTCTTCAACCTTGTTTTAATTAAGACTTTTATAGGACTAGCAAAAATGGCAATTTACATTATTTTTGCAAAAAAAGTTGGACTTGTTGTTTTCTTGCTAGTCAGAGTAAATAGGCAGTAATTTTGAAAAGATGTGAACTCAAATATTGCACTTCTTTCAAGATGTTATCAATTGGTTATTGTACTGTATAGTTTTAATATTGATTGAAACCCTTTAACAACTCTTTGTAAATTTTAACTCATTTTAGTTGTTTTTCAGTACTATTTACATAGGAATTGATTTTTATGGATATAGTAGAAGAAATGTGCTGTATTTTGATAAAATTCATTTATTGTATGTGTGTTGTAATCTCTAAAAAAAAATAATGACAAACAGCTTCTTTAAGACAAGCCTCAGTGTTCCCTTTATTCATAGTTTATTGTAAAATATTTTGGCACGTCATTTTTTGTTGCTCTCAAATTTTCAGTCATATTCTACTATTAATAAGGAATACATGAAATAGTTATAATCGTGACATTTTCAACTAGTTTATCTTGAATCAGATACATGGACTATAATTTTGGAAAAGGAAATAAGCCACAAAGAACCATAAGTTAATTGTCTGCATATTATACTGATTTACTACATGTGCAGCAAGTGTTAAATGCACTAGTATTTTATTCTCCTCTAGTTAATTAAAAAAATTTTTTACTGCTCTTATAACACTAAGTTCAGTGAGAAAGTTAGTTACAAAGGAGTGGGAGTAACATGATACAGTATATAACAAAAAAATAGCAAAAATGTTTTGCACTTAATAGCCATAATTTTCTTCTAAAATATTGGAAAATTAAAATGAAGTAAGAACTCTTTGTTAGAATTTTTGTTTTGGTAATGATAAGTTTTCAAAATCTGAATAGAAGGTTAAATATTCTGAGGAAACAACATTTTTATTTTACATATTGTTGAGTAATGTGTAGTCACAACCTATACATACCCTTAACTGACCTTATTTAAATATTATGTAGCAAACCATCAAAACCAAAACTGTCTTATTTTTAGTGACAGCGTTTAAAATTGACCACCCTACAGGTGCCTGGGTGGCTCAGTCGGTTGAGCATCTGACTTCGGATCGGGTCATGACCTCACAGTTCGTGGGTTTGATCCCCACGTCAGGCTCTGTGCTGACAGCTTGGAGCCTGGAGCCTGCTTCGGATTCTCTGTCTTCCTCTCTCTCTGCCCCTTCCCTGCTCATGATCTGTATTTCTCTGTCTCTCAAAAATAAATAAATGTTAAAAAAAAAAAAAACAAAACTTTAAAATTGACCACCCTAAGATTTTAAACTGTTAAAAGTTGTATGTTCAGAGTAATATATTCTGTACAGAATTGTTTACACAAACTGAAGTTTTATGCTGATGCATTAGAGAATCATCAGTTCATCTAAATCCATGAAATTCTAAAATTTCCTACACATTTATTATGTAAATATTTTTCTGACCTCTTTGGACTTAAGTTGTGTATATACTTCAAAAATTCTTTAAACACAAACATTGCCATAAACAGAACTAAACTTTTAAGTATTAATTTGTTGTGCTTAAAAAGAAATCCCATTAGCAGCCATGTAATATTTTTATCATTCAGCATTTATAAAACATTCCAAATTTTTTTGTGCATATTTAGATTGCTTGAAGTAACGTAGTGAATAGGTAATAAACTAATTCTGTTTAAAGTTGTTTGATTTATTTTATGAAATTCAGGGTGAGAAGAATTGTCATAGAAAGATATACATCTGTTTTTGTTTTTTGTTTTTTTGGCTGTTTAAACCCTTGCATTTCTGGGCATGGAGGAAATGTAATTTACCTTAAACTACTGTTTTTTACTTCTAAAGGAAGCCCCTGGAATGGGAATTGTTTTCCAGTTCAAGATTGGTGACCAGTCATATCTATTTGAAAGGGTATTTTTTTCATTCCTTTTGTTGAAATTCATATTAGCTTATTCTTTTGGTGTGTAGTAATAAATTTCTTATGAAATAGACATTGAAATTAAAATAATTTTGTGTTTCATCAAAAGCATTAATGAATACATGTAATTGGTGTACAAGGGACCAACAAGATACCACTTTTATTTTTATTTTTTTAATGTTTATTTTTTAGAGAGAGTGTGTGAGCAGGGGAGGGGCAGAGAGACAGGGGCATAGAGGATCCGAATCAGGCCCTGCACAGACAGCAGCAAGCCCAATGCAGGGCTTGAACTCATGAACCGTGAGATTATGGCCTGAGCTGAAGAAATCAGATGCTCAACCGACTGAGCCACCCATGTGCCCTGATATCACTTTTCTTTTGAAGAATAATCTAAATTGTATGGGCAGCCTGCTCCAACCTTTAGGGATTCCCTTTGTTTCTTTTTTTCCTCCCTCCCTTCCTTTCTTCCTTCCAGCTCCATGCCCAACATAGGGCTCAAACTCACAACGCTGAGATCAATAGTCTCAGATTAATAGCTCTACTGACTGAGCCAGCCAAGTGCCCTCCCCCTGTTTCTTAATAGAGAGTTCAAAAAAGTTGTCCATTTTATACCTAAAGCTGCGGTTTCTTTACCTCTGCAGAATTTTTAATCCCAGGGTGTAGTAGGCATAGTCCATTACAGTTTGGGGAAATTTTTAAGACAATGCTATCATCTTTATTTTAGAACTATGCATTCTCTTTGTGAAGCAATTTGCATTCTAAACAGAAAAAATTTTTAGGAAAAAGATCTCAGTAGAATCTCCTCACATTTTATTTTAGACAACAATTTAAGGCATTTCTAAAACCTTTCTATAGGATGGTTGGGAAAAGGGCTGAAAAAGAAATAATCCTGTTGATAATAATTGCCTTTTCAAATGTAACAATTAGAGACATGATCTCCCTTGGGATTTCATGTGGCCGTGTAGCTTCTTAACCAGCCCCTTAATCCAATCGCAGAATGAAACATGAGAAGCTCACATATCACCAGTAAAGGAAAAAGTCCATACTATAGTATTATAGTCCCTGTCCCCGCCATGACTCATTATTTTCCATGAAAAATTGTTAAGTCTATACACATTTTTCCTGAACCAGTGTTCCTTTAATCAAGCCAATTTTGTTCCCTGCAAACCACAGCTCTAGAAGGATCTCTTTTGGGGGCACCTGGGTGACTCAGTCAGTTAAGCATCTGACTTCTGCTCGGGTCATGATCTCACTGTTCATGAGTTAGAGCCCACTTCAGATCCTCTGTTCCCCTGTTTCTCTGCATGTCCCCTGCTTGCCCCCCCACAAAAAAATAAATAAAACTTTAAAAAAAGAATAGAATGGTCACTTTTTTCTTTAATGTGTTCTTTCTAACTAACTTCCTTGTCAGAAAACCTAAAGAAAAATAAGTATTGAAGAAATGGAAGAAAATGCAGAGATCATGGATATTTAAGATGGATGATTGGAAGTCTCATCTTCACTGAAGGCAAAACTTAATACTCAGAACTAATGCTGTCCCAAAATGGATATTAAAACATCTTTCACATCTTTTAAAACATCTTTGAATCATCCTTCAAAAGCACTTTCGTTTTCCCAAGAATAGGAGGAAACACGTACAGGCTTAGTTGTCAAAAAGTAAATTAATTGTTCAAGGTTGCACCCTGGTGCATGCTTCAAGCTCCTCCTTCCATCCACATCCCTAGAAGTGACAGAAAAGACTATTATTTCATACTATGATAGGTAAAAGTATTGTTTCATCTCCACAGTTTGGGGAAATAAAGGAGAGCACTTGTTAGATAAATTTTAAGGAATTCTTTGAAATCCTAGGGCAGAAAGGACCAGAGAACTCTACAATGAAAGGTGAATTTGGTCTAAGGGATGCTTCAAAAGTAGACACAGCATAAAAGATCAAGAAAGAATTCTAGATAATGGGGTACTGCATCATTAGAAATTGTTTATAATAATCACCTTTTTAATACCAAACAGTAAGCAAAAGGTGATATATGGCTCAAGGCATGAGCAATGAGTTATTATATTAGAAACAAAAACCAGTATGGGCTATTTTGAGGTAGCATGTCTTACCCAGTGTTGTATCCTTCCTTTTGCCTATCGTTGGGGCAAATAGTTTGCAGTAAGCCAGTAACATTCTCAGACAAGTTTATACTAAGATGAGAACAACATTTACTGAACATTTAAAGAAGGGCAGCACCATGAAGAGAGTCCCCAAAGAGAAGTACCAATATTTAAAGAAATCAAAAAAAAATTATTTATTTTGAAAGAGACAGACACAGCACAAGCCGGGGAGGGGCAGAGAGAGGGAGAGAGAATCCCAAGCAGGTGCCACGCTGCCATTGCAGAGCCTGACATGGGGCTCAAACCCACGAACCGCGAGATAAGACCTGAGCTGAAATCAAGAGTTGGACTCTTGACTGACTGAGCCACTCAGGTGCCCCAAGAAACCAGAATTTTAAAATAGTGTCTTCTCCTGGATAAGTGAGTATATTGAATTTGCAAGATCAACTCTTAGGGAAGCATTTAAGTATCTTCATAACGCAAAGTAGAATTTGCCACAAATTCAGTAGTTGTGCTGAAGATTAAGAAGGATACCTCTAAAGAGCAAATCTCCAAGTTCTTAGGAATTGGATTCTATGGAAAGTAATGCAAATGAACCACAAAATAGTGTGAAATGAGACGTGAAAGAAGTCTTGTGTTCCAACATGATTCTAATAGTTCAAAGGGAGAGAGAAGGGTATGGATACACAAGAAAAAAACACCATCTCAAGAAAATGTCCTAAACCTGAAGCATAGCATGGGTCCTCAGACCAAATGGGTCTATTCACGGCCAATCAAAAACTATAAACATGCACACACTTCAGATATGTCTATATGAAGTTTCAGATCAGGTATGTAGAACATTTTTTAAAGTTCCAGAAGAAGCATCTTACATACCACAATGTGAAGGCAGTAACTTGCAAAGTGAACAAAATCAGAACGTTAATCACCCACTTTGGATGCAAGAATATCTAAAGCTGTTCAAGTCAGAGGACAAAATAAGGACATTTTCAGATCAAGGTGTCAAAATTAACCTCCCACAGAGCCTCTCCAAAACATGTACCAAGGAATATATTTGAACAACATGAGAAATCTCAAAAGTAGATTTGAGGTCCAAGAAATAATGACCAAAACCAGATGTAGTAGAGCTAAAGTAGTGTAATTAATGCTGATCATGGACTTCAAGCTGTATTACAAAGTTGTAATCATCAAGACAGTATGGTACTGGCACAAAAACAGACACTCAGATCAATGGAACAGAATAGAGAACCCAGAAATGGACCCACAAACATATGGCCAACTAATCTTCAACAAAGCAGGAAAGAATATCCAGTGGAATAAAGACAGTCTTTTCAGCAAATGGTGTTGGGAAAACTGGACAGTGACATACAGAAAAGTGAACCTGGACCACTTTCTTACACCATACACAAAAGTAAACTCAAAATGGATGAAAGGCCTAAAGTAAGGAAGCCATCAAAATCCTTGAGAAAGCAGGCAAAAACCTCTTTGATCTTGGCCGCAGCAACTTTTCACTCAACACATCTCCAGAGGCAAGGGAAACAAAAGCAAAAATCAACTATTGGGACCTCATCAAAATAAAAAGCTTCTGCACAGCGAAGGAAACAATCAGCAAAACTAAAAGGCAACCAGTGGAATGGGAGAAGATACTTGCAAATGACATATCAGATAAAGTGTTAGTATCCAGAATCTATAGAGAACTTACCAAACTCAACACCCAAAGAACAAATAATCCGTTGAAGAAATGGGCAAAAGACATGAATAGATACTTCTCCAAAGAAGACATCCAGATGGCCAACTGACACATGAAAAAATGCTCCACATCACTCATCATCAGGGAAATACAAATCAAAACTACAATGAGATACCACCTTGCACCTGTCAGAATGGCTAACATTAACAAGTCAGGCAACAACAGATGTTGACGAGGATGCAAAGAAAGAGGATCTCTTTTGCACTGTTGGTGGGAATGCAAGCTGGTGCAGCCACTCTGGAAAACAGTATGAAGGTTTCTCAAAAAGCTAAAAATAGAACTACCCTACGACCCAGCAATTGCACTACTAGGCATTTATCCACGGGATATAGGTGTGCTGTTTCAAAAGGACATATACACTTCAATATTTATACCAGCACTATCGACAATAGCCAAAGTATGGAAAGATCCCAAATGTCCATCGATGGATGAATGGATAAAGAAGAAGTGGTATACACACACACACACACACACACACACACACACACACACACAATGGAGTATTACTCAGCAATCAAAAAGAAGGAAATCTTGCCATTTGCAACTACGTGGATGGAACTGGAGGGTATTACGCTAAGTGAAATTAGAGAAAGACAAATATGACTTCACTCATATGAAGACTTTCAGAGACAAAACAGATGAACATAAGGGAAGGGAGACAAAAATAATATAAAAACAGGGAGGGGGACAAAACATGAGACTCTTAAATATGGAAAACAGAGGCTTATTGGAGGGGTTGTGGGAGGGGGGATGGGCTAAATGGGTAAGGGGCATTAAGGAATCTACTCCTGAAATCATTGTTGCACTATATGCTAACTAATTTGGATGTAAATTTAAAAATTTTTTTAAAAATATGATGTGGTATATGCATATAATGGAGTATTACTCAACAATCAAAAAGAAAAAAATCTTGCCATTCACAACTACGTGGATGGAACTAGAGGGCATTATGCTAAGTGAAATTAGAGAAAGACAAATATCATATGACTTAACTCATGTGAGGATTTTAAGATACAAAACAGATGAACCTAAGGGAAGGGAAGCAAAAATAATAAAAAACAGGGAGAGGGACAAAACATAAGAGACTCAAATATGGAGAACAAGCAGGGTTATTGGAGGGGTTGTGGGAGGGGGATGGGCTATATGGGCAAGGGGCATTAAGAAATATACTCCTGAAATCATTGTTCCACTATATGCTAACTAATTTGGATGTAAATTAAAAAAATAAAGTAAATGGTAAAAAAATTAATTAAAAGTTAAAAAAATTAGTGCTGATCATAAATACGAATGAGGATGTAAAAAAACAGAAGTGAATATAAAGTAGTAGATGATGTCTACAAGTGAGGATTATACTTTTTCTAAAAGAAATTATGCTTGGGGTGCCTGGCTGGCTCAGTTGGATGAGCCTCACGTTGGGTGTAGAGTACTTTGAAAAAAAAAAAAAGAAAGAAAGAAAGAAACTCTCCATTAATTGGTTAACTTTGGTTAATTAATTAGTTAATTTTAAATTCTTATACTAAAGTCTAAGTTGGAATTTATAGAGTGAATAATGATTATAAAAATAGTGTTGGTATCTTATTTAATAAATGCAATAGGCTATATAGATTTTTTTTTACAAGAATAGATTTTTTTACACGAATGTATATACATGTATATATAAAGGCGTGAATTGACTGCATTTGACTCAGCAGTTTTTCTAGTGATGAATACCTATGATTATTCTATTTCACTCCCTGCTTTCATAAACACCACAGTGGTGAGTATCCTCATTCATGTTATTTTTTGAACCTTTGTGAAAATTTCATGCCTAGGAGTACAATTGCTAGGTCAAAGATACTATTAATTTCACAAAGTACTACTGAAGTACTTCCCAGAAAGTCTGCACCAGTTTACACTCTTACTAGGTAGACATGGGTCTCATTCTCCACATATTTGCAAATAGTTTTATGTGACTTCAAGTTTTGCTTGTTTAATGAATAACGTATCTTGACATTAGTTTACTTTCCATTCCTTTGATTACTAGTGTCTGACAAGTACATAGACTTGTTAGCCCGTAAGGTTTATTATTGTGTAATTTCCTATTCCCATCCCCTATTTTTCTGATTTTTCAAGACTGATTTGTACAAGTTTCTTGTCCAGAGATACTACTCTTCTGTCATTTTAGTCATTCTCCCAGAGCACAATCTGTTTACTTTTGTTTATGATATCCTTTGTTTAAAAAAATTTTTTTAACGTAAATGAAGATAAATCTATCATGTATGCTTCATTGTTCTTAAGTCTTCCCCATTCCTGAGTCAAAAAATTATTTTCCACATTCACTCCTATTAGCTGGGTATATTTACTTAGGTTTAGTAGGTATATTTGTATCCAATGTATTAGGTATATTTATTTCGGTTTTAATCCATCTAGAGCCCACCATTGTATGTGAGGCAAAGTTGGGATCAAACTCCATGTTTTCACTGCAAGGTCAAACATGTCTACTTTTTTCTATTGATCTGTGATGCAATGTTGATTATAACAAGTACGTATGCAAACATGCTTGAGCTTTCTGTAGTGTTCTTTGGTCTATTTTTATGTTCCTATGTTTGTATCATTTTTTTCCAGCAAATTTGGACGTTTTATAATAAACACCTAAACATCAGTTCTTCCATTAACATTTTTCTATATTTGCTTTTATATACTATGTTACTTTTATAACTAAAAGTTTATGTATCCTAATATCTTAAAGCAGTGATTCTCACCAGGAGGGCTTGTTGGGTCTCATCCACCAGGCTTTTGATTAAGTAACTCTGTGCCCAAGAATTTCTATTTCTACTTGCTTGCTGTTTATGGTTTGGGGATAATACTTAGAGAATTGTTGTCTTAAAGGGTAAGTGTTCTCTCTTTGTTCCTGTTTTCAAAACTGGTTTAGGCATATGTAGATCTTTTATTTTTTCATTTACACTTAAGAGTAAATTTATTGGCATTGGTTGTTCTAGTCATTATGGATTTATCTTCCCTCTTCAAATGACCAAAAACAGACAAAATATATGAAATACTGATTTTCAAAATACTGGACATCAGGCAGTGAAGGACAGTGATACCTGAAGGATGGCGGTAAAAAGAGGTGAACTTCATGAATGCCCCAGTTTCCCACCCCAGAATTTCAGGTCATGGAGCATAGAAGGGGAATCCAGGCAAGGCTGGCAAACTCCCTAAATTGAGGAGGTGGAGCTAAGACTCTAGGCAAACCAAAGGAGGTACAGTCCACCAGGCAAAAGGACAGGAGAGAGCTGCACAGAACTGGAGAGATCTGCATGGGATCCCCTTCATGAATTCAGCTGAGTCCTGATCAGCATATGTGTGAGGAAAGTCCTCAGGGCAGAGTAAAGAACTACCCAAAAGGATTTGAGTTGACAGTGACCTACACTTGCAGGTAAGAGTGCACTGTGTTCATACAGGGTGAGTAAAAATGCCCATTTTTATCAGCAACTGTGGAAATCTTTATGATTCACAGGCATCAGGTAGAGTATACAGAAGGCATTGGTAATGAGGAATCTTTAGCCTTAGATTAGAGACAACTCCAGTACCACCGGTATTTACTATTTTCCATAGTAGTATGCTTTGATTCTGTTCTTTTAATCTTTTGTGAATCTCCTGTGGGTTTTTGCTTTGTAATTACCATGAAACTTGCATAAAGCATCTTATATACAGTCTTCTTTAAGCTGGTAACAACGTTAGTGGAAAATTCACGAATGTGTGGACATTAAACAGCATACTCTTGATAACTAATGAGTCAAGGAAGACACCAAAATGGAAAAAATAAGAATATGCTGAAATTCTAGAAGCATCCCCACTAAACAAGAAAAGGAAGATTTTCATCATTATTACTACTTGACAATATAGTGAAATTCTAACTAAGGTAACATTAAATAAAGTAATAAATAAATAAAATATGGTATAGGGGTGCCTCGGTGGCTCAGTTGGTTAAGTGTTTGACTTTGGCTCAGGTCATGATCTCGAAGTTCTTGGGTTTGAGCCCCGCGTCAGGCTCTGTGCTGACAGCTCAGAGCCTAGAGCCTGCTTTGGATTCTGTGTCTCTGTCACTCTCTACCCCTCCCCTGCTCGCTCACTCTCTCTCTCTCTCTCAAAAAATAAATAAAATAAAATAAAAATGTTTTAAGGTTGAAATCATATGAAATGCTTTCTCTGACCACAATGGAATCAAACTAGAAATTACTAGCAGTAGGAAAACCTATAAATATGTTGAACATGAACAATGTATTTTTAAATTAAAAAGGGGGCAAAAATAAATCACAAAGAAATGTAGAAAACATGTGACGATAAGTGAAAATGAAAACAACATACGAAAACTTTTGGGACATAGCAAAATCAGTACTAGAAGGGAAGGTCATAATGGTAAGTTCTCAAAGCTCTCAAGTCAACACTCTAACATGCACCTCAAGGGACTAGAAAAAGAACAAACTAAATGCAAAATTAGCAGCAGAAAAAAAGAGTAAAGATTACAGCAGAGATGGATGAAATAAAGAATAGAAAAACAAAGAGACATTACAACTGGTAACTACCCAACAAACTGGACAACCTGGAAGAAATGGATAAGTTCCTAGAAACAACCTTTGAAGACTGCATCAAGCCAAACAAAATCTGAATAGACCTATAACTTGTAAGGGGAATGAATAATCAAAAACCTCCCATCAAAGTAAAGTCCAGGGCCAGATGGTTTCACTGAAGAATTCTACAAAACATTTAGATAGGAACTAATGCCAATCCTTCTCAAACTCTTCCAACAATTGAAGAGGATAGAATGCTCCCAAACTCAGTCTATGAGGCTAACATCACCCTTATACCAAAAACAGACAAAGACATCGTAAGAAAAAACTACAGACCAATATCCCTGATGAACACTGATTCAAAAACCCTAAACAAAATACTAGGAAAATAAATTCAATAACATATGTAGGGATTAAGCACCATGACAGGCGGGATTTATATCTGGAATGAACGATGGTTATATATATGAAAATACTCAGTGGATTATACCATATTAACAAAAATAAAACAAAACCACAGGATCATCTCAAAAGATGCAGAAAAGCATTTGATAAAATTCAGCACCCTTTCATTGATAAAAACATTCAGCAAACTAGGAACAGAAAGGAACTACCTCAACACAATAAAAGCCATATATGAAAAGCCCATAGGTAACGTTGTACTCAGTGGTAAAAGACTGAGAGGTTTTTATCTAAGTTTAGGAGCAAGATAAGGATGAACATTCTCACCACTACTATTCAACATAGTACTAGAAGTGCTAGCCAGAGCAATTAAGAAAAAGATGTAAAAGTCATTCAAATTAGAAAAGAAATAAAAGTAATCTCTTAGCAGATGACACAATCTTATTTCTTGAAAACCCTGAAGATTACACACACACACACACACACACACACACAGCTATTACAACTAACAATTTTAGTAAAGTTACAGGATCGAAAAATCAATTTTATTTACTAATGCATCCAAAAGGATAAAGCACTTAGGAATAAACTCAACTAAGGATGTGAAAGACTTGTACACGAAAAAGAACAAGATATTGCTGAAAGAAATTTTTAAAAAGATACAAATAAATGGAATACACCAAACTGGATAACCTGTGCTTGTGACTTGGAAGATGTCCTCTTGTTAAAATGATCATACTGCCCAAAACAATGTATGGACTCAATGCAGTCTTTGTCAAAATCTCAAAGGTATGTTTCACAGAAATAGGAAAAACCATCCTAAAATTTATAGGGGATCTCAAGGGACCCTGAATAGCAAAACATCCTTGAAGAAGAAGAACAAAGTTGGAGACCTTGGGCATCTTCATTTTAAAACATACTACAAAGCAGGAAAAATTAAGACAGTACAGTACTGACATAATGATAGATGTATAAACCAATGGCAGAGAATAGAAAGTCCAAAAATAAACACTTGCTTATATGGCCAAATAATTTTTGATAAGAGTGCCATGACTACACATGGGAAAAGGAGAATCTCATGCAAACGAATGATGCTGGAACATTTACCTTTCACTAAATACAAAAACTAAGAATGAGAGACCTAAACGTAAGAGTTACAACTGTAAAATGACTGGGAGAAAACATGGGGGAAAGCTTCAGATTTCCCAAACATTAGATTTGGCAATGGTTTCCTGCATGTGACACCAAAAGCACAGCTAACAAAAAATAGACAAATGGGACTACATCAAAACTAAAAAATTCTGCACATCAGAGGAAATAACAAAGCGAAAAGGCAACAAAGTGAAATGTGGAAAGGGAGAAAATGATTGCAAACCACATATGTGACAAGGGGTTAATATCTATAATATACAGGGAACTTATAAACCATCAATTTAAAAAAAACTTGATTAAAAAATGGTCAAAGGACTTGAATAGACATTTCTCCAAAGAAGATATGCAAATAGCTGTCAAGAGTTTAAGTTGCTTCATGGGTATTTCTGCCTCAGTATCTATTTTGTGTAGCAAAGAAATCTACAGGGACCTTAATCTGATATCAGCTCCCTTATGTAAGCACATGTCCTAGAGAGAAACCACAGAGTCACAGCAAATTTAAGTTCTGGTGTCAATGCCCCAACAGCCCTTTTGTTCAACAATTTTCCCTGCCTCCCAGTGCCTGTATGCCTTATGGCTACCTTAGATAAAACCCTGTGGGGCTTACCAAAACTCCACTCTTGTAGTTTGGCCCAAGCCCAGGACCCCCAAAGCACTCCCCACTGTAGTGCCTCAGGTTCTGCTTCTTTTTCTACTCTCTGCCTTGACCTCCCTGTGTGGCCTCTCAAGGCATGCAGTATACTTCCTCCAGAACTTGTGAGTAATAAAATTCTCAGTATACTTCCTCCAGAACTTGTGAGTAATAAAGTTCTCAATTTCAATTTCTCTTGTGATCTCTTGTTAAAGTTCAACTCACTATTCTGTGCTCCACTTAAAAATGTTAATTTAGGGGCTCTTGGGTGGCTCAGTCAGCGTCAGTAAGCGTCTGACTTTGGCTCAAGTCATGATCTCATGGTTCGTGGGTTTGAGCCCCACGTCGGGCTCTGTGCTGACAGCACGGAGCCTGGAGCCTGCTTTGGATTCTGTGTCTCCCTCTCTCTACCCCTCCGTCCCTCGTGGTTTCTCTCTCTGTCTCTCTCTTTGTCTCTCTCAAAAATAAGTAAACATTAAAAAAAAAGTTAGAAATAGAACTACCCTGCAATCTAGCAGTTGCACTACTAGGTATTTACCCAAAGAACACAAAGATACTAATTCAAAGGGGTACATGTACCCCAGTGTTTATAGGAGTATTATCCACAGTAGCCAAATTATGGAAACACCCCAAGTGTCCATCCACTGAAGAATGGATAAAGAAGGTGTGGTATGTACAATGGTATAACACTCAGCCATCAAAAAGAATGAAATCTTGCTATTTGCAACAACACAGATGGATCTAGACAGTATTATGCTAAGTGAAATAAGTCAGTCAGAGAAAGACATCACTTCTAGGCCTTTTGGCTAAGATCAAGGGTAATCAGAAAGACAAATACCATATGATTTCACTCATGTGGAATTTAATGTTTATTTTTTTAACTTGTTTTATTTTTTATTTTTTAAAATTTACATCCAAATTAGTTAGCATATGGTGAAACAATGATTTCAGGAGTAGATTCCTTAGTGCCCCTTACCCATTTAGCCCATCCCCCCTCCCACAGCCCCTCCAGTAACCCTCAGTTTGTTCTCCATATTTACGAGTCTCTTCTGTTTTGTCCCCCTCCCTGTTTTTATATTATTTTTGTTTCCCTTCCCTTAAGTTCATCTGTTTTGTCTCTTAAAGTCTTCATGTGAGTGAGGACTTACACGATTTTTGTCTTTCTCTGACTGACTAATTTCACTTAGCATAATACCCTCCAGTTCCATCCACATAGTTGCAAATGGCAAGATTTCATTCTTTTTGATTGCTGAGTAATACTCCATTGTATGTATATATATACCACATCTTCTTTATCCATTCATCCATCGATGGACATTTGGGCTCTTTCCATACTTTGGCTATTGTTGATAGTGCTGCTATAGACATGGAGTGTATGTGTCCCTTCAAAACAGCACACCTGTATCCCGTGGATAAATGCCTAGTAGTGCCATTGCTGGGTCGTAGGGTAGTTTTATTTTTAGTTTTTTGAGGAACCTCCATACTGTTTTCCAGAGTGGCTGCACCAGCTTGCATTCCCATGTTTCTTTATTTTTGAGAGAGAGAGAGAGTTTGAGCAGAGGAAGGGCAGAGAGAGAGGGAGACACAGAATCTGAAGCAGGCTCCAGTCTCCAGGCTCCAAGCTGTCAAAACAGACACAGGGCTCGAACTCACAAACTGTGAGATCATGACCTGAGCCCAAGTTGGATGTTTAACCGACTGAGCCACCCAGGTGCCTCACGAGAGCCTCACATTTAGATATCATTGTCTCTGTCATGTAGATCCTGTTTGAATGGCAGGCACCTGTGAGATTTAGTCACATTTCAGAGGAAATCCCAGGTTGATATTATTACTGTCAGTACCCTCTCTCCTGACACCCACAGATCCACCTCTGCAAAAAAAGTCAACTTCTGTCTCCAGCTACTCCTCCTCCTGCATTTTTTTCATTCACTACCACTATGGGTAGGACATAAGCTACCCAACTGTCCCCACCCAAGGTGTCTCGAATTCCAGATCTACTAGTTAGCTAGGATTGGTTGTGTGAACTTAGAGAAGTTCTTTAACATTTCTGTGCCTCATTTCCCAATCTGGGGAATAGGGATAGTAATAGTGACTAGTAAATAAATTAATGGATGACAATACACACTCAAGTTATAGAAAAGAAGTGTAAAAAAAAAGCATAAATACAAAAAAAGAAAAATTGCCTTTCATAATGTATTTTCTTTTTTAATTAATTTTTTAATGTTTCTTTTTTGAGAGAGACAGAGCATGAGCAGGGGAGCTGGAGAAATAGAGAGGGAGACACAGAATCTGAAAAAGGCTCCAGGCTCTGAGTTGCCAGCACAGAGCCTGACATGGGGCTCAAACCCACAAACTGCAAGATCACGACCGAGTCAGACACTTAATCGACTGAGCCACCCAGGCGCCCCTCATACTGTATTTTCATGGCTAGGATCAGAGAGGGAGGGATAATAAAATAGAGGAGGTACAGAATTAAGGACGTATTTTGAGAGAGAGATAGGCAGGCAGACAGACACCAGGCCGTCTCTAAATGACCTGAAGCAAGAAAGATGTTCTCCTGTTGAGCTTGAAGAAGCAACCGTATTGTGAACTGCCTATGGAGAGAGGCAACCTCTAAGAGCTGAGGGCTTCAGTTCTACAACCGCCAGGAGCTGAATTCTGCTAACAACCTGAACGAGCCTGAAAGAGGACCCCAAGTACCAGATGAGATTGCAGTCCAGCTGTGCTCAGTGCTGCCTGTGGATCCCTGAGCAGAGGTCCCATCCAAGCCATGCCTGGGCTCCTGACCTCCAGGAACTTTGAGATAGTATATGTGTCAAGTTTTGAACTGCTAATTTTGTAGTCATGGCAGTAGAAATTGGATGCAACAAGCAGGGTTCATTTTCTACTTTTGCTCCCCCTGATTCCTATAATTCTCCCCAATAGAGCTGGATCAGAACCTATCCAAGAGCCGAAAACTTTGGCCTTGGCTTTGTCCCTAGAACATTTCCAAAGTCCCTCTCCAAGACCCTATTCCACTCCCTTGGATCAGACCCCCTTGGTTAATATTGGCCCTAGTGGGACTTGTTAGATTTGGTAATAAGGAAAATACCCTACTGTCTGCCGTCAGACAGGAGAGCATCCAGAATGTCATCTGGAAAGGCTTGGTGACAAGAAGGACCGTTGCTATCATGCAAAAGATTTTATTCCAAGAGCAATAGTTAGGCATCTGACTTCTGATCAGGTCATGATCTCATGGCTTGTGGGTTCAAGCCCTGTGTCAGGCTCTGGGCTGACAGCTCAGAGCCTGGAGCCTGCTTCAGATTCCGTGTCTCCCTCTCCCTTTGCCCCTCCCCCACTCACACTGTCTCTCGAAAATAAACATTTGAAATAAACATTCAAACATAAATGATTTGATTTGAACTTTAAAAAGATCACTATGTTGTATGTAAAATAGATGGGGTAGTCGTGGCTGGGCTTAGGGAAAAGAAGCTTAGAGTTAGTACATGGTTAGAAGGTTCTTGTAAAACCCACAATAGAGATGACATTGGCACCAGCCAAGGTGCTGAAAAAGGAAGTTTAGGGAAGAAAACGTATACCTAGGACATACTTAAGAGGTCCCAGGATAATAAGCTGCAGATGCGGGGGAGGGGGCAGTTAGGAGGCATGAAGGGTGGCTTCCAGGTTCTGGCTGTTCTTGGAAGACAGGTAGTGATGCCACTAATTGAAGTCAGGAATAATACGGTTGCCTGGGTGGTTCAGTTGGTTAAGCATCTGACTCTTGGTTTTGGCTCAGGTCCTGATCTCAGGGCTTGTGAGTTTGAGCCCCGTGGTGGGCTCTGTGCTTACAGTGTGGAGCCTACTTGGGATTCTCTCTTTCTCCCTCTCTGTGTGCCCCTCCCCTGCTCTCTCTCTGTCAAAATAAATAAATAAAATTAACAAAAAAAGAAATCAGGATTAATAAATTCAGATTCGCACTTGCTTAGTTTGGAGCGTTTAGAAATATCCACCTGGTACTCAGGGGAAAGTAAGGGGAGAAAAACAAAGATTCGGAAGCCTTCCTTTTAATGATAAAAAATAAATAAAATAATAATAAACAGTAAATAAAGTCATGATGATAACTGGGTACAAGGATATAGTCTTCATCATGCCCTTTCTGAACGCTGAACTTTGCTGTTCTTTGATATTTAAAACTTATTCAGTTTATAACTTATGGCACCAATTTATTTATTATTATATTGTCATGTGTGTTTGCTTTTTTTTTTAGTCTCATTTCTGAAATTATTGGAAACTCCTCAAAGGAAGATCTTTCATATCCACTCTGATGTGCTGGGTATCCAGTAAGTGCTCAACCTAGTGTAAAGGATCATTTCTTTCCATAGAGTGGAATTTTATACTTCATCCACATGAAGAGAGTCAGACAGAGGGAGAGGGAAAGAGGGAGGGCAAGAAGAGGTCAGATATATAAGGAAGTTTGTGTAGGGTCTGTTAGGCCATTGTAAGGATCACTTTGGTTTTTACTCTGAGAGAGAGATTATAAAAACAAATTGATAAATGCCATGGGGAGAGATACAGGAGGAACAGGGGAATTCACAGGAAGCCCCATGCTGATTTGCAGTCTAATCAGCTTTGAAAACAAAAGGTTTGTTATGTACATATTAAAGCAGTCAACAGTTAAGTTCAATAAATATTTGTGGGTGACGAATAAATTATGCTTGTGCTGTTCAGATGGTGACATAGTATCATACAAATAGCAACATTTCACATTAGCAATATTTCCAGGCAAGCACATACATTCATTGAAAAACTGACATCAGCCAACTGTCAAAAGTGAATCCTAAATTGGCTGCTTGGCCCCATAGGAGGTTATAATGAAGCCGTTCATGGCTTTAAGAAAAAGTAGTGAAGATGTCTTCTGACTGGCAAATCCTGGATGGCACTTCTTTAATTGATTGAGGTATTATCAGCACCGTATGCTAGAACATTAGCCAGCTCCTGCTGCCGACAGTCAGGCTTGCCTGCTCTATGCCAAAAATCCCATCTGCTCTCTATCCTCACTTTCTTCACAACCCAACAGCATGTTCATTATCTTTAGGGACAAAAGCAAAAACATTGCTACTTCAATCATCCTGCTCATGGTTTTAAAATGAACTGGATGTAACTGGTTACATTTCAAATACTATGTATTGATCTATCAAATCAGAAAATAGAACATCAGCTTTTCTACTTCAATATTTATGAAATCGTCCTTGCTTCCATGTTAGGAAAATGGTACACAGTTGTACATAACCTTACATTTCTAAATATAGTTATTTGTGCTATAGTTTTTGTATACATATATGCTACTAGCCAGTTAAGAATTTCTTTTATCAAGTGTTTATTATAAAATGTATTGGCAAAGCCAGTTTGTACTGAAACTTTTAAATTATTTTTTAATTGAAAAATGTTTATTTTCGAGAGACAGTGTGAGTGGGGGAGGGGCAAAGGGAGAGGGAGACACGGAATCTGAAGCAGGCTCCAGGCTCTGAGCTGTCAGCCCAGAGCCTGACACAGGGCTTGAACCCACAAGCCATGAGATCATGACCTGATCAGAAGTCAGATGCCTAACTGACTGAGCCACCCAGTCACCCCTGTATTGAAATTCTTAAAAAGAGGGAAAGATTCTGCTGGAATAGTACATCAGAAAAAATCAAACATTTCTTTATTTGTATTTAATAGTCCCTGGGCATTTTTAATTTTGGTCAAAAACAAAACAAGAGGGGCGCCTGGGTGGCTCAGTCGGTTGAGCGTCTGGCTTCGGATCAGGTCATGATCTCGTGGTCCGTGAGTTCGAGCCCCACATCAGGCTCTGTGCTGACAGCTCAGAACCTGGAGCCCGTTTTGGATTCTGGGTCTCCTTCTCTCTCTGCCCCTCCCCTCCTCATGCTCTGCCTCTCTCTGTCTCAAAAATAAATAAAAACATTAAAAAAAAAACCAAAACAAGAAAAATTTCTAAATTGTTCCATCACTCTGAAAAACCAGAAAAAAGAAGCTCTCTATAACTGTGAGAAATAATCCAGATATTATTTAATTACAGACAGTTTCTATATGTGTCTATTATCTAGTTTGCTTTAAGCTCTGCTAAATATGAAACAAACATGGTACAAATTAAAATATTGATTTTTGAATTGGTTGTCATCAGACACAAATGGGATTACTGGTGTCACTGAGCCTTAACAGTTATTTTGGTGTTCATGGAAGTACTATATGTTAAAGCAAAAAACTGGTAGCAACCCAAATAGGCAATAATATGAGAATAATTAATTAAAGCAGGCCCTTGGTCTACTGTATAAATTTTAAATGATAATTAGAAATATAGGAAGACAACACAAAAACTGATTATAATAAGCATAATGATAAGTGGGAAAGGCAATTTATGAAAATACGTGGGCGTGTCTGGGTGGCTCTGTTGGGTTAATCGTCCAACTTCCACTCAGGTCATGATCTCACCGTTGGTGAGTTCAAGCCCTGCATCGGGCTCTGTGCTGACAGCTCAGAGCCTGAAGCCTGCTTTGGATTCTTCTCTCTCTCTCTCTCTCTCTCTCTCTCTCTCTCTCTCTCCCCCCCCCCACTCAATTTCTGTGCCTCTCTCTCTCTCAAAAATAAACATTAAAAAATTAAATATATATATATATATATATATATATATATATATATATATATTATGATTGCCCCTCCAGAAGTGTTATATAAAGACTGGAGTGGTAGGGGCACCTGGGTGGCTCAGTTGGGTGGGCGTCTGACTTCAGCTCAAGTCATGATCTCACCCTCTGTGGGTTCGAGCCCCACATCGGGCTCTGTGCTGACAGCTCAGAGCCTGGAGTCTGCTTTGGACTCTGTGTCTCCCTCTCTCTCTGCCCCTCCCCGCTCATGCTCTGTCTCTGAAAAATGAATAAACCTTAAAAAAAATTTTTTTTAAGCCTGGAGTGATAGCTTTATGGATTGTGTTGGCCTTATTATCAAAACTTGCTGTAATTGCTATGTTGTCTGTCTAAATTTTAAGGGAAAACGTGAACTTGGGTCAGTCATTATCAAATATGATAGTAAATATTTGACCACCAGCAACTCATGGATAAGTTTGAAAGCAGACATTGGACAAATGGTGATGTAGGAGAGCCCAACTGCATCCTTCCCTAAATATCAACAATTAAACAGCTATTTGTGAACAAAAAAAACAGCTCTGGAGACTACTTTAGAAATTTTAGCAACACAGTGGACCAAAAGACCTAAGAATAACTGCATAAGAAGGGGAAGACAGCTTCATTTTTCCTGCACCATCCCATTCCCCAAATCAGCATTTCTGATGCCAAGAGGGAATTTCCTAGCCTTTAAGAGTTCCTCTCACCCGGAAAGGAAGAGTGGAGTGAGCAACCAGCTTCCTCAGTCTTTGGGGCACTGCATGAAGGTCCCGCTTTGGTTTCAGTCCTCCTAGATGGGCAAAGCTGAGATGTAAAGCTGGCTAGAAGCAAGGAAGCAAAACAGTTGCTCCCAGTAGCAGGAGTCGTTGTGGTTCACAGCCTGTTCTGCTGACAAACCCTGTATATTTTGTATATTTTGAGCACATTTTGCCCCTGAAGAAACTAACAACCAGTATATTCACTGGAAACACCCTGCAGATTTTACTATCTTTTGCCCCACAGGTATTTAGTTTTTATACCAGCTGTCTGATACTCTCCCCTCTATGTACCCCTTTCACAGCCTGGGAACCACAGTGGTAATGAGCTCAGGACCCTGCAGCTTTACAAGTGAAGACACAAGCCTAGCCACTGGCAGCTGACACCTATTACCCATGCACCTGCTTGAGTCTAGCCCCTCCAGCTTTGCACTGGCATGCTGCTGACCTGACATTTGTCACCAGCCTCCATTGCAGTGTGTGTGTGCCCAAGGGAAGCCTGTGCAGACAAGAAACACCACATCAATAACCAGGGCACTGACAGTTGCTTGTGGGTCTGGATCAGGCCCTGATTTCTGTCACTGGCCTGCATCACCATGTTTGTCTACAGCTGTCCCCTCTGGCTGTATACTTACACACCTCTGACCCAACCCTTGTAACTGGCCTCCACTGCAATGTGCAAACCCGAGGGAGGTTGTGCAGCTGTAGGAAACCATGCTGACAGACAGGGCCCCTGCAGCTTCCAGTGAGCCTGCAGCTGGCCCTTGGCCCTTGTTGCTTACCCTAGCCATCACCATTATGTGTGTGTGTCTACAACAGGCCCTTGCCACTACATAGGCACCTGCAGCTGGCACATGCAGCCAAGTATATGTATACCACTAGTTCTGGCCACCACTGCTGCTTGCCTGGTCCCTAGCCACTGGACCTGGAGGCATTGCTAAAGACCCCAACAGCCCTTGTAGCTACTTATAGACACCCCACAGTGCTCACCAAGGACCACACAGTTGCTGTGGATCCCAGCAGCCTGAGCCAAAAAGACATGCCCCCTGCTGTCCCTCAGACCCAGTGCCACCACATATCTGTGCATTTGGAACTCTGTGCTTCAGATCCAGGGTGATAACATTCTTCAGCATGCTGTCACCCACTGGTGAAAGTCTTCTTTTACTCAAGTTAGTCCATAAAGTCTAGAAAAAGTAATTGCTTTTTCAACACGCAGACAACTGCACAACATTTTGAGTATGTCATGGATCATGTAGAATTAGGGAAACATAACTCCACTAAAGGAATACAGTATGCCTCCAGCAACTGGCCCCAAAGAAATGGAGATATAGAAACTGTCAAAGAATTCAAAATAATTGTTCTAAAGAGCTGCAAAAGAACACAAATAAAAAGTTAACAATATCAAGAAAGCCAAGCGAGAACAAAATGAGAAGTTCAACAAAGAGACAGAACATAAAGTAGAACCAAACAGAAATTTTGAGACTGAAGAACTCAATGCCTGACCTGGAAAATTCAATAGAGAGCTTCAATTTTTTTTTCAATTTTTTAATGTTTATTTATTTTGAGAGAGAGAGAGACAGAGTGTGAATCGGAGAGGAGCATCGAGAGAGGAAGATGCAAAATCTGAAGCAGGCTCCAGGCTCTAAGCTGTCAGCACAGAGCCCAATGTGGGACTCAAACCCATGAACTCAGATCATGAACTGAGGTGAAGTCAGATGGTTACCAGACTGAGCCACTCAAGTGCCCTTAGAGCTTCAACATTAGTATTAAGTCAGAAGAAAGAATGGTTGAGCTAAAAGACGACCAATTGCAATTATCCAATCAGGGGAGCAAATAAACAAAAAGAATGAAAATGAATGAAGAAAGCCTATAGGACATATCGGGATACCATCAAGAGAACCACTGTACGTATCACTGGAATCTGAGAAGGACAAGACAGGGAGAAAAAGGTAGAAAGCTTATGTACAGAAATAATGGCTGAGGACTGCCCAAACCCAGAAGAGATTGGAACATCCGAGTTTGTGAAGTTAATAGATTACCCTAAAATGTCAATCTAATCACCTTTCACACATTTTAATAAAGCTGTCCAAAGTCAAAGACTGAGAATTCTAAAAGCAGCAAGAGAAAAAAAAAAAGATCTCATACAAGGAAATCCCTATAAGGCAACCAGTAAACTTCTCAGCAGAGATATTGCAGGTCAGGAGACAGTCAGATGACATACTCAAAATGTTGAAAGAAAAAACCTGCCTACTAAGAATACTTTACTCAGCAAGGCTTGCCCTTCAGAGGTGAAGTAAAGGTAAATAATTTCAAAAACAAACAGAAGCTGAAGGAGTTCACTACCACTAGACCTGCCTTGCAAAACAGGCTGAAGGAGTTTCTCAAGTTGAATGAAAGGATGCTACTCAGTAACGTGAAAACATATGAAAATATACAACACACTGGTAAGGGTAAGCGTATAGTCGGATTCAGAATACTCCAACACAGTTAACTACTTAACTCTACTTAACTCTTAACTATGTTAACTACTTAACTCCAGTATAAAGACTAAAAGACCCAAGTATTAAAAATAGCTATACCTGCAACAATTTAATGTCATATTGTGTAACACTGTCTATAATGTTATATTGTTATACAGTATAAAAGGAGGTGAATTGTGCATCATAAAAGATGGGGAGGAAAAGCGTAGAAGTTTCATATGCAATCGAAGTTAAGTGGTTGTCAGTGTGAAATAAACTGTTACAAATATAAGATGTTTTATTGTAAACCTCATGGTAACCACAAAGCAAAAACTATAGTAGATTCCAAATATAAAGTGAAAGGGAACAAATATGTCACTATCAATTTGTGAAGGAAGGGAGCAAAAGAGGAAGAAAAGAATAAGGAAACTACAAAACAGCAAGAAAACACTAAGATGGCATTACTGAGTCCTTACCTGTTAATGATTACCTTAAATGTCAATAGATTGAATTCTCCAATCAAAACACATAGAGTAGCTGGATGGGTGAGAAAAATAAGACCCAATCATATACTGTTTGGAAAAGACTCACTTCAGCTTTAATGACACACATAGGCTCAAGGTGAAGGGATGGAAAAACATATGCCATGCAGGTGAAAACCAAAGGAGAGTAAGGTAACTATGCTTATATCAGACAAAATAGACTATAGGCCAAAAATGGTAACAAGAGACAAAGAAGTTTTTTTTTTTTTAATTTTTTAAAACGTTTATTTATTTTTGAGAGAGAGAGAGAGGCAGAGTACGAGCGAGGAAGGGGCAGAGTGAGAGGGAGACACAGAATCCAATGCAGGCTCCAGCCTCTGAGTTGTCAGCCCAGAGCCCAACATGGGGCTCGAACTCACGAGCCATGAGATCATGATCTGAGCCGAAGTCGGATGCCCAACTGACCGAGCCACCCAGGCGCCCTGAGACAAAGAAAATATTTATATAATGGTATAAAGATAAATTCATCTAGAAGATACAAAATCATAAGTATATATGTACACAACATAAGAGCTTTTAAATATATAAAGCAAATACTGACAGATCTGATGGGAGAAATAGATCATAATAAAACAACAGTAGGGGACGTCAACACCTCACTTTTAACAATGGATAGATCGTCCAGACAGAAATCAACAGGGAAATGTTGGACTTGGACCATACTTTAGAGAAAGTGGACGTAATAGACACACGCCATCCTACAGCAGAAGAATACACATTCTTCTCAAGTACATATGAAACATTCTCTAGGAGACATCATAAACAATGGCACAAAACAATATTAGCAAATTTAAGAAGATTGAAACCATACAGAGTATTCTTTCTGACTACAATGGTATGAAACTAGAAATCAATACAAGGAGGAAAACTAGAAAATTCACAAATGTGTTGACATTAAACAACACTTACCTGAACAACTAATGGGTCAGGGGATACACTGAAAAGTTAAAAATCACTTGAAAAAACAAAAATGGAGAAACAACACACAGAACCTATGGGATGCTGCAAAAGCTGTTCTAAGTGGGAAGTTTTCTAGTGCTAAATACCCACATTAAGAAAAAATAAAGGGGCGCCTGAGTGGCTCAGTCAGTTAAGCATCTGACTTTAGCTCGGGTCAGAATCTCATGGCTCATTGAGTTTGAACCCCACATTGGGCTTTCTGCTGACAGCACAGAACCTGTTTCAGATCCTCTATCCCCCTCTCTCTCTGCCCTTCCCCCACTTTCTCTCTACCCCACCCAAAAATAAATGAATGAATTAATTAAAGATGTCAAATAAACAACCTAACTTTATACACCAAAATGCTAGCAAAAGAACAAACTAAAGCTAAAGTTAGCAGAAGGAAGGATATAAAAAAGATGAGACGGGAAATAAATGAAATAGAGACCAAAAAAAACAAACAAACAAAAAAAACAGAAAAAAAAGAAAAGATCACTGAAACTACAGGCTGTTTGTTTTTTAAAGATAAACAAAATTTACAACCTTCAGCTAGACTAAGAAAAAAAGAGAGAAAACTCCAATAAATCAAATCAGAAATGAAAGAGGAGATATTACAACTGATATCAAAGAAATACAAAGGATCCTAAGAGACTATAATGAACAATTATGGCTCAGTTGGTTAGGCGTCTGACTTGAGCTCAGATCATGATCTCATGGTTCATGAGTTTGAGCCCCGCGTTGGGCTCTGTGCTGTCAGCACAGAGCTGCTTTAGATCCTCTGTCCCCCTCTCACTCTGTCCCTCCGTCGCTTTCTCTCTCTCTCTCTCATAAATAAATAAATAAATAAATAAATAAATAAATAAATAAAAGATGTCAAACGACCAAACTTTACACACCAGAGTCTGGAGCCTGCCTCAGATTCTGTGTCTCTGCCTCTTTCTGCCCCTCTCCTGCTCAGGATCTGTCTCTGTCTCTCAAAAATGGATAAACATTAAAAACAAAATTTGGGGCGCCTGAATGGCTCAGTAGGTTGAGCGTCCGTCCGACTTTGGCTCAGGTCATGATCTCACAGTTTGTGAGTTTGACCCCTGTGTCCGGCTCTGTGCTGACAGCTCAGAGCCTGGAGCCTGATTCAGATTCTGTGTCTCCTTCTCTCACTGCCTCTCCCCCACTTGCAGTCTGCCTCTCTCTGTCTCTCAAAACTAAATAAAATGTAAAAAAAAATAAAATAAATTAAAAAAAAAAAACAAATGATAACCTGGGAAAAAACAGATACACTTTTGGAAACATATAACCTACCAAGACTAAATCAGAAAGAAGTAGAACATCTGGACTGACCTATAACTAGGAAAGAGATTGACTTGGTAATCCAAAACCTCCTGTGTACTACATAAAGCCCAGACCAAGTGATTTCACTGAAAAATTCTACCAAACATTTATTTTTTATTTATTTTTTATTTTTTTTTTCAACGTTTATTTATTTTTGGGACAGAGAGAGACAGAGCATGAACGGAGGAGGGGCAGAGAGAGAGGGAGACACAGAATTGGAAACAGGCTCCAGGCTCTGAGCCATCAGCCCAGAGCCCGACGCAAGGCTTGAACTCCTGGACCGCGAGATCGTGACCTGGCTGAAGTCGGACGCTTAACCGACTGCACCACCCAGGCACCCCTCTACCAAACATTTAAAGAAGAATTAATATCGATCCTTCTCAACCTATTTCAAAAAATTGAAGACACAGCATGCTCAAACTCATTTTGCAATGACAGCAATACTCTGCTACCAAAACCAGACAAGGATACCACAGGACAAGAAAACTATAGGCCAATATCCCTGATGAACACAGATGCAGAAATCCTCAAAAAAAAAATACCAGAAAACTGAGTTCAATAACACATTAAGAGATCCTATATCATGAGCAAATGGGATTTATCCCTGGGATGTAAAAATGGTTTAACATATGCAAACCAAAAATGATACACTACATTAGCAGAATGAAAGATGATTTTTTGGATATGATGCTTAAAGCACAAGCAACAAAATAGAAAATACAAAAGTGGGACTACTTCCAGTGAAAAAGCTTTTGCACAGCCAAAGAAATAATCAATAAAATGAAAAGGCAGCCTATATAATGGGAGGAAATATTTGTAAATCATATATCTGATAAGAGCCTAATATCCAAAGTATATAGGGAATTCAAGCAACTCAACAGCAAAAACAAACAAACAAACAAACAAAAAACACAATCTGATTAAAAAATGTGCCCAGGAACTAAATTGATATTTTCCCAAAGAAGAAATACAAATGGCCAACAGGTACATAAAAAGGTGCTTTACTTCAATAATCTTTGGGAAAAGGCAAATCACCACCACAATGTGATGCTATCTCACAGCTGTCAGAATGGCTGTCATTAGGGGCGCCTGAGTGGCTCAGTCGGTTAAGCACCCTAGTTTGGTTCAGGTCATGATCTCATGTTCATGGGTTTGAGCCCTGTGTGAGGCTCTGTGCTGACAGCTCAGAGCCTGGATCCTGCTTCAGATTCTGTGTCTCCCTCTCTTTACCCCTTCCCAGCTTGCACTCTGTCTCTCTGTCTTTCTCAAAAATAAATAAACATTAAAAAATTAAAAAAAAAAAAGAATGGCTGTCATTAACAAGACAAGAGAGAACTAGCATTAGTGAGGATGTGGAGAAAAGGGAAACTTGTGCCTTTTTGGTGGGGATGCAAAACGGTGCAGCTACAGTGGAAAACAGTATGGAGAGTCCTTAAAAAGTTAAAAATAGAATTACCATAAGATTCAACAATTCCACTCCTGGGTATGTCCCCTGCTAAAAATGAAATCAGGATCTCGAGAAGATATCTGCATTCCCACGTTTGTTGCAGCATTATTCACAACAACCAAGGTATGGAAACAACCTACGTGTTAGCGAATAAATGCATGAAGATGTGAGGTACGTGTATATAATTCAGCCATGAGAAAGAAGGAAACCCTTCAATTTGTAACAATATGGAAGGACCTTGAGGGCATCATCCGAGTGAAAGAAGACAGATAGAGACAGACAACTACTATATGATTTCATTTACATGTAGAATCTAAAAAAGCCAAACACTTAGAAAGTATGAGCAGTGGTTACCACGGGCTGAGGAGGTGTGGGAAATGGGGAGATGTTGATGAAAGGGCATAAATTCCATTTATCAGCTGAATAGCTTGTGGGGACCCTATGTACAGCATGGTGATTATAGGTAATTATACTGTATTATAAACTTGGCAGTTGCCAAGATTTTTTTTAATGTTAAATTCAAATCTATTTTCTGATAATATGAAAAAGTAATCCTTGAAAATCAGAACACTTAATGGGAAAGAGCATACTAACTTAGATGTTAAACATCTATATGCCATAACCATTGTAAAGCTTGACAAACATGCACGCTCACAACATGCAATTGTTTAAAAAAAACAAAAATAAAAGCAGACATTGCATATAAATGAGAACCACATATGATATTTAAGGTAGCTCTTTTGAAAAGGACTGAAATATTTCCATAAAAAGTTTTGAATTTATGCAGGAAAGGAATTTTCCCTACTAAATGGTTTTTCTTACTTTCTCCAATATTCTTCATATTTTTAGTTTATCTGTAAGTTAATCAATATATCCATTTTGAAATTCAACTTGATCATCTGGGATGTTTGCACAAGCACCCACTGTGCCACAACATATGGTGACCTTTGGTTTATTATAGACTAATTATAAGCCTGAAGGGGCTCTGCCATATGTCATTGAAAGTTGTTTTTCCATAGATTTCCACTAGATCACAGGTCCTGTCTGACCTGTTTGTTCCAGAGGCACTTTCTAAACTAAAACAAAAAAAAAAAGTAATTTAATTTGGTTTAATTGTGTTTCATAAGATCTTTGAACACAGCTAAATACTAAACTGATTCTGAGACGTGTCAGGTTGGATACCTGTGTGGCAAATCAAAACGTGGCTCTAGTTCATCTGTGACACAGTGATCAGCACGTGTGCATGGTAGTCATACTGTTGCAAGTGTCCAGAGCACATGGAGTCTATTTTGGTCTCTATTTTTTTTGTTCTCAGTTTAATAATCCAGTAATGAGAGAGACGTTGACTACCACTTACTGGTGTATTATTGGTAAAACATTTTCCAAGTGTTCCTTCCTCACAGTTCACTTTGGTAGATGATTTTTCAAATGTAACAAATTTATCTTCTTAGCAAAATATTGCTAAACAAATGTACTGAGTGATAAATGGTGAGTCCCTTAAGATCAGAGATGTAGCTCATTCATTTTTTGTTTCTTGTTGGCAGGATAGCAAAAGATTTGAAAACTGAACTATAACAAAAACTGCCACCCCCAGTCCCAACCTACCCCTGAGAGGGATAAACAACCTGGATGGCTATAAAGCAGCCTACCAGAGGTTTTGAAAACTGAACTCATATCGGAACCATGACTGATACAAAGTGAGACAGAGTTGAAGTCCAAACGAGGATATGTATATGTACGTATGTAAAGACATCCTTCATATGGTTTTATCAGGATCCGAGCTCTCACACTGCCGTATTCAAAATATCTAGGATACAACCCAAGAGTACTTGAGGCTACAGGATGAATATTTATGTCCCCCCACAAATTTATATGTTGAAATCTTAACTCCCAAGGTGATGGTGTCAGAAAGTGGGTCCTTTAGGACGTAATGCTCTCATAAAAGAGGCTGCAGAACACTCCCTTGTCCCCATTTGCTATGTGAAGACATAGTGAGGAGAGGGGGCATCTGTGAACCAGGCCCATGAAGGAGACCTTCCCCATCCACCAAACCTGTGGGCAATTGGATAAATTATTTTTCTGTCATCAAGTCTTTCATTTGTTACCTTATTCTGCATTGAGGGAGCATTTTTATTTCAAATGTTGTATTTTCAGTTCCAAAATGTCTGTTTTGTTCTATGTTTTGGTTCCTATTTTTCTGCTAAGAACTTCTATCTTTTGATTCATTTCAACAGTGCTAACCTTTAACTCGTGGCACATAGTTACAATAGTTGCTTTATTTATTTAAAAAGATTTTATTTTTAAGTAATCTCTACACCCACCATGGGGTTCAAATTTACAACCCTGAGATCAAGAGTCGCAGCTGTACAACTGAATCAGTCATGTGCCCCCCTCTGTATATTTTTAAAATATTGAAGGTGTGTTATTTTTGTAAATTAGATTTTAAAAAACGTTTCTTTATTGATTTTGAGAGACAGAGAGAGAGGGAGAGCATGTGTGCAGGGGAGAGGTAGAGAGAGAGAGGGAGAGAGACAATCCCAAGCAGGCTCCACAGTCAACTCGGAGCCCCCCTGTGGGGCTCGATCCCACAACCAGGAGATCATGACCTGAGCTGAAATCAAGAGTCAGACACTTAACCAACTGAGCCACCCAGGTGCCCCTTTTTGTAATTAGGTTTTGTAAATGTTACTTTCAGAGAGGAAAAAAAAATCACTGCTCTTTTC
Source organism: Felis catus (assembly GCF_018350175.1). Taxonomy (NCBI): domain Eukaryota; kingdom Metazoa; phylum Chordata; class Mammalia; order Carnivora; family Felidae; genus Felis; species Felis catus. The sequence continues at coordinate 132,981,680 of NC_058368.1, forward strand.
CTATTTCTCAACTCCTTATATATAACTCTCAGTTAACTCAATGCTAAAAATAATCAGGTCTTAATTAAACTCAGGTCTGAAAGCCTCACAGTCATTTTCTGTTTCCAGGATTATTCGCTTGGTTTTCTTTGCTTCAAACAAATACACTATTGCCTCTAGAGGTAGAGAAATAAGTCTGATTTATCAAAAAGTATAGCTCCATGTAGAGTTTAAAGAGAAGTCCACGTGAAATTTATTTTGCAAATTCTGATTTTAATTCAAATTTTCTAATTCAAGACCTCAGATATATGTGGGAGGCCCACCTCATTCAGATGTTAATCTAGATATTCCTCACTGAATCCAGTTCTGAACATGTGTTCTATGTAAACCAATAAATTATATGAGCATGTAGGAAGCTTGGTATTTAAAGAAATCGTATAGTAAAGTTAAGATCCCTTTTGTCACTTAAAAATCATTCTTAATTTATCTTGTTTTTAAAGTAGAAGTTTAGTTTGCTCCTTTGGTTTTAGGTAAAGCACAACATAACTGAATGATATTTTGATGTTTTAAAATTAGATACCCTTTGTGACACTTGGCTTATTTTCTCAAATTTTTTTTTTTACTTTTGAAAAATAAAGCCTAGAAGAAAATTGAAAACCCAGTACCATGAACACCTCTATTCTTTTTACTTCATTTCCCCAGTTTGTTATTCACTTAATTTTAACTGTAAGACTAAATCACTCCGTTCTCTCAGCTCTAGTTTATATTGCTTCTTGTTTTCCTGTTTCTCCAAATACAAAACCAGGAAAATCAGGAAGGAGATTTCAGTTTGGGGAGGAAAGATGATTAATTTGTTTTACCTAATTAATGCAATTTCATGTAGATAGAGGTCCAAAAAAACTCATTAAAAAAATCCAGTTCTCATGGGGTGCATGGGTGGCTCAGTTGGTTAAGCGTTTGACTTCTGCTCAGGTCACGATCTCATGGTTCGTGGGTTAGAGCCCTGCATCAGGCTCTGTGCTGATGGATCAGAGTCTGGAGCCTGCTTCAGATTCTGTGTCTTCCTCTCTCTCTCTCTGACCTTCCCAGCTCACACTCTGTCTCTGTCTCTGTCAAAAATAAATAAATGTTAAAAAAAAATCCAGTTATCAAATGTTATTTAGCCATAAAAAGAAGGGAATCTTGTGACAAGATTTATGATAACATGGATGGACCTTGAAGGAAAAGACAAATAACTTCTTTAACTTCTTTTAACTTCTTTAAATGTGTACTTATTTTTGAGGGAGGGAGAGAGGCCTTTGTGTGTGCATAAGTGGGGAAGGGGCAAAGAGAGAGGGGCTAGAAGATCTGAAGTGGGGTTTGCATACTGACCGCAGAGGGCCCAATGTGGGGATCAAACTCACAATGTGGGAGATCATGACCTGAGCTAAAGTCTAATGCTTAACCTACTGAGCCACCTAGGCACTCTTGTTTGATCTCACTTACCTGTGGAATCTAAAGAAAAACAAAAACAAAACCATACAACCCCCGCAAAACCTCATTCATAGAGAACAAACTGGTGGTTGCCAGAAGGAGGGGGGTAGGGTGGGCAAAATAGGTGAAGGGGATCAAAAAGGTACACATTTCCGGTAATAAAATAAAGAAGTTACAGGGATGTAATGTACAGCATGATGACAATAGTTAACAATACTATATTGCATATTTGGAAGTTGCTAAGGGAGGTCTTAAAAGTTCTCATCATAAGAAAAAATGTGTAACTATGATGATGGGTGTTAATGTATTGTGATTATCATTTCACAATACACACAAATATTGAATAATTATGTTATACACATGAAACTAATATGATGTTCTGTGTCAGTTATACCTTCACAAAAAAATAAATCAGTAAGCTAAATCTAATTTAACCAGTAGAGTATATTAAAGAAAATGCAGTCTCTATTAAATACCGAAACTTTAAGAAGTTTTTTTTACCTTTAAACATAAAGAAATTAGTTATTAGTTTTGTCTCCACGGTGAATGAGAGAAAAAGGGGGGAAAGTGACTATCATGAAATTGAATGCAAATATTGTGAGCCCTTGGTGAGTTTCCCATTGTATCTGCAGTTCTCCTGCCAGCCTCCCAGTCCCTGCCAATCCATGAAGTCCCCCAGAGAGAGACTTCCAGGGAACAGGTTTGGACAGATGTATATATACTGGTATTTACTGATACTTTGCTCTAAGCTAGTTGAACTAGACTGAAGTAAGAATCAACTGGACCACCTATTCAAAAAAAATCAACTGAACCCACCTCTAGCAATGCTTCTCCTTGAGGGCAGAGTGAAGAGCTTTAAGCATTTCATAGTGAAAAGTTCTGCTTTAATTTTTATTCTTCCGTTAAGTCGTTAAGAAGAACAACTAGGTCTACATAGTTAACCAGGGCAAGAGTGTAAAATTTCTGCTTGTTTTTTTCTAAATGCTTATTTGTGTATTTTGAGAAAGAGAGAGAGAGAGAGAGAGAGAGCGAGCCGGGGAGGCTGAGAGAGAGGGAGAGAATTCCAAGCAGGCTCTGGCTGTCAGTGCAGAGCTGAACATGAGACTTGACCCTACAAACTGTGAGATCATGACTTGAGCTGAAACCAAGAGTCAGACACTTAACCAGCTGAGCCACCCAGGTGCCCCTAAAATGTCAGCTCCTAAAATTTGCAAATATTTCTATGAAGCTTTGTGGGAATTAATTAGATAAGAATGTTTATTCTTTAGATGTTTCAGTGAATGTTTCTTTGATGTTACCTCCTAAACTTCCTGAAATAGGTCAGGAAAAGCTTTTTCTTCAATTTGTTTCAGTTTATTAGAAGACCATGCTCTATACCAGGCTAAGAAGTCATCCCTATTGTATGTTGCATATTGTATATACAATATTGTATCTTGCATATTTATATACAGTGAGGACTACAGTGAGCAGAATTCTCTGACACCCATTTGCATGTATAGCATGACTGAGAAATAAACATGTACTGTTTTTATTTAAAAAATATGGAGTGCCTGCATGGTGCAGTCGTTTAAGCATCAGACTCTTGATTTTGGCTCAGGTTATGATCTCAAAGTTCCATGGGATGGAGCCCATATCAGGCTCTGGGCTGGTGGCAGGGAGGCTGCTTGGGATTCTCTCTCCCACTCTCTCTCCCCGCCCCCCCTACCCCCAACTTGTATGGTGTATGCTCATGCACTTAGGCTCTCTTTCTCTCTCAAAAATAAATGCATAGACATTAAAAAAAAAATGAAGCTTAAAAAAAATCCTGTCTCTTTTTATATGGGTCTTAACACTGTACTTTGTGTATGTGGTTCCTTTGAAACACCTTTGTTAAAACCTATTAGGCACCTGGTTGAGTGTTAGGCCAAGAACCTTATGAATCAAACAGTACAATATGTTCTCCCATGAAAGGGAGACTGCGTGGCTGGGAAATAGGAATTGGGAGAGATTTTTAACCCTTTTGTAACTTTTGAATTTTGAATTACATGCATGTATTCAAACATTTTTTTTAATCAAAATAAAAAAGTATAGGTGATCCCCTGCTTAAGGTTTTTCTTCTAAAACACTATGGTTTAGGGGTGCTTGGGTGGCTCAGTTGTTTGAGCCTTTGACTCTTTTTCGGCTCAGGTCGTGATCCCAGGATTGTAGGATGGAGCCCAAGTTGGGCTCCATGCTAAGCGTGGAGTCTACTTAAGATCCTCTCTGTCTCTGTCTCTTTCTCTCTCTCTCTCTCCCCCACTCTACCCAGCCCTCTCCCCATGTTCTCTTTTTCTAAGTAAAAAAAAAAAAATTATGAGAAAATGATAAAACACTATGGTTTAATGAATAAAGGAAATAACTAGGTATTAGAAAAACCATGTTTAAGTCTTGGTGAGCCTTTTGTTTTTTTTTAAGTCTGTTTGTTTATGTAATCTCTACACCCAATGTTTAGGCTCAAACTTACAACCACATGGATCAGAGATCCAGAGTCATATGCTCCTCTGACTGAGCCAGTTGGGTGCCCCATCGATAATGCTTTTTTTTTTTTTCTTAACACTCGTTTTTTATGCTTCAGTTTAGCCTTCATTAAAATTTCTACTTCATGAGCGGCATCTGTGGCTCATGTCATCTGTGGCTCAGTCACTTAAGCATTCGACTTTGGCTCAGGTCATGATCTCACAGTTCTTGAGTTGGAGCCCTGCTTCGGGCTCTATGCTGTCAATCCACAGAGCCTTCTTGGGATTCTCTCTCTCTCAATCTCTCTCTGTCTCTCTACCCTTCTCTACTCTCTCTCTCAAAAGTTCTACTTCATGCATTTCTGAAAAAGAATAAATAAGATGAAATTGTTGAAAGTTCAATTTACACTGAAAAGCATTATGCACAGTTAAGCCATTGCTGAGGAGTGTCAGGGACTGAATGTTCGTGTCCCCCACACCCCAAATTTATGTGTTGAAATCCTAGCCCTCATTGTGGTGGTATTGGGATGTGGGCCTTTGGGAGGTGCTTAGGTCATGATCGGAGCCCTCATGAATAGGATTATAAAAGGGACCCCAGGGATTTCTCTTGCCCCTTGCATCATGTGAGGACGCAGGAAGAACATGGTCATCTAGGACTCAGGAAGCAGGTCTTCACTAGACACTGAATCTGCTGGCACCTTAATCTTGGACTTCTCAACTTCCAGAACTGTGAGAAATAACTTGGTTGTTTAAGCCACTCAGTCTATGGTGTTTTGTTATAATAGTTCAACAGACTAAGACAAAGGACAATGTGGAGAAGTAAGAAGAGCTTTGGAGTCAAACATATTGGAATCATCACTCATCGGATAGGTGATTCTGGACAAGTGTCATAGTCTCCAGAATGAAATTCACTGGAATGTCATCATGTGGGTAGGGCTTTTTTCTTCATTACAGTGCCTAGAATAGCATCTGACACAAAGTACTCAACAAATGTGTTTTGTGTAGATCTCTCTGTGCTTTAGTTCCTTTGTGTGTAAATTATGGAAAATATGGTCTGTAATGACAGAAATTTTTAGAGCTTGGCCATGTGGCTGCTACCTCTTTAGGAGCCTCACAGTAATGACAGTTGTTTATCATGAAATTATTCCCAGAGGTGAATGAATGTCCATTTCAAAGTGTACTGGCAGGGGCTTCTGGCCCTTGTGGGGTAAAGTGGCTGGCAAGCGCTCTTTCCCAGAAACAACTAAACTGGTCAGAACCAGCCATTTCAGAGCTCTGGAAAATTGACTAAAGGCAAACCAATCAAGAAGTGCTTATTAATGAAAAACTGCTGCTGAATTGTAAGAGCAGTGGGGAGTCTGTGGGGTTCTTGCCCGGGGCTGTTCCCATTCCCATCCCACCTCTTGCTCCAATGGCGTGGATATTCTACCGGACTGGAACTGGCTGTGGAAAGCAGCAGCTTTACTGACAGACTGATGATTTGTATCAAGAGCAGAAAATATAACCCAGTAGTGTGGTCAGCAAAAGTGGCGAATCTGGTAAGAAATGAATGGGCATAGTCTACCATTCTGCTAATCTTAGGTTATAGCGCTAGTTGGAGAAGTAGCCAGCAAGAAACATAGCAGGGACATAGCATAGCATCCCGGAAATAACAGAGACACAGAGAGGCTACAAAAGCTCTTCACACATCTCTGGCTGCCTGAGGGGCTGCAAGCGGATTCAGGGGAGACCTGAGAGAGTCTGGCGAGAACTAAAAGTTGACCAAGACTCAAACAATTCCTGAATTTTGAATGTGCTCATAAACCCGCAAATCCATTGGCAAGGGCTGGAAATCTTACTGGTTTGAAGTGTTTTAGCACAGCCTTGGGCCAATCAGCAGCTGACTATCAGGCAATACACACAGAGGAGGGACACCTAGCAAGCAATTCAAAATATAAAAGTAAGAATTGAAAACCAAAAATACCGAGCAGGGACATTAATGGCCACATACCACAGGAGAGACATTTTATTGTCTCTTGGCTAGAAATTCACCCTGGATTATTAGCTCTGTGGAAAAGAATACTATTGTTTAAATATTATTTAAATTGAGGCTTTTAAATAGTTTTTCTTGGCCAGATGGCACAACATTAAACTTGTTTAGTAGAGAGCAATGAATAATCACTACAACAGGAAAGGATTTGATTTCCCTTGCTGATTTCCCGTGTCTTTATGCACAGCTCCTGTAGCATACATGGTTCACCATGGTTCAGCTCCTACCATGTGCATGGTTGCTCTCTACCATGGATAGCTTCTCCACTACTAGGATCCTGCAATAGCGTGTTACATAAGCATCTTGGATATCAGTGCCGTCAACTAACCTGACCTAAGTGACATTTACAGGCCACTGCACACAACTGTCGCAGAATACACATTTTTTTTCAAGTGCACAAAGAACAATTTCCAAGACAGAACATATGTTAGGCCATAAAACATGTCTCAGTAAATGTAAAAGATTTGAAATTATTTGCAGCAAGTTTTCCAACCACAACAATCAAATTATAAATCAATAACAAAAAGAAATTTGGATTTGTAGCATAGTGCTTCTGGTGAGACATTTAGCTCTGAATAGTTTTTCTGAACACTGTAAAAAGAATATTCCCCACAGTGCTTAAAGTTTACAGCATTAAATGGTAATATTAGAAAACAAAGTCTCAAATCAATAATGTAAGCTTCCTCTTTAAGAAACCAGAAAAAGAAGAGCAGATTTACCTCAAAGCAGGCAGAAGCAAGAAAATGATAAAAAAATCAGAGTCGAAATGTATAAAACAGAAACAAAATAGAGAAAAATCAATAAAACTCAAAGATGCTTCTTTGAAAAGATCAACAAAATTAACAAGGCTTTAAGCTAGACGGACCAGTAAAAATGAGAAGGCATAAATTATCAAGATTGAAAGAGAATATTAGTACTGATCTTTCAGAAATTGAGAGGATAATAAGGACTATCTGAACATCTTTTGGTAAACAAATGATAAAAACTTAGATGAAATGGACAAATTCCCAAAAAGACAAAAACTTCCATAATTATTTTAAGAGGTAGAAAATCTGAATAGAGTGTAAGAAATACAAATTTAGCTTGGTGATGAAAAATATTCCCATAAAGAAAATCTCAAACTAATGTAACATTGTATTTTTTTTAAATGTTTATTTATTTTTGAGAGAGAAAGAGACAGAGTGTGAGCCGGGGAGGGGCAGAGAGAGAGGGGGAACACAGAATCTGAAGCAAGTTCCAGGCTCTCAGCTGTCAGCACAGAGCCTGATGCAGGGCTCAGACTCATGAACTGTGAGATCATGACCTGAGCCAAAGTTGGACGCTTAACCTCCTGAGCCACCCGTGTGCCCCTGTAACACTGTATGTTAACTCTACTTCAGTAGGAAAGAAAGAAAGAAAGAAAGAAAGAAAGAAAGAAAGAAAGAAAGAAAGACCCAAGGACAAGTGGCTTCACAGGTAAATTCTAATTAAAGAAGAAAGAGTATCATTCCTACAAAACTCCTTCACAAAACAGAGGAAGAAGGAACACTTCTTAACTCACGCAGTGAAACCAGTATTATCTTGACATCAAAGCCAGCCAGATAAATGTTGCGAAAAAAGTAACTATAAACTATAGTTTATAAACCATAAAACTCATAAAACTATGAACCAAAATCCCTCATAAAAATAAATACAAAAATCCTTAACAAAATATTAGCAAGCCAAATCTAGCAACATATAAAAAGGATGACCCAACGTGACCAAGTGGAATTTATCCCAGAAATATCACGATCATCTCCAAACATGCAGAAAAAGCATTTTAAAAAATCTAGCATCCGTTCATGATGAAAATTCTCAATAGTACAGAACTGTAGTGGAACTTTCCTCACCCAATAGAGTCTCTTCAAAAACCCTGCAGCTAGGGGCGCCTGGGTGGCTCACTTGGTTAAGCATCCGACTTCGGCTCAGGTCATGATCTCATGGTTTGTGAGTTTAAGCCTCGTTTCAGCCTCTGTGCTGACCGTTCAGAGCCTGGAGCCTGCTTTGGATTCTGTGTCTCCCTCTCTCTCTGACTCTACTCCACTTGTGCTCTGTCACGCTCTCTCTCTCTCTCTCTCTCCCAAAAAAAATAAATAAACATTTTTTTAAAAAGTCTTCTTATAAAAAAAACCCTTCAGCTAACCTCATACTTAATGGTGAATGACTGATCACTTCTTCCAAGGATCAGGAATAAGACAAGGATGTCTGTTTTCATCAATTCTATTAAACATTGTACTGGAGGCTCTAGTCAGGGCATTTAGAAAAGAAAAAATAAAGACATATCTATTAGAAGGAAAAAAAAAGCAATAAAATTGCTCTTATATGCAGATGACACGATCTTGTATAAAGAAAATTGAAAGTAATCAACAAAAAACCTACCAGAACTAGTTTAGCAAGGTCTCAAGATACAAGATCAATGTTTAAAAATAATCTTATTTCTACGTACTAGCAAAGAACAGTTCAAAAATGAAATTAAGAAAACCATCCTAGGGGCGCCTGGGTGGCTCAGTCAGTTGAGCAACCAACTTCAGCTCAGGTCATGATCTCATGATTTGTGAGTTCGAGCCCCGCGTCGGGCTCTGTGCTGACAGCTCAGAGCTTGGAGCCTGCTTCTGATTCTTTGTCTCCCTCTCTCTCTGTCCCTCCCCTGCTCATGCTCTGTCTCTGTCTCAGAAATAAATAAATATAAAAAAAAATAAAAGAAAACCATCCTATTTCCAGTAACATCAAAAAGAGTAAAATACTTTGAAATACATTTTAAGGGGCGCCTGGGTGGCTCAGTCGGTTAAGCGTCCGACTTCGGTTCAGGTCATGATCTCGCGATCCGTGGGTTCCAGCCCCATGTTGGGCTCTGTGCTGACAGTTCAGAGCCTGGAGCCTGTTTCAGATTCTGTGTCTCCCTCTTTCTCTGACCCTCCCCTGTTCATGCTCTCTCTCTGTCTCAAAAATAAATAAATGTTAAAAAAAAAATTTAAAAAAATACATTTTAAAAGAAGCGCAAAAACACTACAGAACACTACTGAGAACATAGTGAAGATTTTTTTGTAATGTTTACTTATTTTTGAGAGAGAGAGAGAGAGAGCAGTGGAGGGTCAGAGAGAGGGGGATAGAGGATTTGAAGTGGGCTCCGTGTTGACAGCAGTGAGTCTGATGCAGGGCTTGAACTCACGAACCATGAGATCATGACCTGAGCCGAAGTCAGATGCTCAACCAACTGAGACACCCAGACAGCCCAAAAGTAATGGAGATCTAAATAAACAGAGAGAAATTCTAGACTCAAAATTGACATATAGAGACAATGCAATCCTTATCACAATCCCAGCAGGTTTCTATTTTGTTTTTTGTTTTTGTAGAAATATATAAGCTGATCCTAAAGTTTACAAGGGAGCAAAAGGGACCTAGAATAGTTAAAACACTTTTGGAAAAGAAGAAGAGAGTTGGATGGCTCACACTACTCAATTTCAAAACATATTATGAATACAGTAAGTAAGACAGTATGGTATTAGTGTAAGGACAGATATATAGATGAGTAGACCAGAATTTATAGTTCAGAAATCAATCCTTCAACTTACAGTCAATTGAATTTTGACAAAGGGGCTCAGATAATGCAATGGGGAATATATAGTCCTTTCATTAATTGGTGCTGAAACAATTTGGTATCATATGAAGAAGAAGGAGGAAGAAAAGGAGGAGGCAGAGGAGAAACAACACAACAACAACAACAGCAACAACGAACCTTATGTCACACAACACATAAAATTTAACTAAGGATGGATCAGAAACCTAAATGTAAGAGATAAAACTAAAAGTTTCCAGAAGAAACAGGAGAAAACCTTGTGGGGCGCCTGGCTGCCTCCATCGGTAGAGCATTTGACTCTTGATCTTGGTGGGTGGGGGGGGGGGTGGGAATGAGTTCAAGTCCCATATTGGATGTAAAGCCTACTTAAAAAGAAAAGAAAAGAAAGGAAAAAAGAAAAAGAAAGGGGGCGCCTGGGTGGCTCAGTCAGTTAAGCATCCAACTTTGGCTTAGGTCACAGTCATACTTTGTGGGTTTAGGCCCCATGTCGGGTTCTGTGCTGACAGCTCAGAGCCTGGAGCCTGCTTCAGATTCTCTCCCTCTCTCTCTGCCCCACCCTCCACTTGCGCTCTGTCTCTCTCTCTCAAAAGTAAATAAAACATTAAAAAAAGAAAAGAAAAGAAAAGAAAAGAAAAGAAAAGAAAAGAAAAGAAAAGAAAAGAAAAGAAAAAAAAAGAAAGAAAAGGAAAGAAAATCTTTGTGATTTCGGGTTAGGCAAAGATTTCTTAGATGTGATAATGAAAACACAATCCATCAAAGAAAACATTGATAATTTGGAGTTCATCAAAATAAAAAACTTATACTCTTTAAAAAACACTATTAAAAAATGGAAAGACAAGTTACAGATGAAAAAATATTTGCGAGTCCTATGTCTGATAATAGATTTGCATCCAGAGTCGTAAAGAACTCCTTTAATTCTATGAAAAGAGACAGACAACTTCATTAGAAAATGACAAAAGAGGGGCGCCTGGGTGGCTCAGTCAGTTAAGCATTTGACTCTTGATCCTGGCTCAGGTCATGATCTCATGGTTCAAGAGACTGAGTCCTGTGTTGGGCTCCACGCTGACAGCATGGGGCTTGCTTGAGAGTCTCTCTCTTCTCTCTCTCTCTCTCTCTGCCTCTCTCTCAAAATAAATAAATAACTGTAAAAAATGCCAAAAGATTTGAGTATTTAAATAGACGTGTCATCAGAGAAGATATATGAAAGGCTAATTAGCACATGGTAAGTTGTTCAACTTTATTAGTCATTAGAGCAGTCAAAATTAAAGCCATGAGGAGATACCAGTACATGCCAACTAGAAAGGCTGTAATCAAAAAGGATGACAATATTAAGTGTTGATAAAGACGGAGACCATCTGTAACTCTCACATATTGTTGATGGGAATGTAAAATGGTATATATAGCCCCTTTGGGAAAACAGTTTACCAGTTTCTTAAAAAGTCAAACAAACTTACCATATGACCCAGTGATTCTACTCCTAGATATCTACCCAAAAGAAATTAGACCTGTATATGAATGTTCATAATAGCATTATTCATAATAGCCCTACCTGGAAACAACCCAAATGCCCATTAGCTGTTGAACAAATCAACAAAACTTTGAATATTCATACCACACTCTATCATTTGGCACTAAAAAGGAATGAAACTACTGATATAGGCATGCTTCTTCTATATGCATGAACCCTGAAAACATTAGGCTTGATGGAAGTTAGACACTCAAGATTACGTATATATCACTACATTCATATACAATTTTCAAAAAGCCAAATGCATCGAAACAGAAAGCAGATTAGTGATTGCCAAGAACTGGGGAATCACTGGAATTGATTTACCTTTTTGGCAACACACTTGAAATGATTTATGAATGTCTCCTGCTAATGTTTCCAGAACTCCCCTGATCAATTCCTTTCCTAAGATTTCTATGTGTAATTCTTTCCAAAATTCCATTAAGTATCTTAGTTGTCTTCTCACACATTTTTGGATTCATTTAGGGTAGCCAACATCTGTTGTACTTATGTCCTAGTCATACTTCTAAAGATTTGGTTGTGCCATAATTTCTTGTGCTTTATGAAGTAACCTTGCCATCATTCCTTTCTGGTTAAGCTATCTAGAGTAATTTCTTAGTAGTTAAAAAAAAAAGGTTATACCAAATGATATTTTTTCAAAATCAGTCCACTAGAGGCATGATGAACGAATCAAGAGTTCTGGATTCTGAAAGAAGAAGGTGATGTGGTTACACACAGGAAAGACTAAGAGTTTCTGCTATTATTTCTGGAAGAGTCCTATTTCAAGACACACTACACACATGAACACATATGTGCACACACATAGTGCACTCATGCATGCAAAGCTCTCGCTCCGTTTCTGAGTCTTTCTAGTTATTAACCTTCCTCCCAGTGCTTTCTCACTGTGTTCAGTCTACAGTCAGCGCTCCTCCTTCAAAGACAGGGCTACTTCTAGACCTTTCTTTACTTGAAATTACCTCTAAATTATTCTCTGTCAAAGTTTCCTTTAAAATTCCATAGAGCAGATTCACTGAAGATCTCCTTTGTTCAAAAAGCCAAACAAGACCAGAGGCAGCCCAGCCTCTTGTAAGTACGATCCACAGTCATCTCCATAGCTTCACAGATCCAACATTTTCTTCCACAGGCTGAACTTCCCAACCTATTCCTCCACAGACCAGCTCTGGGTTCTGAATCCAAGAAATACATATAACTTTAATGTCAATCTTCCTTTTTTTTGTTGTTCACTTATTTACTGGAGTTTATCTTTCTTATTTTTGGTTTCTGGTTTCGTCTTAGGGTCCTCGTCCTGATTGTGAGGAGACTTCTCTGCCCTGAAACTTCGTCACTGATTGTCTCACTGCTTTAGAATTTGTCGGGTCAGTAAGCAGATGAAACCAAGAGGCCTAAGTGATAAAGAAATATCTGCAAAAGGGGGCAACGAGAGTGGTTACAGAGGTTGGAGACAGAGCATGGTATAAAGGTCGAATTTCTTTTTTTTTCCCCCCAAAGTTGATTTATTTACTTTGACAGAGAGAGAGAGAGCACACATGCACTTGAGTGAGTGTGTGCAGGAGAGAGGCAGAGAGAAAGGGAGAGAGAGAGAATCCCTAGCAGGCTCTGGGCTGCCAGTGAGGAGCTTGACATGGGGCTCGAACCTACAAACTGTGAGACCATGGCCTGTGCTGAAATCAAGAGTCAGACACTTAGCTGACTGAGCCATCCAGTCACCCCAAGGTTGGCTTTCTAAAATGCATGTAAAAATGCCCCCAGGGTGGAACAGTTTGTCATTGGCCGAAGTGACAGGGCCATGCCAGGCCCAGGGGTGGGAAGTTTTGCAGGAAGATTTACAGAGGAATCAAGGGAAGTGATGTCATGGCCTTTGCTTCTCTAAACTGGTTCCTATAGCTTTAGTCTCAATAGTCACGTTATATTTACCAATGGGCAGATTTTATCCCTGATTTTGTCGTCTTACAGAATTTGATACTTTTCGTCATTCTTTCCTCACTCTTCACTTTTTCCTTATTAGAATTTTTTCCTCCCTTAACTTTTATGACTGTCCTCCCTCCTGGTTTTCCTCCTAGCTTTTGTTTGTTTTTGGCTAGTGTTTTAATCCCTTTAACGTTGCCCACTGCACTTCTGCTACACATGTGCTTCTACTTTCAAGCTTAAATCACATACTGTATCTTAGTTCTAGATATTTTCTCTAAATTTCATTTCAGAAGCTTGTCCATAATGGATCTCAATATTCTTTGCTCCTTCCTATCGCAGTTGCCCTTCCTTCCTATTTTTGGTCCTAAATTATGGCACTTGTACACAATCCCCCAGGCCAGGAACAAATTCCTCCCTTTGCTTTACCATCAACAGTAGATAGTAAATGTACTAAGTATTGCTTTTAAGACCTTCTAAATCAGGGGCTCTCAAAGTGGGGTTCTCAGATCACCACCAGTGGCAGCAGCACTTGGGAACTTGTCAGAAATTAAAATTTTCAGGCCCCACTCTGGTCGTACTCAGGATGAAGGCAGAGGTCTGTTTTAACATGCCCTCTGAGTGACTTTGATGTACACTGAAGTCTGAGGACTGCTTTTCTAACCTTGGAATTGTTAATCCTAGGGATCCATGTTGGGCTTCAGGAGGACCAAAAAACATCTGTAATTGTACCTAAAACTGAGTGTATTTCCATATATATATATTTCCAAGTGGATGATTTTTATTCCTTTTACTTTTTTTTTTTTTTAATGTTTATTTTTGAGAGACAGAGACAGAGCGTGAGCAGCAGAGGGGCAGAGAGAGAAGGAGACACAGAATCCTAAGCAGGCTCCAGATTCCCCATCTGTCAGCAGAGAGGGTTCGAACTCATGGGGACCGGACTGCAAGATCATGACCTGAGCCAAAATTAGACACTTAACCAACAGAGTCACCCAGGTACCCCACTTCCTTTTACTTTTAAATGGGTTCAATGCTTCCCAAATTTGGGACTGTTCTTTGCTTTCCCTTAATACTTGATCTAGTTCTTTCCCCTTTAGTCTCCACCCTTTTCAATGGATCTTCACGTTGCAGTGACAATGATCATTCTAAAACCTGAACCTGAACCTGCTCAAAGGTCTTCAACGACTCTCAATAGCATATAAAGTGTATAATAAAATAACCTCTTAGCATGACAAATAGCACCTTTCATCAAAGCTTATTCTTTTCCATGCATCTGAATATTCTGGACCTTACTTGGGCCCTCATACCTCCCTGCATTTGTACATTCTGCATACTCAGTCTATAGACTTCCCTTCAATGCCCCACCCCTCCCCCACCCCCTCCCTTAGCCTACCTACTTCCTGTTTAAGATTCAGAACAAGGAATCTCTTTTCTGGGAAGTCTTCCTTTAGGACTAAGTTTAAGTGGCCCTCCTACATGCTCCCAATTTTTGTCTGAGCTTATCCCTCTGGTAGTAGGTCTCAAACATTCATTTAAGACCCCTATACACTCTCAGAAATTATTGAGGAATTTACCACTTTAGAAATTAAATCTGAGAAACTTATTTTAAAACATTTAAAAACACTCATAAACTGTATGTTATTTTTTAAAAATATTTTAAACATTTATTTAGAGAGATAGAGCACAAGTGAGCAAGGGGCACAGAGAGAGGGAGACACAGGATTTGAAGCAGGCTCCAGGCTCTGAGCTGTCAGCACAGAGCCAGACATGGGGCTTGAACCCACAAACTGTGAGATCATGGCCTGAGCCAAAGTCGGATGCCCAACTGACTGAGCCACCCAGGCACCCCAAACCGATTGTATGTTAATGTAAATGATACATTTTTATGATAAAATGATACTTTGCAAAAAAGAATTTGAGAAAAGTGGCATTGTTTTACATTTTTCAAACCTCTTTAATGTTTGGCTTAATAGAAGACAGCTGGATTCTCCTATTCATGCATTCAATCTGTTGTGATATATTTTGGTTGAAACATATGAAGAAAATCTGGTCTCACTCAGATAAGGAGTTGGAAAAGGGAAAACTATTTTCATAGCCTTTCTAGATAATTCTAGATATTCTTCTTTGATATCACACCAAAGTTGACATATGGCAGTTTCTTAAGAGTGCAGTTGCAATGTGGACTGAGTCTGAAACTGTATCAGTTAACTTTGTATTCTGCTACATTAAAATGCATAGATCTATTTTCGACTTTGATGACTCATTTTGATTTTGTAATAGCATGCACTGGTTATTCTGAAAATAGTTGTTCATTGAGTTGTAGAGATCTTCCAAATGTTCACATATTTCATTATATAATGTCGAAAATTACATGTGTTAATATCACTAGTATTTTTTAACAGAAAAGACTTTACTGTAAAGTGGTAACTTAAGGGGGTGTATACAGGATGTATACAGGTTTTACACAATTTGTATTTCTGTGTGATTACTCAATCACACAAGTGCTTTTTTTGGAGACAACTCTTACTTGGGCATGCAGTGTTAAATACTTACCATTTCTTCACATATATTAGAAAGACGCGTATGCTAGGGTGAAGATTTAATGAAATTAATAATTTTTACTCCTTTGTCAAGGATACTCAGTTTATTTAAACAATCTTTTTTTTTTTAATGTTTATTTTTGAGAGACAGAGAGAGAGAGAGAGAGTCAGTCAAGAGCTCAA
Organism: Felis catus; assembly: GCF_018350175.1. Lineage (NCBI taxonomy): Eukaryota > Metazoa > Chordata > Mammalia > Carnivora > Felidae > Felis > Felis catus. The sequence continues at coordinate 132,997,386 of NC_058368.1, forward strand.
GCCCCGGGGCAGGGCTGAGAGAGAAGCAGACACAGAATCTGAGGCAGGTTCCAGGCTCTGAGCTGCCAGCTCACACACCACAAGATCATGACCTGAGCAAAAGTCAGGGGCTCAGCCGACTGAGCCATCCAGGTGCCCCCACTTAAAGATTCTTAAATTTTGTATGCTACCATTGCAAGGAGGTGAAACATACAAAATATACTACTCTTGGTGCATTTTGGCGCCGCTGCCTCGATTCCTGCTAAGTTGCCAGCAGTTTAACCTTGTGTTGCTTTTACATCCTCAGTGCAAGTGTCAACGAAGTGAAAAAGGTCAACAAAGTCTTAGCATTATATTGTAAACTGTTTTGACCTTGCGGACCCACGGAAAGGGCCTTGAGTACCCTCAGGGTTCTAGGGATGGCATTTTGGGAGCAGCTGCCTTCGTTTCACATACTTGGTTGTCCCTCATTAGGTTGCAAGTTCCATGTGGACTGTCCGTAACTGTCTTTTACGTGCCCTTGTCTAAAAGTGCCTGGTATGTAATGCTCAATAAATATTAATATTTATATAAATATTGTAAATAAATATCTGCGAAATGAGCGAATAAATGGCAAGTTATAACAACCACTGCAGAGCCTTCATCTTACTGCCTCCTTTCTTAATTCAATCGGAACTTAAAGGTTGTGTAAATTTTTCCAAGTTGTTTTTAATTAGGACGCGGCCAATGTTTTCAACAGTTGGGCGGTTTCAATAGTTGGGGCGGGGAAGCCGCCTGTACGTGATCGTGACCGGCGATAGTTTAGCCAAGCATTAATCTGTGATGCCCGAGAGGCATTCCTCCTTCACCGCCCCAGACCGGCAGGCCAGGCCTCTTGGTTCCCCAGTTCTACCTAGGGTAAAGACGGGAAAGACCTGGGTCTCCCCAATTACGCGAGCACAGAAATGTATTCAGTTGAAGCGAGGGGGGGGGGATGGGGAACCCGTAATAATTCCGACGAAGACAAGACTAACAGGAGCTACGGCCTCGGGCACCCGGGAGCCCCAGGCTACAGCCTCCGCCGACCCGCCGGGTTGCCGGGGCGACGCTTCCGGCAGGCGCGCGCAGCCCTGGGAGCAGAGGAGTTGCGGAATGGGTGGCTAGACCTGCCCGCCTCCGTGAATTCGCCAGCGGGAGCGCGCTCGCGGCCGCGCGTACTTCGCTTTCCCGGCTCCGTCGCTGACGCGTCGTAGACGTTGGGGAGCGGGAGACAGCAGCAAGCGGGTCGGGATGAACCCCGGCGGCGGCTTCGGGTTGGCTTTAGGCTTCGGCCTCACCCCTACGGCGGTGATTCAGGTGACCAATCTGTCGTCGGCGGTGACCAGCGAGCAGATGCGTACGCTTTTTTCCTTCGTAGGAGAAATAGAGGAGCTGCGGCTCTACCCCCCGGAGTAAGTGCTCGAGCTTGGCTGGGGGAGGGGCGCGGGCGCCATAGAGACCTCGGGCACCGAGGCGTGGGGGAGAGCGCGGACGGGGGCGCGCCGTGCCCGTCACGTGATCTCCCGGGCTTACCTTGGTGCCCATGTTTGATTAGGGCACCCCGGCGCTGGGGCCCTGCGGTTCTGCTCTCCTTGTTAGTCTGACTTTGGGGGTAACCTCTGCACCGAACCGTTACAGAGAATGTAGAGAAGTTGTTTATTTTCGTGCCTCCCCGATTTGTGGTCTCCACTGGGTCCTCGTGTTCAGTGTCTCTCCTTTTTCCTTTTTCTTCCCGAACTTAAGATGGCCGCAGGTGGGCCCGGAATAGTCCTCATGGCAAACGCCTGTTAGCGTTCTTGTAATGTAAAAATCGCGGAGACCGCGCCGGACGAACTGTCCCACTTGTTAGGGCTTTAGTGTCAGGCCGTTGTGCTGATTAGAAAGCCTGCGGCTGATGACAACTTGGAATTAGGGCTGCCATTTGTTCTCTAGGGTGGTGTTCACAAATTCAGCATCTTCTTGTCTAATCTGACCGAGCCCATCCATGTTGTTAAAGATCGTGTCTTTTCGCCCTTTTGGCAGCGGATTAAAATTTCCGCTTTGAAGGTCACACTGTCCTAAGCCTTTCAGAGAAAGTATTAGTCGGTGAAGGATTATCCTTGGTGTATGCTCTAAAAGTCTAGATCTTTATTGGCATTTAGAGCTTGCGGCCAATTCCCAAGTATGTATTTTGAAGTAAGATTTCCCTTGTATAGTACTGTGTACTCACAAAATTTGTAAGGGTTTACGGGTTCACATTCTTACACGCATAAACTTTTTTTTTTTTTTAATGGTAGAGCTTAGAATTTTAAAATAGTATTTTGTTCATTGTTTCAAAATCCTTTGAAGGAAGGGCTAGTAGTTGCCCAGGATTTCTTTCTTTCAAAAAAATTGTCTTTGACTTTTTGGTTCATTTCATAATGATGCACGTAGACCTATTTTTCTTTCGGTTTCTATGTGTAAGTATATCGCATGGCTACGGTATAAGATATTGGTAAAAGTTGGTATTTGGGTTTAAATTTAAATTTTACTTTCTAAAGTTACTCTCTTTTTGTTTTGAAATATTTAATGCAAACTAAAAAGTTGAACGAATAACACCCACGTTTCCTTTACCTGTATTCTTTCTTTACCAGTTGATTTTTTCTCTGTCTCCCCCTCTAGCTATCTGCACCCTCTACACTTCCTCTTTCTTCCCATCTTTTTCAAAGTAGTTGCAGACCGCATGATTATTTTTTTCTCAACACTTAAGTCTCTCTCTTCAGAACAGGTACATTCTCCTACATTACCACAATACTATTAACGTGTCTAAGAAATTTAACATTGGTATATATAACAAGTAGTTCATATTTAAATTTAACCAGTTATTATAATCATTTTTTTTCTTTTTCTTTTTTTGGTCTAGAATATAATCGGAAACCACCACTGCATTTAGATGCTACCTCCTTTAATCTAGAACAGTCCCCTGTTGCTTTTAAAAAAATATTCCATAACAGTGATATTTTGTTTTGTAGTTTGTTTTGTAGAATGATGCATAATCTGGGTTTATATAGATTGTTTCAGATTAGATTGTTTATATTGATTAGATTCAGATAATACATTTTTTGTTCAAGAATACTTCATCATAAGTACATGCACATACATATTTATTGACTAGCTGTGGCATATATGGCTTGAATATCTTATTTAACTTTTGAAAATGATTTCTGCTATCTCTTCATTTAAGCATTCAGAACATTTCTTAATAACTGAGAAGTACTTGGAGGAGTGCTGTAGCCTTAGGAGTTGGATTCGAGCACTAAAATTTTGTACATGAACCCTTGTAAACTAACCTTGCTTTCAAGGTTGTGGTAATAAGTTGTCTCATAGGTAGAAGAAATAGTTCACAATGCCAACATAATATCACTTTCATTGTTAAAACCAGGGTTAGGGTGGCAATATGCTGCCAGTTATAATGTGACCTTAGTAATGGGCTGTTTATTGAAATTAGATTTTCATTACTTGGAGTTTAAAAGTCAAAAAGAATAAAAAGCTTTTAAACATAGTGGAGTTAGTGTGTCACAAACTGTGATACATTTTGCAAAATTGTAACCTAAATATGACACATATGGGCCAGGAAAAATTCTTCAGTTTTTCCTCAAGTGCAGTCCCTTCCTGCTTTTCAAAAATATTGCCATGATTTAACAGTGTGTTTTCTGCTCTATAATGAAGTTGTCATAACCTAGTCTTTATATTAAAGATACATTTGTAGATTTGAGCTGAAATGGATAACATTGCAATAGTAGTAGTAGTGAAGACAGATATGATTGTTTTGCAGTCTCTTGGAAACTGTATTTTATGATTAATGTTTGGAAGCGGAGTTAGTATTTCATTTGTTTTAAATTTGGAAATATATTTCTTTAATAGAATGGGAAAATCATTTCTCATTAACATTTTAAGAATTAAGTTGCTAATAAGACAATTCAGATTTTAAATCTGACTTTTTTGGAATGAGGCAGTGATTCACTTTTTAATTTTTAAACATTGAGAATTAGTGTAAATATTCATTGTACATGTTTAAAATTCTCAATTGTGATCCTTTTTTGTGCAGCCGGCTGATAAATATCCAGAATTTTTTTTTTAGCTTGTTGCACAACAAATGAATATCATGTCATGAACACCTTTTTATGGCAGTAAAAAAATTTTCTGTAGTTTTTTTCAGTAACCTTTTTTTATTAGGTATAATGTACATACAGAAAAGTGAATGGATAAACATGCAGCTTGATGAATTTTCACAAAGCGAACATACCTGTGTAATCAGCATCCACATCAGGCTTATCTGCACCCTAGAAGTTTCCCATTGTCCCCTCCAAGTGACTAACCCCCAAAGGGTAATCCTATCCTGATTTTCAACACCATTTCTGACTACATCAACACCTATGTTGATTTTTTTGCTTACTGGTTTTCTTCACTTCTGTAGTCTTCAAAAATAGTAACAAGCAAGGGAAAATGTGTTAACTACTTATTTAGTTAAAAAAAATAGAATCAGTATAGTCATTTTATGAGACATAGAGAAAAAGAAACACCACTTAAGATCTTACCATCCTGTCAAAACCTCTCTTCATTTCCATGTATTTGCCTGCAATCCTTTTTATATGTGCTTATTTTAATGTAGTGTAATAGAATGATTTATACACTGATAGTAAACTTTTTCATTCAATGTGTAATAAGCGTTTTTTCATATTACTCTGTCTTATTTATAGTAATAACATTTTAAAGTCTGTAATTATGTCTTGTGTGTTTTTGAAATTCTATCTAATCTATATTGGTCACTTTTTTGGTGTTTTGAGTTTGTGGATTTTAGCTAGAAATGTGTATTTTTGATTGTCAACAGTGATTGGAGTGCCTTCTGGCATTTGATGGGCAAGTGTCAGTAATTCATAAGAAAATCTTAAATAAGGAAAAATTGTGCCATCCAAAGTACCGCTGTAGTCCTACTGGGAAATCATGTTATAAATTATGTGTCAGTTAATATTTTTATATATAAGTCCGTGTACTTTGTCCATGCTTTGGATTATATCCTTTTTGATCTAACAATACTGGGTATATTATACCACATTGACTTTTAAAAAATTGTAGAGTGCCATTACCTGTTTAATGAAAAATAAAATAACCAGTTAGGGCCCACAAAATTTGATGCTCAAAAAAGTTGGTTCTGTAATTTCTGCATTAAACTCCTAGTCAGAAATTTCTGATTTTTTGGAAAAATGATTGTAGAAAGTTTTGCATTTGAAAAAAGAAACAAAATTGGATTCAGCAAATGAGGTTTAAGTAAAATCTGCTATACTTGGATACTGGTACTTTGTTCAGAAGCATACACTTAGAACAAATGGAATATGTAACATCCTTTTAAACATTAAAAATTAATTAAAATTAAAGCTTGGGTGACTTGGATGAGTGTCCGACTCTTGTTTTCAGCTCAGGTCATGATCCTAGGTTCGTGGGACCGAACCCTCAGAGGCTTTATTGTCCCCAGTTCTCTCTCTCTCCCTCAAAAAAAAATTTTTTTTTAATTAAATAAAATTAAAATTCTAGGTCCAAATTACATTTATCTATTTTTTTTGTAAAGTTTATTTATTTTTGAGAGAGAAAGAGAGCACGTGCAAGCAAGTGGGGTAAGGGCAGAGAGAGAGGGAGACCGGAGACAGAGAATCCCAAGCAAGTTCTGTGCTGTCAGCACAGTCCAATGCTGGGCTCTGAACTCATGAACTGTGAGATCATGACCTGAGCCAAAATGAGGAGTTGGATGTTTAGCCAACTGAGTCACTCTGGAGCCTCCAAAATTACGTTTAAAAATAATAATTCTATTTAATTAAAAACTAAGTCTATTTAAAAGTTTACACTTATTAGAATGAAAGATATAAGTATAAAAATTGGAAACAATGACTTATAAATACACATTTGTTGAGAAATTCATCATGTGTATTTAGACTTGCCACTGTATTGTATTTTAGATTATAATGTTCAAAATTAAAGTGTTAACTGTAAGCTGAACTTTATTTTGTATTTTTAGAAAGGTAATTGGAGATGAAGATAAAGAGAGAATTTCTTAGAGCACTGTGTAAACCATACCTAGGTATCCACATTCCTATGATAATATTGGGTCAGAACAGATCAACCTTTTCAACCCACTTCCTGGGCTTCTCAAATCTTGGTAATGGTAGCCTATCCTAACGTGTAGTTGCTTTACTAACCAGTGTCCTATTTCCTACTTACTCCTCTGGATGTTTTAAATTTGAAGCGATGTGGTTTTAAGTAGGAGTATTGGAAAGTGCATTTTTAGTTTTCAACAGTGACGATTTAGGTTTCCATTCTCTCATAAAAGGACCTGTCAGTTTAGGCATGTCATCTCACTGGCAGTTTGTTAGGCTTTTGCAGATTTCAGTGCTAAAAGAGAGTGTGCTTGTAATTGCTAGGGCTTTAGTAGTACATTGTAATTATATGGTTTTTTTTGGGGGGGGGGTGGTTTGCAAAAGACAGAAACACTGCTACCCAGTCTGGCTCAAGAAGAGGTAAAATTATTAAAAAGATGGATATATCTCTAAGTTAAGTAGGCCTCATGGGAACTGGGACTGGGAACCAGAAAGATACCAGCATCCAAGGTGATTATCTGCCTCTTCTCACAGGCTTTATTGTCCGCTCAGTTTGTTTCTGTGTATCTGCTCTATTTTCTTTGTGGACTTATTTTGTACTTGGTCATTTGGCATCTGGCCCAAGCCCAGACTCTAAGTGACTTTTCAGCCCAAGAGAGAGAATCTGATTGTTGCAAGTTCATTTGATCAAGCCATCCAAATGATAAGCTATTGGTTAGCCAGTGAAATGGGCCTTTGTGTCATGTGACTAATCAACTGTGACTAGAGGCCTCCCAAAATCTGATGAGGGTTTCATCTAAGGAAACTGCTAAGGCCTGGGCTGAAAGTGTATAGAATGTGGGGTGTACCTACCTAGTCACTTTGTTATCTTAAAATGGCTTTCCAGAAGATTTGTAAACTTGAGCCTTGAATAAAAGTGGAATTACCATTCAAAAAGGAGAGGTAGGGGGCGCCTGGGTGGCGCAGTCGGTTAAGCGTCCGACTTCAGCCAGGTCACGATCTCGTGGTCCGTGAGTTCGAGTCCCGCGTCGGGCTCTGGGCTGATGGCTCGGAGCCTGGAGCCTGTTTCCGATTCTGTGTCTCCCTCTCTCTCTGCCCCTCCCCCGTTCATACTCTGTCTCTCTCTGTCCCAAAAATAAATAAACGTTGAAAAAAAAATTTAAATTTAAAAAGGAGAGGTAGGATATCATAGGCAAATGGAACAACATGTGCAAAGCTGACCCAGATACTCAGAATGTGTTCTGTAAACCACAAATATTTCTAATGCCTGGATTTTGGGGTGAATTTATATGATAAAGCAATAACAGAAGCATGTCTTTGAGGAAATTTAAGCAGTGTGGAATGACATGACAAAATTTAGGGGTTAGAAAGATCACTCTGGCAGCTTTTGTGAAGACCATTATTAAGTAGTTCAGATTGGAGTCATTGTGATTTTTTTAGGAGCCATTGTAAATAATCTGGGTGAGAAATGATGAGGGCCTGAATTAAGGCCTCGATAATGACAGTGATAAAGGGATTAATGTGTACAAATATTTGGGATGCAGTCTTCACAGGACTTTATGAAGAAGATGAAGAAGAGTGAGGGTCAAATATGGAAACAACCCCCAAATCTCAGTAGTTTTGTAAAAACAGCTTATTTTTAATGCTAAGCTTGCAGAGTAGGGAACTCTACTCATTGTGGTTGCTCACTCTGAGATGAAGCTGATGTAGCAGCCACCCATTTCTTGAATGTGGCTAGTCACTGTGGCAGAGGAAAAGAGCCAAGCGGTGGCCCTTAAAGCTCCTGAATGTCAATTCTGCTTCTATTTAATTGGCCAAAACAAGTTGCATAGCCACACTTAACTTCAGGGAACAAAGACATGGATTTTTACCATGTAGTCAGAAGAGATTTGGAAATGTTTAGGGAACTGTACTAATGACGGTTACATTTAGTGACTCCAGATTCATAACATGGGTAATACAGTGATGTTTTTAACTGAGAGATGAAGTATAGGACAGGGACCAGGATTGGTGAGAAAGAGGGATGATGAATTTATTTTAGACCCAATAAGTTTTGGGGGATGGGCCCTGTGACCATCACAGCAAGCACTTAGATCTGGGAGTCTAAAGCTCGAGAAAGGCTTCAATTGGAGATTGGGTAATGTAAAGGTGAGTTAAGTCTAGAGGTGAATGTTTTTACCTCAGTGACAAATTCATAAAGTGCTGGTCTTAGTTGTTTGGGGGTTGGGGTGGTCATTGTTGGAGAGTGCCTGTGGAAGCCTGAACTGGATAGGCTTAGGTAGGAGTGAATTGGGTTGGGTTGGGTGAGAAAGAGGTAGTTTGATTTTGTTAACTTGTATTACCCTGTTTATGTTAATAGTATAAATAGTTTCAAGTTCTAAATGCAAATGTGTTCTGTTATCACAGTATTTTATTAATAGCATTAATATGTATGTTTAACCATTGTCAAAATGGATATGTTGCTTTATGTAAAAGATTTTTTAATTTTGAAAACGGCTTCTGTTTGTGGAATTGCTAATTAAATAGTACATTAAGATGCTTTAAAATTCTATATTAGTTGAATGAATAAGATTGCATGAGATTTGGATTTAGATGATTAGACTTAGACTGAAGTCCCAGTTTTGCCATTTACTCAGGTTAGGATTATGGTCAACTTCCGTGATCTCTTTTGTAAAGTAAATGCCTTACTGCACAACGCAAATATGATATTTTTCAAATGGTCTATTTGTTTATTTTTTAATGTTTATTTATTTTTGAGAGAGAGAGACACAGACAATGCAAATGCAGGAGGGACAGAGAGAGGGAGACAGAGTCTGAAGGAGGCCCCAGGCTCTGAGCTGTCACCACAGAGCCTGATGCGGGGCTCAAACCCACGAGATGTGAGATCATGACCTGGGCTGAAGTCAGATGCTTAACCGACTGAGCCACCCAGGAGCCCCTGGTCTCTCCTGTTTTAGTGTGAAATACCTTAATGCTTTAAAGGACTGTGTATATTATCTATTAGGTATATATTTAGCTTCGGTGGCTTTTGTCCTTGCTAAAGACAGTTTTAGACTTTAATTGAACATAATCGTGGACAGATTGACAAAATGATCATCACTGAGATATTTTGGAATCTAAAAAGATGGATTCATATTCTGGAAAAACTGCTTTCATCTGGGCTGTGTCTGGCTTGCCAGACTGAACTGAATCTGATAGGATTTAGAAGGGTCTGTGCTTTTCTGGGTATAAAATATGTAAAATTTTGTTTGTAAAATCTTTTGTCTGGAAAATCGCAATGCTGCCTAGGGTAAAGCAGTGTAGTATATGCAAAACACCTTAATTTTCATACCATGATGTCTGTCTGTAAGATTCTGGTGAAGTTTTTAGTTAAAAGGGTTGGAAATGGTTACAAAATTTGAAGTCTTGAGGATTGGGGCTTCTATAAAGTGTGCCTATTGATGATGTACTGGTTGAACATTTTTGGGTTAAATCAACTGTTTTCATGTTTCACTCTGATTAAGTACTCATTAATTTACATGTCAAGTTTTTACCGATGAGGTGATAGGCCTTCCTAAATTGCTGTCAGCCTTTGCAGGCAAATTACCATTAAAAGACTAAATTTTGCCTGGTGCAGCCACTCCAGACAGCAGTATGGAGGTTCCTCAAAAAGTTAAAAATAGAACTACCCTACCATCCAGCAGTTGCACTACTAGGTATTTACCCAAAGAATACAAAAATACTGATTCAGAGGGGGTACATGCACCTCGATGTTTATAGCCAAATTATGGAAATAGCACAAATGTCCCATTGACTGGTGAATGGACAAAGAAGACACGCGTGCGTGCACACACACACACACACACACACACACACAGTGGAATATTACTCGGCATAAGAAAGAATGAAATCTTGCCATTTGCAGTGAAATGGATGGAGCTGAAGAGTCTTATGCTGGGCGTATTAAGTCAGAGAAAGACAAATACTTTGTGATTTCACTCATATGTGGAATTTAAGAAACAGAACAAATGAGCAAAGGGAAAAAGAGACAAACCAGGAAACAGACTCTTAACTACAGAGAACAAACTAATGGTTACCAGAGGAGCTGTGGGTGAGGGGATGGGTTAAATAGGTGATGGAGATTAAGGAGTGCACTTGCTGTGATGAGCACTACCAGGTGATGTATGGAAGTGTTGAATCACTATATTGTAAACTTGAAACTAATACTACACTGTGTGTTTACTGGAATTTGAATAAAAACTTTAAAAAGGCTAAGTTTTCATGTCTTAATGAAGACATTAATGAAAGACATTTTCATGTCTTAATGATTCTTAGCAGTCAAAATTCTTGTCTTGATTATGTAAGACTGTGTAAAGATCTGAGAAAGAAATTTCAAATGAAAATGACAAAATCAGCCAAATGTTTATTAGTCCAATTGTTTTTCTTTTTATTTTGCAGCAACACACCTCTTGCTTTTTCTTCCAAAGTATGTTATGTTAAGTTTCGTGACCCATCAAGTGTTGGCGTGGCCCAGCATCTAACTAACACGGTTTTTATTGACAGAGCTCTGATAGTTGTACCTTGTGCAGAAGGTTGGTATCTTATGTGGTTTTTTTCTATTATTGTAATCTCTGTCCTGTGTGTTACTACCTTTGGCTTTCCTAGAAATTGGTAGGTAGATAGTACTCTTGTTGTGTGTGTGTGCATGTGTGTATGAATGAAATTTGGAGAAGGAAATAATTTTTACCTAATAATAAAATATATTAAAATGGTTGACTTATTAATTCTATATGCATGAGATTTAATAGCCAAACATTTAAAAATTTCATGAATTACTTGGCTTCTCTGGTTTGCTTTTGTTTTTTGTAGTTAATTTGCAAGTTGTAAACGAAGCTTTCTGAAATTAAAATATTAGGGTGGTAGGGGAAATTATTTTTAATATGTAAATAAGTGAGCATTTGCCCCTATATATACAATATTAATTGTATTACATAAATAAAAGCTATGCATTTTGCCAAATTGGGGATAAATGGTATTTGTAAGAAAAATATTCATAATTTAATCTCTGACGTATCCTCGTAAGGTAATTCACCTTGTTGCTGGGACCATTATTTTATATTCAGTGTGACTGCTGTGCAACTGAAATTTATGTTTTTATTTTAATGGCTTGTTTTTCTTGGAGGGTAGGTTGGGTAATTGAAGAAAAATAATGGAAAGTAATTTTCCAAGGCCTCCATCAAGGAAATAGATGTTGAAGATGGGAACAAGGCCAAAGCCTTACAGAGCTAATTATTACTAATACTTATTTTTTAGTAACTTCTATTTACAGAGTCATTCCCATATAATAGGCTGTGCTGAATTTGACAGTTCTAGTGTGTGATTAACTTTTATTCAGAGTACAGATTATGGCATGTGTACATGGATTTTAGAATAGGTTATTATAATTTAAATGTCTTTAAAACTTGTTTTCACTAGCGGATGGTAAATGTTTTATAACATAAAAAATTTACCTGGAACAATTTAATGAATTTTCATATGTCATGTTTTAAAAACCTCTTTTAGAAACCAGGTTAATATTAAAATAACCTAGTATATGGTAAACATTGCTGTGCTTCGAAAGTTTTATACTTATTTCAGAATGCCTATTCTGGGATGTCAGAAACATTATAGTTAGATACAGTGAGCTCCATTCTGTTGGTTTTGAAGTCCCAGAATAGCACATTCTGTATTTTTTTCAGATAAATTTGAAAGTCTTTTCCCATGCCTGGGGGTTAGAATGGAGTAGGGGGAATAAAATGGGTTAAAGGTAATTATTTGTTGAATCCCCATCCTTACCTGTTGATCTGTAAGTGGACCGTGAGCCCACAGTTGGAGAGCAAGGTGAGAAAGCTGGTAATGGTTTAGTTGTGCATATCAAGTTCCTATCAGTTTCATCATGCCAGGTAAACTGCACGGGAAAAAAGAAATTAGTATGTTAATTGGGAGTATTAATCATATCTGAAAATTATGCCATCACCAGCACAGGACCTTGTATTATGTTAGCTCATTACTGAATTGGAAGGAAGAATACTTACCAGTGTTGCTTCGTTGGAACCTTGCTATATTCCATTGATTTTTTTCATCTGTTTGAGAAGCCCAGACCGTTATTTGTCATAAGTTTTCAAGGTTATGGGTGTGTAAGAGGTTCCCTTTTTTTGTTTGTTTTGCTTAATAAAGATTAATAAATACAAATTTATTATAATAGCCCTTGAGTATTACTAGTGTTGCCATTTTGAGACCATTTTACTGGTTTTGAACATGAAAGTTTAGTTGTATTTTAGAGCACTGACTGATAAAATAATTGGTATTAGAGAAGCATTCAGATACACATTTTTCACTAGTTTAACTAAATACCACAGAATGACCTTATAGAAACTGAACTATGTTACAGTGAGCTGTCAAAGATCTGATTATGTGCTGCAAGCAAAGTTATGATGTATTATACTAAAAGAGTAGCAAAGTGAGTTTGAAGTAAACCAAAGTGAAGAGTTCCCGTGGAGTAAGTTCTCTTAGAGGAGATGGGTGCTGTAAACATTCTTGTGTTCACTTTACTGACTGCATTCTTTCTTTGATGTTACAGAAACAGCATTACGAAAGAAATGAGAAAACCATAGAAACAGTTTTAAGAAAATTTTTTCAGTTTCTTTCAGTTTGCTGTTTTTGTAATGCAGACAGTTTTGTAACAAGCTCCTAAAGCTGTATAAGTAATGTTTGGTGTGTAAGTTTCATACAGAGTAAGCATTAACTATTGTTAATGAAACATGCCATTTCAAAATAAAATATACTTTCATTATACTTGTCCAAATATGACCTTTTTGTTGTTGCGTGCATCTCAGATTTCTTTTTTATAAATGTTAACACTTAGAAAAAGATAAGGTCAAACATAACAAGGGTGTCAAGCCTAATCATCAGTCGTAACTTTATGTCCACATTTTCTGGTAGATGGATTTTGACTATTAATTTGGTTTTGTATGTTTTCTCTATGTGATATTTGTGCATTATTAGATGACTAGACTGGCCAAGGCAGACCTGTTACACTTGCCTGAGTTAGGCATTGTTTGCCATGCCACTAAACCTGCCGTCAAGTGAAACCTTCATTGGGGAAATGAGATCGGAGTCTGAACCGCAGAAGATGGACGCCCTGTCTCTGTTTTTTATTGTTTTACTTTAATTTCATTTCTTTTTCTTTATTTTGTCCCTTTTTTTTGTTTTTGTTTTTGTTTTTGTTTTTGTTTTGTTAAATCTCTTTCACTTTAACTTGTGAGCTGGTTTTCCAGTTCTTTGTAAATGGTATTCCATTAAGGGTTCATAACATTGCTTTGCAGATTATATTGGGAGATGATTAGCAGAGCTCAAGCTTACGATAAAGTAAATTTTCATAGTAAACTAGGATACAGTGTTGTGAAGCTCAGTGAGTCTTAATTGGTATTATAGACTGCACAGGTACATTTTGTTCTCAAAACACTAAAACACTGGTAGAATTGTTAGGAACATTTTGTGGTCTCATTGCAACATTTTTGCAGTTTTTCTCCCAAATCTACATCTTTCATAAAAACCAACTGATAGTTTTTAATTTTCATCCTTCCCCCTAGAATTTTAAGCATACAAAATCCTCAAGGAAAATAAGTAAATTTCTTAGAAAATAACTTACTTCCTTGACTTATGAAGACTTTTACTTGCCTGCATGGGGAATGGATATTTGAGAAGCTTGAAAACTTACTTTCATGTATGTTTCTCTGCTTGAATTTTTTGAAAAATTTTCAGATATTACCAGCTTCTAAATGGAATCTGAGGATTAGGATTAGTACTTAATTTTAATACCATGAGAGCTCTTTTTCCTCTCAGTTGTTTTTGAGGAGTATAGTTTGGGAAAAATGCTAAATGCTTGTTTGCTTTATACTTTGATATACTCTGATAGTATTTAGAAGGTAATTTTGATAGAATTCTGTCTTGGAAGTTAAGCAATGGGACTTTTTTCTTAAAGGATCTTTAATGGTAATTAGAATTAAAACATGTGCCTACCTATGGTTAGACTTAATATTTATAGTAGTTTATTACTACTGTGATAGGCAGTGAGGGGCAGACAACCTATTGATAAGTGAGTCTTTGTAATATTAAGTATTCAACTTTTAGCCTGTGTTGAATACGTTGTGTAGTTTTACTACACTGTCTTGTAGACACTTATGCTTATTTAATTGACAAGTAATTCTAAATTGGGAACATTAACAGATTGAAACTGTTTGTTTTTTGGGTGCACACATTAGGGTAATGAAGCATAAGATTTACACTGTGGAACCTCAATTGATTTATCAAGATGTGTTCAGGTTTTATAAGCATTTGAAAAATAATACGTAAAACGGGTCCGGTAGTAATATAAATAGCTTAGTATATATGTGGGTATACAGATACGTGTATTAATACCAATAACATAAAATAAATTCTTGTTATTTCATGTCTTCAGTAAGGCCTACCTACATTTTATTTATATTTATGCATGTTTAAAAAATTCTTTGTGCAGAATTTACATGAAATAAAAAGATAACTGTTTTTGAAATTAGTACATTAATGGAGACTTAGATGTTGCAAAATTTAGGGAAAAGGCGTTTGTTAAAGCTAATCAAATGTAATTTTTCTGTTATAACAAAGGTTTAACCATTATTTAAAGCAAAATTTAAAAGCTGTCTTGAATTCCATCCATGTTTAGAGGTATATGCAGATAATATTGTTTAGAGATTTATCCTGCACATCTGGTGGTTTTAAATAGAATTTCTTCCTCTAAAATCCAGCATGGTGCTTTTGAAACGTACTCCATATGCTATTTCCAATTTAGTGTGACTTTCTACACTGTTTTAAATTATTTTTGAAGACTCCATAATGGAAGTGTATAGCCAGCTACCACATAATTTTAAGTAGTTCTTCTAAAATCGATATCTGTAGTCAACTTTTTAAGAACTATTTTAGTGGGGGCGGTAAGAGAGAGAGGACACAATGGGAAAACGTGTGAAAGTTGCAGTTCTTATCAAAATTAATTGGTTAGAATTTAATAGTTAAATACAGCAAATTGAACTTATTTTAGAGTAGATTTTTCATTAATTGTAGGGATTTTTTTCTTAGTGTCTAAGAATATTTTAGTGTTTTTGTCGTTATTTTTATTAGGCAGTTAAGATACTTACAAGCAAGACATTTAGGCATTAACCACCCCTCTTCAGACAAGGATACATAAATTGGTTCTAAAAGTCAGGAGTTTAAGAAGTTTCCTGAGACTAGGGAACTTTTATTGTTAGGAATTCTCAAAAATTTTAAGTTTCCCAAGGCATATTCTTTGAAATTGGATTCTTTTAGGCGTCTCTGACCTAGTTGGTGAGATGTCTTCTTAACTGGATGGGTGTAGGCTTCCTTTTAAATTGAAGCTGATTGCTTGCAGTAGGCTTTTGTTTTTTTCTGTCTACTTGAAAGTGAATGGAATTTATTGGGAGGTTATTAAAATTGTTTGCATCACCAGTAGGTAGGTTTAGTAACCAGGATAGGGGCACCCATTAAGGAACAAATTTCAATTCGCACATATTTGTTTTTCCTTTTCTTTTTTTTGACTAATTTGGTTATTTGCCATTTCTGGGGATTAAACTTTAAAAAATGTTCTTCTTTTCTGTATCTGATGTTCTGTGTGCTATTAGTGATGCAGCCAACACGAACGGTTGTCATGTGTAACACAACTTTCGATCACCGCGAAAACACCGTCCTGGGAAAGCGTCCATGCTTGATATCGTTTGGTTCATGAACATTAAGTTTCCAGTACAGGTGACCCATAGCTCAAAGTGTTAAATAATTGTCTACATTATTCAATTTTTAAAATAATATTCCATTATTGAGATTGTTAGTCTTTGAAGTTTTGCTCACTTTTATTTTTCCTAGTAGAGCAGGATAAAAGGAAAGACTTAAGTTCTTATTTATTTCTTTATACAGATCTGATAGATTCATTTATTATTATTATTTTTTAAGTGCAAGGGTAATTGTAAAATCATAGTGTAAAGTTTGTGTGGTGTTTCTGCTTTCCATAATGTTTGGAACTTGCCTCTGCAGGTAAAATTCCAGAGGAATCCAAAGCTCTCTCTTTATTGGCTCCTGCTCCAACCATGACAAGTCTCATGCCTGGTGCAGGCTTGCTTCCCATTCCGACCCCAAATCCCTTGACTACAGTAAGTATTACACACCCTTTTTTGAAATGGATTTATGTTTACTTGTGTAATTAGCTGAATAAAGAGCTTAGAAAATTATTTCTGTTTAAAATTTTTTTTTTAAATGAAAAGGATTCAGAATGTCTACTTAAACACCTCCCTCCCCCCCCCCCCCCCATCACTGACAGTTTAAACTGACTTTCGGAATTACTTCTGAAGTAATTGGCATACATTTAAATTTGAGAACTAAATAGATTATTCATTAGAAAATCAGTTATTGACACTTAGCATTTTAGATCACATGGGGAATTGGAAAATCTTGGTAACTGTATTCCCCATTTCATGAAGACTAAATCTATTAAAGTAAAATAAAATGACCCATAGCTTTGTAACAGGAAAAAAACCTCTGAGAAATATTTGTCTGATATTGAGAATATGTAACAAGATAAAAACATGGCAGAAATATTTTTTTCATTAACTGTGTACAATTAAATAGGAATTTATTACTGTTTTTGTAATTTCTAGGAGGGGTTAAAAAAGATTTTGCTGCTACTGGGCTCTTGGTTTTTTGTTTTTGTTTTTGTTTTTAGAGCAAGAGAAAGAGAACATGTGCATGAGGGTGGGAGACAGTGCAGAGGGCGAGAGAGAGAAAATCTCCAGAAGGCTCCATGCTCAGCACAGGGCTTGATTCCACTACCCTGGGATCGTGACCTAAGCCTAAATCAAGGCTCAGTTCCTCAACCAACTGAACCACCCAGGTGCTCCTGGGCTCTTGGTTTTTATGTAAAAGATTCCAGTCATATTTAATTTAAAGAAGGGTCATTTTTCTTCAAAAATTAATGGAAGCCAAAATATAAAATTCACCTTAATTGCAAGTTGTATCTTAGCTTTGTGGTTTTAGATTATTAGGGGATGAACTAATACTAGCTTTATGATAGTAATTTTTTTTAAATACTTCTTTTCTTTCTTATTTTTAAAAATTTTGAGTAATCACTTCACCCAGCGTGGGGCTTGAACTCACAACCCAGAGATCAAGAGTTGCATGCTCCACCAACTGAACTACAAACCGACCCCCCCCCCCCGCCCCCTCTTTTTAAAGTAAGCTTTGCCCCTGTTGTGCTTGAACTCATGACGTGGAGATCAAGGGTAGCAGGCTCTACTGACTGTATCAGCTAGGTGTCCTGGGATGGTAGTTTGTTTAATCAGGTTATAAAAGTGGTCTTTGAAACTTTGAAATGCACAATTTTAGTTCTTGTTTGCATAAGATTGTTCTGCTGGAGACCTGCATTGTGATCCGTGGTGGGAAAATGCTTTTTTTAAAAAAAATGTTTGTTTATTTTTGAGAGAGAGAGAGACAGAGCATGAGCAGGGGAGGGGCATAGAGAGAGGGAGACACAGAATCCGAAGCAGGCTCCAGGCTCTGAGCTGTCAGCACAGAGCCCGACGCGGGGCTCAAACCCACACACTATGAGATCATGATCTGAGCCAGTCAGATGCTTAACTGTCTGAGCCACCCAGGCGCCCGGGAAAATGCTTTTTTTTTTTTTTTTTTTTTAATTTTTTTTTAAACATTTATTCATTTTTGAGAGACAGAGAGAAACAGAGCATGAGTGGGGAAGGGGCAGAGAGAGAAGGAGACAGAATCCGAAGCAAGCTCCAGGTTCTGAGCTGTCAGCACAGAGCCCGATGCGGGGCTCTAACTCACGAACTGCGAGATCATGACCTGAGCTGAAGTCAGACGCTCAACCAACTGAGCCACCCAGGCGCCCCCTGGGAAAATGCTTTTTAATAGAACATCTGATCATTTGAGTTGGGCTTTTTAGAAATTTTCTAGAAAATTTTAATTTGGTTATTTTGTGGTATATTTTACCATATCAATTTCTGGATCATTACCTTTTTCTTAGACAATATTGTCTTCTTATCTTGAAAATTCTTAGGGTTTATTTAGCAATAGCGTAAAGTTTTTATTTAATTTGTTGCCTTGAGAGGAAATGGTTTTCTCTTATTTCAGCTGTAGATATCTATTATGTTGAAATTTAATTTATGAAGAACATATTGAGTTAGAAAACAAGGAAGTGGCCCATTATGACTTGGTGCTTGCTTACCTCGCTGACTTTTTTTTCTACCTGTTTTCCTGGCTTACTTTATATTGGCCATATTGGTTTTGTTGTTTCTTGGATGTTACAAGCATATTTTTGCCTTAGGACTTTTGTACTTTTGTATTCATCTCTGCCTAGAGTATTTTGTCTTCAGGGAGACCATAGTTTCTATGTCAGAAAGCAAAAGTGTTACATCAGGAACCTAGATCATCTTTACCCCATCAAAGACCAAAAGGGTAAATACTTCGGTTTCTTAGACCAGAGCTGGAAAGTAGACTAATAAAAAGAAGGGTAATTTTATTATTACAGAGCATCCACATTCAACAGAACTTTCTGCTGTGCTGGAAATGCCTGTGTCTGTACTATTGAGTGTGGTAGCCACTAGTAATATGGGGCTGTTGAGCACTTGAATCGTGGCTCTTGTGACTGAGGCTCTGAATTTTAATTAAAATTCACACAGCTGTGTCTGATTAGTGACAACCCTATTAAATAACATAGGTATATGCAGAATGGTATAGTAAAAAGAGACAGAAAAAAGTTCCTAAAGAACTGAATGATCTTTAAATTTGAGATACAAAGGGGTTGGATTAGATGCTTTGGAAAAGCCCATTCCAAGTATAGTGTCCCAGTGGAGAAAATTTGCAGATCAAAGAGATTTACAACTGGAAAGTCCTGTTTAATGCTTTAAATCCATGCAAAACTAATAAATAATAAGACCCATATTTGTTACTTAACTTAATGGGATGTAGTAATTCTTTTGCACAGTAAAACAAATTTAATGTTATGCTCAAACATCTTTGTACCTTATACAATAGAAGACAAGGGGTGAGGGGAAAAAAGGAGTGTCAGTACAGAAGCAAACATGGAGAAAAACTAGGCTCAGATGGTGGTAGTCTTGATTCATAGAGATCACTCACTCACTCTGAACTAAGATATTTTATACAACTTTATGATAACTTGAAATGGTAATGCTGAGCAACAAATCTAACATCTGTTAGCAAGATACCACAGATTATAGTATGTGCTATGAAGAACAAAACAGTGATGTTGTAGAGAGTAAATGAAGCTTTATATAAAGTCAGGGAAAGCCTCTTAGAGGGGATCGGTGACATGATACCTGAAGGATTTGACTGGCAGAAGCTGGGAGAAGAGTGTTTTGGCAGAAGGAATGCCAAATGAAATGCATCAGGTGGGAAAAACTTGGGTTTTCAATGAATAAATAGAATGGCAGTCCGTATAGCTGAAGCTTTGTAAATGGGGGTGGTGGAAGTATGTGTTGTGAGATTTTGGAGAGAGAGATAGGGTACTGATTATAGGGCTTTTTGGTCATGGAAAAGAGTTTGAATTTTATTCTAAAGGTAATTAGAAGCCACTGATTAGTTTTAAGCAGGGTAAGACATGACTTTGGCATGTTTTAAGAAGATGATACACAGGCCACTTGACAAGTGTAAGTGATAATTGTTTCATCAACTTACATTTTCACCTTTACGAAGTCTTGTTCTTTGGTATTTGCTTAATCTTAGTTTGTAATAATATACAATCAGTGTTCAAAATTTTCTTAAATTGCATAAATGGAAAGTTGTAGTGTTTTTTTCCCCCTTGAAATGTCTTCGCATTTTTCTGCAGAATTTTCCATTTTCAAATTTTGAGATACTTTCTTTTCTAATTTAAGTTCACATTAAAAACATGTTCCTTGGGGCACCTGGGTGGCTCAGTTGATTAAGTGTACTGCTCTTCGTTTCGGCTCAGGTACGATTCTGCAGCTTCGTGAGTTCAGGCCCCATATTGGGCTCTGTGCTGGTAACGTGGAGCCTGCTTGGGGGTTCTCTCTCTCTGCCCCTCCCCCATTCACGCTGTCTCTGTATCTCAAATAAATTTTAAAAAAGTTCCTTAATGCTTGAACTAAAAACTGAATTTAATTATGTTACGAAAGATCATCCAAAGGTTTTTTTCTGTTCCTACCAGAGTATAAGTAAGTTTAATATTTTCGATTTCTTTTCTTAGGTAAACTTTGTACCTGTTTTAGTTTTAGTCTGTATATAGTGGTTCCCTGCCTTTACCACTTGGTAGCTCAGTAGCTTTGGGAAAATCATTAACTTCTGTAAGTCTTTTTCTTTGTGAAATTGGCATAATATTCATATCTATCTTCTAGGGTTAGCAAAAGTTAGGAGCCATGATTATTAACTATTAGGAACTTAGTCACTGTTGCTGAATGCCCAGGATACACTTGATTCTCACTATTTGTGAATTCTGTGCTTGTGAATTCACCAACTAGCTAAAATATGTTTGAAACCTCAAAATCAGTACATGGCGGTACTTTCTGGTCATTTCTTGACCCACAGAATGATGAATAATTTGAATTGCTTGATATGTTCATTTTCAGCTAAGTTCAAACAGCAGTACCCTGCCTTCTTGTCTTACCTGTAATGCTGTGATATTTTTTGTGTATTTTTTTTTTGCTGATTTTGCTTTTTAAGCTAGTACCCAAGTATTGAAGTGCTGTCTCATGTTCCTGAGGGGCTGGAAGGCTGTGATGGGCCTTACGGAGAAAACCCAGGGGTTAGATAAGGTTCATTGAAGCACTGGTTGATAGTGCTTCTGGCTGTGAGTTCAATGTTAATGAATCAGCATTATATATTACATTAGGTGTCTTTAACTAGAAACAGATAAAACAAGATAATGCAGTTATTGGTGATGAAACTGTGACCAGAAGCTTTCAGGAACCTAGCCCTGTATTTTCCCTAGGAGTGATAACATATTCAGTAATCCAGTTCATGGCAACTTCATAGTACGTAACTACTGTGAAAATGAGAATTGACTGTTCATTTTTAGTTTCAAGTTTGAAAGTATTTAAAATACCCAGATAAGAATTATGTTGTATTTCTGGGGTGTTTCGGTGGCTCAGTCAGTTAAGTGTCTGGCTTTGGCTCAGGTCATGATCTTGTGATTAATGAGTTCGAGCCCCACGTCAGGCTCTGTGCCCACAGCCCAGAGCCTAGAGCCTGCTTTGGAGTGTGTGTCTCCCTCTCTCTCTCTCTGCCCTTCCCTGATTGCAATCTCTCTCTCAAAAATAAATAAACATTAAAGACATTTTTATGTCTTTAAAAAAAAGAATTAGGTTACATTTCTAATTGTACATAGAACTTCTGTGACCTCACTTTCAATAATTTAGACACACACCTGGACTCCCTAGTCACTTTCCATTCTTGTTGAGTTGATTGTTGCTTTTTAAGATTAAAGAGTGGTAATGTTTGATGCTAATAGAAAATATGTGATTTTTTGTTTGTTTGTTTGTTTTTTTGTAGTTGGGTGTTTCCCTTAGCAGTTTGGGAGCTATACCAGCAGCAGCACTAGACCCCAACATTGCAACACTTGGAGAGATACCACAGCCACCGCTTATGGGAAATGTGGATCCTTCCAAAATTGATGAAATTAGGAGAACAGTCTACGTTGGCAATTTGAATTCCCAGGTAACTAATTTAAGAAAAAAGTGAGTGGTAGGACCTCTTAATCTTTTCCCATTCTTAAAAGTCCTATCGATTGATAAAATAATATTTACCTAATTTTTAAAAAAGAGTATACTTTATTAAAGCGTGACTTTGTTTCTTCAGACAACGACAGCTGATCAACTTCTTGAATTTTTTAAACAAGTTGGAGAAGTGAAGTTTGTGCGGATGGCAGGTGATGAGACTCAGCCAACTCGGTTTGCTTTTGTGGAATTTGCAGACCAAAATTCTGTACCAAGGGCCCTTGCTTTTAATGGAGTTATGTTTGGAGACAGGCCACTGAAGTAAGAAACCCTAAACAAAGAAATTTTAATGATTTTGGAAAAACTTAAAGTATTGCTGATATAATTAAGGCCTTTTTTTTTTTTCTTTTTAATAGTAATTGGCAATTTGTGGAAAGGAAGACTTTGTGTTAAGTATAAATGAAATACATGGGTTACTTACCATTTTAGTCTTTAAAGTTATATTTCACAATGTCTTATTTTCTATTTTATAAGATCTGATTTGATGTTAACATTATATGCTTTGTGTAATGATTGTAGGTCTTTTTCTATAAGCTATAATAAGATTGGTTTTGCTTTATAACTAGACTTACAGATGATTTAACATAGAGTTGAACTTAGAGTAATACAGTAATGAGAATTTTGGTAAGTCCAAGATCCCAGGAAGAAAATAGTATTAAATATTTAGAAATGCTTTAAATCATACATTTTGAATTTTAATATTTTCTGATATTCTTGTTTGCAAAATGAAAAATTGGTGTAGACTTTACATGTTCAAGACCAGAAATTCTATTTCATGCAGATTATTGAGGCAGCAGTTTTATCTGAACTTCGTAGGTAATTGCATTAGTTATACAGCTTGATCACGATTCAGGTATGAAAGGATAAAAATCTCTTTCTAGTGAATGCTTGTCTTCTCAATGTGAAAGGGGTAAAGCGAGACTCACCAAATTCATTTATGTGCATCAGAGAAACCACTGTAACCTGCTAGGGAAGAGTTTTATCAGGTGCTTCCCACGTTCAAAGTTATAGCTGACTCACCCATGGTTCACAGTTGATTAAAATTGTGCACATAATACACAGCTTCCCCTTCAACCTCCTGGGCTGCAGAGCTATCAACAAAATCTTGTAAGACGAGAAATGATTCATTTTAATATTGGTGTTAGCATTTTAATTTATTATAATTCTAAGTTGTGTGGAAAAGCACTTGTCCTGGTATATTGAAGTTGTTAAAGAAATCAACTAGGGTTCAGTTTTTCCTTCTTTTTTTCCTTGCTTTTGACTTTGTTAGCAAGAGGTAAGGATGGGTGATAACGAGAAGAATTATGGTTTTGATGTTGGTTTTGGTTATTCTGTATTTAGCTGTATTGTTCTTAGTGTGCTTTCAAGCTGTCCTCACATATGTAAATCTTTGTAT
The DNA here is from genome assembly GCF_018350175.1 of Felis catus. NCBI lineage: Eukaryota > Metazoa > Chordata > Mammalia > Carnivora > Felidae > Felis > Felis catus. The sequence continues at coordinate 133,020,707 of NC_058368.1, forward strand.
CATGTAAACATTTGTTTTATGTTTTGTAAAATATGGTGTGTATTTGTGATATGCTAATATTTTTAATTTAGAATTAATCACTCCAACAATGCAATAGTAAAACCCCCTGAGATGACACCTCAGGCTGCAGCTAAGGAGTTAGAAGAAGTAATGAAGCGAGTGCGAGAGGCTCAGTCATTTATCTCAGCAGCCATTGAACCAGGTAAGGCAATAGTGTTGTTACATAGGTCACACTTTAAGATCAGAGAATCGTAGAACTGGAAGGAATTTTAGAAATTATCTTGGTTAGTCCCTTCATTTTACAAGAAGACTGAAACTCGAGAAAGAGTAAGTGACTTACTAGTGTCTAAGGTCAAAGAACTGCTTAGCCCAAATATGTTTTCCCTTGATACTGAATTTTAAGGCACATTAACTTGAGTTAATCAGTTCTTTATATTTTCATAGCACAGTTAGTGCTCAAAACTGATTTGCTTAAAGCAAGGTATAAATGTTATTATGAAGCTAAAAACAAGAACAAATATACTTAAAATGTTCTAATTGAGAAGATTCACTTTCCTTCAAAGTTTTAATTTTAAAAATAGGAAAGAGAACCCATGATTCAGAAAAAATACAGGGACTGTTTTAGCAAGATAAAAAGGAACACCTACTGAGACTTTATGTTGCTTTTACTAAAAGTTAAAAATCCAAGCAAAAATGTGTAGGTGGTTTACAGTTGAGCACATTTTCTAAATTAGCACTCAGAATTTAAGCTTCGCTCTAGCAAAATAAATGGAGAGAAGATTTACAGTCACTGTCCTAGGAATTACAGACATGTTATAATCGTACGTTATGGCAGCAACAAAATACTACGAACAGCTGTTTATAATCATCTGGTTTATATGTACTGCTGCAGGGTGGCTGCACTCAACGAGTTTATGCAATGACTTTCTTGGATGTTTCTGAAGGATAATTGCACAGGAGGAGGATGTACAGAGAGTAGGCCCCTTGCACTATATGTGGTACATTCCACTTGTGCCTGATTATTAACTGGGATCTTTAATTGTTCTGAGCTTACACTGCAAAGTGGTTTTTTCCTCCCAGAGTCTGGAAAGAGCAATGAAAGAAAAGGCGGTCGATCTCGTTCCCACACTCGCTCAAAATCCAGGTCTAGTTCAAAATCCCATTCTAGACGAAAAAGATCACAGTCAAAACACAGGTGAGAACTTCTGCTATCATCTTCTAAAGTTTTGTTGTCTTGTATTTAAAATAGTTAAGATTTTCTGATTTTTCTTTAAATACCAGAATTTAGAAACTTCAGCGGAGTTCAGGAATTATGGTTACCATTAAATGTTGCTTTAATTATAATACTGTAGTTAAGAATGAAATTTTATCTAATCAGTGTATAATTTTTATGATCTCAACTAATTTTCAGTTTTAGAAGTTAGTTTTCTTTTGTAAGGTGCTCTAATCCTGAATTTCCTACGACTAAACCAGCCTTCATACAGAACCGGCAGAAACTTTTCATTCTTTTTATTGAGAAAAGGGAACTCCACCCAACCCTCTGTCTTCTCAAGGCTTGGGGTATAGAACTTCAGATCTTGGTTTCCAGTAGTTACCTATCTCTAGTCCCATGCGTCAAAAGGGGTGCTTCACATCTTTGGTAACATTGATGGTAAGAGCCTTCTGCACCTACTTTGGGAGCTGAAACACAGGAGTAACTTGGCAGCTGTAGCTCCAGCTGTTATGCTTCAACTCTGTTTCTTTTCTATTTATCTTTTTGTTTTTGTTGTTTCTGTATTTTGAGAGAGAGAATGCGTGCGTGTGAGTAGGGAGGCATAGAGAGAAAGAAGAATCCCAAGCAGGCCCTGCACTGTCAGTGGGTAGCGCAAAGAGTGGTTTGATCCCACAACCGTGAGATCATGACCTGAGCCAAAATCAAGGGTTGGATGTTTAACTGACTGAGCCACCCAGCTGTCCGTATTTATCTTACTTTTGAGTACAGTTCTATCCTTTTAATTTTCTTTATTAAAAAAAAATTCTGTTTCGTTGTATTTAGTCCAGAGTGGACCTCAGAATGTAAACTTGTGACAGCATCTTGATTTGAAGTGTCCTAAAGAATCGTGGCTAAAGTGATAACTTCTGTTGTCTTCTTTAAGATACAGAGGGAGGTGATATTGAAATGTGAAATTGTATATAATGGATCCTAATTACGTGTTATATGTGCGTGCATGCTGCAGTCTAAAGAGAAGGGGTAGAGGAAGGTGTGTGTGTGTCTGTGCTGGGTGTGTGGTGGTATTAGAGGAGGAGGAGGGCTTGAGGGGAGGGAAGAAAGGAAACCAGTATGTGGTATGTTGAACCTCTTTAGCAAGCTCAGTTTAGTCTGTTTTTCTACGATACCAAGGAAATTAAAGCAATGAAATGGAAAAAAAAAATACGATGTTCTTTGTTTGACTCTAGTGAACTATTCTTCTAGCTATTTACTCGTATATACTTTTCTGTTATTAGTTTGTAAAATCTTGTTGGGGATATGGTTTTACTGTTTCCCTTCAAGGCCTTCCAGCAAGGCAAGTTCAGATCCAAGTGAAGGAAGTTGTGTCACATACAAGAAACAAGGCAGTGCCACAGGAGCCAGAGTTGGAGAAGGAAAGTGGTACAGAAACAGTGGTACTAGGTTGTGGATATTTCTGCAGGTTGACAGGCTGTGATGAAGGTAAAGGAGTTACAGGAAATACAGAATTGAGCTGAAGAGTAATTACTTTTTTTCTGAAGAAAAAAAGAGACCCAAGACCTGAATCTCATTTTGTGTTGATGACAAGATGTGTGCTCCAAGTCTGATACCTTCATGGTTTTCTAAGGTTGGAAAAAAGCAAAACTTGATTAACATTTGTTTCTTTGATGAGGTCTGTGAATTCAGATTTATCTGTTGGAGTATATTATTTAATTCTGTTTTAAGGTGCTTGGTCTTATTTTAGGTTAGGTATATTTGGATATTTTCCCTTTCCAAGGGTTAGTGGGAGAAGGATTATTCAGTCTAAAATGAAATTTATGAAATAAATATTTAAAGTAATTTGTTAATTGTTCTTAATTCGTGAGAATGCTTTCCTGTAGGTCTGACTACATAGCAATAGAAATTGCTTGGGTTTTTTTTTTTGTATTTTTTTTTTTTAATGTTTATTTTTGAGAGAGAGAGAGAGTGGGGGAGGGGCAGAGAGAGAGGGAGACACAGAATTTGAAACAGACTCCAGGCTCTGAGCTGTCAACACAGAGCCCAATGTGGGGCTTGAACTCAGGAGCTGTGAGATCGTGACCTGAGCCAAAGTCGGATGCTTAACCTACTGAGCCACCCTGAATTACTGGGTAATTTCAGGTGTTCCAGAAATTGCTTGTTCTTGACATATACATGCACATATATATATACCTACCACTCACATAGATTTATTTTATGAATTTGTACTATTTTTTATATATGTAGAACCACATGTGACCTTTACTGAGCTCATAAAGAAATACAAAAGAAGATAGGTTCTTTTTAAGGGGACAAAAAAAATCCCTTACTCAGAAACATTTGACTTATGGATCTTGATATGGAGGAAGCTACTCCTGTTACCACTTCCCTGGTAGGGGAGGAGGGGGGTGGTAGGCATTTCTTGGCTTCCCCTCCCCTGCTAGTTGGATTTGATACCAACCTCAGCTCTGGTTCTCCCCCACTAAACTTAATAGCAGGAGTGTGAGTTTAGAATCCTTTGCTTTTGAAGGCCTACCCTCTTCCACTTTCTCAGCATTCTCAGATGCTTCTAGATCCCTCCTTCTAGGCCCAACACCCCTGCGCCCCCATCCTTTCCCAGTTCCTTCCCCTTTTATAATAGGAGGTAGGAAGGAGTTTCTTATCACTTTGACCTTCATGAGTAACCTTGACAGACCAGCATGGGAACTCTTAAGACATTTTATATTATTTTAATGGGAAACAGCGGACTTAGAGTTGAACTTTGATGAGACATAATGGTAAGTTGCCCTGTATTTGCAGTTTAATTTATAAATGTAGTTTTGTATTTTATGCTAAAATAAGATCTAATGATCACTGAAGTCTTTATCTGTGGTTGGATTAGATTTGCTTTTGACTTGAAGCTTTTAGTGATCCTAATCACAACACTTCTTGTAGGTGACTAGTGGGTGAGATAGGGACTTGAAAGTATTTAATGTCAAAACTAAAATACTACAGTAATTACTCTTGGGACTTTCAAACTCTGAGGACCATAGGGTAAGATATGAAGTCACGTGAACAGTGTGCTTTTTTAAATTAATTTTTACTTACTAAGGCTACACTTAATTTTTTAAAAGGTGTTTCTTTGTTTAAGGTTGGAAAGCAGTGTTGGAGGAAAACAAAATTACTATGTATATTTTCAGTAAGATTAACTAGAACAGAAATGTTAAGACTTTCAATTAAGTACATAGAAGCAAAGGCCTTGTAAAATATTACCATTATGTGGATTCCTATAAATGGATTAAAAAAGTTTTCAGTTTTGCCTTAATATCTAGTACTTGACTATTAGTAATAAAGATGTCTACAAACTGACTTACCTTCTTGTATCAAAAATGTGGTATGAAGATGACCATATAATTTTAAAGCAATATAATAGATGAGCGATTCAGTTGAGAATTAGCTATTAGAAGACAAATTTTAACTAACTGAAAAATGTGTTTAAAAAACAAGATTTGATTAATGGAAAATTGGAGATTTTTCTGGTTTTTTAGCATACCACAAACATTTAACTGTATGTATTTTATAGATCTTTGTTTTTAATTCCTGAAAACATGACTATCAAGATGAATTTTAATTGTATAAAGCATACTTGTGGAAATTTATATGATCTCCTTGGAATATATAAAGATAGAAAGTTTTCACTTATGTTAATTATTAATAGTGATGTTATTGAGCGTTAAGGATCTTAAGCATTTACTCTGTGCCAGACTGCTAGGCAGTCTTCCGTGTATCATCTGACTCAGTCCTCATGACAGCCATAGGTGATGTAGGTATGATTTTGACTCCCAACTTTATAGACGAAGAAACTAGGCTTAGAGAGGGTAATGACTAGCCGGAGTTCTCAGAGCCAGCTAGTGTGTGGCACAGCTGTGTCAGAGCCGGATTGTTTCACTCCAAAGCTGGTGAGTCTTACCACTTTGTTATTTAAGTCGTGTGCATTCAGTTTTGTTATATTTTAATACATAGTTGCTAAGATATGACATTATGAGAAAAGTCACGTCACATAAGATTTCAGTGGGAAGAAGGGGCCTAGAGAATTTCAGAATTGGAGTAAGAGTTATTTTTCCTGCAAGAATTCCAGTAATAAAGGTTTCTTTTAATAGCTGTGTTTATGTAGTTATAAAATCAAGGTCTTGCGAACCCAACATTTAATTATATATAGCTTTAACTCATGAGTGATGTTTACTTTCCTGTCACACTAGCAGCATAATTAGTACTGTGCATCTTTAATACATTCTTAGTGTATGTTATGACAAACCTTTCACAGCCATTTAGAGAAACCATTCAGGCATACAACCACTGTTTCTTGTCGGACTTTAACCACAAGCTGTCCTGTTCCATGTAAGTCAAGAGTTAAATTTAATTTATGCTATAAAAACTTGTTCTGTGAGAGCAGTCCTATAATAATTGGTATATAATAATTAGCAAAGGAAAGCCAAAAGCCACACTTGGATATACCAGCTTCAGTCTGACATAGAAGAGAACTTAATTTCTTTCTCTGTCTTTGTGTTCTGGATAATGAACTATTTGGTAAAGTTGCCAATAAATAATTTATTTCAAATAATCTAAAGCATTTCATAATAGAGAATTTTAAAATACTGATAAATACTGTTGGGGTCAGTTTAAAATTTTTCTTACCTGAAAGACATCTTTAATTTTTTTTTTTTTTAATTATTTTTTTTCAACGTTTATTTATTTTTGGGACAGAGAGAGACAGAGCATGAACGGGGGAGGGGCAGAGAGAGAGGGAAACACAGAATCGGAAACAGGCTCCAGGCTCTGAGCCATCAGCCCAGAGCCCGACGTGGGGCTCGAACTCACGGACTGCGAGATTGTGACCTGGCTGAAGTCGGACGCCCAACCGACTGCGCCACCCAGGCGCCCCATTTAATTTTTAAAAACAAATTCTAAGAGTAAGTTTTGACATTCCAACAACTTGTTTTTCTTTAGGAGTAGATCCCATAATAGATCACGTTCAAGACAAAAAGACAGACGTAGATCTAAGAGCCCACATAAAAAGCGCTCTAAATCAAGGGAGAGACGGAAGTCACGGAGTCGTTCACGTTCACGGTGAGTTTTGGGGAAGTTAGTGTTAATTTTTTTATGGCTTCATTTGTTAAAAAATTACTGTGGTTTAGGTTTTTAATGGGAGGCATGCAACTTATTTCTGATTGTTTTAGTAGTGATTAATATTGATTGCCATTGATTTGAGTCTAATGATCAGAATGACTCTTGAGGTTTCTAAAATACTTAATTGAGCCTGATAATTGTTTCGTTTAGCAGCTTCATGTGCACCTGGGTTATATAGAAATTATTATGTAATGTATTCTAAGCTAGTATAAATTGTGTTTATAATTGTTGAGGACAGAGAGGGAGGTCCTTTTTGGGGAGTAGAATAATTTTAGTTGTGAATTTATTTATTTATTTTTGTTTTTAAAGGGACAAGAGAAAAGACACCCGAGAAAAGATCAAGGAAAAGGAAAGAGTGAAAGAAAAAGATAGAGAAAAGGAAAGGGAAAAAGAGAGAGACAGGGAGAAGGAACGTGAAAAAGAAAAAGAACGGGGTAAAAACAAAGATAAAGACCGGGAAAAGGACCGGGATAAAGACAAGGAAAAAGACAGAGAGAGAGAGCGGGAAAAAGAGCATGAAAAGGAGCGAGACAAGGAAAAGGAAAAGGAGCAGGACAAAGAAAAGGAACGGGACAAGGACAGATCCAAAGAGATAGATGAGAAAAGAAAGAAGGATAAAAAATCCAGAACACCACCCAGAAGTTACAATGCATCAAGAAGATCTCGTAGTTCCAGCAGGTTTGATAATGCTTAAAATTTTTACTGGTGACAAATGAATACGTGAATTATTCCATGCAAGAGAAAACAGTCCAATAATACGAGAACATTTCCTTCTAATTGCAGAGTAAACATTTCTCTCTTAGAGCATTTGCCACAGTGTTGAATCTGTGAGGAGAAAGATATGATAATCGGGCAAAATGATCTGAAAAGTTTTAACTGTTGTAATCCACTGTTTTAACCCTGGTGGTGGCAGTGGCTGCTATTGCATATTTTCTTGGAGGATGAGGTAGCAAGGGCGCGTTTTTCTTTTCTTTTCTTTTCTTTTCTTTTCTTTTCTTTTCTTTTCTTTTCTTTTCTTTCTTTCTTTCTTTCTTTCTTTCTTTCTTTCTTTCTTTCTTTCTTTCTTTCTTTCTTTCTTTCTTTCTTTCTTTCAAATAGGGAAGAATCGATCTCAGACTTCTATATTTCTTTGGAATGATATGGTAAATTTAATATGAAAATGATTATTAAAATTGCAATTTTAGTCCTTTTTGTCTTTTTAATTTTTACTGCTCTCTTTTCTTGAGTGAGTGCATCATGTTTAAATTTTGGTTTTCGCTTATCTGTCAATTTTAAGGTTTTGCTTTTTTCTTAGAGATTGTTCCCTCTATTAATAAGTACACTGCCACCAGGTGGCAGCAGGTTGCCATAGTAACAGCTGCAAAAAAGAGGACCTTCCTTGATTCAAGATTATCTAAACCTGTATCCATTACTTCAGAGGATACCATAACTGATAAACGGAGATTCCTAACTTGTGTTAAGCTAGATATTAAAAATACATGTGTTAGCCAGTGTTATGTATACTTTAAATGTGGTTTTGCATAGAAAATAATTGGAGATGAATGTATATTTCCTGTTTTTATTAACTTTAGGCTGTTCTTAATACCAGTCTTTGGTTAGGTAATACAAGATAATTGCAGGCATTTATTGAATGCCTTACCATATACCAGATTTTGTCTCAGCACAGTTTGTCATGACCTACCTTATTTAATCTTCACAGTAAGTCTGTGAAAAGACTGTTACTATCATGGTTTCAAAATATGAAGAAATTGAAGCTTAGGGGAAATTCTCCATCTGCTCTGCACTTTCTTATTAGAAGTACAGTAGCTCTTTTCTCTTCTTTTTAGGAGGTTAAGTTTAGTTGAGAGTTCTATAACCAGTACTTGGTACCTGATTTTAAAAACTGCCTCAGAAGGATGAAGTTGAGAGCAGCAGTCTATGTTCAAATGGGGCTTATAATAGATGGCTGCCATATTTTGGCACACCGGACCTGAAACTGAAGAATTACCTTGGCCTCATTGCTGTGGATACCAGTTGAGCCTCACAACTGCCGCTTCACTGCACAGTGATTTTATTGTCACATGTTCTGTTGTGTTTATGTGGTCATTTAGTCACTACCCTTTGTAACACAAATACTGTTTTGATTCCTTTTAAATTCAGTTGCATTTCTTTTTTGTTGACTTTGAAATGTTTAATTTTTTCAGGGGCCATTTTAAGTTGTTTGACATTCAAGAAAGTTCAGATATTCACATTCATTCTTAAATATATTCTTAACTAGCCACTGGGGCCTGGAGAATAAACGCTGACTGACATCCGTTTCTAAAGGTTCAGAAGTTTGGAATGTTTCATGCTTTCACAAGAGCTTGGCGAAGAGTTACAGTTTGTTAGCTTTTAGCGTTTTTCTGTTTCTCATGGGCTCTGAATTGTTGAGTACACAGAAAACATTTTAACTGCTCAGAAAAAGAGTGTGCTTGGTATTTTTATTTTCAAGATTGTCCCCTAATCTGCATTTTTTAAAAAAATTTTGATGTTTAAGCAGAAAATATTTATTGACACTGGGTTTGTGCGAGAGACTGTACTTGGTGCTTTACAAGTATTATCTTAAATCCTCATCACAGCACCACAAGGCATGAGTTATTAACTCCGTTTTCCAGTTGGAAAAATTGAGACTCAGATTATGTAATATGACCCTAGTTATGCAGCTGATAAGGTGTGGAACCAAAGTTTCAATCTAAGTCTAACCAACTACAGTTCTTCAAACTACAGCTGACTGCTTTTTTATCAACAAATTGACACTCTAGATTGCTGTCTTTCCAGCCTTAGCTCTCAGTGACATCAGGTATTAGTCATTAGATGTCCCCCTGTACATAGTGCTTCTTGAGTGAAGACTTAAACTGGTCAGAGTAGAATCATTTTGTGTAAACACGTAAGATACACTGACATTCTCATGCTGTGAGATAAGTACCTCCCGTACTTGTGCTGAGCCGTTAAGACATGGCATTAACTGAATGGAATATCGTTACCTAATTTTCACTTTAGTCAGGACGTGTAATTTTGGGGCGTCATGGAACTATAAATTGGGTAATGGATGAGAGAGCCTTAGGTAGAATTGGAATTGTGTTTCCAAAGGTCTTGAGGTTTTTTTTTAAACATTTGTATCTACCACATCTGAGCATTATCTAGTTTTTTTTATATTTTATAATGAGAGGTGTTGGCAAAATGTTTTATTAGCCTAGAATCTTCTTGCTGAAGTGGTATGGAGGACTTGAATTCTAGGGGATTTGGTTCTTTCACCTATATGGCCCAATAATCAGGGCTTCTTGTGAGATAGGTCGTTAGACACATTAATTGTAATTAGTATGTTCCCCTGTCTTATCCCCTGAATTATGGACATCTTGAAATTCATTGTTTCTCATTTGGCCAGATTTTCAATGAAGTAATTTTGAATATGCATTATTTGCTAACAAGTTAAGCAAAATAGTTTTTAATAATACTAAACAATGTTAATCAAGGTAGTAGTTATTTTTTATTTCATATTTAAGCCCCAGGCTTTAACTGTTTTACTTTTGTCTTAGCAACTTGTGCACTCAGTTTTAAATGAATAGAGTAATAAAATGGTAGGAAGTTGGAGGGTAAAACAATTTCTCTGGAAAGTGAATTAATGTAAATACTTTTTTAGAGACATTCTAAATGCTCAGATCTGATAAGTTCACTTTTTACAAGCCAGCTTAATCTTTTAGTTCTTGAAAAGGGCCTATTACCTTGTTAAGAAATAATCCACAGTGGGGCAGTGAGGAGCTAGAAGCATGACAGAGGATCTGGATAAATAAAAAAATGTTTTAGATGCTGAGGAAGAACCTACTTGAGAGAATCAGAAACATCTAATATTCTTTCTATTCAGGAAATTATTGTTCACATAAACCAGATGAAAAGAAGGTCTTCTACCTTTTCCGTTATGAAATCTTAGAACATATTTTCCATGTCTATAAAATTGCTCAGAATTTGACCTGCACTGAAATGAGATAACATGAGTTTAAACTAACCTTTTAAGAATACTGTTCACTTGAGAGCATTAAGGATTCTTTTGCTTTTGTATATTTGAATTGTCCTGTATTTAAATTGCTATATTTTTAAATGACATATTTTCATCTTTCAGGGAAAGGCGTAGGAGGAGAAGCAGGAGTTCTTCCAGATCACCAAGAACATCAAAAACTGTAAAAAGGAAATCTTCTAGGTCTCCGTCCCCTAGGGGGTAGGTTGAAAGCATGTGCTAAATCCAAGGACCGAAGTGGGGGAAGAGAAATTTTCTTTTTAATCTATTTTTAAACTTTATTTATTTATTTTTATTTTTTTTAATGTTTTATTTATTTTTGAGAGAGACAGAGTGTGAGCGGGGGAGGGGCAGAGAGAGAGAGAGGGAGACACAGAATCCAAAGCAGGCTCCAGGTTCTGAGCTGTCAGCACAGAGCCTGACGTGGGGCTCGAACCCATGAGCTGTGAGTTCATGACCTGAGCTGAAGTTGGACACTCAACCGACTGAGCCACCCAGGTGCCCCTGTTTTTATTTTTTTAAGGCTTATTTATAGAGAAAGAACATTAGCAGGTGGGGGGCAGACAGAGGGAGAAAGACAACAGGAACAGGGGAGGGCACAGAGGGAGAGAGAGAGAATACAGGCAAGGGAGGGACAGAGAGCGAGTGGGGGCCAGAGAGAATCCCAAGCAGACCCCATGTGGGGCTCAAACCCACAAACCCTGATGAGATCATGACCTGAGCTGAAATCAAGAGTCGAATGTTTAACCGACTGAGCCACCCAGGTGCCCCATTTTTAAACTTTCTATTTTGAATGAGTAATGTTTTATACATTTTCATGTTTCAGAAATCACAACAGTATAAAAAGTTATACATCAATAGGTCTTAACTTCACCTTTGCACTCATCTACTCTGTCCCCATAAGTAATGACTTCACTTTTTTGTATTGTAGATCCTTTCAGTTTTGTGTATAGGTATACAGTATGGAAATAGTTTTTTTCCGTATTTCTTTCTTAAAAGGTAGTACAAAATACACACTGTCGCGCCCTTGCTTTTTGTTACCCAACTACCTGGAGATCTTTACGTATTCATCAGAATGTTGCTTTGTTCTTTTTAACAACTGCATGGACTTCAATTATGTGGCAGTAACGTGGTTTTATTTAACCATCCTGTGGTAGAATGGGTTTTCTTAATTTTCCTATTGTAAATGATACAGTACTGTAATGAATAGCTTTGAACTTACTTTGTCCTGTGCAGGTGCATGGGAAAATTCCAGAAGTGGTATTATTGTGTCAGAGATGAGGCATGTTTGATTTTGAGGAGTATTTCTGTACTGCCTTCCAAAAGGATTGGCAGCAGTTTGCACTTTAACCGGCTGTGTATGAGAGTACCTGTTTTCCTATAGCAACAACATACTATATTATTAAAGTTGTGGATTTTTGTCTGTCAGATAGATGAGAAACGGTACCAGTATCTAGTAATTCTAGTTGCATGTCTTTTAAGAGTGAAGGTGACCATGCCTTTATATATTTGAAGGCCATTTTTATTTCCTGTGAGTTGTTCGTGTACTTAGGCCGTTTTTCTATGGGATCTGGTTTTTGTTTGTTTTAAAAATTTTCTGGGGCGCCTGGGTGGCACAGTCGGTTAAGCGTCCGACTTCAGCCAGGTCACGATCTCGCGGTCCGTGAGTTCGAGCCCCGCGTCAGGCTCTGGGCTGATGGCTCGGAGCCTGGAGCCTGTTTCTGATTCTGTGTCTCCCTCTCTCTCTGCCCCTCCCCCGTTCATGCTCTGTCTCTCTCTGTCCCAAAAAATAAAAAAAAAACGTTGAAAAAAAAAATTAAAAAAAATTTTCTTATTTCCAGAGCTGTTTTTTGTATTCTTTTTTTTTCCTCTTCTTTTTTTAACTCTACCCCCATTGTGAGGCTTCAACTCCTGGCCCCTGAGATCAAGAGATGCTCTTCTGACTGAGCCAGCCAGCCCCTGTATTAGGGAGATTATTCCTTAGTGATTTGATACCAGGTCTCATTCCTAGTTTGTCATTTGTTATCAGAAATTACTTACGAGACTTGATTATACAAGTTCTTGATTTTTTTTTAAAGTTTATTTTGATAGAGCATGTGAGCACGAGTGGAGGAGGGGAAGAGAGAGAGGGAGACCAGAGAGAATTCCAAACAGGTTCCACACTCAGCACAGAGCCTGACTCGGGACTCAAACTCAGTAACTATGAGATCTTGACCTGAGCCAGAATCAAGAGTCGGATGTGTAACTGACTGAGCCACCCAAGTGCTTAAAGTTTTTGATTTTTATATGATTTCTCAAGTTTTTTCTTTTTTTTTTCTATTTTTAAAAAATGTTTATTTATTTTTGAGAGAGAGAGGGAGGGAGGGAAGGAGGGAGGGAGGGAGGGAGGGAGGTAGAGGTTTGAACCAGGCTCCGTGCTGACAGCAGAGAGCCTGATGTGGGGCTTCAACTCACAAGCTGCGAGATCATAACCTGAGGTGGGGTTGGACGCCTAACTGACTGAGCCACCCAGGCGCTCTCCTTGCTGCCCCGCCCCAACCTTCTTTTAATGTAAACTCTGTACCCAGCGTGGGGCTCAAAACTCAAAACCCAGAGATTGAGAGTTGCATGTTTTACACACTGAGCCAGACAGTGCCCCTCAAGTGTTTCCTTTTATGACTTCTGGATTTTGAGTTATAAAGTTAGAAAGGTCTTTTCTAGAGAATTCCCGCCCCCAATTGTTCCTTTTCATACTTTATGGTTTTAGGTTTTGCATTCAGGTAAGCTTTCTTATTGATCAATACCATTTCTTAAAAACTCAGCTTTTCTTTTTTCTTTCTTTGTTTTTTTAATGTTTATTTTCAGGTACTGAGTGTTTCTATTTGTGTTTGGGTCTGTTTCTGGGTCTTCTCTGGAGTGGTTTGATGATTCATGCCAGTGCCCATGATTTTTATTATTCGGTTTGTGTAATATTTTTTTAACATTTAGTAGGGTCGATTCTCCTCCACACTTCTGCTGTTTTTTTGAGCTTTCTTGACCATTCTTGTGTGTTTTTCCATTTGAACATAAGAGTCAGTTGTTGAGGTTCTAAAAGTAAAATCTGGTGATGATGTGAATTATAGTTGCATTAAATTTCTTTCTTTCTTTCTTTCTTTCTTTCTTTCTTTCTTTCTTTCTTTCTTTCTTTCTTTCTTTCTTTCTTTCTTTCTTTCTTTCCTTCTTTCCTTTCCTTCTTTCCTTCTTTCCTTCTTTCCTTCTTTCCTTCTTTCCTTCTTTCTTTCTCTTTCTCTCTTTCTCTCTTTCTCTCTCTTTCTCTCTTTCTCTCTCTCTTTCTCTCTCTCTTTCTCTCTCTCTCTGTTCCTTCCTTCCTTCCTTCCTTCCTTCCTTCCTTCCTTCCTTCCTTTTCCTTCCTTCCTTCCTTCCTTCCTTCCTTCCTTCCTTCCTTCCTTCCTTCCTTCCTTCCTTCCTTCCTTCCTTTCTTTCTTTCTTTCTTTCTTTCTTTCTTTCTTTCTTTCTTTCTTTCTTTCTTTCTTTCTTTCACTTTTTTCTTCCCAGTTACTTAAATTCAAGTTAGTTAACACATAGTGTATTGGTTTCAGGAATAGAATTTAGTGATTCATCACTTACATACCATGCTCAGTGCTCATCAGAAGTGCCCTCCTTACGCCTATCATCCATTTAGCCCATCCCCCACCCACCTCGCTTATCAACCCTCAGTTTGTTTTCTGTCTTTAAAAGAGTCTCTCTCGGGGCGCCTGAGTGGCTCAGTCGGTTAGGCGTCCAGCTTCGGCTCAGGTCATGATCTCACGGTCTGCGAGTTTGAGCCCTGCGTCGGGCTCTGTGCTAACAGCTTAGAGCCTGGAGCCCGTTTCAGATTCTGTGTCTCCCTCTCTCTCTGCCCCTCCCCTGTTCATGCTCCATCTCTCTCTGTCTCAAAAATAAACAAACGTTAAAAAAAAAAAAAAAAGTCTTTTATGGGGGTGCCTAGGTGGCTCAATTGGTCAAGCATCCAACTTTAGCTCAGGTCATGATCTCATGGTTCATGAGTTTGAGTCCCACATTATACTCTATACTGACTGTGGAATGTGCTTGGGATTCTCATACTCTACCCCTTCTCTTTGCCCCTCCCTCTCTCTCTCTCTGTCTCTCCAAATAAACAAATAAACTTAAAAAAAAAAGTTAAAAAAAATTTAATCATTAAAGTCTCCTGGTTTGCATTCCTTTGTATTATTATTTTTCCTTCCTTCCCCCATGTTCATCTTTTTGTTTCTTAGATTCTACATATGACTGAAATCATATGGTACTTGTCTTTCTCTGACTTATTTCGCTTCGTGTAATACACTCTAGTTCACTCCCTCCACGTCATTGCAAGTGGCAAGATTTTATTCTTTTTGATCGCTGATTGTATATATATACCACCTCTTTATCCATTTATCAGTTGATGGACGTTTGGACTCTTTCCATAATTTGGCTGTTGTTGGTAATGCTGCTGTAAACATTGGGGTGCATGTGCTCATTTGAATCATCATTTTTGTATCCTTTGAGTAAGTAAATACCTAGTAGTCCAATTGCTTGGTCACAGGGTAGTTTATTTTTAACTTTGTGAAGAACTTCCATACTATCTGAGTAGCTGCACCAGTTTGCATTCCCACCAGCAGTGTAAGAGGGTTTCCCTTTCTGCACATCCTTGCCAACATCTGTTGTGTCCTGAGTTGTTAATTTTAGCCATTCTGACAGATGTGAGGTGGTGTCTTATTATGGTTTTGATTTATATTTCCCTGGTGATAAGTGATGTTCAGCATTTTTTTTCATGTGTCTGTTAGGCATCTGTATGTCTTCTTTGGAGAAACTTCTTTGATAAGTTATCAGTACTTTATAGATTTTGCATACTAGCCCTTTATTTAATAAGTCATTTGCAAATATCTTCTCCCATTTTGTCATTTGCCTCTTAGTTTTGTTGATGGTTTTCTTCACTATGCAGAAGCTTTTTATTTGATGAGGTCCCAATTGTTTATTTTTGCTTCTGTTTCCTTTGTCTCTGGAGACATGTTAAGTAACACCTTGCTACAGCCGAGGTCAGAGAGGTTTGCTTCCTGTGTTCTCTTCTAGGATTTTGTTCCTGTGTTACATTTAGGTCTTGGGTCCATTTTGAATTTATTTTTGTGTGTGGTGTAAGAAAGTGGTCTAGGTTCATTCTTCGGCTTGTTGCTGTCCAGTCTTCCCAGCACCATTTGTTAAAGAGCTTCTTTTTTTTCCATCAGATATTTTTCCCTGCTTTGTTGAAGATTAGTTGACCATATAGTTTTGGGTCCGTTTGTGGGTTCTTTATTTTGTTCCATTGATCTGTATGTCTCTTTTTATGCGAGTACCATACTGTCCTGATAATTACAGCTTTGTAATACAAGTTGTGGTCTGGAATTGTGGTGCCTCCTGCTTTGTTTTTCTTTCTTTCTTTTTTTAAAAAAAAATTTTTAATGTTTATTTTTTTTATTTATTTATTTTTTTTTATTTTTTAAAAAAAAATTTTTTTTTTCAACGTTTATTTATTTTTGGGACAGAGAGAGACAGAGCATGAACGGGGGAGGGGCAGAGAGAGAGGGAGACACAGAATCGGAAACAGGCTCCAGGCTCTGAACCATCAGCCCAGAGCCTGACGCGGGGCTCGAACTCACGGACCGCGAGATCGTGACCTGGCTGAAGTCGGACGCTTAACCGACTGCGCCACCCAGGCGCCCCTGTTTATTTTTTTTTTAAGAGCGGGAGAGAGCACTAGCCGGGAAGGGACAGAGAGAGACGGCTCCAAAGCAGGCTCTGCTGTCAGCACAGAACTTGATGTGGGGCTTGAACTCATGCACTGTGAGATCATGACCTGAGCAGAAGTCAGATGCCTAACCCACTGAACCACCCAGACGCCTCTTTTTTTTCTTTTTCTTTTTAAAAAATTTGTTTGCTTATTTATTTATTGAAAGAGAGAATCTCAAGTAGGCTCCATGCTGTCAGCACCGAGCCCAGTGTGGGGCTCAGTCACCACCTGAACCAAAACCAAGAGTCAGAAGCTTAACTGCCTGAGCCACCCAGGCACCCCTTGCTTTTCTTTTTCAACATTACTTTGGCTATTTAGGGTCTTAACCAGGTTTCATACAAATTTTAGAATTATTTGTTCTAGCTCTGTGAAAAATGCTGGCGTTATTTTGATAAGGGTTGCATTGAATGTGTAGATTGGTTTGTTTTAACAGTATTTGCTCTTCCAATCCATGAGCATGGAGTATTTTTCCACTCCTTTGTGTCGTCTTCATCTTTTTTCATAAGTGTTCTGTAGTTTTTAGAGTACAGATCTTTGACTTCTTTGGTTAGGTTTATTCCTAGGTATCTTAAGGTTTTTAGTGCAGTCGTAAATGTCATGTACTCCTTGATTTCTCTTTCTGTTGCTTCATTATTGGTGTATAGAAATGCAGCATTTCTGTATGTTGATTTTATATCCCACGACATTGCTGAATTCGTGTTTTGGCAGAGTCTTTCTGGTTTTCTACATAGCATATCATGTTGTCTGTCAAGAGTGAAAGTTTGACTTCCTCCTTGCTGATGTGGATGCATTTTATTTCTTTTTGTTGTCTGCTGAGGCTAGGACTTCAAGTACTATGTTGAACAACAGTGGTGAGAGTGGACATCCCTGTGTGTTCCTGATGGGAAAAGCACTTAGTTTTCCCCATTGAGGATGGTATTAGCTGTGGGTCTTTGGTATTAGCTGTGGGTCTATATGACTTTTGTGATGTTGAGGTATGTTCCTTCTTTCTCTACTTTCTTGAGGGTTTTTATCAGGAAAGAATGCTATATTTTGTTAAATACTTTTTTTTGTATATTTTGAGATGATTGTATGGTCCTTATCCTTTTATTTATGTGGTGTATCACATTGATTGATTTGTGGATATTAAACCACCACTGCAGCCCAGGAGTAAATCCCACTTGATCGTGGTGAATAATTCTCTTAATGTATTGTTGGATTCGATTTGGTAGTATCTTTTTGAGAATTTTTGCATCGATGTTCATCAGGGATATTGCTCTAATTCTCGTTTTTAGTGGGCACCAGTTGGATTAACTTTATTAACTTAGAAGAAATTTATAGATGTATTAATAAATAAAGCCTTATGATGGTGAGTCTATCCAGGAACATGGTATATATTTCTACTTATTTAAATTGTCCTTTTTTTTTTTTTTTTTTTTTTTTTTTTTTTAATTTTTAAGATAGAGCAAGCAGGGGAAGGGCAGAAAGAGAGGAGGATAGAGGATCCAAAGCAGGTTAGGTGCTCACAGCACAGAACCCGATGCGGGGCTCGAACTCTGGAACCAAACCATGAGATCATGACCTCATCTGATGTCGGACGCTTACCCGTCTGAGCCACCCAGGCGACACTAAATCGTCCTTAGTATTTTTTAGGAGTGCTTCAGTGTTCGTTTCATACAGATTTTATGCACCTTCTGTGTTAATGAGGTCTTTTGTTGTTAATGAGGTCTTTTCTTTCATTATGTCCTCTAATTGGGTGTTTTGTGCAAATGAAGGTTATTGATTTCTCTATATTTATTTTTCATCCCATCACCTTAATAATTGGTCAGAGTTTTTCAGTTGGTTTTCTGTGGTTTTCTTGGTATGGAACAGAGAAATTGACAAACTTTGCCAGAGTGTGAAGAGGGGCATGTTTCTCAGCAGGTGTCTTGTGTTTATTTGCTTGTGGGTTATTGTTTTTAGGTGAGAATAATGGAAAGCATAGGATACTGTAGTTGTGGGTCATATAAATGTATTTTTAATACTTTGCTCATATAAATTAAAACTTTACTATAATGAACTCAAATTAGACAAAAAGATGGGTTCACAAAGTCATTCCCTCCTCATTTCTTCTACCTTGCGTCCTATCCACCTTCTGTAAGTGATCCATTGTTTTTATCCTTGTGTTTCTTTTGCAAAATTAAGTAGATCTATCTTAGGATTTCTCCTTCAGAATAAACAGCATATACAATATATATACTGTGTGTGAGTGTGACTGTATGTAGCCCCACTTAAACTTTGGGTGTGTGTTTTTTTTTTTAATTGAGAAATAACCCAAATATCATAAAATTCACTTGTTTAAATGTGCGATTCATTGGTTTTTAGTTAGGTTCACAGTAGTGTCCATGACTAGTCTGACTTACTGTGTCTGTGAATTTGCCAGGTCTGGACATTTCATATATGGACTCATGCAGTACATGTAGTGTTTTGTTTCTGGCTTCTTTGACTAAATGTAATGTTTTCAAGGTTCATGTTTTACCTTGTGTCAATACTTCTTTCCATATGTGAGCAATATTCCATTGTGTGGATGAAGCTATGTTTTATTTCTCCATTCTTTAGTTGATGAACTTCTTCGTATTGTTTCTGTGTTTTAGCTGTTAAGAGTAGCTGCTCTGGGGGCGCCTGGGTGGCCCAGTCGGTTGAGCGTCTGACTTCAGCTCAGGTCATGATTTCGCAGTTTGTGAGTTCAAGCCCTGTATCGGGCTCTGTGCTGACAGCCCAGAGTCTGGAACCTGCCTCAGATTCAGTGTCTCCTCCTCTTTGCCCCTCCCATGCTCATTCTCTGTCTCTGTCTCTCTCTCTCTCAATAATAAACGTTAAGAAAAAATGAAGCTGCTATGAACATTCATGTACAAGTTTTTGTGTGGATATATGGTTGCATTTCTCTGGGATACCTGTCTGGGAGCGGTAATTGCTGAATCCTGTGGTACTCTCTCATTATCTTGTTGAGTAACTGCCAGACTGTTTTCACACATTTACCTTCCCAACAGCGATGTGCAAGGGCTCCAGTTTCTCCACGTATTCACCAACACTTGTTATTGTCTGCTTCTGATTATAGTCATTCTTCAGGAGTGTAGTAGCATCTCATTGTGGTTTTGATTTGCATTTTTCTTTTTTTTTTTTGAATTTTTTTTTTTCAACGTTTATTTATTTTTGGGACAGAGAGAGACAGAGCATGAACGGGGGAGGGGCAGAGAGAGAGGGAGACACAGAATCGGAAACAGGCTCCAGGCTCTGAGCCACCAGCCCAGAGCCTGACACGGGGCTCGAACTCACGGACCGCGAGATCGGGACCTGGCTGAAGTCGGACGCCTAACCGACTGCGCCACCCAGGCGCCCCTGATTTGCATTTTTCTAATGAATGGTGATGTTGAGCATCTTCTTGTGTGCTTAATTGACCATCTCTGTACCTTTGGAGACCTGTCTTTGCAAGCTTTTTGCCCATTTCAAATTGGGTTATTTGTATTATTTATTTATTTATTTATTTTTTAGTGTTTTATTTATTTTTGAGAGAGAGAGACAATGTGAGTGGGAGAGTGCCAGAGAGAGAGGGAGACACAGAATCCGAAGCAGGCTCCAGGCTCTAATTGTAGTTCTGTAAATTCATTTATCCTATACCAGATAAATGATTTGCAAATATTTCTCCTATTTTGTGGGAGGCATGTCTTTTCACATGCCTGAAGTTTTTAATTTTGATGAAGACAGATTTATCTATTTTTTCCTTTTGTTGTCTTTGCTTCTGGTGTCATGTCCAAGCAATCACTGCCAAATCCAGTGTCATGAAGATTTTCTCCTATGTTTTCATCCAAGAGTTTTATGGTTTTAGCATCTACATTTAAGTGTTTGATCCAAGCTTTTTGAATCAAAAAAACTTTGACTCAGGTTTTTAATATAGTATAAGATAATGGTGCATCCTCGTTCTTAATGCAGGAGGATATCCATATCCAGTTTTCCCAGTACCATTTGTTGAAAAGATTGTCCTTTCCCCATTAAATGGGTTTTGGCATCTATGTCAAAAATCATTTGAGCCATATATGTGGAAGTTTATTTCTGGAGTTTCTGCTGTATTCCATGGGTTTATTTTCAGTCCTTATGTAATACTACACTGCTTTGGTTACTGTACCTTTTGTGTAGTAGGTTTTGAAGTTCGGAAAAGCTTCGACCTTTGTTCTTTTTAAGATTGTTTTGTTGATTTGATGTCCTTTAAGATAGTGCATGAATTTTAGGATGGGTTTTCTATTTCTGGTAACAACAGCAATGGGATTTTGATAGGGGTTGCATTGAATCTGTAGGTGGCTTTGGACACTGTTGTCATCTTAACAGTATTTAAATCTTCCAGTCCATAAACATGGATATTTATTTATTTGTCTTCATTTCTTTCAGCACATTTTTTGCCTCCTTGGTTCAATTTATTCCTAAGAATTTTATGCAGTTTGATGTGGTTGTTCCTTTGACATTTAAGAATTATGTAGAAAGATAAATACTATGTGGAGTTGCACACATATATTTCTTTTATTGTACCTGAAGTTTTAGTTATGGTTAAAAATCTTTCTTTTGGGGGCGCCTGGGTGGCTCAGTCGGTTGAGTGTCCAGCTTCGGCTCAGGTCATGATCTCACAGTTTGTGAGTTTGAGCCCCGTGTCGGGCTCTGAGCTGACAGCTCAGAGCCTGGAGCCTGTTTCGGATTCTGTGTCTCCCTCTATCTCTGCTCCTCCCCCACTCGTGCTCTGTCTCTCTCTCTCTCAAAAATAAATAAAACATTTAAAAAAAAAATCTTTCTTTTTACCCAGTTAGTAAAGAAGTTCACCCATGTTTTCTTCTAGCAGCTGCATTTTATTTTAAAAATTTAGGTCTCTGATCCATTTGGACTTATTTATATATTATGGAATGAGATAAGAGATGTAGATCCAGTTTTAGCACTTACCAGGTAATAATCCAGTTGTCTCCAAACCTTTTACTGACAAAAGATCATCTTTTCTTCAATGATTTGAGATGCCACCCTTGGTAAACTAAATTTTCGTATGTATTTAGATCTCTTTGCTAAGTATCTTTGTTTCCTGGTCTTTGTCTTTATTTTTATTTATTTTTTAAAGTTCATTTATTTATTTCAAGGGAGAGAGGGGGGCACCGGGGCGGGGGGGGGCGGGGAAGGGGCTCTGCACTGCCAGCGCAGAACCCGATGCAGGGCTCGAACTCATGAACTGTAAAGTCATGACCTGAGCTGAAATCAAGAGTCAGGCACTCAGCCAACTGAGCCACCCATGCGCCCCCTGTTTGTCTTTATTTTTAAACTATTCATAGTTACGAGAAAAAAGCTTAGAGTTCCCTATTAAGGTTGATATTTTAAAGTAGAAGGTATTATACCTCTGCTCTGAATTTTTTTTTCTCTCTAATTCTAAAGGTATATTATTTTTATACATGGAACTTGTTCATTTAGTCTTAACTTTGATTTGAATCAGTGGGTGTCCTTTTAATGGTGAATGATGAGGGCAGTGCACAGTAGGTTGTTTGAAGTCTGAAGTTTTGTTAGTAGTCATTCAGCCCTCCATGGGAGCTACCTCTAATTCTTTATCCTTTTCATTCCTGTCTGTTTATTCATTTTTTTGCTTTGAAAAAGTAGGTAAAACACTATATTTTGTTTCATTTTAATCTCATTACAGCAGATAAATTAATCTTGAACTAAGAAATTGAAAAAACTAAATTGTGTTTTATGTGAACACATGGTGGCCTCTATGTATCTTTAAAAAGCTAATTGGGGTATGGGGTGGAGTAGGTGGGGTTATAACGTCCATTTATATTACTTGGTCAAACCAGGTTACTGATACGCTTATTTACAACGTATTAG
This sequence comes from Felis catus, assembly GCF_018350175.1. Lineage (NCBI taxonomy): Eukaryota > Metazoa > Chordata > Mammalia > Carnivora > Felidae > Felis > Felis catus. Next base: position 133,042,751 of record NC_058368.1, read on the forward strand.
TGTTAGATAAGGCTGTTTTGTCAATAGCATGGTAGGTCTTTAATTTCTTAGACATTCACTGGCATATATTCTCAATATTCTTATAGCAGAAATAAGAAGGATAAAAAGAGAGAAAAAGAAAGGGACCACATCAGTGAAAGAAGAGAGAGAGAACGTTCAACCTCTACAAGAAAGAGTTCTAATGACCGAGATGGAAAGGAAAAGTTGGAGAAGAATAATACTTCACTTAAAGTAAGCAACAGTCATTCAGTGTTTAGGCTTTGAATAATTAATAATTGATATTGTTATTTTTATACAGAACTAGTTTCAGGCCAAAAACTTCTTGAGAGCTATAGTATCTTATATGTTTTTGGTATTCTTTAATGTTCAATTGATAACTTTTTTAAGCTGAAGTTTTGAAGGGATGAGGTATGAACTAACTGAAACTCAAATGCATTCCTTATTTTAGAGAGTCCTAGACTGGCATACAAAAAGACTGTCTATAGGTAACGTAGATTTGATTTTATATAAGGTTTCTGATTGGGGCCATTTTCCTCAGAATATATCTGTTTCCTGTGAAATATATTTGTTTCAGCAAATTTGACAAAACTTTTGTCATCATTGGTTTTATAATGTATACTGAAATTAGGTTTGTTGAATTAGAATAATCAATGCAAAAGCAAATTCTACCAAGTCAGTTTTTTGGATAAATATTTAACTACTTGTGAATTACATTAATTCTTTTGTTATACCAGTAAGTGTATTTGTATTTGGAAATGAATTATGAGTTCTGGAGCTTTCATGTTCTGGTTTTATTTACGCTTATATTCATAGAGATTTAGTATCGTCAATAGTATTGATACCGTCTCTTGAGCATCACCGTGTGTCAGGCACTGTTCCACATGTTCTCACGTAATTCTCCTTTAACTGAGGGCAGAATTGGACTGTTCTTGAGCAGTCTTTGGCATCTTTGGCACCTATTTAACTCTTTCAACAGATCTGTCCCACTTTTTCAATTAAGTAACATTTTTTCAACACTTAGACTTTCTCCTCAACTATTTTATTCTAATTTACAATTTCCAGAGGACATATTGATACATGTTTGTGTATCTTATTTATCTAAAATACTGTTTTATTAAGCTCACTGAAGTACATATTTTAGCTATAACCAGATGTAATAGCAGACAATATTAAGTGTACAACTTAATATTCATTGTAGGAGAAGGAACACAATAAAGAACCAGATTCAAGTGTGGGCAAAGAAGTAGATGACAAGGATGCACCAAGGACTGAGGAAAACAAAGTCCAGCAAAATGGGAATTGTCAGCCAAATGAAGAAAACCTCTCTACCAAAACAGAAGCAGTGTAGGACTGACAGATGCACCTCTAAACACACGCTGGAATAAAATCCAAAGCTATTAATTCTTCCAACAAGATGTTATACAGTGAAGAAATCCAGTTGAGTATGAAGATATGAACTAACAGCTTTTCTAGTTGTTAGGTGACTTTGTGGCCATCTTGTTACTGAGTAAGAAAATAAAGCATGGACATCGTGAAAATAACAGGTGTTACCCAAACTCCTCATCTTCTAGAATTTGTGCATTTCCATGGTGGCTGACACACTTGTCATGTGGTTTGTTAGTGTTTGCCAAGAACCATTGCAAATAAATGGGACGTCAAAGATCCAAATTTGTACTGTCCACAGAGACTGGAGATAAGCATTGGAGGCTCTTTTAAAAAATGGTTGTTACTGAATTTTGTATTGTTTTACTTTTTTTTTTTTTAATTTCAATATATACAGATTTGATGATGTGCTTGAAATCGGTGCAAATATATACACACCCTTGTAAGTGCAGAGTATGTAAGAAGTTTTAACATTTACTTCACAGGATTTACGGTGGTTGTGTTAAATTCTCACTGTTGTGTTTTCTTTTGCTCACTGTTTAGAACAACAGTTTTTTGTTAAAATAGTTTTACAGACTAAAATTGCTTAAATAAGTGGATTAACAAACAACTGACAATGCATGCTACTGTTCTCTTTCAAAAGGAAGAGCAACTGTATTGAATACTAATAATAATGGATTAGTATTCAGCGTTTAGAATCATTGGGTCTCCTCACAAAGTAAGCATTTCCTTTTGAACTTTTTTTGACATTTCCAAGCTTATTATGAATAATATTGCAGTGTGTGTTGTCAGCTGTAGGTGGCAAAGGTGCCATTATTAAAAGAAAACTGGGTTTTCAAAACGGGCTATGGGAGCACAAGCTGAAGCTTTAGTGCCTTCTACAATGTGGTATACTGTTTTCTAGAATTTTATATGTGCTAGTCATTCTCAATTCATACGGAACTTAGATGGCTATTTCATTCACTCCCATAGAGAAAGTGTCCAAAATAGTGTGTCAGAGAAGAGCTTCTTACATAGCTCACCTAACATGAGGGAAGTCCTGCTTTTAAGAATGACTTCAGAGCTTAAAACAACAATGCAGTTTTGGGACCATCAGTTTTATACTGTGATAATTGAATATGAAGCATGTTCTTACTTTACTTAAATCAGAGCGAACACTTTCGTTGTCTCCATTGGATGGCCTTAATTATTACCTCTTAATCATCTTCTCGTAAGTGATGTGCAGAAATTATATGTAAAAGAGAACACGTGAGATTATTTGTTTTAAGGATATGTTTACTTGAGTTTAAAATATAGGTCATCCGTTACTCTTAGGCTCACTTTTTGCAGGAAGTAAGCAAGTAGCAAAATGACAACATTGCTAATATTTTCCCCAAAGCCATAACTCATAATTTCAGAAATCTTTTCATTATTGTTATATTCCACCAAAAGTTATACCTTTCAATTAGCATGTTAATAAAAAAAAATCAAGTATAATTATTTTAATGCAATCTAATACAATCAAATTACTCCGTTGCCTTACCTCATGGGAAGAGTTACTTATAGATTTAAAAAGCTGAGTAGCACATCAGTTACTTGGTTTCAACTTGAGTTTTCTTTTAATGTTCATACTATTGAAACTTAAGTATTTGATAGAAAATGGAAAGAATTGCCCTTATTGCAAGTAATGAAGCCTGGTTTGATTATGAAGCTGCTTAATTACTCTTCATGTGTTCAGAATTACTGTGTTTTTTTTTTCCTTTTTGTCACCGTGTACATTAAAATTTTTGAAAATGCTTTACTATGTAAAGTATAGATGGTCATTTTAATCATTCAGCCACATACGGTTGGCTGGTAAACAGCTTATTCTGATACAAGAATGCTTGGGTGCATATGGAAAGATTGTGAGTGTGTGTCTTGCATCAACAGCTGTCTTATTTATAATATGTAGTAGAATAGAGCAAATGTTTGAATCTTTGTTATTTTTAGTACCATTTCTCTAATAAAGCTAAGTATTTTAGAGGAGAGTATTTGTTTATGCATTTCAAAACAGCATCTTAGTTTATCATGTCTATCTTGTTTTAGTTGGCATAGAAATTGTTTCAACGTGGAGAAAACATGTTTGTGTGGTGTTTTGAGTTATTTCTTGTACTCTGGACTCAATGTTTCCTTTGTTGGCAGTTAATATAATTAGGTTCCTGCTACTAATTATTTTTCTTGCTGATGATACTGAGTTTTAAAATAATACTTCTTTTGAAAGACACTGATTTGTAAAAGGAGGACATGAATAGGAATATAGGCGATCCAGAGAGAGTGAAACATGTTCTTAAGTGTGTTTATGGAAGCAAAGTTTTCTAGGGCTTGGAGGTATTGGAGTGAGTGTGTGCGAGAGAGAGAGATTGAGAGAGAGAGAGAGAGAGAGAGAGAGAGAGAGAGAGAGATAGGTTTTCTTTTCTTTGTTCACTTACAGGATCCTGGTAGGTTTCCATTTATTTGTTACTTTCTTTCAAGGTATTTTGTTTTTTCTTTAAGACTATTCTTTTTCATCCCAGGTAGATGTCAGGAAAACTTGAGGTAAGGCCAAGAAGACAGTAATTTTATACTTGATCCCTTTTTTAATTACGTTTTTTTTTAGCTTGATTATACAGAGAGTACATTCTGTTCCTTAATTGTGGTTGCTATTTATCATTCTAGACAAATTCTGTTCATCCTCATGTTTCTTTTCGCAGTGCATGATGAATTATTTATATTAAGGTGGACCTTCATAATAAGGTGACCAGTTTTATGTGTGAAAACAAGTATAAATCCTTAACTTCTGCAGTTGCCTCTGTATTATTTCTCCATCTAGTCTAATTTATAATTGCAAACACTAGTCAACTTGTGATTTTGTTTAGAATTCTTACATTCAGTAGTTTCAATCTATGCCATGTTGATCTTCAGAAGTGTCAGAGGCTTAAATTTTGACATGCTTAAAAGAAAAATTCAAGTTTAGAATCCTTTCTTGTCAAGAAAGTAACTTCATTTGTGACTTTATTTGCAGGACCTCATTCATTCCTATATATATGTTGCTATCTTTATCTTAAAACTTTAAAAAGTCTTTAAATCAGCCCTGAAGATACTATTTAATTTTAAGAATTACAATATGTAGTAATAGGCCCTTAATCATTTAAAAAAATCTATTAGAAGTAATATGATTTGATAAAATCATATTTTTATGATTAGTCTTTTTAGTGGTTGACTTAGCTATTAGTATGAATCCTTTTGGAAGGATGCATTGAATAACATTTCAGTGCATTATTTCTTATATTTTCACTAAAAGATAGTATCTGATTTTAACGGACTGGGTTATGAAGTAGAGCCGTGTCCACAAAGTATGTTCCTTATATGTTTAACTATTTTTTCTTTTCACTACCTACATACTTAGTATTCTCACGTTTATTTACTAGTGTAATAATTCATTTAAAATTGTTTATTTTCAAATTTCAAAAGTTAGGGCTCTTAAAAGGGCTAAATTAGATTTCTGGAAGCAGTAGTAAGTATAGTGTAATATAAAGTCTTTTAAAATAAAATTGACTTCCTTACCTAATTTTGGGTTTGTGGGTGAATTTTTCTTAAATACGCTCTTATTGGTGATTTTGCCTGAAGATTGATACCTTACTTTAAAAACAAAAGCTAAAGCTATTGATGGTTTTTTGGTCCATATTCAGTTAGGTTGGTAGTAAGTAATAATTACATTTCTTTCCATTCTATTTTAAGGTATTTTTGTATTTCCTAGCAAGTAATTTATCATAATAATTAGTTTATATCTAAGACAACATTTCTTGATATATTGTTTTTAAACACAGGGTTTTAGTTTGTTTCCTGATTTTTAAATTAACTTTGTATGTAGCTAACATTTTAATTTTGAAAATTGCCAACTTGTGGGAAACTTCACATATTTTACTGCTAAGATTTATTTCCCTGGGATTGGAACGGAATAGTAGTCCTCTCCATTCTTAACTTTCTTTTGCTAGATAGATAATTTCTTGACTCTATGTGCAAGTTCAAATTTATGAAAATCATGCTGAAAGAATTAGAATTGAAGAGATGGATTTCCATCAACTTTGGCAGCGTGTTAGGCAACATGGTTGGGGGGCAATCTGCAGAACTCCCTGATTTCCACAGAAGATTACATCTGGGTGTATTGTGTCGTTGTGTAGGTAGTTCAGTTTAATAGTTAAATATTCTTCTTCTTAATCTTACAATAGTGTTCTTTACATGATGCTATGGGTTATCAAGGGAAGAGTTTAACATGTAAACATAAGATGCTGCATAGGTCGTGTATATTTATGTGAGTAGGGCTACTTCTAAGTGGTACTAGTAAAGATTTATCAAATGATGCTGCTATTGTGTTGCTATATTTTTAATAAAATGAAAATCTTAAAATCTCACCACTGTTGAGTAGTAATTTCACTTATTTCTGAGACATTTATGTACCTATTTATGACTTATTTTTTATAACTGAAAGGTGGTAATGGGCTCTTCTAGGGGTGTGTCGTATCTTTCTGGTTTTGGTTTATAGTGCTAGCCTAACAGGGTGATGTGGAAAATGTTCCCTCATCTTCAGTTCTCTGAAGGACTTTGTATCATATTGTCATTACTTCTTCCATAAATGTTAGGTAGAATTTCACAATAAAGCTAACCTGAGTCTGGAATTTCCTTCTCACATTACAAATCAATTTGAAAAGTAGATTTAGGATTATTTATGTTTTTTCTTCTTCTTCTTGAGGAAGCTTTGGTGTTTGTGCATCTTCAAAGGAATTTGTTGTCCAGTCTATTCCAAGTCTGTTCTAACTTGTCAAATCTATTGGCATAAAGTTCATGGAATCTCATTCCTAATATTGTTAATATGGTTTTTTTTAATCTGTTTATTGATTTAAAATAGGTCAGATTTTCTTTCATCAGATTTCCTCTGTTGTTTTTCTGCTTTTTATTTCACTGATTTCTGCTCTTTGTGATTTCTTCTGCTTATTTCAGAATTATCTATTTATTTATTGCTCTTTCCTAAGTTTAAGTTTTTTTAAAGGTTTTTTAAGAGAGAGCATGAGCAGGGGAGGGGCAGAGAGAGAGAGGAGACAGAATCTAAAGCAGGCTCCAGGCTCTGAGCTGTCAGCACAGAGCCCAACACGGGGCTCAAACTCATGGACTGAGATCATGACCTGAGCTGAAATTGGATGCTTAACTGACCGAGCCACCCAGGTGCCTCAATAACTTGTGATTTTTAGGTGGTTTTAGGTTTTATTGTGTGTGAATTGTAATTTGTCATAGTCTAGTTGAAATTTTTTTTTTTTTAACGTTTATTTATTTTTGAGACAGAGAGAGACAGAGCATGAACGGGGGAGGATCAGAGAGAGGGAGACACAGAATCTGAAACAGGCTCCAGGCTCTGAGCTGTCAGCACAGAGCCCAACGCGGGGCTCGAACTCACGGACCGCGAGATCATGACCTGAGCCGAAGTCGGCCGCTTAAACCGACTGAGCCACCCAGGCACCCCAATGTCATAGTCTAGTTTAAAGTGTGAGCTCTTTTTCTAGTTTAAAGTGTGAGCTGGAGTCACTGACTTGAGACCTTCTTTTCTGATACAGGTATTTTAATGCTGTGAATTTCCCTCTAAGTACTGCTTAGGTACATTCAACAAATTTTGACATAGTGTGTCTTTGTTTTTGTTCAGTTCAGAACACTTAATAATTTCCCATTTGGCGTTGTCTTTGATCCATGGGTTATTTTCAATGTGTGTTCAAATATTTGGGCATTTCCAAAGATCTTTGTTAGTGACTCCTAACTTTATTCCATTTTGGTTAGTAAATAGTTTGTATGATTTGATTCCTTTTAAATTTTCTAAGACTTTCTTATGGCTTGCAGTGTATCTTCTTTAAGTGTTCCATATGCACTTGTTAAGAATGTATCGTATGATTCTTTTTGAGTGAAATAATCTGTAATGCCAGTTAGGTCATGTTGACTGATGGTTTTGTTGTTCATATCTTCTATGTCCGTACTGATTTTCTGTCATTGCTAATTTTTAAGGTTGGGGTCTTGAAATTCCTTGGTAAATTGTGGATTTTGTCTTTTTTTTTTTTTTTTTTTTTTTTTTTTTTTTAGTTCTTTCATGTAGTTCTTTCTTTCTGATTTTGCTTTATGTATTTTGAAACTCTTAAGAGCTCATGAATGTTTGGGATTGTTAATGTGCTCATGTTGAATTGACATATCATTATTTAGTTGTCCTTTTATTCCTGGTAATATTCTTTGCTTCAAAATCTTCTTGTTAGGTTAATCCTAGCAGGAATTTTTTTAAAAATTTCACATTAGCATAGTATTATCTTTTCCTATCCTTTTACTCCAGACCTGTTTGTGTTTATATATTTTAAGTGTGCATTTTGTGGGCAGCATAGATTTTGGTTTTGCCTTTTTCTTTAAAAAAAAAATTCTTTTAAATGTTTATTTTATTTTTAGAGAGATGGAGGGAGGGAGAGAGAGAGCGGGGGAGGAGCACACAGAGGGAGACACAGAATCCGAAGCAGGCTCCAGGCTCCAAGCCATCGGCACAGAGCCCGATGTGGGGCTCAAACCCATGAACCGTGAGATCATGCCCTAAGCTGAAGTTGGACACTTAACCAACTGAGCCACCCAGGCACCGTTTGCCTTTTTCTTTTTTAATCCAGTCTCCCTATGCCTTAGTTGGGAGTGTTAAAACCAGTCGCATTCAGTGTGAATATTGGTGTCATTATATTTAAATCTACCATCTTAAGTTTTTGTCCCCCTTTTTATCTGCCTTCTTTTGGACTACTTGAATATTTTGTATTACTCCATTTCATCCTTTTTGTTGTCTTCTTAGCTACAATAACTTGTGATTTCTTTAAATAATTTTTTTTAATGTTCATTTTAGAGAGAGACAGACAGAATCTGAAGTAGGCTTCAGGCTCTGAGCTGTTAGCACAGAGCCTGACTCAGGGCTCAAACTGATGAAGGGTGAGATCACAACCTGAGTTGAAGTCGGACGCTTAACCGACCGAGCCACCCAGGTGCCTCAATAACTTGTGATTTTTAGGTGGTTTTAGGGTTTATTGTGTGTGAATTGTAATTTGTCATAGTCTATTCTTAAGTAATATGCCACTTCATTTATAGTGTAAGAACTTTGCAATAATGCTTTTCTATTTTTCCTACTTGCAGTTTGTGCTTTTTTTGTTACGTATTTTACTTCATACATGTGTTAAAGTCCCCACAATACACTGTTAACAAGTTTTGCTTAAACAATTTTAAAGAGATTTTGAAGAAGGGAAAAGTCTCAGATATTTACCTATCTACTTACAATTTATGGTGTTCTTCATTTCTTTGTGTAGATCCAGGGTTCTACTTGGTACTGTTTTCCTTCTGCCTGAGACCTCTTTTAACATTTCTTTTAGTTCAGGTCTGCTGGTAATGGATTCTCTCACCTTTTTCAGGCTGAAGTTTTTATTTCAACTTAATATTTTAAAAGATATTTTTGCTGGATATCGACTTCTACAGTGACTGTTTTTTCCTTTCCACTTTCCACTGTCCACTGGTTTACTTTGTTTGCAGCAAGAGCTCTACTATTATTATTGTTCCTCTACCCAGAAAGTAGCCTTTTTCTTGTGATCACTTTTTTTTTTGCAGTTTATTTTCAAGTAATCTCTGCACCCATTGTGGGCTTGAACTCAGGATCCTGACATCAAGCGTCACATGCTCTTCTGACTGAGCCAGCAGGTGTCCCTTCCTGTGACCACCTTTAGGATTTTCGCCTTTCATTGGTTTTAATCAGTTTATATGCCTTGGTATTGCTTTTTTTTAATGTTTAAGTGCTTGCGGTTCCTTGTGCTTCTTGGGTCTGCATGTTTTGAGTTTTAAGTTTGGAAATTTTTAATCATTTCTTCAAAAACGATTTCTTTCTTCTCCCCTCTTTGTAGTCTCCTATTAATGTCTGTTGTCCCTTGAAGTTGTCCCACTGCTTGCATCAGTCTTTTTCTTCAGCTGTGTGTATGTGTGAGGAGAGAGAGAGAGAGAGAGAGAGAGAGAGAGAGAGAGAGAGAGAGAGAGAGAGACTTTGGATACTTCTATTGCTATATCTCTTGCTATGTATTTTCTGTAGAGTCTAATCTGTTCATTTTATCTAAGTATATCTATTTCAAAATAACCTCAAGTAACTTTATATCTTCCATGTCTCTTTTACATATTTAAATGTAATTTAAGCATATGAAAGTGGAAGTCTGCTGTTACCCTTTCTAACCTACTTATTTGGCTCCATACTTTTTACTGATTCTGTCTATTATTCTCGACAAAAAATTTTGATCAGAGTCTTGGAAAAGAGCCATGCAAGTGATGGGTCCTGAAGCTTAAACTTTATTGTTTTCACAGTAAATCTATCTTAGGGCCTATTTAAGAAAAGAGGAAGGACAAGATCTCAAATGGAGGTTTCATTCCAGCCTCATTAGACTGTGCCATGTGCAACGTGGCCAGTGACACCCAATTAAGGAGATAGTATTTACAAAGACTTATTATTTCTTGATGGATCATAAAAGCTCATTTGCTTAAAGATTCAGTGATGCCACTCAGCCAGGAGCTTGGACCCAGTGGACCTCCTGTGCTCCAGGGTCAGGCAGCCTGGTCTACCAATAGCCCCAGGAACACCCTGGGGGTTGGGGCATCGGAGAAGTCTCACTTTACAAGTACCACATGAGCTGAATCTGTGGTACATGTTTTTGTTTTTCTTGTTCTAATTTGAAGCGCCTACTAGCTTCATGGTGTAAGAACAAGCTAATGTCAGAAACTTGAGTAGAGGTTAATCTGAATACATCTTAATCAGGATAATGTGATTATAAAACATTACAAAACTAACCATGTAAGGTACAACTAGCAACTCAGATTGTTGGCATGATAGAGTATGGCGATAGAAGCACGACTAGAATTTTGAAATTCTACAGCCAGTCTGTTTGATTTCAGAGTTCTCTAGGTTCCTATGTGTGTAGGCTCTATCCGTTCTTAAGAATAAGTGATAGTAAACAGTAAGCAGTTAATAGCAATAATAATTATATTCTGAAACTGCTTTCTCTGAAACAAGGAATCTGGCAGCTTCTTACAGAAACTTTGAAATCCAGGGAGGTTGTTCAGGGCTGCTGCTGCTGCTGTGAGCCTCTGTTGCCTTTGTGTGAATTAGGAAAAGGTGCTGCGTCTAGGTGATGTAAACTCATGGACGCTTGGCTTGGCAAATGGGGCTCAGATGAGTTCAGCCTCCCTTGTCTCCGAGACTGGGCATTCCTGTGCAATAAACAGACTACAGAATTGTCTGTGAGGCACCAGTGACTGGAGGTGGCTCCAACAAGTCTCCCTGCAGCCTCAACATCTGGCTGGCTTGTTCGGCAGGTAGAGGCAGTGAGATCAGCGAGACATTTCTTGGTGTAAAAAAGGATAAAAGCCTGACTGTGAAATCCTGAGCCAATATAAATACACTGCAGAGGAATAAGAAAAGGTTCACATATAACACTATTTAAGAGCTTGAAAGGATTTGGGAAATGATATAGTTCTTCCTTTCTTGCTCTTTAATGGATGAGAATCCCAAAGCTCAGAGGAAATGAGTAGCCCCACGTTGACCGGTACAAAGTAGCAGAGTCTGGCCAGGGCCATCAGCAATTTCCTATCCTATCCAGTGTTTAATTACTATTTTTAATGGTACATTAAAACCCATCTCAAAAATGCAGATAAAAAGATAAGTTTTCTGATTCAATGAGTAAAACTCCCAAACATCATCATTTACAGTATTTGGAAAAACACAGTTTTCATTTCCGTAGAATCATGGCTTCTGGCAGTAATAATTCCATTACTCTTGATGAACCAACTGAGACTTCCGAGTTAATGCAATTTGTGTTCGAAGATGTCCTAAAAGGCTGATGTAACTTCATTATCCGCGCATGACTGTTAAAAGCACTACCGCTATTAAGCAATGAGAACGTCTTCTAACATGACTGTAATAGGATTTTCTGTTCTTTCAGGTCAGGTGGCAAAAGTTTAATGAGCAATTTAATTGCTTGAAGAATTCAATATGTCTTATTTTTTGCTTCAGGGGTTGGGTAACATTGGTTCAGATGAGATATGAGAGTTTTTACCTTCGGGGAAGAAAACCGCCTTAGAAATCATGTCTTGGTTTTCCAGATCCTATATTGGGCCTAATTTCACTCCTTACTAATTACTCTTCATAAAAATCTACAAAACTTGGAGCTACATTTCATTTTAAAAATTACTCACTTTAGTCGAGTGAGAGTCAACCACCACAAACTGGGTGGCTTAAGACAACAGGAAACCATCCTCAGAGCTCTAGTTCAGAGGCCAAGGGTCTGAGACCAAGGTGTTCTCAGCGCCATGCTCCCTCTGAAGGCTCCAGGGGAGCATCTGTCCCAGGCCTTTCTTTTAGCTTCTGCTGCTGCTGGCAGTCCTGGACTTCCTTGGCTGATTGATACGTCACTCCAGGCTCTGTTCATTGTCATATGGCATTCTCCCTCTAAGTGCCCTGAGTCTCCTCTTTTAAGGACACTAGTCCCATTGGATTAAGCGTCCTGATTAGTCCAGTATGACCTCATCTTAACTAATTATATCTTCAGCAGCCCTATGTGTGACTAAGGTCACATCCACAGGGGTTAGGAAATGAACATATCTTTTGGGGGGGATATAATTCTACATACAGCATGCAACCTTACTCCTATGAATACAAAAACACGAAGTAGTTATTAATTACCTTTCTGTGGGGCTCTTTGAGTCAGGTGAAGGTGGGGTGTGAGGAATCCTCATTTACATCAATCATTCTTGTCCTCACAAAGCTTATGGAAAAACTGATGATAAATAAATCACTTACGTATATTAGTCATAGTAGGTATTCATCAGAAAAAAAATAGATCTGTATAGGACACAGTTCACATAATGTGGTCAGGGGAGGCCTGAGGATATACATGTGAACTGACAAAGGTTGAAATGAGCCAGTGATGGGAAAGGCAAGGAGAAAAACGTTCCAGGTGGAGGCAACAGCAAATAGTAAGGCTCCAGGGTGGGAAAGAGCTCAAAACTCCAGGTCCTGAAGGAACAAAGAGGGGAGATGAGAGAAGAGGAGATCGAAGATGTAGGCGGGGTCTTAACCTGATGGGCGATACCTGCCTCCCCAGTTTTTTGTCCGCAACACTGCAGCTTAGAAATATGGGTACATAGATGTATATGTACCCACGCGCGCACACACACACACACACACACACAAGTGTATGGTAAAAAGAGAAGTTTTTAGTTATTTGGAGATGGCATCTCAGGATGCTAATGTATCATTTTAAAGCCATGAGAAATAGGTGAGATTTGAGGAAAGAGAGTAAAGGAGGAGAGTGGGAGCAAGCCCTAAACCGAGGCCAAACCAGGCAATCACTAAGTGTGTTAGTCACATTATTTTGTGCCTACCAGAGCGCACAGCGCCAATGCTACAGTGTGTAGTGAGCCGAGACTTGGCATCCCAGCAAAGCAGCATGTGAATTCTAGCCCTGATTTGTCCTAGCTGTGTGACTGGAGCAAGTCCTTAATCTCTCTGAACTGCTGTTTCCATATCTTTAAAGTGGGATCTGTATTACCTACTTCGCAGAGTAGGTTGTAGGTAGGCTTCACTCAGTACTTGTTGGTTTCCTTTCCATTTCCCCCTGGGCGTGTATTTCAGGGCTTGGATGATGGGGGAAGCAGAGAGGGCAAGAGAAAAAGGTGCTTTAGAGCAACTTGAATTTATTTAGTGCCTTGCTTAACGCCATACAAATATCACATTATATATGATGTAGATACATAATTTAGTAGGTTGAGGGCTTCCTCTTCTGTTGAGGATATGTGTGTTCCTTTGAATCAGGAGACTCCAATCTGTTGCCACCTGGGCCAGTCTCCTTTTCTGTATGCCATATGCCTGCTGGCATTCTTTAAAAAAAAATTTTTTTTTTTTAATGTTTATTTCTGAGACAGAGAATGAGCGGGGGAGGGTCAGAGAGAGAGAGGGAGACACAGAATCCGAAGCAAGCTCCAGGCTCCGAGCTGTCAGCACAGAGCCCGACGCGGGGCTCGAACTCACAAACCATGAGATCATGACCCGAACCGAAGTCAGTTGCTCAACCGACTGAGCCATCCAGGTGCCCGTATGCATTTTCATTTTATTGTGAGCTCTTTTTTAAAAAAATTTTTTTAATGTTTTTGTTTTATTTTTGAGGGAGAGGGACACAAAGTGAGAGCAGGGGAGGGGCAGAGAGAGAGGGAGACACAGAATCTGAAGCAGGCTCCAGGCTCTGAGCTGTCAGCACAGAGGCCGACGCGGGGCTTGAACCCCTGAATTGCGAAATCATGACCTGAGCCAAAATATGACACTTAACCCACTGAGCCACCCGGGTGCCCCAGAGACAAGCTATTTCAAAGGGTAAGTGGCTAGTGTAAACAAGGGCACCAGGAGCTGATTCTGGAATTTTCCTCTTTTCTCCTGAGTTTCAGTAATCCAAAGTGTCTCCTAAAAATCCATCTTGCAGGCCCAGGATGATGTCTTCAGATGTTAAGCTGCTGAAATCAAAACCACAGAGATTATCACTTAAATAAAAGCAAGTTTCCTCCGCTTGTTTCAAGCTGAACAGCTCTCAACCCAGTGTGCCTCCTGTGAGTGTGTACGTGTGTGCGTGCATGTGTGCTGAAAGGCTTCTCTGAGGTAAAGTGAAGTTCATGAGCCGAGACGGAGCTGAGCTGTCCAAATTGGTTTCAGATGAGGGCCTTTGTTAGTGGAGGCCACGCTCCTGCTATCCGTCTTGTTATTTTTTTCATTTTCTCTCTGAATTCATTTCTTGAGCTTGGGGCCTCAAAAATAACAAGCTTTTAAAATGACTGAGTATGCTCTCAGGCTCCACAGAACCCAGCACCACCTGCTTTGTGAAGCAGGACTCTGGGTCCTGTTTTCCAGACAAGTCCAGTAGAACAGTGGGAGGGACCCATGTCTGTTAGCGCTCTCAGCTGGAGGAGGAGGGAAATGAAGGTCAGGAGGGCAGGAAAGGCGTAGGGAAATGCTCATAAGTAATGGCTAAATTCTCAAGCATTGTCTTTATTATTTATTTATTTATTTAACATTTATTCATTTTTTTGAGAGAGAAAGAGCACAAGCAGGGAGGGGCAGACAGAGAGGCAGACACAGAAGCAGAAGCAGGCTCCGGGCTCCCAAGCTGTCAGCTCAGAGCCCGATGTGGGGCTCAAACTCACAAACCGTGAGATTATGACCTGAGCCGAAGCCGGACGCTTAACCGACTGAGCCATCCAGTCTCCCGTCAAGCGTTCTTGAGCAGTCTTCACATTGTACTGAAGTTTGAAATTGCTGGGCACATGCCTTTTGGTAATGGATTCCTCTTAGGTTCTTGCTCATTCTCTCTGGGACCACGGTATAGGCACCTGTGGGAAACTGCCAGGCACTCAGCCAGGCATGGCCTCCTAAGAGGGTTTGGTCTTCCTTAAGATCCGCCCCACCACAGTTTGCTCTAGACCAGAGTCAGAGTCAGAGTGAAGCCCAGCCCCAGGGCGCAGAGGAAATATTGCCCTTGCGGAAAGAATTGCTGTAACAAGGTCCTGAAGTGTCTGGATCTGGGTGCTGTGTGTGGACAGAGTGTGAAGGGTTGAACTGGGGCTGGGGAAAACTTACTGATGGGGGAGCCCCTTCTGGCAAAGACATCTAGGCGAGTCCTGATGGGCTGCTGGCTTGCTCTTTTGTTTTTTTCTCACCTTTATTTTTAATTTTTATTTCTTTTAATTTGGAGAGACAGAGAGAGAGAGAGAGCGCGTGCAAATGGGGGAAAGGGGCAAAGGGAGAGAGAGAGAGACTCTCAAGCAGGCTCCATGCTTAGCGGTGCTCCATCCCACGACTCTGGGATCATGACCTGTGCCAAAATCAAGAGTTGGATGCTCAACTGATTGAGCCACCCTGGCGCCCCATGGCTCGCTTTTTAAGACAAGGACAGAGTGATGGCCTATGGTTAACCAGCTGCAAAGCAGAGCTGCCTGAGAAGAGTTGAGCAGAGTGCTGAGCAAGGGCTCCAGAGCTCGGGGGCCAGGGGTGTTAGAAGGGATTTATTTGGCGAGGCCAGAGTACGTGCCCCCAACTATGTTCCTTGAGAGAACTCAAGAGCACTCCCTTCACCAAGCTGATGAAGGCGTGTACTGGGGAGGAGGGGCTGGGCATTCCTGAGAAGCTCAGGGAAGGCTGCAGGTGACCTGCTTCCACCGAACTGGCCCCTCCAGTATCACTGGGGATGACAGAGTCACCAAATGGCAGACGTGAAGTGGATGGAACTAACCTAATAGGCAGGGGAAAGTCAACGCTGGTTTATAATGATAAAGACCATAGAGAGGTGCTTCAGCACCCAAGGGTCGAAGTTATAAAGTGAATGTTCTCTTCTTTTTCTGCAAATCACTGTTGACAGTCTGGTGCTTGTGCTTCCGTGACAACCTGGAGGAAGCTGGCTTGTGGAGGGAGTAAGTGAGGCCGACACCCATTGGTGAGTACAGCTGAGGGAAGGGGACAGAGACAAATGGAAGGTATTTTTAGTGCTTAGGTCCAATCATACCTGAGGCTGGCAGCAGCCCTGGGAGTTCCAGTTATGAGAGCCGATGAAGTCCCTTCATTTGTGACTCAGCTAATTTGAATTCGGTTTCAGCTCCTTTCATTGGAAGAGGCCCCTCCTGATGCAGGCCATATCTGTCTTTACATCCCACGTTCCCTTCTCCTTCTTTCTTTCTTTCTTTTTAAATATTTATTTATTTATTTTGAGAGAGAGAGAGAGAGAGACAGCGTGAGTGGAGGAGGGACACAGAGAGAGACACAGCATCCGAAGCAGGCTCCAGGTTCTGAGCTGTCAGCACAGAGCCCAATGCAGGGCTTGAACCCACAAACTGTGAGATCATGACCTGATCCAAAGTCGGATGCTTAACCGACAGAGCCACCGAGGCGTCCCTCTCCTTTAAATATATACCCTGGGGGTGCCTGGGTGGCTCAGTCAGTTAAGCATCCGACTGCAGCTTTGGTCATGATCTCATGCTTCCTGGGTTCCAGTTCTGTATCAGACTCCCCGCTCTCAGTGTAGAACCCACTTTAGATCCTCTGTCCCCCTCTCTCTCTGCCCTTCCCCCACTTTCTTTCTCCCTCTCTCAAATAAATATATATATATATATATATATATATATATATATATATATATATATACATACCCTGTGTGTTCTAGGCACGCTCTGCTCCCCACGACTTGGCCCCTTTCCTGTGTCCTTGCCTTCTCAACGTGGAATATCATCTGTTCCCCATCCTCTCCGATCCCATTTCTCCAAGTCCAAATCCACTTCCACAATGCCCAATGCAATGGGTCTCCTCCATGAAAAGTTCTCTCAGATATTGTCTTAAGCTGCATGGCCTGCTATAACAAACTATCACAGACTGGGTGACTTCTAAAAACAGAAATTTGGGGCACCTGGGTGTCTCAGTCAGTTAAGCGTCCAACTCTTGGTTTCATCTCGGGTCATGATCTCGTTCATGAGTTCAAGCCCCACATTGTGCACTGCGTGTGGAACCTGCTTGGGATTCTCTCCCTCCCTCTCTCTCTACCCCTCCCCTGCTTTCTCTCTCTCTCTCTCTCTCTCTCTCTCTCTCTCTCTCTCTCTCTCTCTCTCTCAAAATAAGTAAATAAACATTAAAAAAAAAAAAAAACCCTAGAAGTTTCTCACAGTTCTAGAGGCTAGGAAGTCCAAGATCAAGGTGCTGGCATGGGCTGGTACAGGCTCTCTTCCCAGTTCCTAACTGATACCTTCTTATTGTATCTTTACTTGGTAGAAGAGGCTGGGGTCTCTCTGCAGCCTGATTTATAAGGGGGATAATCCCACTTAGGAGTGCTCCACCTTTATGGCTTAAGTCCCACCACCTGATACCATCATCTTTGTGGGATAGGATTTCAACATATGAATTGGGATGGGCACATTCAGAGCACGGTAGATATTATAGTTAAATGGTTAGATACTGTTCCTTTCTGTGGGCTCTGCAGCTTGGTCTAAAACATTTCAAAGTAACAAGCACGTATGGTGATTAGAGAGCTGTGGTCTTTCAGAAGTGGATACACTGTGCTCTGGCAGGACCTGCCCACAGAGCCCCAAGACGAAACAAGCATCACACCATTTATCATAAAAATTGATTTTTCTCCACAATGTATTGCTAAGATATATCCATCTTACTTTGAACTTGGAATGTGCTGCAGCACAAAAATCACAATAAGCATTTAGCAGCAAGGTCAGTCGAAGGTATTGATGCTCAGAAACATAAATTGTTTCACTCTGATCTTAGAATCAAGAATGGTTCTTGGTTTGCACAAAACTCTCTCCAGGTTTGCACAAAACTCTCTCCGACTATCTCAGCCTTTTTGTTGAACATTATTTGGGAGGAGGTTTAAGGGCCATAGTCCAGACCCACGAGTTCACAAACCTTTTTTTACTGGCTTGTACTAATTTTGGATTCATGAGTTGAACTCAGTATCAAAATATAGCAAACCAGCCCAGTTTTGTCAGCTATAGAATTAGAATATTAAAGAAGAGGCACGAGGGTGCCTGGGTGGCTGGGTTGGGCATCTGACTCTTGGTTTCAGCTCAGGTCATGATCTCGCGGTTTATGAATTTGAGCTCCCCCATCGGGCTTTGTGCCCCTGGAGCCTGCTTTGGATTCTGTGTCTCCCTTTCTCTCTGCCCCTCCCCCGCTTGCATTCTGTCTCTCTCTCAAAAATAAATAAACATTAAAAAAAATCTTAAAGGGACGCCTGGGTGGCGCAGTCGGTTAAGCGTCCAACTTCAGCCAGGTCACGATCTCGCGGTCCGTGAGTTCGAGTCCCGCGTCAGGCTCTGGGCTGATGGCTCGGAGCCTGGAGCCTGTTTCCGATTCTGTGTCTCCCTCTCTCTCTGCCCCTCCCCCATTCATGCTCTGTCTCTCTCTGTCCCAAAAATAAATAAAAATGTTGAAAAAAAAATTTAAAAAAAATAAATAAAATAAGAAAAAAATAAAAAATAAAAAAAAATTAAAAAAAATCTTAAAAAAAAAAAAAAAAGAGTTGGTTGCTTAATCGCCTGAGCCATCCAGGTGCCCCAATGATGTTCTTATTCTAATATCACCACCACACAAATCCCTTTACCTTCCTCCCCCTATGCTGTAATGATCTATATGACATCTACATCCAACAAAATCTCATCAGACAATGTTACAATTTTTGTGTTCAACTGCCATATATATTTTAAAGAACTCAAGAGGAGAATAATAGTCTATTATATTTGCCATCTTGTTTCCATTCCTTTGTTTCCTTTGGGTATTGTTTCCCCACTGTTTGAACAACTTAATGAATTCTCTTAGTTTCTCTTAGTGTGAGAATGCCTTCTCTCCTGAGAGATGTTACCCTGGATATAGAATCCTGACAGTTCTAGGGGCATCTGGGTGGCTCAGTTGGTTAAGTGTCTGACTTCGGCTCAGGTCATGATCTCATGCTTCATGGGTTCAGGCCCCACCTTGGGCTCCAAGCTGACGGCATGGAGCCTGCTTGGGATTCTCTCTCTTTCTCTCTCTCTCTGCCCCTCCCGTGTTCTCTCTCTCTCAAAATAAATTAAAAAGAAAAAAAAACTTAAAAAAAAATCTATACATATAAAAAAAGAACCCTGATGATTTTTTTCTTTCAGACTTCCAAAATATTGACCTCTTCTTTCCAGCCTCCAGGGCCTCGGAGAAGTCGTCTGCACTTACTCAAGACATTTTCTTTGCCTTTAGTTTCCAGCAGCTTATGATGCGTCTGGCTGATTTTTTTGGGTTCATCCCATTGGAGTTGCTGACCTTCTTGAATTGGTAGGTTTGTGTCTTTCACCAAATTCAGGAAATGTTCAGCTATTGTTTCTTCAAAAAAAATTCTTTTATAGCCCACTCTATTCCTCTCCTCCTGTGACTCTGATGACATGAATGCTTTTAGACCTTTTGGTATTTCGTCTTTTATTCTCTTTGTTGCTCTAATTGTATAGTTTCTACTGGCATGTTCTTACGTGCACTGGCCCTTTCCTCTGTCATCTCCATTCTGCCAATAAGCCCCTTCCATGAGTTTTGTTTGTTTGAGATTTTCCATTTGGCTCTTCTTCCTGTCTTCTATTTCTTTGCTGATACTTTCTTTTGTTCATTTCAAGAATGCTCATCCTCCTGGGTGCAGGAATTCTGTAATAGCTGTTGTAAAGTCTAAATCGGATAATTGCAACGTCTATTTTGTTTTGTTTTTGTTTTGGTATTGAGTTGTATGAGTTCTTTCTATATTTTGCATGTTATCTCCTTATTAAAGATATCATTTGTTGGGGCACCTGGGTGGCTCGGTTGATTAAGCATCCGACTCTTGGTTTCGGCTCAGGTCATGATCTCTTGGGTTCAAGCCCGCATCGGGTTCAGCACTGACAGTGTAGAGCCTGCTTGGGATTCTCTGTGCCCCCTTCTCTGCTCCTCCCCTACTCACACACACTCTCTCTCTCTCTTTCAAAAATAAATAAATAAACTAAACAAAAAAGATATCATTGGCAAATGTCTTCTCCCCTTCAGTAGGTTGCCTTTCCATTTTGTTGATGGCTTCCTTCCCTGCACACAAAAGCTTTTTAGTTTGATGTAGTCCCTAGTCTGAGGAGATGGATCATGAAAAGTGTTGGTAAGGCTGATGTCCAAGAGGTTACAGGCTGCAAGTTCTCAAGCAGCATTTTGTGGGATGTGGTTTCAATGCCGGTTCATTTTCAAACCTTTGCAGGGCTATTTAGATCTGTCCCATGTGTGTGCCATCAGCCTGACACTTGGGTGGTGGTTTATCTCATAGCGCAGCTCTCCAAGTCATTGTTATGCTGGTTAGGATTAAGTCCGTGCATGGGCAGCTTGGCAGTAAGTCCAGGGGTCATCAAGAGCTCGATGGGACTGATTTTCCAAGCTCCTTTCTCTCTGTGACTCCTTCAGTTCTTGCCAGTTCCCCCGGGAGTCATCTATCTGCTACTTCCCACAGAAAGCTGTGGCTTTATTTACCTTGCTCTAAGTGCACGCCCCCAAGTGTGTTAGCCTAATGGACTGAGCACTGAGTAGAGACACAGAGATAAAAAAGCAATGGAATCTGCTCTGTTCGTTTGGGAATACAGCTCTCTGATTACAGAAGAAGTTTCTCCCCCAGAGTTTTAGGTGTCTGCAGACTGCTTTTGCCAATACTGTCGCTACCAAGAGACTCCATTTACTGCTCCTAGAGCCGGCTGTCTGCTGGATGGACTGGGGCTCCTCCTCCAGCAACCCCCGCCCCCCAACACCTCCGCATGCAGGCAAGGGCATGCAGGAGTGAAGCCAAATGGTAAGCTCTCTGCTGGCTCAGGGATTCTTCAAAGGCTGATCTTCTTCCCTAACCCTCCTGCTACTCTATCAGATCGCTGGGCCTGGAGTTATGTCCAGGTTTAGTAACTGCATTCTGTGGGGGAGAGACAGGGGTGGACCGCCTATCCCATTTACCCCAGATCTGCAACCCTACTATTCAGGGATAAACACTGTTAGTATTTTGGTCTTTTCTTCCAGTGTGTTTTCTTTGTGAACATACACACGAAATTGGAACCACACCCTGTGTATAGTTTAGTAGTTTAGTTTTTACAATATCATTGTGAGACTTTCCCCAAATATTAACATAGGAGTAAAATATTTTAAATCTGACTTCAAAGTGTTACGTACTTATTGTTGAAATACTGGGTAAAGGAGAAAATCATAAACAATAAAATAAAAAGGATGTGTAGTCCCACCACCAGAAAGAAGTGTGAACATTTTGATGTATGCCCTTCCAGGCTTCTAAATACTTTCTGGATATAAATTAATGTACACACTACTTTGAGACTTTTTTTTGAACTTGGTAACACTGTGAATATTTTCCATACTAATTAATAATCTTCTTCAGCACATTTTGAAGGGCTGTGTTGTAATCCATTACATGGATGTACCAGAATATATCCTAATGTACTTAAATAACCAGAATTCGTTGTAAATTTGTAATTCGTTGTAAATTTAAGTTGCTCATACTTTTTTTTAGCATTCATAGAAATGACTCTTTTTTTTTTTTTTAATTTTTTTTTAACGTTTATTTTATTTTTGAGACAGAGAGAGACAGAGCCTGAACGGGGGAGGGTCAGAGAGAGAGGGATACACAGAATCTGAAACAGGCTCCAGGCTCTGAGCAGTCAGCACAGAGCCCGACGCGGGGCTCGAACTCACATACCGCGAGATCGTGACCTGAGCCGAAGTCGGACACTTAACCGACTGCGCCACCCAGGCGCCCCGAAATGACTCTTTTTGTACATCTCTGTTTTTATCCTTAGGATAAATCCTAGCATATTATTTCTAGGCCAGACGTTTTACACATGTTGCCAAGTTGTCCTTGGAAGAGATCATACCTATTTAGAATATTAACATACCCCTACACTTATGCCAAATTAGTTATCACCATTTAAATATATATTCTAGGGGTGCCTGGGTGATTCAGCTGGTTGAGCGCTGACTTTGGCTCTGGTCATGATATCACAATTCTTGGGTTTGAGCCCTGCATTGGGCTCTGTGCTGACAGCTCAGAGCCTGGAGCCTGCTTCAGAATCTGTGCCTCCCTCTCTCTCTGCCCTTCCCCTGCTCCTGCTCTGTCTCTGTCTCTCTCAAAAAAAAATAAAATAAAAAAATAAAAATACATATATATTCTAATTTGATAGGTTAACATAGGCTATTAATCAATTCCATTCCATTACTATTTTGTATATACTATTGAAAATATTTTATGATTAAATAATATTTCACAGTGTGATGGAACATTCTTTTATAATTGGACATTTTTTTGTACTATTCTACATAATTGTCCCACAAATCTATGTCTCTATCTTTATTGATAATATTGGTGTTATCTAATATTGGTATATTTGTATCTATCATCTACCTAGCGTAGCTTTTCCTACAGCTCTCTTTACTGTAGATTTACTGAGTGAGCTTATTGGGTCAAAGATTATTCAATTTTACCCTTTTATATATGTAAATATATATATATATGAGAGTAAAATGTATATTATTGTATATATAATATACATATTTATATATATATACATAAATATACATATTTATATATATATAATATATATAAAAAGAGAGAGAGAGAGAAGCTGGGGGAGTGAGAAAAAGAGAGAGAAGCCTGGAGGCTATTTCTTTTAAAAAAATTTTTTAAACGTTTATTTATTTTTGAGAGAGAGAGAGTACAAGCAGGGGAAGGGCAGAGAGAGAGGGAGACACAGAATCCAAAGCAGGCTCCAGGCTCTGAGCTGTCAGCATAGATACCAACACGGGGCTCGAATCCAAGAACTGTGAGATCATGACTTGAGCTGAAGTCAGATGCTCAACCCACTGAGCCACCCAGGCGCCCCAAGGCTATTTCAAAATCTAGCCTTGGGCATGGTGTCTTGGGTCATTACAGTAGCAGTGGCTTCAGGGACAGAAGAATGTAGATGTGTCTGGAATATAGAGCCCATATGATTTCCCCATACACCGGATGTGGGGGTGGTGAGTCAGTCTCCACAGGGTGGACAGAGAGACCTTTCTACAGTGTAAATTTCAAGAGTAAACAGCCTAAAACCCTTCAAGAGCTCCCCCTCATTCACCAAGAATAAATGTCAAGGTTAAACTTTAACAGAAACATTCTGGGCCCTCCATAATCCAGCCCGAGGCTGTTGTCATCTCGCCATTTTGTGTTTTACACCCTAGTCACAATCAAACATTGACCTCTCCCCCTGTATCTCTACACCCTGTATGAGTCAGCGCCTGCATTTTTTTCCTTCTAAAGTCTTTCCCAATTCTTGGTATGTTAGTTTCCTGTTCCT
This sequence comes from Felis catus, assembly GCF_018350175.1. NCBI lineage: Eukaryota > Metazoa > Chordata > Mammalia > Carnivora > Felidae > Felis > Felis catus. Next base: position 133,066,091 of record NC_058368.1, read on the forward strand.
CCTGAGGAAACTGACACAAATCTTGTGGTTTAAAACAACAGAAATGTGTCCTCTGGTGGTTCTGCAGGCCAGAGTCCTAATCAAGGTGTTGGCAGGGCTTTGCTCCCTCTGGGGGTTCAGGGGGTGGGGGTGGGAGGACTTTTCCTTCACTTTCTTACTTTTAGTGACTGTCGCCATTCCAAGGCTGGGTGCCTCATCCAATTTCCTCTGTCCTCACTTGGTCTTCTTTTCTGTGTGTGACAAATCTCCCTCTGCCTCCTTTTTACAAGGACGCTTATGATCAGAGTTTGGGCACAGTAGGACAATCCAGGGTAATCCCCCACATCCAGATCCTTAACTCAATCCCATCTTTGAAGACCCTTCTTCCTTATAAGGTGGCATTTCCAGGTCTCAGGGGCTGGGGCCTGCCATCTTTGAATAGCCATTGGCTACACTTGTTGGAGGCCCTTAATGAGGTGAGTTCTGGCACAGAGTTCCTTCCTCTGCAGCGCTTACACACTCGCTCTTATGACCCGTTTTCCAGCGGGTGTTCACACACAGGTGTTCCCTCTACACTTTGCTCCTCAAAGCCCGGTATCATGCCCAATTACCGATCACTGTTTTTCTCATCACAGCTGATGGTCAGGGCACAGTGATGGGTGAGTGAACGAAGATTCATGCAGCAGGGTCTGTAACTGCTATGTGCTCTTGAGACTTAATCATCTTAGGAAAATTAAAGTAGGATTGGATTCCTCAGACATCTGCTCAGTGGCTTTCCTGTTTTCTTTTCATGTCCGGCTGTTGAATTAGATTATCTCCACTCAACAAACCTGCTCAGTCTGGCCTTGGGCCCAGTTATAGCCCTTGATAAACATAGCTATTGTTGGATAGAAGGAGGATATATGTTGTCCTTTAACTGGTGTATGGAATCTAGAATTTAGTATTTTTTTTAATTAAAAAAATGTTTATTTATTTTTGAGAGAGAAAGAGAGAGAGAGTGAGTCGAAGTGCAAGTGTGGGAGGGGCAGACAGAGAGGGAGACAGAATCTGAAGCAAACTTCAGGCTCAGAGCTGGAACTCATGAGTTGTGAGATCATGACCTGAGCTGAAGTCAGATGCTTAACCGACTGAGCCACCCAGGCACCCCCTAGAATTTAGTATCTTTGAGGTTATCTGGGGTGCTAAGGAGGCTGGTCATGGTGCCTATTTAGAACATCAGATCTCAAGATTATATGTGAGGGTAGCAGGACATCCCAACAATGACCCTTCCTGTGTTATGTAGGTAATCATGGTATTATGTCAGAAGGCAAGTAGGCCTGTTAGGACATTACTTGGAAGTTACTTTGACCTTGCTTATAAAAATATCTGTGCATTCTTCTGTCTATTTGTGTTAGGATTTAGCTGGGGCATTGGCTTACATGGTGTGTCACATGAGGTCAAAATAATCTCCCAAGTTTCTACTTGCCAAATTGTTTCTGATTTTATTTACATTTCCCAGGACTTAGTCACACATGGCTACGAGGAGAATAGGTTCTTGTGGCTAAAAAGCGAATCAGTGTCATTCTTTTGCAACAGGTTTTGTCAGCCCCCAAAAGGCACAGTATTTGATTTTCTTCCTTGAAAATTAGTTTCCTATCCTTTTCTCTCTCTGTTCCTTCGATTATTGTGAGCAATATTTGCAGACAACAGTGCCCTACTTTGCTATATTTAAGTAAGTCAAATTTATTATTGACCTATTTTGACACAGACCAGACACACTTCAACATGATGCTAGTTGAAAGCATATGTTTTTAAGATCCCTATGGGGCAAACTGCATCACATTTTAAAATTCTTGAGCAAAGTCTGGGTAAATGGAATGATAAATTTCCCCAGCTGTTACAGAAATGCAATGATTTGTATTAAGAATCTGCCTGAATGCAGAGTCCTGAATGAACTCTGTCTTTTTACTTATGTCCTTCCTTGTATACTCGCAGCTTGTCCCCAGTGCCCCTTAGGCAGCCCAAGCCCAAGGAACCCGGATCTCACTTTTATCAATGAGAAAATCCTAAATGTGTTGACAATGAGACAGCCGGTAGAGAAATTGAAATTGAAGAGGAGAGGGGAAATGGAGGAGAGCTGTAGGAAAGCTCCTTCAGCTGGGTTCACCTGGGTCCCTTTAAACTTGCTGTCACTTCTGACATTTTTGCAGTGACTGTCACTAAAACAGGCATCATGGGCTGTGCTCTGCCCCGTGCTGTGTGTGTTAAAGGGCGGGGAAGAGCAGGAAAGCAGCGTGCTCAGTCGGAGGAGGGGGCAGGGCGGGGAGGAGCTGGGTGACAAAGAGCTGCCTGAGAGCCCAGGGCACCCAGGTGGTTTGGCAGCAAACGAGGGCCTGCTGTTGGCATGTATTCGCTGGGGTCCTCTGCTGTTACTGCCAGGGAGCGGCACTCATTGCTGCAGGTGCCTTTAGAGCCCCCCCCCCACACCCCCACGGAGGCTGGGCCTCTCAGACCTGCCAGCCCTTCAGGCTCTTACCTGGCTCCCAGCACTCGCCCAGCCAGGCCCTCCTCAGGGGAGCTCTGTGGTGGGTTAAAATGAGGAATTTCTCCAGGGAGACGTTTGCATTTATTTTATTTTTTAATTATTTATTTTTTAAATTTATTTTTCCTAATATGAAATTTATTGTCAACTTGGTTCCCATACAACACCCAGTGCTCATCCCAACAGGTGCCCTCCTCAATGCCCATCATCCACCGCCCCCTCCCTCCCACCCCCCATCAACCCTCAGTTTGTTCTCAGTTTTTAAGGGTCTCTTATGTTTTGGCTCCCTCCCTCTCTAACCTTTTTTTCCTTCCCCTCCCCCATGGTCTTCTATTAAGTTTCTCAGGATCCACATAGAGTGAAAACATACGGTATCTGTCTTTCTCTGTGTGACTTATTTCACTTAGCATAACCCTCTCCAGTTCCATCCACATTGCTACAAAAGGCCATATTTCATTCTTTCTCATTGCCAAGTAGTATTCCATTGCATATATAAACCACATCTTTATCCATTCATCAGTTGATGGACATTTGGCTCTTTCCATAATTTGGCTACTGTTGAAAGTGCTGCTATAAACATTGGGGTACAAGTTTGAAAGTGCTGCTCTAAACATTGGGGTACAAGTGCCTCTAGGCATCAGCACTCCTGTATCCCTTGGGTAAATTCCTAGCAGTGCTATTGCTGGGTCATAGGGTAGATCTATTTTTAATTTTTTGAAGAACCTCCACACTGTTTTCCAGAGTGGCTGCACCAGTTTGCATTCCCACCAACAGTGCAAGAGGGTTTCCCGTTTCTCCACATCCTCGCCAGCATCTATAGTCTCCTGATTTGTTCATTTTAGCCACCCTGACTGGTGTGAGGTGATATCTGAGTGTGGTTTGGATTTGTATTTCCCTGATGAGGAGCAATGTTGAGCATCTTTTCATGTGTCTGTTGGCCATCTGGATGTCTTCTTTAGAGAAGTGTCTATTCATGTCTTCTGCCCATTTCTTCACTGGATTATTTGTTTTTCGGGTGTGGAGTTTGATGAGTTCTTTATAGATTTTGGATACTAACCTTTTATCTGATAAGTCATTTGCATATATCTTTTCCCATTCCGTCAGTTGCCTTTTAGTTTTGTTGATTATTTCCTTTACAGTGCAGAAGCTTTTTATCTTCATGAGGTTCCAATAGTTCATTTTTGCTTTTAATTCCCTTGACTTTGGAGATGTGTTGAGCAAGAAACTGCTGCAGCTGAGATCAAAGAGGTTGTTGCCTGCTTTCTCCTCGAGGATTTTGATAGTTTCCTGTCTCACATTTAGGTCTTTCATCCATTTTGAGTTTATTTTTGTGAATGGTGTAAAAAAATGGTCAACATTCATTCTTCTGCATGTTGCTGTCCAGTTCTCCCAGCACCATTTGTTAAAGAGACTGTCTTTTCTCCATTGGATATTCTTTCCTGCTTTGTCAAAGATTAGTTGGCTATACTTTTGTGGGTCTAATTATGGGGTTTCTATTCTATTCCATTGGTCTATGTGTCTGTTTTTGTGCCAATACCATGCTGTCTTGATGATTACAGCTTTGTAGTAAAGCGTAAAGTCTGGGATTGTGATGCCTCCCACTTTGGTCTTCTTCTTCAATATTACTTTGGCTATCCGGGGTCTTTTGTGGTTCCATACACATTTTAGGATTTCTTGTTCTACCTTCGAGAAGAATGCTAGTGGTGCAATTTTGATTGGGATTGCATTGAATGTGTAGATAGCTTTGGGTAGTATTGACATTTTAACAATATTTATTCTTCCAATCCATGAGCATGGAATGATTTTCCATTTCTTTGTATCTTCTTCAATTTCCTTCATAAGCTTTCTATAGTTTTCAGCATACAGACTTATTACATCTTTGGTTAGGTTTATTCCTAGGTATTTTATGCTTCTTGGTGCAATTGTGAATGGGATCAGTTTCTTTATTTGTCTTTCTGTTGCTTCATTGTTAGTGTATAAGAATGCAACTGATTTCTGTACATTGATTTTGTATCCTGCGACTTTGCTGAATTCATGTATCAGTTGTAGCAGACTTTTGGTGGAGTCTATCAGCTTTTCCATGTATAATATCATGTCATATGCAAAAAGTGAAAGCTTGACTTCATCTTTGCCAATTTTGATGTCTTTGATTTCCTTTTGTTGTCTGATTGCTGATTCTAGGACTTCCAACACTATGTTAAACAACAGCGGTGAGAGTGGACATCCCTGTCATGTTCCTGATCTCATGGGGAAAGCTCTCAGTTTTTCCCCATTGAGGATGATATTAGCTGTGGGCTTGTCATAAATGGCTTTTAAGTATGTTACTTCTACCCCCACTTTCTTGAGGGTTTTTATTACGAAAGGATGCTGAATTTTGTCAAATGCCTTTTCTGCATCGATTGACAGGATCATATGGTTCTTATCTTTTCTTTTATTAATGTGATGTATCACATTGATTGATTTGCGAATATTGAACCAGGCCTGCAGCCCAGGAATGAATCCCACTTAATCATGGTGAATAATTCTTTTCATATGCTGTTGAATTCTATTTGCTAGTATCTTGTTGAGAATTTTTGCATCCATATTCATTGGGGATATTGGCCTGTAGTTCTCTTTTTTTGCTGGGTCTCTGTCTGGTTTAGGAATCCAAGGAATGCTGGCTTCATAGAATGAGTCTGGAAGTTTTCCTTCCCTTTCTATTTTTGGCACAGGTTGAGAAGGATAGGTATTATCTCTACTTTAAAAGTCTGGTAGAATTCCCCAGGGAAGCCATCTGGTCCTGGACTCTTATTTGTTGGGAGATTTTTGATAACTGATTCAATTTCTTTGCTGGTTATGGGTCTGTTTAAGTTTTCTATTTCTTCCTGTTTGAGTTTTGGAAGTGTGTGGGTGCTTAGGAATTTGTCCATTTCTTCCAGGTTGTCCAGTTTGTTGGAATATAATTTTTCATAGTATTCCCTGATAATTGATGGTATTTCTAAGTGATTGGTTGTAATAATTCCATCTTCATTCATGATTTTATCTAATAGGGTAATCTCCCTTTTCTTTTTGAGAAGACTGGCTAGAGGTTTATCAATTTTGTTTATTTTTTCCAAAAACCAACTCTTGGTTTCATTGATCTGCTCTACAGTTTTTTTAGATTCTATATTGTTTATTTCTGCTCTGATCTTTCTTATTTCTCTTCTTCTGCTGGGCTTGGGGTGTCTTTGCTGTTCTGCTTCTATTTCCTTTAGGTGTGCTGTTAGATTTTGTATTTGGGATTTTTCTTGTTTCTTGAGATAAGCTTGGATTGCAATGTATTTTTCTCTCAGGACTGCCTTCACTGCATCCCAAAGCGTTTGGATTGTTGTATTTTCATCTTCATTTGTTTCCATATATTTTTAAATTTCTTCTCTAATTGCCTGGTTGACCCATTCATTCTTTAGAAGGGTGTTTTTTAACCTCCATGCTTTTGGAGGTTTTTCCAGACTTTTTCCTGTGGTTGATTTCAAGTTTCATAGCTTTGTGGTCTGAAAGTGTGCATGGTATGATCTCAATTCTTTTATGCTTGTTAAGGGCTGTTTTGTGACCCAGTATGTGATCCATCTTGGAGAATGTTCCACGTGCACTTGAGAAGAAAGTATATTCTGTTGCTTTGGCATGCAGAGTTCTAAATATATCTGTCAAGTCCGTCTGATCCAGTGTATCATTCAGGGCCCTTGTTTCTTTATTGATCCTATGTCTAGATGATCTATCCAATGTTGTAAGTGGAGTATTAAAATCCCCTGCAATTACCACATTCTTATCAATAAGGTTGCTTATGTTTGTGATTGTTTTATATATTTGGGGGCTCCCATATTCGGTGCTTAGACATTTATAATTGTTAGCTCTTCCTGATGGATAGACCCTGTAATTATTATATAATGCCCTTCTTCATCTCTTGTTACAGCCCTTCATTTAAAGTCTAGTTTGTCTGATGTAAGTATGGCTACTCCAGCTTTCTTTTGGCTTCCGGTAGCATGATAGATAGTTCTCCATCCTCTCGCTTTCAATCTGAAGGTGTCCTCAGGTCTAAAATGAGTGTCTTGTAGGCAGCAAATAGATGGGTCTTTTTTTTTTTTTTTTTTATCCATTCTGATACCCTTTGTCTTTTGGTTGGAGCATTTAGTCCATTTACATTCAGTGTTATTGAAAGATATGGGTTTAGAGTCATTGTGATGTCTGTAGGTTTCATGCTTGTAGTGATGTCTCTGGTACTTTGTGGTCCTTGCAACATTTCACTCACAGAATCCCACTTAGGATCTCTTCTTGGGCTGGTTTAGTGGTGATTAATTCCTTCAGTTTTTGTTTGTTTGGGAAGACCTTTATCTCTCCTTCTTTTCTGAATGATAGACTTGCTGGATAAAGGATTCTCGGCTGCATATTTTTTCTGTTCATCACATTGAAGATTTCCTGCCATTCCTTTCTGGCCTGCCAAGGTTCAGTAGATAGGTCTGCCAGTAGTCTTATGGGTCCCCCTTTATAAGTTAGAACCTGTTTATCCCTAGCTTCTTTCAGAATTTTCTCTTTATCCTTGTATTTGACCAGTTTCACTATGATATGCTGTGCAGAAGATCGATTCAAGTTATGTCTGAAGGGAGTTCTCTGTGCCTCTTGGATTTCAATGCCTTTTTCCTTCCCCAGATCAGGGAAGTGCTCAGCTATGATTTTTCAAGTACACCTTCAGTCCCTTTCTCTCTCTCTTCCTCTTCTGGAATTCCTATGATATGGATATTGTTCCGTTTGATTGCATCACTTAGTTCTCTGATTCTCCCCTCATACTCCTGGATTTTTTTATCTCTCTTTTTCTCAGTTTCCTTTTTCCATAATTTCATCTTCTAATTCACCTATTCTCTCCTCTGCCTCTTCAATCTGAGCTATGGTCGCCTCCATTTTATTTTATGCCTCATTTATAGCATTTTTTAGCTCCTCATGACTATTTCTTTGTCCCTTGATCTCTGTAGCAATAGATACTCTGCTGTCCTCTATACTTTTTTCAAGCCCAGCAATTAATTTTATGACTATTATTCTAAATTCTTGTTCCATTATATTGCTTAAATCGTTTTTTTAAGTTTATTTTTTATTTTTTAAAATTTACATCCAAATTAGTTAGTATATAGTGAAGCAGTGATTTCAGTAGATTCCTTAATGCCCCTTACCCATTTAGCCCATCCCCCCTCCCACAACCCCTTGAGCCACCCTCAGTTTGTTCTCCATATTTATGAGTCTCTTTTGTTTTGTCCCCTCCATGTTTTTATATTATTTTTGTTTCCCTTCCCTTATGTTCATCTGTTTTTTCTCTTAAAGTATTCATATGAGTGAAGTCATGATTTTTGTCTTTCTCTGACTAATTTCACTTAGCATAATACCCTCCAGTTCTATCCACATAGTTGCAAATGGCAAGATTTCATTCTTTTTGATTGCTGAGTAATACCCTGTTGTATATACATATACCACATCTTCTTTATCCATTCATCCATCAATGGACATTTGGGCTCTTTCCATACTTTGGCTATTGTTGATAGTGCTGCTATAGACATGGGGGTCATGTGTCCCTTTGAAACAGCACACCTGTATCCCGTGGATAAATGCCTAGTAGTGCAATTGCTGGGTCGTAGTGTAGTTCTATTTTTAGCTTTTTGAGAAACCTCCATACTGTCTTCCAGAGTGGCTGCACCAGCTTGCATTCCCACCAACAATGCAAAAGAGAATCTCTTTCTCAGCATCCTTGCCAACATCTGTTATTGTCTGAGTTGTTAATGTTCGTCATTCTGACAGGTGTAAGGTGGTATCTCATTGTGGTTTTGATTTGTAGTTCCCTGATGATGAGTGATGTGGAGCATTTTTTTCATGTGTCGGTTGGCCATCTGGATGTCTTCTTTGGAGAAGTGTCTATTCATGTCTTTTGCCCATTTCTTCACTGGATTATTTGTTTTTTGGGTGTTGAGTTTGATAAGTTCTTTTTAGATTTTGGATACTAACCCTTTATCTGATAATGTCATTTGCAAATATCTTCTCCCATTCTGTCAGTTGCCTTTTTTGCTGATAGTTTCCTTAGCTGTGCAGAAGCTTTTTATCTTGATGAGGTCCCAGTAGTTCATTTTTGCTTTTGTTTCCCTTGCCTCCAGAGACGTGTTAAGTAAGACATTGCTGCGGGCAAGAGCAAAGAGGTTTTGCCTGCTTTCTCCTCGAGGATTTTGATGGCTTCCTGTCTCACATTGAGGTCTTTCATCCACTCTGAGTTTATTTTTGTGTATGGTGTAAGAAAGTGGTCCAGGTTCATTCTCCTGCCTGTCACTGTCCAGTTTTCCCAGTACCACTTGCTGAAGAGACTGTCTTTATTCCATTGGATATTCTTTCCTGCTTTGTCAAAGATTAGTTGCCCATACATTTGTGGGTCCATTTCTGGGTTCTCTATTCTATTCCATTGATCTGAGGGTCTGTTCTTGTGCCAGTACCATACTGTCTTGATTACAGCTTTGTAGTATAGCTTGAAGTCTGAGATTGTGATGCCTCCTGCTTTGGTTTTCTTTTTCAAGATTGCTTTGGCTATTCGGGATCTTTTCTGGATCCATACAATTTTAGGATTATTTGTTCTAGCTCTGGGAAGAATGCTGGTGTTACTTTAAAAAAAATATTTTTTTTTAACGTTTATTTATTTTTGAGACAGAACATGAACGGGGGAGGGTCAGAGAGACAGAGGGAGACACAGAATCTGAAACAGGCTCCAGGCTCTGAGCTGTCAGCACAGAGCCCGATGCAGGGCTTGAACTCACGAACGCAAGATCATGACCTGAGCCGAAGTCGGATGCTTTAACCGACTGAGCCACCCAGGAGCCCCAAATGCTGGTGTTACTTTGATAAGGATCACGTTGAATATGTAGATTGCTCTGGGTAGTATCAACATTTTAACAATATTTGTTCTTGCTATCCAGCAGCGTAGAATCTTTTTCCATTTTTTATGTCTTCTTCAATTTCTTTCATCAGCTTTCTATAGTTTTCAGTATGTAGATTTTTCACCTCTTTGGTTAGATTTATTCATAGGTATTTTATGGTTTTTGGTGCAACTGTAAATGGGATCGATTCCTTGATTTCTCTTTCTGTTGCTTCATTGTTGGTGTATAGGAATGCAACTGATTTCTGTGCATTGGTTTTATATCCTGCAACTTTGCTGAATTCATGAATTAGTTCTAGCAGTTTTTTGGTGGAATCTTTTGGGTTTTCCATATAGAATATCATGTCATCTGTGAAGAGTGAAAGTTTGACCTCCTCCTGGCTGATTTGGGTGTCTTTTATTTCTTTGTGTTGTCTGATTGCAGAGGCTAAGACTTCCAATACTATGTTGAATAACAGTGGCAAGAGTGGACATCTCTGTCTTGTTCCTGTCCTGAGGGGGAAAGCTGTCAGTGTTTCCCCAGTGAGGATGATATTAGCGTTGGGTTGCTCATATATGGCTTTTATGATCTTGAAGTCTGATCCTTCTATCTCTACTTTCTTGAGGGTTTTTATCAGGAAAGGATGCTGTATTTTGTCAAATGCTTTCTCTGCATCTATTGAGAGGATCATATGGTTCTTGTCCTTTCTTTTATTGATGTGATGAATCACGTTAATTGTTTTGCAGATATTGAACCAGCCCTGCATCCCACATATAAATCCCACTTGGTCGTGGTGAATAATTTTTTTAATGTATTGTTGGATCCAGCTGGCTAATATCTTGTTGAAGATTTTTGCATCCAAGTTCATCAGAGAAATTGGTCTATAGTTCTCCTTTTTTAGTGGGGTCTCTGTCTGGTTTTGGAATCAGGGTAATGCTGGCTTCATAGAAAGAGTTTGGAAGTTTTCCTTCCATTTCTATTTTTTGGAACAGTTTCAAGAGAATAGGTGTTAACTCTTCCTTACATGTTTGATAGAATTTTCCTGGAAAGCCATCTGGCCCTGGACTCTTGTGTTTTGGCAGATATTTGATTACTAATTCGATTTCCTTACTGTTTATGGGTCTGTTCAAATTTTCTATTTCTTCCTGTTTCAGTTTGGGTAGTGTATATGTTTCTAGGAATTTGTCCATTTCTTCCAGATTGCCCATTTTATTGGCATATAATTGCTCATAATATTCTCTTATTATTGTTTTTATTTCTGTTGTGTTGGTTTTGATTTCTCCTCTTTTATTCTTGATTTTACTTATTTGGGTCCTTTCCTTTTTCTTCTTGATCAAACTGGCTAGTGGTTTATCAGTTTTGTTTACTCTTTCAAAGAACCAGCTTCTGGTTTCATTGATCTGTTCTACTGTTTTTTTGGTTTTGATAGCATTAATTTCTGCTCTAATCTTTATTATTTCCTGTCTTCTGCTGGTTTGGGTTTTTTTTGTTTTTGTTTTTTTTGCTGTTCTTTTTCCAGCTCCTTAAGGCGTAAGGTTAGGTTGTGTATCTGAGATCTTTCTTCTTTCTTTAGCAAGGCCTGGATTGCTATATATGCAGCCTTTGCTGCGTCCCAGAGGTTTTGGGTTGTGGTGCTATCATTTTGATTGACTTCCATATACTTTTTAATTTCTTCTTTAACTGCTTGGTTAGCCCATTCATTCTTTAGTAGGATGTTCTTCAGTCTCCGAAGAACAAAGGTAACTTTGTTACCTTTCCAAATTTTTTCTTGTGGTTGATTTTGAGTTTCATAGTTTTGTGGTCTGAGAATATGCACGGTATGATCTTGATCTTTTTGTACTTACTTAGGGCTGATTTGTGTCCCAGTATATGATCTATTCTGGAGAACGTTCCATGTGCACTGGAGAAGCATGTATATTCTGTTGCTTTAGGATGAAATGTTCTGAATATATCTGTTAAGTCCATCTGGTCCAATGTGTCATTCAAAGCCATTGTTTCCTGGTTGATTTTTTGATTAGATGATTGTCCATTGCTGTGAGTGGGGTGTTGAAGTCTCCTACTATTATGGTATTACTATCGATGAGTTTCTTTATGTTTGTGATTGATTTATATATTTGGGTGTCCCACATTTGGCACATAAATGTTTACAATTGTTAGGTCTTCTTGGTTTATAGACCCCTTGATTATGATATAATGCCCTTCTGCATCTCTTGATACAGTCTTTATTTTAAAGTCTAGATTGTCTGATAGAAGTATGGCTACTCTGGCTTTCTTTTGTTTACCATTAGCATGACAGATGTTTCTCTATCTCCTTATTTTCAATCTGTAGGTGTCTTTAGGTCTAAAGTGGGTCTCTTGTAAACAGCATATAGATGGGTCTTGTTTTCTTATCCATTCTGTTACCCTATGTCTTTTGATTGGAGTATTGAGTCCATTGATGTTTAGAGTGAGTACTGAAAGATATGAATTTATTGCCATTATGATGCTTGTAGAGTTGGAGTTTCTGGTGGTGTTCTCTCGTCCTTTCTAATCTTTTGTTGCTTTTGATGTAAATATACATATATATATATATATATATATACATATATATATATATAAATATATATAATTTCATCTTTTCTCCCCTCAGAGAGTCACCCTTAATGTTTCTTGCAGGGCTGGTTTAGTGGTCACAAACTCCTTTAAGTTTTGTTTGTCTGGGAAAATTTTCTCTCCTATTTTGAATGACAGCCTTGCTGGATAAAGAATTCTTGGCTGCATATTTTTCTGATTTAGCACACTGAATATATCCCACCACTCCTTTCTGGCCTGCCAGGTTTCTGTGGATAGTTTTGCTGCAAATCTGATCTGTCTTCCCTTGTAGGTTAGGGACTTTTTTTCCCTTGCTGCTTTCATGATTCTCTCCTTGCCTGAGTATTTTGTGAATTTGACTATGATATGCCTTGCTGATGGTCAGTTTTTGTTGAATCTTATGGGAGCCCTCTGTGCCTCCTGGATTTTGATGTCTATGTCTTTCCCCAGGTTAGGTAAGTTTTCTGCTATGATTTGCTCACATAACCCTTCTACCCCTATTTCTCTCTTCCTCCTCTGGGACCCCTAGGATTCTTATGTTGTTCCTTTTTAATGAGTCACTGATTTCTCTAATTCTTAAATCATGCTCTTTTGCCTTAATCTCCCTCTTTTTCTCTGCTTCGTTATTCTGTATAAGTTTGTCCTCTATATCGCTGATTCTCTGTTCTGCCTCGTCCATCCTTGCTGACGCTGCATCCATCCATGATTGCAGCTCAGTTATAGCATTTTTAATTTCATTCTGGCTATCTTTTACTTCTTTTATCTCTGCAGAAAGGGATTCTAATCTATTTTTGACTCTAGCTATTATTCTTATTATCGTGATTCTAAATTCGGGTTCAGACATCTTGCTTGTGTCTGTGTTGGTTAAATCCCTGGATGTCGTTTCTTCATCCTCTTTTTTTGGGGGTGAATTCCTTCGTTTTGTCATTTTGAAGGGAGAAAAGGAATTAATGAAGTAGAAAAATAGAAATTAAAAAAATTAAAATTAAAAAAATATTAAATTTAAAAATTAGGGGCGCCTGGGTGGCTCAGTCAGTTGAGCATCCAACTTCAGCTCAGGTCATGATCTCGCGGTCTGTGAGTTCAAGCCCCACGTCAGGCTCTGGGCTGACAGCTCAGAGCCTGGAGCCTGCTTCATATTCTGGGTCTCCCTCTCTCTCTCTCTGCCCTCTCCCGCCCATTCTGTCTCTCTCTGTCACTCAAAAATAAATAAACACTAAAAAAAAAATTAAAAAAAATAAAATTAAATTAAAAACACACCCACACAAAAATCGAATAGGTGATGCTAGATCCCAGGTGTGTTTTGGTCTGGGTGTAGAAAGTGGTTTGACAGATTACAGAAAAAATCAAACAAATGAAAAAAGGGGGGGGAGAGAAAAAAAAAGGAAATCGTTTGAGAATTTGAAAAATGAATACACTAAAGTAAACTAAAATACACAAAAGTAGAGAATATAGTAGAAAAAATTATGGAAAAATATTTTTAATAAAAATTAAAAAGAAATATGAATTTTTTCATTTTCTGTATTTAAGAAAAAAGAAAAATGAAAAAGAGAAAAAAGGTAAAAAAAGAAAAATGGAAAAGACAAAAAAAAGAAATCATTTGAAAATTTGAAAAAGTGAATACACTGTAGTAGACTCAAATAAAATGATGGGAGTAAGATAGAATTTGAAAAAATTTTCTTAAAAGCAAAAAATATAGTAATAAGAATTAAATAAAAATATTTTTAAAGGAAATTGAAAGTAAAAATGAAGTTGTTCTCTTTTTGCATTCAAGAAAATGAAAAGAAATGAAAAAGAGAAAAAAAAGAAAAAAAAAGGAAATTGTTTGAAAATTTGAAAAGGTGAGTACACTGAAGTAGACTAAAATAAAATGATGGAAGTAAAGTAGAATTTGAAAAAATTTACACAAAAGTAAAAAATATAGTAATAAAATTAAAGACAGATATTTTTAATAAAAATTGAAAATTAAAATGTTTTTTCTCTTTCTGTATTCAAGAAAATAAAAGAATTGTAAAAGAGAAAAAGGAGGAAGAGAGGAAGAAAAATTGAAGAGATGAGCCTGCTAACAGATTGAAGTAGGACTAAATTGCTTCTTTTTCCCCTAGAGGTCAGTCCATGTAGCTCTTTATAGTCCATAAATTAAGCCGGCGGTGAGGTTTGTGTTCTTGAAGAGTGAAGTTGGCCCAGTTGGGCGGGGCTCGGTGTAACAGCTCCGCTCTCCCCTAGATGGCGCTGCCAGCCTACTGGGGTGGATTGTTGCAGTGGTCGTTGGTGCGCATGCTTGGGAGTGGTGAAAAATGGCGTCAGCCCGCCACCCACTGTATTCTCCCGGATCAGCAGTCGCGCACCGGTCCTCCGTCTTCAGCTCTCATCCACTCCCAGCTTTTCCACTCTCTGTGACCAGGCCCCAGGCAGTACCTCTCTCCCAAGTTTTGTCTCAGATGCGGCTGTTTTCTCCGGTCCCTTACTTCCGAAGGACTGTGGCTTTGACCCGCTCCGCCTCTCTGCAGGAGGGTCTCACGGAGCGATAGCCGAATGAACAATGGCCGAATGTCGGCTGCACCCAGGAACGCCCGCTGGATCCTGCTGTTGCTCATGCCCTGAGACTGCAGCCATGTGCCAGCCTGCCCCCCCAAAAAATCACGAGACAGTGTAGCCTCAGCGTTTCAGGGACCATGGAAAATCGCAACCCACATCTGGCACCAGGCTTCACCCTCAACAACCTTGCCCCAGCACCAGTGAATGTGGCTGCCTTCCGGGGGTCTGCTGGGACCAGGTGGCTTCAACAGTCTCTACCAAATGTCCTTCCTGCAGTGGAACCGCTTTTCCCCGTGTGGCCCAAGAACCTCCCGGATCCCAGTCTGTTCCTGGGGATTCACCTTTCCCACCAGAGCACAGCCAGGTATGGAGCTGCGGAGTTGCAACCTTTGCGCTCCCCTTGTTTACAGTCTTAATGGAATTTAAACCCTCTCCTTTCTCCCTTTTTAGTTTAGTCCCTGTGGCTGCTTCCAATTTTCCACTTTCTCTCCAGCTGCTTTTGGGGAGGGGTGCTTTTCCCATATGCTCTCCACCTCCCCAGTCTCCGTCCTCTCTCCACTTGCAAAAGTGGTTCCCGCCTTTCGGGGCTTCTTGCTCCCCAAGTTCAGTTCTTTGTGTCACCTGCTGAATTCTGTGGTCCGGGTTGTGCAGATTGTTGTGTTAATCTTCCAATCAGTTTTCTAGGTGTGTAGGATGGTTAGTATTGGTCTGGCTGTATTTCATGGACGCGAGACACACAAAAAGCTTCCATGCTGTTTCGCCATCTTGGCTCCTCCTCTTAAATCGTTTTTTATCACTTCATTAGCTGTTGCTACTTCCTGGAGTTTCCTTTGAGGAGAGTTCTTCCGTTTCATCATTTTCGGTAGTCCTGGGGTGGCGTGGAACTGCAGGGCACTTCCCTTGTGCTGTCTGGAGTATCTTGTGTTGGTGGGCGGGGCCGTGGTCAGACCCGATGTCTGTCCCCAGCCCACCACTGGGGCCACAGTCAGACTGGTGTGTACCTTATCTTTCCCTCTCCCAGGGGCAGGACTCACTGTGGAGTGGTGTGGCCCCTGTTTGGGCTACCTGGACACTGCCAGGCTTGTGGTGCTGCTCCCATGGGATCTGGCGTATTAGCCGGGGTGGATCCGCAAGGTGCACAGGAATGGGAGGGGCAGGCTTAGCTCACTTTGCCGTCAGTGGTCCCTTGCGGGAGGTGCCATGCAGAACTGGGAGGGAGGCAGAACCCTCGGAAGGATGGATCCACAGAAGCACAGGGTTGGGTGTTTGCGCGTTGCAAGCAAGTTCGGTGATGGGAACTGGTTCCCTTTGGGATTTTGGCTGGGGGATGGGCGAGGGAGATGGTGCTGGCCAGTGCCTTTGTTCCCGCTGAGCTAAGCTCTGTCTTCCGGGGCTCAACACCTCTCCCTCCCGGTGTCCTCTCGCCCTCCCCACTCTCCGAGAGCAGAGCTGTTGAGTTTTAACATTCCAGATGTTAAGTCCCACTGGCTGTCAGAACTCACTCCGTCCGGCCCCTCCGCTTTTGCAAGCCAGACTCGGGGGGCTCTGCCTTGCAGGGCGGGCCGCCCTTCCACTGCCCTGGCTCCCTCCCGCCAGTCCGTGTAGCGCGCACCGCCTCTCCACCTTTCCTACCCTCTTCCGTGGGTCTCTCATCTATGCTTGGCTCCTGAGAGTCCGTTCTGCTAGTCTTCTGGCGGTTTTCTGGGTTATTTAGGCAGATGTGGGTGGAATCTAAGTGACGGGCAGGAGGAGGTGAGTCCAGTGTCTTCCTACGCCGCCATCTCACCAAATTCCCGAGACATTTGCATTTTAACAATAAATATAAATCTGAGTATTACTATTATTTTGTAAATATTGTTGCTGAAGTATAACGTCCGTACAACAAAGTACCCAAGCGTTAAGTGTATAGCCTGAATTCTTTCGAGGTAAAGTCACAACCCAGATCAAGGCTACTATGTTAGCAGCAACTTGTGCCATGTCTGGGTCACTCTGTTGTCAAAGGTAACTGCCCTTCTGATTTCTGTAACCACAGGTGAGTTTTGCCCATGTTCAATGGCTTTATAAGGTATATAATTTTTGGGAATCTGGTTTCATTGTTCAACATTACGTCTGTTAGAGTTATGAATGTTATTGCTAGTCGTGTTATTCTTTTTCCTTCCTTTTCCTTTCATTTCATTCTATAGTACTCAATTTTGTGAAAAAAACCCTCATGGTTTATTCACTGTATTGTTGATGAACATGTGGGTTGATTTTGGCTGCTATGAATATACCTCTATGAATATCCTTACAGATGTTCTTTTTTTTTTCTTTGAATAAATTTATTTTTTTTCCAATATATGAAATTTATTGTCAGATTGGTTTCCATACAACACCCAGTGCTCATCCCAACAGGTGCCTTCCTCAATACCCATCACCCACCCTCCCCTCCCTCCCACCCCCCATCAACCCTCAGTTTGTTCTCAGTTTTTAGGAGTCTCTTATGCTTTGGCTCTCTCCCACTCTAACCTCTTTTTTTTTTCCTTCCCCTCCCCCATGGGTTTCTGTTAGGTTTACAGATGTTCTTTCATATACATGTGTGCAATGGTTTTGGGGATACATCTAGGAGTGGAATTGCTGGGTCATAGAGTGTGTATATGTTCATTGGACTCATAATGGACAATTCCCTGTGTAGTTCTCTACCCAGTGACATTCTCACCAGCAATATCAGTCCCAGAAACTCCCCCCCTCACTAATTTGGGGGATTGTCAGGTGTTACCAATTGGTTTGTTTTAATTTTCTCCACTCTGCTGGGTAGGTAATGGTGTCTCATCATAGCTTGAATTTGCATTTCCATGGCTACTAGATGTTGTTGAGCATCTTTAATAGTCTTATTGGCCATTTCTGTATTCTCTTTTCTGGAGTGTCTGTGCAGTAGACAATAGATTTCTGTGGGTGGTCTGTGTACCCCCATGTCACATATATTAAAAACATATATATACTATATATTAGATATATATAGTTAATTTTTTAAAGTTTTTTAAAACATTTTTATTTGGAGAGAGAGAGAGAGAGAGCAAGTGAGTGGGGGGAGGAGCAGAGAGAGAGGAAGATAGAGAATCCCAACCAGGTTTCACTGAGCACAGAGCCCGAGGTGGGGCTTGCAGTTAAGAATTGTGAGATCATGACCTGAACCGAAATCAAGACTTGGGTGCTTAACCAAGTGAGCCACCCAGGTACCCCTATACAGTTAATAATTTTAAAGCATAATTGGGATAATGTAGCACATGCTAGTGACATATTGAAAGTTGGCTCCAATTCTTGATCTCCAAATCTTTTGTCAAGAGGCAGTATCAGTCTTTGCTGGCCTTGTGACAGGTTTTGGCCAATACAGTGCAGTGGAAGTTCTGATGTGAGGCCTCGAGAAGCCCATGTATTTCCATTCTCTCTCCACACCTGCCTACTCCATGATAATAAACCAAGGCTGGTCTGATGCAGAATGAGAGAGTGTAGGAACCTCAGCTGGTAGCCAGCATCCTAAGGTAGTCTTTGCCTTAATAAGGTAGTCCTGTTCTTAATGAGGTACTCCTTGTTAAAGGAAAAATAACCATATTTGGTAGATGAACATAGTATTATATTATAATTTGTATTCTTGATTACTAATAAAGTTGAACATTAAAGATGTATTTAATAGCTCTTTTTCATATCCTTTGCATAGTTTCTCTTGAGGTTTTCATCTATTTGCAGAGCTTTTTATATAGGAAGGATATTAACTCTGTGTTGCGTGCAGAAAATTTGTTTTTGAGTTTGTTGTTTTCCCCCAAAGTTTACTTATGGTATCTCTATATTAAAAAGTTTTAAATTTTTATTTAGTTACATTATTTTAGTTACATGTACTAATATTTTCCTTTATAAATTATTCCCTTTGTACAGTACTGAGAAAAATAGTCCCATTTCTAAGATTATATAGTTAAATACCTATTATCTATTAAAGAACACAAATATTCTAAGGACTAAATCTCTAATTGTGGAATATGGCTGTTTGGTAGGTGTTAAGTAAGATAATTGGGACAGGGAACCAATACTAATTAGGATGCTTTTATGTGCCAGTGACAGAAACTCTGCTTCAAATTAGTTAAAAATAAAGACAGATTTTGTTTCATATAATAAGTTCAGAAGTATGACAGAGTAAAAAAATTGTTAAGTCAGCAACTCAATGGATTTGTTGGCACAGACCCAGTTTTTTTCCATCGTGCCACATTGCCATTTGTGGGACGCTGGCTTTGTCTTCATGTGGTTTTTTCATGGCTGCAGTATGGCTGCCATTTAGGCAAAGGACAACAAGTTTCCTTGTTTTTTCCAAGAGTATCTCTCCACATTGAATATAGGCCCCTCCTTTCAGTATAACTGGGCTGTCTAAGGTCAGGGGCTCACGCATGGACCTTGATTGGAGAATGCCAGTCAAGGTTTCTCTTATTTCTATCAGGACTCTCCTTTGGGAGCTAGAAATTGGACGATTAAATATATAACACAATTGAGGTTCGGATAGAAAGGAGGAAAAGAGGGGAAGGGTATTGGACAGGTCACCGACAGCCGTCACTCTAGGCCCTTCTAGGCATACCTTAAATTGGATACCATTTCTCAACGTGTAGCCTAAAAACATTTTGTAGCCATTTTCAATGTAGTCTAAAATAATGATCAACTTTGGATTCAGCTCAACCTTGATTTGGATTGAGGCTCTGCTTTTTATCATCTGTAGCATCTGCTGTAGCTTATTCAACTTCTCTAAGCCTTTAGGTTCCCCATCTGTAAAATATGAATAACAGCTATCTTGTCTGGTGCATACTAAGTCCTTAATAAATGGTATTTATCATTTTGACCACTCATAAATCAGTTCATAATTCCAATTTCCTTTGCTCTTTTTTGTCTCAGCAAGACATTTGAGTCCATTCATGCTTAATGAGCTTTAGCTTACTTTGAGGCCAGTTTTATTTATTGATTTTTTTTAAAGGTTTTATTTTTAAGTACTCTCTGAACCCATTGTGGGGCTCAAACTCACATCCTGGAGATCAAGAGTTGCATGCTTTAGGGACTGAACCAGCCAGGCGCCCTGAGGCCAGTTTTAAACACTGACCTGCCTTTTTTTCTTTCTAATAACACTCCCATTTGCCTTTCCACTAGCCTTCTCTTTCTCCCGTACGCTCATGAGTTTGGGCGTTTTCTGCACTTTATACACAAATGGCATTGATCCCACCCTTCCTACCCCCCCCACCATTGAATTATGGCTGACTTAACATTTTGAGGGTTAGCATTTACAAAAAGATGATTCTGTCTGTGGTGACACTGCCAACTCCCCAACACGCATTAAGTCATCCTTGGGTTTTATAATAAAAACCAACTGCCTTTTCCCATTTGAAACTAATGTAAGCAGAGTTCTTTAATTTATCTTCCCTCATGCTTATCAAGTGAAGCCAAGCTCCTCTCAGGCATCCCCTGTGTGTGTGTGTGTGTGTGTGTGTGTGTGTGTGTGCTGTCTTTCCCCTAACAGGATACAAGGCATTCTATCGTTCTGACAGTGAGGAATGGGTCTCAGAGGTAGGAAGACCGAGAAGCAGAAAGCCTCCTTGTGCTTTCATCCTGGGCTGATGAACTGGGGCCTCCGTGCACACGGCAGAGCAATCAACACTAACGCTTGGGTCAGGACCAAGTCGGTGTTTCTGCAGCCGGCAGCCATGATGGCCTGGTCTTGAGCTAAGGCAGTGTTGCTTTCCCTTTCAGTGATAGGAGTAACTGCCTCCTCATTTATCCAAACACTGCATGAACC
This sequence comes from Felis catus, assembly GCF_018350175.1. Classification (NCBI taxonomy): domain Eukaryota; kingdom Metazoa; phylum Chordata; class Mammalia; order Carnivora; family Felidae; genus Felis; species Felis catus. Next base: position 133,086,393 of record NC_058368.1, read on the forward strand.
ATGTGGACCTCCAGAACATGCCACAACAGAGTTATGTGTCATGATTGTTACTCATGGGTTACTTTTACCCAAAGACAATGTGACACTCCCAATATCTTCAGAAGCATTTGGATATTCTTGTCATCATTGTGTTTATTTTTTCTCAAGGGAGCTTCCCCATTAGGCCATAAGATTGGAAGGTGCTACCAACTCATAATTAAGCATATAGGCTCAAATCAGCCTACCCATGTTACTAGTTGTATAACTTTTCGCAAGTTAATTAGCCTCTCTGAGTTGTACTTTTCCCATATGTACAAAGAAGGGAACAATAGCCGCTTGTGATATCATAGAAAACTACTTAGTCTTTGTCCTAGGTTGCTGGCTTAGAGCTCCAAAAACCCTTGTAATTTGCTGAGTGATAAGAGTGTTCAAGTGCCTTTTATTCTAATGAAATGACTCTTCATGGGCCCTTAGATAGTTTCATGATGGGGGCCAGTCTCCAGAAAGACTAAGGCTTGAATAGAGGATTGGAAATCTTACCCCACCTCTTGACTTCTAGAGCAGGGCAATGGGGGCTGGGAGAGGGGTTAGAGATTGAGTTGAGTCACGAATGGCCAATGATTTCATCATGTCTGTGTAATGGAACCTCCGTCTAAACAATGGGGTTCAGACTCTTCATCTGGCTGTTGATTTGTATCCTTTATAATAAACTGGTAATACTAAATAAATAAAGTGTCTTCCTGAGTTCTGTGAGCTGTTCTAGCAAATTATTGAAACTGAAATGAGGAGGTGTGGGAGCCCTCAAATTTGCAGCTATGTTAGACAGAGAGTGGGTACCCTGGGCACCCAATACTCGCAACCTGCAGTCTTGTGGGACAGAGCCCATAAACCTGTGGGGTCTGATGTTAACTCCCAGTAGTTAGTGTCAGAATTGAACTGAATTGTGGAACGCCCAGTTGATGCTAGAGTGTTGGAGAGCTGGTAGATGGTGTGGAAAAAGCCCACACATTTGATGTCAGAAGTGTTGTGAGTAAAAGCAGCTCCTACCACTGCAGAGGTAATACTGAAAAGTGTCAAGCCTGGGGCCTGACTCACAGTAAACTCCTAACAAGTGTTAGTGTTGATAAGGGTTAGTATTATTATTATTTTCTTAGCCACAATGAAAACAATTCATGAACGGATTATACCTGCTTGTTCACTTGGGAATTACTGTCTTATTTCATCTTTCCCAATTGTCTAGTTGACTTTTGTTCAAACATTCAGCGTATCATCCGTTTCTTGACTCTATGTTTTGAAGACTAGTCACCACTACTCATTTCTTTGTGGGATGGCATTGACACTTGTTTGTTTGTTTGTTTGTTTAAAGCAATTTCTACATCCAGTGTCAGGCTTGAGCCCATGACCCCAAAATCAAGAGTCATATATTCCACTGACTGAGCCAGCCAGGCACGCTGGCATTGATACTTTCAAATGAGTATGGAGAAACACATCTTTGTAGGTTAATAGAGAAAAGCAGCATTTTGAATCAGCTAAAAGCCTTTTTGTTTGTTTGTAATGTCTATTTTCCTCTCTGAGTTTGTCTTCTAGAGAAAGAGCTCAGGTTTGATGCTCTCTTCTCCTGCGGCTGGCACGTGGTTTTCTGTGTTGGACACTCCGTGCACCGGGAAGGGCTGAGAGGCAAGCCTGGGCAAGGGTAAGAGGGTAGCACTTAGTCTTTTCTGGGTCTCGCTGGACCATAGGGACAAAGTGTGTATGGGCAGAGGCTGGCTGGCGTCATCACGTGGTGTTGAAGATCCAGGCGCGGCCTGCCTGAACACCTTAAGACAATGAAACTGCATTCGGCATGTGGCCTGCAAAATTGATCTCATCCTGTGTGCTCTGGGATGAAATTAAGTGGTGGCTTGTTTGTGTCTCTGAAACTTCCAGAGGGCCTTCAATTTGGCTGGCTTGTGTTCTGCTTGCACAGTAGCTTTGCAGAACGCACATTTCTGGGAAGGCTGGACGGAGGTGGAGGGCCTGTGGGGTGGAGTCTTCAGCCTGGTGTTGGTGGGAGCCTTCATCCAGAATAGGGTCCAGTCCTCTGCTTCTCTGTGTGGTCAGGAGGATGTAACTCCGCAGCCCTGCTGAGAAGGCAGCTCCGCACAGTTGTGGAGATGTGCCTGGTGGGAGGTGGGGAGGTAGGGAAGGTTTTCCTGCTACATGTCACTCAGAGGCTATGGCTGAGGTCTCTCCTGTCATGGACAGGATCTCCTTCCTTCTGTACTCTGTCCCCAAGGCCAGCAAGAGGCACTGACTTGCCTCGGTCCTGCAGGGCCAGGACTTGGAGGAGAGCTCATGGATGGCTTGTGCTTGGGGAACATCTTGAAGTGCCGGGGCTGAGGGCTATGGACGTCTAGAGCAGAGCTCTCCAGCCACCATGTACTTGTGCACCATGTGGAGTTCTTGTTAGAACATGGCTTCTGCCCCAGTAAGTCTGGGAGAAAGTCCGAGATGCTGTGTTTGTCACAGGTTCCCTTGTGTTGCTGCTGGTGGTTCTGGGACTACACTGATAGGTAAGGGTCCAGAGCAGAGGGTCTCAGGCAGGGGTGGGGGCACCCAGCAGCAGCGGCACCCATGAACCCACTACAAGTGCAAATGCATGCATTTGACCCCAGTTGCACTGAAACAGGGATTCTAGATGTGGACCCACAACCTGCATTTTAAGAAGCCCAGCAGGTGATTCTGATGTTTGCTCAACTTTGAGAACCGCCCACTTTACCATTCTGATATCACCAATGCATGTTTTCTCAGAACAACAGAGGGGAAGCTTTTAGAATATTCATGTGTCTTTGCAATAGCCAGGTTGGAATAGAAAGTCTCTTGAACAGATCACATTTCTTTTTTTTTTTTTTTTTAATTTTTTTTTCAACGTTTTTTATTTATTTTTGGGATAGAGAGAGACAGAGCATGAACGGGGGAGGGGTAGAGAGAGAGGGAGACACAGAATCGGAAACAGGCTCCAGGCTCCGAGCCATCAGCCCAGAGCCTGACGCAGGGCTCGAACTCACGGACCGCGAGATCGTGACCTGGCTGAAGTCGGACGCTCAACCAACTGCGCCACCCAGGCGCCCCGAACAGATCACATTTAACCATGCCCATGTTACTGCCTGCATATGGCTCTTGCCGTGTGGTTAGTAGCCGTGAATAAAGAGGGGGAAAAAAAGAAATACCTGTAGTTACAAAAGAAGTCCTCGTTCACTTTTGAAAACTCACAGAATACTGAACACTATAACCGTGGAAGTGAAGTTTCTTATCTTTTGTCTCTCATTTCCTGTGGGAAGTAACCATGGCTGACAACTTGCCATGTAATATAAACCCCTGCTTTTTTTTACACAACTAAAGACCTGCACACAAATACATTATGGAGGGTCCTTTTTTTTTTTTTAGGGTGGGAGAATGTTCTTTTCATTTTTTTCCTCTAAATATAATTGTTAAGTTAGCTAACATACAGTGTATACAGTGTGCTCTTGACTTCAGTAGATTCCCATGATTCATTGCTTACATGCAACATCCAGTGCTCATCCCAGCAAGTGCCCTCTTCAATGCCCATCACCCATTTCCTCTTCTCTCCCGTCCCCACATCCACCCTGAGTTTGTTCTCTGTATTTAAGAGTCTGTTATGGTTTGCCTCCCTGTCTGTTTGAAACTATTTTTTCCCTTTTCCTTCCCCCATGGTCTTCTGTTAAGTTTCTCAAATTCCACATATGAGTGAAAACATATGATATCTGTTTTTCTCTAACTGACTTATTTCACTTAGCATAATACCCTCCAGTTCCATCCACATCGTTGCAAGTAGCGAGATTTCATTCTTTCTCATTGCCAAGTAGTTTTCCATTGTATATATAAACCACATCTTCTTTAGCCATTCCTCACTTGGGCTCTTTGCATAAGGTGGCTATTGTTGGTAGCACTGCTATAAATATTGGGGTACGTGTGCCTGGAGGGTCCTTTTTTAAATACAAAAATTAGCGTGTCCTTCACACTGTTCTCCAATTTGTTTATTGCAGCTCACCTTCTTCCACAGGTGTGTGGAATTTTCTGAAAATCTTGGGCCAGAAGGGCGCCATTTCTGTGACCCCATGTTGATGTGGAGGTAGCCTGCCAGGGCTCTGCCCCACAAAGGGCTCCGGATGGGGAGCAGGGCGTGAAGGTTCCTCTGCTTCGGGAGGGCTGCATTCTGTCTGAGGTGTCTCCTGCCTCTGCATGTTGCCCCAGAGAGGGGTGTTTGGAATGTGCATGCTTCACTATCTGCTTCTCCTCCCTCTGTCCTTCTTCCCGTACCCATCTGTTGGGAAGGACAAACCTATCTCTTCTTCTTCCTGTTTAATAAGATCCATTCTGGACTCATCTCAAGTGCATTCTGCACTGTGAAAGAAACCTGATCTGAATTGGCTAGCTGGGATCCTAATAAAGAAGCAATGACTATTCGGCCTGGTAGCAATCCCTCTGGTTAGTTTGAACGTAAACAGATGGCATACATTGTGCTGGACAGGCTAGAGGAAGAGGCTCTAGGCTGAGCTGCAAGAATTGACTCCAAGAACAGCCCTGCAGAATTAGCCCAAGGGTGCTGCTGCTTCAGCTGGGATATTCAGGAAACCTCTGCCTCAGGTGCAGGACCACTTGGCCTCAGCTAGCACCACTCCAGCAAAATGTGTCCCTGTGTTCTGCCACTGAGGATTTGTGTGTCTCCTGTGGTGTGTCTGTTTGATGGAACCCTGGTAACGGGGTGTGTGTGTGGGGGGGGCGGTGCTGAGATCTAAGGAGATCAGGAGAATGAGTCTTGCTTTCCAGCCTGTATGTTCAGCAAAGCAACTGGGGGGTAGAATGGTAATGCCTGAGACGATCTTCAGTATCTACGACAGAACAGCTGATGACTAGGTAAAAAAAAAAAGATGAAATTCTGTTGGCTTAATACTCCCCTATTACTGTTATCATCGGAATTCCATAGCTACTGTGTCCTTAATCCTCATGGGTTTAAACTTTTCTAAAACTCTTACAATCTCTGATGCTTAAGGGATGTGTCCTTTCATTGTCCTCCACAGATGCTCATTGCTGACATCTGCAGGCCAGAGCTAGGTGCTAAGGGAAAACTCAAAATGAAAACAGCGATGCCTGGGCCCCAGGGGATGTGCAGTCAAGTGGGACTCAGAGGGGCTACCTGCTAATAGTAACAGTCACTAGTGAGCAATCACAATGTACAATTGAGTGGCTGTTGTGTACACATCATCTCATTGATGCCTCAGCACAGTCCTGCCAGATAAAGATTATTTGTCCCTTTGGATAGATGAGCATTGTGAATTTCAAAGGGGTTGGGTAATTGATCCAGGTCACAGCTGACATGTGGGAGGACTGGAATTTGAACCCAGGACTGGTTTCAGTCAAAGTTGATGCACTTTTCACTGTATCCCACAGCTTCCTGTACTTGCCTACTACTTGGAACACAAGGACACATTCAGTCTCATTGCATTTTTACAGATTTGAACCAGGGTTAGCAAAGTATGGCCCATGGGTCAAATGCAATCTGTTAAACTTTTTTTTTTTTTGTAAATAGAATTTTTTGGAGCACAACTATGCCTATGTGTTTATTGTATAAGTCTGCTTTTATGTTACAATAGCAGAGATGGGTAGTTAAGACAGAGTCCAAATAGCCTGAAAAGCATGAAATATTTACTATCTGGCCTTCTATAGAGTTTGCCCTGATTTAAACAATTCCAAGAAGACTCCTGTTTATCCTTCATCTTTATCTTTTTTAAACTGTATTTATTTATTTTTGGAGACAGAGACAGAGAGCGAGCGAGCAAGTGGGGGAGAGACAGAGAGAAAGGCGGACAGAGGATCTGAAGCAGGGTCCATGCTGTCAGCACAGAGCCCGATGTGGGGCTTGAACCCACACACCATGAGATCATGCTTGACCAACTGAGCCACCCAGGCGCCCCTATCCTTATCTTTAAAATAAGGGCACAGCAGACTCCTCATTTGCGGACTTAACATTTGTTTGTGTCTATTTGTGAGCTCGCCCAGGCATGCCTTATGTGAGACTGGGAAGTTTATTAGTGATAACTAAGTGTTCAAGCCCCAGTTCTGCCCCTAACTTGCTCTATGGCCTTTGAGAAACTACTTTATCTGCCTAAATCTGTTTGTTCTCGTTTATCCATTCACAGGTTCACAAATATTTATTGAGTACCTACTATGTGCCACTGACCTATGTGTTGAAGACCTAGCAGAAGGAAACAAAGCTCTGCCTTGCTGGAGTTGGCATTCCACCAGGTGGAGGCAGACACTAAGGAAAGAAGGAAAGTTTATAGCATGAAGATGACAATAAGTATCATGAAGGAAAACAGCAAGAGAGGGGACAGGGCGGGGAGAGAGGGTATAGAAGGGCCGCAGTTTTAAATTGGGTGGTCAGGGAAGCCCTCGATGAGAAGGTGATCTGATTAAAGATCAGAGGAGCAAGGAAAGGAAGTCACCAATGAGGAAACATTCCCGGCTGAGGTGAGAGAAAGAGCAAGAGCCCAAGGTAGAAGTGGGTCTGTATATTGGAGAGGTAGCAAGGAGGCCAGAGCCAGTGGAGCAGAATAGACAAATGGGTGCACCATGGAAGGAGGTCCAAGACGTGTGGGCTACCCTCACCTCTCACGTCTTTGAAGTTACTGTGAGGGCTTTGGCTTTTACTTTTAATGTGACAGGAATCCAGGGATGTCTGGGCGACTAGTCAGTTGAGCGTCCAACTGCAGCTCAGGCCATGATCTCATGGTTTGTGAGTTTGAGCCCTGCATCTGTGCCGACAGCTCAGAGCCTGGAGCCTGCTTCGGATTTTGTCTCTGTCTCTCTTTGCCCCTCCCCAGCTCATGCTCTGTCTCTCTCTAAAAAATAAATAAAACATTAATGTGACAGGATGCCAGTGGAGAGCTTTTGAGGAGAGAAGGCCATAACCTGTTGTATGCCTTAAATGGTCTACTTGGTATCACTGTGCTGAGAAGACATTGGAGGCAAGAAGGGTCACCAAGAGCAAAACAGTGGGACCACTTGAGTGAGAGAAGATGGGGGTGCCCATCACAGCAGTCGTGGTGAGGTGGTGAGATTTGGGTGGATTCTGGAAATATTTTAAGGTAGATCCACCAGGATTTCTTAACAGACTGGATGTGGGGTTTGAGAAAGATTCAAGTTTTCGGTCCACACACCAGGAAGTGTGGGGCTGCCAAGTTTGAGAAGACCATTAGATAAGTGGGGATATTGAAGAGGCAGTTGGATATATGAATGAAATCCTTGAAATCTATGTTGTGGAGGACATGCTGTTAATGGAAATGATGAGGTCCAGGGTGTGACCACAGGAGTGAGTGGCTTAGGTCAGGTGGAGGACAAGAGCTTTAGGATGTGAAAAGGCAGCATATTGGCAAGACTGTCCATGAGGATATTGAAAGCACTGTTGGAGAAATTAACAGTGAGCCAAGATCGAAAATCGTACAGGAATGAGAGGTGATGTTGGGTCTCAGTAGATGACTATAACCAGGAGGGATAGTGGGTGGGAATGGTGTGATGCCATAAAATCAAAGCCGGGGATGGAGGGTGTCGAAAGAAGAAAGGTCTAGAAGTGGCAGTGAGGAGCGGATGACAGTTACTGCATCTCCACTCCAGTGTTTTAAGGGGTGTGAGGGAGAAAACAGCCACCACTTGAAAGGGCTGCAGGAGAAACAATATTCTCAGGTTTTAGTCAGAGCAAGAGATGAAGGAAATGGCCCCAGAGGAAGCTGAGAACAGTAGAGATTTCCCTGAGGACTCTAATGTGACCCAGCAGGTGCAGTAGAGATTTCGGAGGCTTGGGCTCAGTGATGGTGGGAGAGAGGATCCAAAAGGTGAATTCCAGATGCTCCGGGGCCCTGGCCTTCCTGCTACGTGCAGTGGCTGCTGCAGCAGGAGAAAGAACCTGTGGTCACAGGCAAAGGGTGGTGGCCAGGTGTGAGTAGCTGGGGGAAATGGCCGGGTGGGGGGGCGTGCCTGCTGCTGGAGCCTGCCGAGTCCTGGGACTCCTTCTTGGCTCCTGCTAACCAAGGTGCCATGGCTGAGGGAATAGGTCTTTCTTGGGGGTATAGAGTGCTTTCCTGTCTCCCACCATCAGAGGCAGGGAGGTCACAGCCAGAAACAGAAGAAATTCAGTCTAGTTTAGGAAAAAGGGAGTTTGCTGGCAGATTGCTCGTGAGCTCCAAGGTGGCCTGGACCTCTGCAGCGGGAGCTCACGGCTCCTCTTTTGGGTCTGCCGCTAAGACTCTGCAACCAAATTTGAGTCTCCCTTGCTCTCAGGTCAAATTTGGGATTTTGATTGGCTTAACTGACCGAATCAGGGGGTATAAGCGTGTTTCCAGGGGAGCCACTTCACTGGACTGTGGGGCAAAGATGGGGGCATTCAAAGAGATGAGAAAATGAGTATGAGCAGTAGAGACTCTTGCTGAAGTGTCTCATTCATTAAACTTAAAATTCTCATCTATCAAGTGTGGGATGCTGATAGTATTTGTCTCGTTCAGTTGATGTGAAGATTAAATGAGCTGATGTATAGACAACATTCAGCACAGTGCCCAGTACCCAGTTGGCACTCCACACATGGTTGCTGTCATTTCTAGCATCATGGCGTCTAATGATTTGTCATTGTACTGAGGGACCAATTTGACTTGTTCCTACTGTAAGTGAATCATTCAGGTGTAGAAATCTGGGGAGAAGGCATGTGTGTGCTGGGCAGGATGGTCACCCTGGGGTCTGGCTAGGTCCCCAGCAGGACTCCCAGCAATGGACATTGACATTTCAATGTGGCTTTGTTGTTCTTTACGTGAGTCTGAAAGAACATTGTGTTTCTCATTGTATTTTATTGCTTTTTATTGAGGAATCATATCCTATAGAGACTTGCTTGAATGTGGGGACCCCTGATGGTCTGGGGACTCATTCCCAGCTAATGCCAAGGGTCTCTGTGGGTCTCCTCTTGGTGCCGACTGCTACTGGCTGCCATGGCAGCCCCTTCATCTCCCTGACCTTCACAGCTGACCTCCACTAGCTTGCTTTTGTTTGGTTTCTCACTCAGTTTCTATTAGGACAGATCTTGAATGTGAGCAGCCATGCATTCACCCTTTGGATAAGAATTTTAGTTCTTTTATTTAGTTATTTAGGATTTATTGGCTTATATATCTATCTGAGCGCTTTTGGATGAATGTGGGCACAATGCATAGGTGTGCCCTCTATTGTGTGCTTTAAAGAGATCATAAATGTATTGATGGAAGCTGTGTGATAAGAAAAATGTGGTGTGTGCTGGAATAATTTTGGTTCCTACTGAGAAATCCTGAGGATGCTTAAGTGCACTGAGTCTGTAATGTATTATTGGAAAGGAGACTATTATAATTCAGATCACAGTGATTTGCAGCTACTGCAAGGTCACTGAGACCCATTCTGTGATCTCCTCTCAGATGTCTCAGGTAGCAGAGAATGCTAAGCTGTGGATATCAAATACTGATTTTTCTGATTTCTTGCTTTATTGCTGTGGATTTTGCTGTAAAACATGGGCACAATTTTGGGGAAATAAACTGCTGTGGAATTGAGGAGCAAAAGTCCCAAGGCATTTTTGACATGAGTCATAAATAATGCACAGTTGTAACTCGGGGAATATATGATAATAAAAATTCTCTGGGTATATTACTGATGACATTATTTGATCAGTTTCTTCCAATGTATCCTATCAGATGTCTGAAAAAAGTAGATAAGTGACCATAGACAGGTGTTTTAAAATAGATGATTTAAAAAACATTGGAGTGTTTATGCATACCCTCTAGTGACACACAAAATTTCTGAAGCCAAGTGACTCTCCCTCATTATTATGAATGACAAATGATGAGCTTCACATAAAATTTCTTATCAGGACTCGTATTCGATTACAGCTGTTTTTGAATGGGGCATGAAATATACTGGTCGGTCCTCTTTAGAATATCATAGTGTTTTGTCACTTTACTGTCTCCTGTTTTGAAGGATTTCACGACAAAGCACATACTTTATTACTTTATGTGGATTTTAAAGATACATGGTGAAACCCTGCATTATTATTATAAAAGGAAGTCAGTTGATTCAATTTGATTCTTGGAACAGGAAAATTTTTAAAGTTATCTTAAGTTATCAACTAAGTTGCAAAGAACCATCTTCAAAAAAAATTTTTTTTTTTGTTTATTTTTGGCAGAGAGAGAGAGAGTGAGCAAGCACGAGCAGGGGAGGGGCAGAGAGAGAGCGAGACACAGAATCCGAAGCAGGCTCCAGGCTCCGAGTTGTCAGCACAGAGCCTGACGCAGGGCTCGAACTCACGGACTGTGAGATCGTGGCCTGAGCCGAAGTCGGACGCTCAACCGACTGAGCCACCCGGGCGCCCCAACAAAGGACCAGCTTTTTATTGATAGAGCAATCCATTAGTGTAAACATAATATACACACTGAATTTTGTATAGGGGAAAAGATTTTGATTGTCACAGACCATAAAATGTGGTGCCCAGAGTCACCAATTAACTTAATGCTACACTGAAAAATAAATTGTGAACCTGCTTTATTCCCTCTTCCATGGCTCTGTGTTAGATCCCGTTTCTCACCCATGTTGGGTCATGGTGATTTGAACAGCTCCTGGGCCACAGTGGGGTGACTTACCAAGCAGTTCTCCCCCAAGGCATCAAGAGAGAATGGAGAGTGTTTATAAATGTGTATTTGGGGCAAGATCCAGCCCTGGAATCAGGATGCCCCTAAACAAGTGAGCCAGGCCAATTTTGCTATTACTTATCAAAGCTGCTGCCAGTGGCCAGACCGAGATTACAATAACCCTGGGCATTGAGCAACCATTTGGCCCCAAGCAGAGATCCCAGTACACCCCCCAAGAAGAGAATGTGGACTAACTTGACATCTAACTCTGAGCTCCTGCCCCAAGAAGACAGTTGCTGTTTGTGTGAGGCTAGGTATCCCTTTCCCATAGCAAGGTATTTTAATCCCCATGGATTAGTTGGTATCTACATGGAGAGCTTCAAGGCAATTGCTTTCATTTTTTCCAGTTGACTCTTTCATCTCTATGCCTTTACACAGACTCTTCCATCTGCCTGGAACACCGGTCTCACCAGCCCTTCTCCTGGCTAATTTCTTTTTTTTTTTTTTTTTTTTTTAACATTTATTTATTTTTGGGACAGAGAGAGACAGAGCATGAACGGGGGAGGGGCAGAGAGAGAGGGAGACACAGAATCGGAAACAGGCTACAGGCTCTGAGCCATCAGCCCAGAGCCCGACGCGGGGCTCGAACCCACGGACCGCGAGATCGTGACCTGGCTGAAGTCGGACGCTTAACCGACTGTGCCACCCAGGCGCCCCAGTGGCTTATGTCTATTTGTCATTCAGAGCTTGGGTTAGAGGCCTCTTCCCTAGGATCCCCGACCTGGCTTAGATGCATGGCTAGCCCTCTGTACTTCTTCTAGTGAAGCCCTTCCCACTCCACATTGGAATTTTGGTTTGAATCACTATGTCCAACGCTAGGCTATACATTTTTTCTTGGTACTTTAAAAAATTGTTTCTGTTTTCTATTTAAATCTTTAATTTATGTTGATTTCCTCTGGTGTAAAGTATGAAGTAGAGATCTAGCTTAAGGAAGAATCCTTCCCTTAATCCTTTCCTTACCTACATCAAGAGGATCACTACATACTCATTCAGTACTTATTCAGGGACCACAATGTATCAGCCACAGTAGTTGATGCTGGGGAGAAGTGCATGATATGGCTCCTGACCTCAAGAAGCTCACATTCAGTGCGAAAAGACCTAACTGCAAGCAATCATTACACCACATGAAAGTGCCATTTTTGTAGGTCAAGAATGATCAAATATTGAGTTTTTCATATAGTTGAAACCATTACAAAATAAACACACTGTCTTACCTTGACTTTTTCTGAACATGGAGCCCCAAGATAGATACGTGTGGTTTATTTGGAAATGATTCAAGGGGGCATACTAAGGGGGGGACCAGGGGAGTGAAATGGGAAAGGAGACAAAGCCGGTACACAAGGATGTTTTTGGAGTTGGCCACTGCTGCAGCTGCTGGTGCTCAGTCCACTGGAACTTCTTTTTTTTTTTTTAACTTTTTTTTTTAAATGTTTATTCATTTTTGAGAGAGAGAGAAAGAGCCAGAGCATGAGTGGGGGAGGGGCAGAGAGAAAGAGAGAGAGAGGGAGACACAGAATCTGAAGCAGGCTCCAAGCTCTGAGCCGTCAGCACAGAGCCTAATGTGGGGCTCGAACCCACAAACTGAGATCGTGACCTGAGCTGAAGTCAGATGCCCGACCGACTGAGCCACCCAGGCACCCTAGTCCACTGGAACTTCTAAGGGACTTGATGAAATGTGAGTCCGAAAAGCCTGCACAGATGATGAGAAGGGAGTATCCACGAGAAGGGAGTAGCCCTGAAGTGTTTGCCTCCCTGAGTTTCTTCCATTTGGCCCATGTGTATATCTAGTGGGTTTCTGTGGGTGTTCCATTCTTGGCTTCAGAGAAGGCCCGGGCCAGGCAGTGAGAAGCCAGGCAGTTTGTTGTTTCTACTACAAACAACAGTAGTGGTATATCTAAAGAGGAGTGGTGAATTCTGTGGAGGTTTGGCTGGGAGGGAGAAGGGCATAGCGACTAGAGACACAGAAGAGGGGAGGGTTGAGCTGAGCCTCCAGGACTCCTGGGTGCCCCCCCAGGTTGAAGGGGGCTGGTATTGGGCATTCCAGGTAGAGGGAGCCATGTGGGCATAAGCTCAGAGCACAAAACATGCTACATTTGGAGAATGTGAAGCAGATATGGCTGGATTACAAAGCTTGGGGGTGTCAGGGGGGATGTGGCTGGAGAGACAGGCAGGGGTTAGATCAAGAAGCTGACTGGGAATTGTATTCCTTTTCTTGGGTGACCATAACAAAATGGTAGAAACAGGAGAACTTGAACAAGAGAAACATATTTTCTCTGGGTTCTGGAGGCCACAAGTTCAAGATCGAGGTGTTGACAGGCTCAGTTCCTTCTGAGGCATGTGAGGGAGCATCTGCTCTGGGCCTCTCCCCTACCTTCCAGTGATTTGCTGTCAGTCTCTGGCATTCTTCAGTCATAGAATTATCACCCCCATCTTTGCCTCTGTCTTCACATGCCTATCTTCAAATGTCCTTTTTTTAACAAAGATACCGGTCATACTGAATTAGCACCTACCTTAATTATTTCATTAAAAAAATGTTCTTTTTTAATGTTTTTATTTATTGTGAGAGAGAGTGTGACACAGCGTGAGTGGGGAGAAGCAGACAGAGAGGGAGATGCAGAATCTGAAACAGGCTCCAGGTTCTAAGCTGTCAGCACAGAGCCGGATGCAGGGCTAGAACTCAAAAACTGTGAGATCATGACCTGAGCCAAAGTCAAATGCTGAACTGGTTTAGTCCCCCAGGTGCCCCTAGTGATCTCATTTTAACTTGATTATCTCTCTAGAGATCCTATCCCAGAAATGAGGTTATGTTTTGAGGTACTGTTAACATTTCAACATATGAATTTGGGAGAGGGGCAGAAATCAATCCATAATAGGAGGGAAATAAGAAAATGTGTTGGGAATCAGAAGTTGAACTGAGTAGCCTCTCCTGAGCTCTGCTAAGATATTGCATCCCATCTCCCCACACGTTGCTCTGGGCCCCAAGGGCTAAGTGCCACTTCCTATGCTTGGACTGTTTGCCTCCCCAAACTGCTGAGTTCAGCATCGGACAGCATTTACATGGGGCTGGATATTTGAACAAAGGGCTTACAAAATGTCTTTAAACATCTGAATTCGCAACATCTTTCCCAGGCTAGATCACTTTGGTTCAAATTTCATCCCTTGGAGTTGTCATAACCCTCTTATTAGAATTTGTGTCTATGTCTGTGTTGTTAAAGAAGGCTGGTGTTAGCAGGCCCAGGTGGCTTAGTCAGCTAAGTATCAGACTCTTGGTTTTGACTCAGGTCACGATCTCAGTAGTTTATGAGATTGAGCCCTGTGTAGGGCTCCGTGCTGACAATGCGGAGCCCGTTTGGGATTCTCTGTCTCCCTCTCTCTCTGCCTCTTCACCACTTGTGCTGTCTCTGTCTCTTGCAAAATAAATACATAAACTTAAGAGAGAACAAAAAAGAAGGCTGGTGTTAATGAGCTTGGACTTGATTGGGTAGGAACTGAGGAGATATCGAAGAGTTTTCAGGCAAGAATGGCCTGACAAAATTAGTGTTTTTACAGGATCATCCTGGAAAAAAAAAATAAAAGATCATTCTAAAAGCAGGATGAAGAAGGAATTTGAAGAAATCAAAACTGGAGGCAGGGCCCAGGATTATGACTCAGACTATCATTCAGGTGAGGAACAATCAGAGTGTAAATAAACTAAGTCATGGGTGCATGGTAGGTGCCCCCCGGAATTTTCAAAATACCCATGTTCGAACCCCACCTCAGACCAACTAAACCACAGTCTTTGGAAGTAGGACCCAGACACTGGCCCAGTTTTATAAATACTCTCTAGGTGATTCCAGTTGTGATGTCAAGGCTGTCTGTGAACCAGTGCCCTTAGGCAAGGCAATGGCGAAGGTTAATAGCAGATGGAGTTAAGAGATCCTAAAGAAGTAGAACCACAGGTTTTGGCAACCAGTTCAGTGAAAGACTGATGGGCAGGACAAATATGGAGGGTGAGTCTGATGTTCTTGCTTAATTGAGCACTACTATGGCTACTAGATATACATTATCAATTTCTAAAGAATTAGAATATTCTTTTTAAGCTTATTTATTTATTTTGAGAGAGAGAGTTAGCAGAGGGAGGGGCAGAGAGAGGGAGAGAGAGGATCCCAAGCAGGCTCTGCACTGTCAGCATGAGCCCGACACGGGGCTTGATTGCACAAACTGTGAGATCCTGACCCGAGCCGATATCAAGAGTTGGACGCTTAACCAACTAAAACCACCCCCAGCGCCCCAAGAATTAGAATGTTTTGAGGTACACTAACACCAAAATTATATTAAATGTGATTATGGGATGCCTGGGTGGCTCAGTCGGTTGAGTGTTCCACTTTGGCTTAGGTCATGATCTCATGTTTCGTGAATTTGAGCCCTGTGTTGGGCTCTGTGCTGACATCTTGGAGCCTGGAGCCTGCTTCAGATTCTGTGTCTCCCTCTCTCTCTGCCCCTCCCCCTTTCACACTCTGTCTCTGTGTCTCTTGCCCAAGATTGAATACACATTAAAAACAAAACATTGAAAACCCCCACAAAACAAACAAAAACAAAAGACAAATATGATTTAATTTTTGATTCAGAAGGCATTGGGGATTTTCCATAATCTATATGGGATTGTTATGTGTGTAACTGAGTTTCTCTTCAACACTACACTAGATGTCCATGTAGAAGAAGGATTGGAGCACAGACTACTGCCATCACCATTTTCCTGTGGTGCCTTTCACTTGCCTTACTGTCCCGCTCAGAAACCTTTAGTGACCCACCAGTGTTTACATAATAAATTCCACATTCCTTCCCTGGAATTCAAAACCCAGTGCTTCCACCCATCCCTTAAGTAAACCCATTGCTCAAACTGTTTTCTGTAGGTTTTAGAATATTTTACTATAAATTAGTACCAGTATTGGGTGTGTGATATGCAACAGGCACTGTTTGAGGGATTTAAATCTATATTCTTCCTAGTTCTCCTAACAACACTGTATGGTTGGTTGGCATTATCAACTCTCTTAATGTGAGGAAACTTAGGCTCAGCAATGTTATGCAGCACCCCCTAAGTTCAGCCGGTTAGTAAATAGCAGAACTGGATTTGAACCGATGACTGTAGCTCATATTATTACTGCCCCACCACACCGTCCTCTTCACTGTGAGTGTTCCAGCCTCTGCCATTTTGCACATGCTGTTATTTCTTTGTGATGTGGCCTTCCTCCAGGTGTGTGCTGGCACGTGTTGCACAACTGGCTTTCTCACTGAACTTCTGCCACGAGTATTGGTTGACATTTTTACTTACATCAATAAGGGTTTCAGAACTTCACTGTTCATCAATGGCATGAGGGACTTGGCTGAATTACATAACCATTCCCAAGTGCTGGAATATTTCTTCAATTTTTTGGTGCCATTCACAATGTGACAACTACCAACATGATTTTTTTAAAAAGATTTTATTTTTAATGAATCTCTACAACCAATGCAGAACTCAAACTCACAACCCCAAGATCAAGAGTTGCTCATTCTTCCAAGCGAGCCAGCTAGGCGCCCCCCAATGTGAAATATATATATAAACTTAAAAAAATGTTTATTGATTTGTGAGAGAGACAGAGAGTGTGAGAGAGGAGATAGAGCATCTGACACAGGCCCCAGGCTCTGAGCTGTCAACACAGAGCCCAAAATGGGGCTTGAACCCATGAACTGTGAGATCATGACCTGAACCCAAGTTGGACGCTTAACCAGCTGAACCACCCAGGTGTCCCTAAAAAATTTTTTTTCTTAAAGTTTATTTATTTATTTTGAGAGAGTCAAAGCATGAGTGCAGGAGGGGCAGAAAGAGGGAGAGAGAGAGAATCCCAAGGAGGCTCCCCACTGCTAGCACAGAGCACAGGGCTCAGACTCCCAAAACTGTGAGATCATGACCTGAGCCAAAACCAAGAGTCAGACGCTTAACCAAATGAGCTACTCAGGTGCCCCTACATACCATAATGTGTGTGTGTGTGTGTGTGTGTGTGTATTTTTTTTTTTTTTTTGAAGCAGGCTTCACACCCAGTGCAGAGCCCAATTTGGGGCTTGAACTCATGACCATGAGATCAAGATCTGAGCTGAGACCAAGAGTTGCACACTTAACCAACTGAGTGAGCCACCCAGGTACCACCAACATGATATATTTTAAAGCTGAATCTATGTTATTAAGATTTTCCCATGACTTTCTTAGGTCTAAACAACCAGTGGAACAATAGATCAAGCCCTAATTCATAGCATTGCAGATTTCTGCTATGTAAATGCTCCCAGCATGGAAGACATTTGGAAAAGATGTACAGTAGCACATTATATGATATTATTATATATATCATGTATATAATAGATATTAATGCCATATATTATTGTGTAGCATATCCACCATATAGATGCAATAGATGTAAATAACCTGAAGAGCAGAGATTACAGTGAAATAATTAAGAAGCCATGGGTTCTGAGTGTTTAGGCAATATATAATATTAAATTAAAAATACAAATTATGAAATATTTAATTGTAAGACTGTATAAGTTAGTTTTTAGTAATGGCTGCATTTAACAACTGGCTGACAATATTCCTGAAAAATGTAGCAACCAGATGTCATGAGATAGCGCAAGCTGGCTTCCACACACCCCTGCTGTTCCTCCTTACCAGTGACTCAAATTCAACCCAATCCGCAAGGTCCGGCCAAAACTCCAGCTTGCTCTAAGACCTTCCAACTACACCATCAGGTCTTTCTTTGCATAAATCCTTCAGTCCTTTCAGTTGATACCTGTCCTTAACACCTATCTGATACCATTATTCAATTCTGTCTTTTATTTTTAGAGGCTCTGTTGCATCAACACTATGGTCAACTCTCTGAGGGCAGGGGGCTTGCTTCGTACCTTTGCACTTTCTGAAAATAGTTGGTATAATCTTCACACATGAGGTACTTGATATTATGCTGTTAGTTTAGTTGCTTTCTGGATAAATTAGCTATGTGCAGTTCTATCCTCTCCATTTGTCCCCATCTCCTAAAGATGAGCATAGAAAAAGCAAATGGGAGTCTATTGTATTTGCATAGCTCAGACATCAGTGACTTTAGAGGTTGCAAAACTCACTTAGTGTGACCTTGGCACACACTGTTCACATCTCCAGACTCTCTTTCTTTGAAAAGATCATCCTTTGGCCCTCAGAGCCCTGGGCAGCCCACATCCAAACATCATTACCGTATGGCGTTACTTGCCTCCCCTGAGTCACCTCATCCTTTTCTTATGCAGGGGCTCTGTCTACCTGTTGAATTTTGAATGAAAATCCAATGAACAGAAGCTCTGCACTGAATTCTATATTTTGTTCCTTGCTGTGCTTCTATGAATATAAAACACCAAGACAAAGGGGAGAGTCAGCAGGTAGAGATCAACACTATCCATATTTAATGGAAAGAGAGCCTGGCTTCATAGATGGGAAAAGCCATGTTAGAAGAAGGCCAAGTTCGGTAACTTGTCCGTGCTTACTGAGCCTCTGGCAAAAAAAAGGAGTATATATCTTATTACAAATTTTCCTGAGTTGTAGTACCATCATTTTAACTCCTAAGGAGAAAAAAACCCAAACAAGTAAGAGATTAAATAATGATTGGTAATCAGGAAACGTCTTTCACGTACAATGGAGTACAAAAGTGGGGACAGGGATCTACATCTTTCACCAAGAATTTAAGCTCTCTGTGACTGGGCTGGCCCAGTGCCCACCAGTTTCTCTCTTTAGGAGGTAGACACTGGAACACCCAGTCTCCATCCTCTACCAGAAAGTCACAGGTTATAAGGCAGAAATGCCGGAGATAGTGGTCTCCCTACCTGTCACTGGGTATGTGGTTCCCACTGTGAAACCCACAGTGGCTCTTGGCAAGGCTCTCCTAGTGAAAGCATATCTCAGCAGTTTCTTCTCTGGTTCTCTATTGTTTTCAACATCTTTCTCAGGAAACTCCTCTGTTGGCAACATGGTCAGTAGCAGTAGCTTCAGTTACAGCACCTGTAGCTCTCAATAGCTATGCCTTCCAGAATCCTTTTCAGGGCTCCTGGGATCTCTCCTGGGTCTCAAGACTCTCCAGGAGATGCCACATCTCTTTGCAGCTGGGCAGACACCATCACTTTTTCTGCATTAAATATATAAATAGGGGCACCTGAGTGGCTAAGTTGATTATGTCTCTGACTCGATATTGGCTCAGGTCATGTTCTCACATTTCCTGAGATCGAGCCCCACATGGGGCTCCTTTTGCACTAGACATAGGAACATTAATGAAAATCTTCTAGAAAGATCCGGAAGCTCCCAACCTACACTCGCTAGGACAATGGGCTGCTTCTTGTACTCACTTCTGCCTCCTCATTTAACTAGTTGCTCATTGACTCATTCAGCCACCCACTCAATATTTGTTGAATACCTACTATGTGCCTGGTATGGAGAATTAGAAATAGTGCTCCTTTTCAAGGTGCTCACCGTCTAATAATAATTGTTACTGTTATGTCAACAACAACTGAAAATACTTATAGAATGCTTAGTATGTGCCATTCTCAATACCATTAGGTAAATACTCTCATTCTTCCCCACTTTCAAGTGAGAAACCAAGGCACAGAGCTCCCCGTGTTCACACAGCTAGACAAATAAATAGACACTGACTACTTCATGTCATAGCCCGGTGATGCAGAGAAGTCCCTGGGCAGACTGTATATTCACAAGTCAGTTGTGATTCAAACATAACCTGCTATATACTCATACCCTTTCCTAATTCTAGGATTTTCCAGAGGTAATGTCATTTAAAAAAGAAAAAATAAGGGTGCTTGGATGGCATAGTCAGCCGTCTGACTTCTGCTCAGGTCATGATCTCCCAGTGTGAGTGGTGTGAGATTGAGCCCTACTTTGGGCTCCATGCCAAATGGTAGCCTGCTTGGGATGCTCTCTCTCTCTCTCTCTCTCTCTCTCTCTCTCTCTCTCTCTGCTCCTCCACTCGTGCATGCACTTTTTCTCAAAATAAATAAATAAACTAAAAAAAAAGAAAAAATATTTTTAAGAGAAACTAACAGGAAATCAATAACAATAAAATGAGAAAATGCTCATCTAAAATGGAAAAAACCTTCAGTTTTAAGATTGGCATGGCCTTTAACCTACAGATGTCTTTAGTCATTCGGGCAAATTTCAACCCCATTTTTGGAGAAATGGTCTTTATAGGACTGAATTAGAAAGAGTCTGAGAGATCTGTGATTGTTGAGGAACTCTCAGGAAACCTTCTCAAAGTAGAAAAGGTGAGGCACATGGAGCCCCGCTCCTTGCGCCTGGGAGAAAGCCTTCTGGTGGGGGGTGGGGTGGGGGGGAAACTCCTGGAGCAGCAAGGCTGCTCTCACACTGTGCATCTGCAGAGCTGCACCTCCCACCAGTGTGCCAAGTTAATTTGGCAGCTCTTTGAAGGTGAAGCGATGCCAGATCTCCTTGTGCTAGGCTTTTAAGGACTGAAAGAGGGCATTTGAACATGAATCAGATGACCCACAGTTTGAGAGGCTTAATCAATGCACGCTCTGGCTATAGCCACATGATACCACATCCTTCATCGGCTCTATCAATTCAGAGAGGAAGAAAAGTCAGTACAGTGCAACCCCCGCTAAGTTTCATGAGATTGGAAGAAGTCCTTACACTGACCTCCTCAGCCAGTGGTTTTCCTGTCATGTAGCAATGACAGCCCGTAGTTGGTTTCTGTCTTTTGGGTGATAATCTGCTTTGGAGATCAGCTAAGAACACTTGCTCTGAGAGCTGAATCCTCCTGGTGGTTATTTTTCCACACTAGTTGGGGGCACGACAGAAGTTTTTCCTGTTGGCAAGAACAGAAGATGATGCCAAAAGGAAAGAGTTTAATGAGCTCTTGGCAGTGATTGTGCACTTATTTTTAGAAGAAGAGCATTACATTCCAATGTGGTTTTGCAAAGCAATAATTCTTTGTTGTCTTCTTCATAGCCATACTTTTCCTGACTGTGGGGAGACAGCGACAGTAAATCATTTTAAGTAATACAGGACATTTAATGAAAATTTTTTGTTTGATGCTAAGAGATTGGAGGAGGCTTTGCCAATTATTTTTTTGCTTTTATTTCTTCAAATATTCTCTCTTTTTCTCTCTCTCTCTCCTCCTTCTGGGACTCCCATTGTGCGTCTGTTGGTATGATTGATGGCGCTCAACAGGCTTCTTAGATTTTTTTCATTTCATTATTTTTTCTTTCATTTTCTTGGACTGGATATTCTCAATGGACTTATCTTCAAGTAGTAAAATTTTAATTCCAGTTACTGTAATTTTCAACTTTAGAATTTCTTTTTGGTTCCTTTTAATAATTTCTCTCTTTATTGATATTGTCTGTTTGGTCAGACACTGTTCTCATGATTTCCTTTAGCTCTTTGAACATATTTAAAATAGCTGATTTAAAATCTTTTTCTAGTAACTCTAGTATCTGGACTACTTCAGAGACAGTTTCTATTGGGTGTGTTCCCCCCCGTGTATGGACCATAATTTCTTGTTTTCCTACAGTTTTTTTTTTAATTTTTTTTTAACGTTTATTTATGTTTGAGACAGAGAGAGAGACAGAGCATGAACGGGGGAGGGTCAGAGAGAGGGAGACACAGAATCTGAAACAGGCTCCAGGCTCTGAGCTGTCAGCACAGAGCCCGACGCGGGGCTTGAACTCACGGACCGCGAGATCATGACCTGAGCCAAAGTCGGCCGCTTAACCGACTGAGCCACCCAGGCACCCCCCTACAGTTTTTTTTTAAGTTTATTTATCTTGAGAGAAAGAGAGAGAGAGAGGCAGGGAGGGAGAGAAAATCCCAAGCAGGCTCCATGCTGTCAGCGCAGAGGCCAATGCAGGGCTTGATCTCATGAACCATGAGATCATGACCTGAGCTGAAATCAAGAGTTGGATGCTTAACTGACTGAGCCACCCAGGTGTCCCCATATCACCCAACTTCTATTTATTTATTAAAAATACTTTTTAAGGTTTATTTTATTTTTGAGAGACAGTGAGAGAGAGACCCAGAGCACCAGCGGGGGAGGGGCACGGAGAGGGAGACACAGGATCTGAAGCAGGCTCCAGGCTCTGAGCTGTCAGTACAGAGCCTGACATGGGGCTTGACCTTATAGACTGCAAGATCATGACCTGAGCTGAAGTCCGACACTTAACCAACTGAGCCACCCAGGCGCCCCAACAACTTTTAAATGAAAACTGGATATTGAGGGCATTATAATGTATGACTCTGGAAGTAAGATTCTCCATCTTCCCCAGAGTTTGTTGTTTCTGCTTGTTTTCATTGTTTGTTTTCTAGTGACTTTTTTGGCCCAGAGTTTAAGTCTGTATTTTTGTCATTTGTGACCACTGAAGTTTCTTTTCTGTTAGCCTCGTGATCAGTTAATGAGTGCATACAGATTTCCTTGAAAGTTTGGAAATCGCATATCTCCTATTTTTGCATAGGGGCTGTCTGTGGGTGTTGGGATCCACCTTCAGTACTCAGCCCAGAAGTTTGTAAGTCTGAGTCTTCACTTCCTGTGTGTGTGCAGAGTTCAGGTCAGCCAGGAGTGAGGGTGTAAGGCCTTCTCAGGTCTTTTGTGAATATGTGCACAGTCTCGTTTATGTATGTGGCTTTCCAGATTACAAGGAACACGCTGGAACTTTTCAAAGCCCTTTTGCCCCAAGTGTATTATTTCCCAGACTTTCCTCCATGCTTTTTTTCATTTCATTTCATTTTTTTTTGGTTGTATGTATGTATGTATGTATGTATGTATGTATGTATTTAAGTAATCTTTCCCCCCCAGCGTGGGACTTGAACTTATGACCCTGAGATCAAGAGTCACTTGTGACTGAGCCAGCCAGGTTCCCCTCCTCCATGCTTTTTAATCTATTGTTCGTTCCAATTGTGAATTGTAGATGTTTTTACAACATTTACAATCATAACATTCTAAGTATTTTTGACAAATGCCCCTTGGATAGTGGTTATCTTGCTGGGGGTGTTCCAGTAAGTGAGAAAAGCATGCCCTTTGAGCTGGTCTTTCAGGGAAGCACAGGACAGATCAAATGAGGACAGTTCTTGGCAAAAGAGAGTCATTCTGCTCCCTCTGGTATCAGTACTGATACTGGGAATGAGGGCTGTTACTTTCAAGGCAACTGTTAAGCTGAGGACAAGTCAACGGGACTAGGGTAAATTAAAATGCCCCAGAGCTCACTGTTCTTACAGAGATTCAGCCTTTTTTCTTGATTAAGTGCCCCCAAAGTTTTAGCAAGCCATTGGTTCATTTACAGGGTTCCAGAGAAAGTTAATTCTGACAGTTTTTGCCAGTGTTTAAGTTGCTCTTATGGAGGAGTGGACTTTTGCAGTTTCTTACTCTGACATTGTCACTGGCACCACCTTGCCTATTTTTCTCCCAGGGTTGTTGGACCTTATTCTTGTATTCTTAGAAGTTCTTTCTCTATTACAGATATTAATACCCCATGATCTTGGCTATAAATAGTTTTGCCCAGTTCATCTTTTGGTATTTTACTTTGTTCATGGTGCTTTGGCCTATGCAAAAGTTTTTGATTATTCTATTATCAAATGTACTAATCTTTTCTCTTATGGATTTGAGTCATAGTGAGGAAAATTGACCCTCTCTCTAATTCTAGATCTGTTTACCGGTGTTTTCTTATGGTATTTATATAGATTTAAGTTTTACATGTAAATCTTTAATCCATTTAACAGTGTGTAGTGTGAGAAATGGATCCAATTTTATCTTTTTCATATAGCTAGTCAGTTACACTCTTAGCGTGTATCTTTCCTCTCTGACTTGATGCTTTCTTTATTGTATATGAAATTTTCCTGTGCACTTAGGCCTATATCTGAATTTTCTGTTCTATTGCATCGGTTTCTCTAGTCATGTGCCACCACTTAAAGAGGCTTTATTTTATATAAGCTAGTTTCCTGTCCTGCTCACATTATTTTTCTTTTATTTAGGTTCCCCCCAACCTGGCTATTATTTATTTTTCTTCCCAGTAAACTTTATAGTACACTTAGTTTGTGCCAGACAAAAATTCTGATGATATTTTACATCAGGGTTGTGTTAAACTTATGTATTACCTTCATGGTAACTGATATGCCAAAACATGCTGTATTTCTCTACTTTTTCAGATCAACTTTTGGGACTTAAGGGAGTGCTTTGTAGC
This sequence comes from Felis catus, assembly GCF_018350175.1. Taxonomy (NCBI): domain Eukaryota; kingdom Metazoa; phylum Chordata; class Mammalia; order Carnivora; family Felidae; genus Felis; species Felis catus. The sequence continues at coordinate 133,110,344 of NC_058368.1, forward strand.
TTCTCTCATACAGATTTTGGGCATTTCTTAAGTTTGCACCTATGTGTTCATGGATTGGAAGAACACATATTGTTAAAATGTTGATACTACCCAAAGTAGTATCTACATATTCAGTGCAATCCCTATGAAAATAATTACCAGCATTCCTCACAGAGCTGGAACGAACAATCCTAAAATATGTATGTAACCAGAAAAGACCCTGAATAGAGAAAGCAATCCTGAAAAAGAAAACCAAAGCTGGAGGCATCACAATCCCAAACATCAAGATGTATTACAAAGCGGTAATCATCAAGACAGTATGGTACTGGCACAAAAACAGACACTCAGGTCAGTGGAACAGAATAGAGAGCACAGAAATGGACCCACAAATGTATGGCCAACTAATCTTTGACAAAGCAGGAAAGAATATCCAGTGGAATAAAGACAGTCTCTTCAGCAAGTGGTGCTGGGAAAACTGGACAGCGACATGCAGAAAAATGAACCTGGACCACTTTCTTACACCATACACAAAATTAATCTCAAAATGGATGAAAGACTTAAACAGGAAGCCATCAAAATCCTAGAGGAGAAAGCAGGAAAAAATCTCTTTGACCTCAGCTGCAGCAACTTCTTACTCAATACATCTCTGGAGTCAAGGGAAACCAAAACAAAAATGAACTATTGGGACCTCATCAAAATAAAAAGCTTCTGCCCAGCAAAGGAAACAATCAGCAAAACTAAAAGGCAACCAGCGGAATGGGAGAAGATATTGCAAATGACATATCAGATAATGGGTTAGTACCCAAAATTTATAAAGAACTTATCAAACTCAATACCCAAAAAACAATCCAGTGAAGAAATGGGCAAAAGACATGAATAGACACTTCCCCTAAGAAGACATCCAGATGGCCAGCCGACACGTGAAAAAATGCTCAACATCACTCATCATCAGGCAAATACAAATCAAAACTACCATGAGATACCACCTCACACCTGTCAGAATGGCTAACATTAACAACTCAGGCAATAACAGATGTTGGCAAGGATGCAGAGAAAGAGGATCTCTTTTGCACTGCTGGTGGGAATACAAACTGGTGCAGCCACTGTGGAAAACTGAGGTTCCTCAAAAAGTTAAAAATAGAACTACCCTATGGCCCAGAAATTGCACTACTAGGTATTTATCCAAGGGATACTGGTACGCTGTTTCAAAGGGGCACATGCACTCTAATGTTTATAGCAGCACTACCGACAATAGTCAAAGTATGGAAAGAGCCCAAATGTCCATTGACGGATGAATGGATAAAAAAGATGTGTGTGTGTGTGTGTGTGTGTGTGTGTGTGTGTGTGCGTGCGTGTGCGTGTGTGTGTATACATACACATGTACACAATGGGGTATTACTCAGCAATCAAAAAGAATGAAATCTTGCCATTTGCAGCTACGTGGATGGAACTGGAGGGTATTGTGCTAAACAAAATTAGAGAAAGACAAATACATGACTTCACTCATATAAGGACTTTAAGAGACAAAACAGATGAACATAAGGGAAGGGAAGCAAAAATAATAAAAATGAGGGGGACAAAGCATAAGAGACTCTTAAATACAGAGAACAAACTGAGGGCTGCTGGAGGGGTTGTGGGTGGGGAGATGGGCTAAGTGGGCAAGGGGCATTAAGGAAGACACTTGTTGGGATGAGCACTAGGCGCTATACATAGGGGATGGATCACTAGAATCTACTCCTGAAATCATTACTGCACTGTGTGCTAATTTGGATGTAAATTAAAAAAAAAAAGTTTGCACCTATGTATTTTATTTCATATTTTGATATCATAAATGGGCATTCTCTTTCATTCTGCTTCTTCTTTGTATATGTAAAGTCTATTAATTTTGGTTTCTTGATTTTATAATCTGCTATTTTATTATTATAAATGATAGTTTTTCCACGAGTTCTTTTGGGTTTTCCAAATATAAAATAATAACAGCCTCTGGGATATCACATTTTGGTGGTTTTGGCAAGGACTGTGAAAACTCCCTGATGACAAAGTTCCGGACATCAATATTTATTAATAAGACCCATACACCAACGTTATCTCTCATGCCTTTCAGTGTTTCTTATGGCATTGCTATGATCTTAGGCCTAAACTAGCCTCTGGAAGAGAATTTAAAAAGTGACATTATCAGGACCCTTTGTGTCTACAAATACACATATGTAAACACTCACTCACTCACATACACAGTCTGTTTTGTGTTTGAGAAACGAATGCATGTAGAGAGCTGAAGATGTTCCAACCCAATGAGGTTACCAGGTAAATGCATGTTGAAAACGACCTCACCCCCTCGTTACCATTTGCCGAAGCTGGGATAATAACTCCTGAAATTGTGCTAATGCTCTTGACTCTTTCGATGCAATTTTGTGCTTCACATTGTTTTCTTCCTTTTATAATTAATCCTCTGGCACCATGTGGGGTGGTGGTGATCTCGTGATTTCCCAGAAAACCAGGCTACCCAGGCTAGTCAGCTGGCTAAGGGTGAAGCAGGGATTAGAACTCAGATTTTCCGTCTTAATGTCTATTCTTTCCAACATACTCAAATACCCGCAAACCCTTTTGTTGCTATTAAAGCTCATTTCTTACCTTCCCTCAGCGGAATGTGGAACAGCTGCTCAGCATCCCCTATTATAATATCTCTTCATATGTATGAATCCTGCGATTTTGTTCCCTTCCAGCTTCCCCTTCGGCAGGTTAAATCGCCCCGATTCTGTTCCTCGTAGAGTTTATCTCCCACCTCTTTTGTCAGCTTTAACAAAGAGGTTGTGACTCTTGGGTCCCTGCTCAACAGAGCTCTTCCTCATTATTTTGTAACCTTTATACCTCCTTCCAGGGAGAGTTAAATAAAGCCTGTGGATTTTTGATACGAACGTCTGGCAGGCTCGCGCTCACACAGAAAGGTTTCCAGCAAGGCTCACTGATGAAAGCTTCGCTTCAGTGACTGTGGCTCATTCATGGCGGATGAAAGGCAAGAGCTCCTTGGCTCATTCCAAAACCCACAAATGGGGACGGTGCCCACGCAAAGGTCCAAATTCCAGAGCAAGTCCCATTTTGGCAGGAAGAGATGGGTTGTCATGAGGATATTTAGAAACTAGGAACCACTGGCTAATTACTTCAGGTGAATAATTCATTTTTTTGGAAAGACACTGTTCTTTCAGCTTGTTAATCGTGTGTAAAAATTATCCTTGACCTAGAATTTCATTATTGCACCTGAGCCAGCCTGAAAATTAGAGAAATTAAATGCCATAAAATAGAAGTAGTAAAAAGGAGAATAAACCTTGAGGGTTAACAGCCAGGCGATGTTCTGGATGTTAAAGCATGAAGCATGTCAAACGTGCTTCAGTGGTATTTTAAAAATGACACCAGATTCTACTTCTCTTTCGGGATTCCCAGCTTTTCTTTCTAGCTGCTTCTCTCTGTACCCACAAAGAAGGTGTCAGGTTTGGATGATGGGGGGCACACCATCCATCAACCAAGTTACTCACTTTCCCTTTCTAGGAACGGTAAGTAGCTGTCACTCTCCTTCGCAGAGCATTGATCTGTGAGTCAGGGAAATGGGTTCATGGCTTACATGAGCAGCTGCTGCTTTTTTGTGAAGAAAATCCCTCTGCAGCTGAGCACAGAGTCCTCCCTTGGATATCCTGGTTGATCTGTCACTGAGCCCTTCAGGAAAATGTAGGAAAGACAGGCTTCTGAAAGGAAGATGCTCCTCAAGACTAGTGTCATCCCAGATCAAGCAGAGCAAGAGGGAGAGGTTTGAGACAGCTTCTTTCGTGTTCCACATCTTCAAGTGAAGATAGTGACTGACACTGATTCCTTATTTGTTTGAAAAGAATTTGGGGGTGCCTGGGTGGCTTGGTTGGTTGGACATCTGACTCTTGATTTTAGCTCTGGTCATGATCCCAGGATTGTGGGATCGAGCACCATGTCGGGCTCCATGCTTAGTGTGGAGCCTGTTTGAGAATTTCTCTCTCTCTTTCTCTCTCTCTTTCTCTGTCTCTTCCTCTGCCTCTCTCCCCCACTCAATCTCTCGAAAGAAAGAAAGAGAGAAAGAAAGAAAAAAGAAAGAAAGAAAGAAAGAAAGAAAGAAAGAAAGAAAGAAAGAAAGAAAGAAAGAATTAGGATAATGAATGAGTGCAGAGAACTTTCCAGAAGGGAGAAATGTGGTGAATCAAGGGTAAAGGTGTGAATGATGAGGCTACTTGAGGGCCAAGAGTCTACCTCACCTGGTGCACGGCAGGGCTGACAAGAGAGGTTCTCAGAAGCATGGTGAGTCAGGTGGGGCCTCTGCTGCTTCCTGAGCAGGGAAGGGACATTTATAAATGTGGTGTTTTGGGGAAAGAGTCTGATGGTGGTGTGCAGCATGGTCTGAGGAGCAGCTGTGGGGATGAAGGGAGAGGATGACCCCAGCATCTATCATGAAGGGACTTTGCTCTGACCTGTGACAACAGGAAGTGTGGTGAAGTGGAGGAAAGCAGTCTGGGCAATAAAAGGATGACATTTGAATCCTTGTTCTGCTTTTGACCAGCTGGATAACATTAAGAAGCACTTCCCTGAAGAAGTCAGGGTTTCAAACTGGATGTGGCCTGTGTATCAGTTTTCACCCACAGATGTGTCTACACTGGCGAACACGGTGCTGTGGTTTTCATAGTCCCCACCAAGTTTCTCTTGCGTCACACTTTATTTCTGTATTTTTTAGTGTTCATTCATTTTTTGAGAAAGAATGCGTGTACATGTGAATAGGGGAGGAGCAGAGAGAGAGGGAGACAGAGAATCCTAAGCAAGCTCCATGCTGTCAGCGCAGAGCCCAACATAGGGCTAGAACCCATGAACCATGAGATCATGACCTAAGCTGAAATCGAGAGTCAGACACTTAACCAAGTGAGCCACCCAGGCACCCCTGCTTCACACCTTCACATCACCAGCCTGGCCCCTCTCAGGGTACAACGTCTGCTCCCAATCTTATTAGAATAGCCATTTTTATGTCTGCCTGGTTTGCTGTTGCCTGCTTCAGGTTACAAGTTCTTAGGGTCGGGAAACTATTGAACTTCTTTTCTTCTAGCAGAATGTTAAGGGCAAATTAGTAATTAATAGTTAGGAGTTGATAATAGTCAAATACATAAACATCAACCCTCTTTCCTCCCTTTGCTTCTTCTCTACTTTCTGGGGAAATCTACAGCAGTTAAAAAGCATGATTGGGGACGTATACTTAGGTTAGATTCCATTTTACCTTTACTTACCCTACTCAGTTTGGACCTTTCATATATTTAGAGCCCTAGACACGTCAGTACCTGTTTAGAAGGAAACTGGTTCTGGCCCCTTTTGTTAATTTAAGACAGTACCTTGGTAATTGTCGTAAAGAGCAGACTTGATGTCAAAGCAGTGCAGGAAGGGATCTAGAGATAGTCAGGCTCAATACCTTTTCCAGAAGAAAGAACTGAGACTCAGAGCAAGGGACTTGTTTAGTGCCCCATCTCCATGAGTGGAGCCCAGTATACCTCTGTTGAGTTCCTGGCTTCTTTGGCTGGGTCACATAATATTTGTAAGAGGCTATCTTCTGCTTGGGGCTTGGCTCAAGACATTCATCTAAAGGTAATTAAATCTTTTAGATCGAATATCTATATTGAGTTGTTAAAATTGCATTTAAAAATGGAAGTGGTGATTTTTTTATAACTTTTTGTAATATTTGTATTTATTTTTGAGAGAGAGAGAGAGGCATAGAGCTGTCAGCACAGAGCCTGACATGGGGCTTGAACTCACAAACTGCAAGATCATGGCCTGAGCTGAAGCTGGACGCTTAGCCAACTGATCCACCCAGGCGCCCCAGTGATGTATTTTTATAGACCTAAAAAAAATTTGTCCTAGGCTTATATTCCCAAAAAGATTTAAGAATCAAGGCACAGAAACCAGATGATTTAAAAAATGTAAAGATTAATTTGATTATCCTACAAGTCCAAGTATTTAAATCATATTTTGAGATCATTATTTCATTATGGTAAATGTTTTTTTCTTCCATTTTATTTTATTATTTAATATGAGTCATTTTATTGTTCTCCAAGGGTATAACTTTTAAATGAGTTAAAATGTTATATCACATTTTCCTTTATAACATGCAATTTAATTATTGTACTTAATTCACTTAAGTGTTCATTTTCAGACTCAATTTGTAAGTGTCTTTCAAGTTACTGGATATAGAACTTCTTTTTCCTCATCATTCTCTTTTCTTTTACTTTTCCTTTCCTTTCCCTCTTTGTCGTAAAGTAAATTCTTCAGCATTATCTCTTGCTTGCAGGTTTTCACAGTTGTAGCCCATAAGAGCTAGGAGTGACTGGTGAGGTCCTCCTGTCTTGGGGTTCCTGACCTATTGTTGGCTTACATGTGTGAAGCCCTAGATAGGCTTTATCTATCTATTTATTTATCAAAGTGAGACTTGCAGCTGCTCAAGTGGGGAGCTTTTATGGGGACCCTTGAAATTGTGTGTGCAGTTTTGCATTCATGGCCATTTCTCTGGGAGGAGGGTCTATAGCTTCATCAAATCCTCAGAGGTATCCTTGACCCTATTAAGTGAGTGTCATTGATGAGAAAGGCAATGCCCAAGAAGAGAAAATAGCTCATCCGGGACCTCGTAAATAAGTAGGGACAGACTCAGGGGTACAAACTAGGTCTTCTGGCTTCCAGTACAAGGTGTTTCCTGCTGCGTTACAAAAACAGGGTTAGCTTCAGTTAAAAAAAATTTTGTTTTAAATGTTTACTTATTTTTGGGGCGCCTGGGTGGCGCAGTCGGTTAAGCGTCCGACTTCAGCCAGGTCACGATCTCGCGGTCTGTGAGTTCGAGCCCCGCGTCGGGCTCTGGGCTGATGGCTCAGAGCCTGGAGCCTGTTTCCGATTCTGTGTCTCCCTCTCTCTCTGCCCCTCCCCCGTTCATGCTCTGTCTCTCTCTGTCCCCCCCCCCCAAAAAAAATAAATAAACGTTGAAAAAAAAATTAAAAAAAATGTTTACTTACTTTTGAGAGTGGGGGTGGGGTGGGGGAGACAGAGTGCGAATGGGAGAGGGGCAGAGAGAGAAGGAGATACAGAATCCAAAGCAGGCTCCAGGCTCTGAGCTGTCACCACAGAACCTGATGTGGGGCTTAAACTCACGAACTATGAGATCATGACCTGAGCTGAAGTTGGACGCTTAACCGACTGAGCCACCTAGGCACCCTGGCTTAGTTTCAATTTTAATGGAGTAAGTTTATGTGCAGTTTTTATGTCTTCTTAAATCTGTATGCCACAGATGCCTAAGGAATTAAAAATAAATTACTAATAAAATCAGAACAATGAAAACATCTTATTGACCAATCGAGACCAAAATGCTAAGTTGCAAGTATTTGGTTTTCCTTCATAGAAAATTTTGCCTCCTCCCAGTAGGCCGGTATCATATATATCTGAAGACAAAGCGAATGAGGGAGGATGGGGGGCAGAGAGAAAGAGGCAGGCAGGGGGTTCATGAGTGTTGGGGGTGTGGGGTGGGGGTAAACCAGGGAAAGAATAGTAAAAACTTCCAAGTAACCAAGTCCTTTCTCCTCCCTAACTTGTAACGGATGATGGGGCACCCTCCCTTGGGAGAACCCAGAATTATTGAAATTTCCAAAATACTAGCTCTGCCACTCCTCTAAGTTAGGTAAGTTTATCAAAGTGAGACTTGCAGCTGCTCAACAATTGTCCATAGGGACACTGCACATCCCTGCAAGAACCTCCATGCACTGAGCGCTCTCTCGGGAAGTTTGCCAGCACCAGTTGGCACCATAAATGAAGCTGAAAGAGCACAGTGTTTGAGGAGCACTCTTAGCACCTCTCCTGGAACACTCCTCCCTGACTCCTAACCCTGCTGGGTTCTGAGAGCCCTCCCGTGCGCTGCATGACCTGAGAAGAATATTCTGTCCTGTTTTCCACGTTTGCTTTGAGTTGTTTGATCAGGTAGTAAAGATTTTAACTTCATTGTCCACATGAATGCAAATAACCAATTATCAACTCCTTCCCAACTCTGATTGTGGCCACCTCATTGATTGTTAACTATGAATGGATTTTCCTTTCTCTTAGAGCAGAGGTGCAGTCTTCAGTATGCAGGGAAAGGTGCCTTTTTCCCCCCAGTGGTGATAAAGATGACGGTTTAATCTTTTTTTCTCATGCTCTAATATAATAGAATCGAATCATGCCCGGGCAGTTTAATCATACCTGTCAACATGGTGGCTGTAATTCTGTTTTATTAGCAGTATTTAAAAATCTGCGGAAACTCAGATTACTCAACTGGCCAAACAGCTTGACATCTCTTTCCAAACAACCACAAAAAATTTAAATCAGGTCAAAGGAAAGGAAGGAAGCAAGGATGACAAAGTAACTGAGTCTATGACAGAGGCCTTTTGGGCCAGACCGTGTGACTGCCTGCTGCTTGAGAGGGGGCGGGAGGGCCAAAGTCCAGAGAAGCTGCAGAGGGGATGCCATCCCTGACCCTGGGCCGCTGACCACACACCCTTGAGTGAAATGCTAGTGAGACTTCAGGTTGGTTCTAGGGAGGGTGTTGATGTCAGGTCTGCTCTGGGGCTTTCCAGTCTTTTCTTCGTCCTGCTTTGCTCCCAAGACGCATGGACCTCAGGGTTATTTGCACCTCCATGGCTGATGTGTTGGGTGGGTTTTGACTCTGATGGGCTCCTGGTCACCCTTTCCTTTGGCCTTGCGAAGTGCAAGTCCTGCTGCTGTACCCCTTCCCCGAATTTGCCATCTTTCTCTAGGCTTTCAGGGACAGGCAGTGATTTCAGGGGCGGGCATCCAATAGATTGGCAAGACTAAGGTCTCAGCAGCAAACAGAGGCATCTCTTTCAACCGTCTGCAATTTAACAACATTTACTAAGCCTCTGGCTATGGTGGCAACCATATGGTGTCATGTTCTGGAGCATACAGCATTTGGTGGCAGCCTACTATCCTCAAGGGGGGCATAGGGATGAGGTTTTAATACAACAAGACCATGATTTTGCTTGTGGGAAACACCATCTGCCAGCTTCCGTTTCCATCCATAGGTGGAAGGAGTAGGCAGGATGGTACATAGCAGGCAAGCTTAAGCACTTGCATTTACTTGGCTAGTGGACTTCGGGTTTGAGTTCAAAAGTTAGGTATCACCCTGTGAACTTGCCACCATACAGATGGCCAGTGTGATATATAAGTAAATCCAAGCACCTGATGGCAGAAACTTCTTTGGCTTCTAGAGGATTTTTTGGCAGAAGCTTCTTTGGTGGATTGCCAGAGATTTTTTTTGCATCATTGACATCAAAATTAGATGGAAGGGAATCTTGAACAGTCTGGCAGCAGTAGTGTGTGTGTGTGTGTGTGTGTGTGTGTGTGTGTTTGTGTGTGTGTGTAAGCATGTGAAGAACCTTGGCTTTGACAGTGAAAGGAGGCTAGCCTTATAAAATTTCAGGGGCAGCGTTTGGGGGGAAGGCCAAGAAGTAGTTAAAAGGCTTACAGTTTATTTTTTACTAAAATATCCACAAATATCCAGTAGAATATGACCATTTATGCCACCACCCCAAAGTAGACAGCCTGGTAACAGAATCTGAGAGGGACTGACAATAATTATAAAGCAGTTGGGATTAGACTAGGAAAAACTACTCAAGCTCTAGGGTCGTTTCCAAAGCAGACGGTCTTAAAAAAATGTCAAGAGGTACTGCGTATCCCACTACTCTTTATCCTCTCACTCTGAGAACTTTGGCCCTATATAACTTGAAAACGATCAGTTGCATTTTTTTATGTCCCCCTCTTTGAGGATTGAAAAGTACATATTTTTTCCCAGGTGTTTCCTTTATGAACTTTACATATCTAGGCGGAGCTTGAAAATCTAAAAAATCATGTGAGACTGAAGTGTGTGTGTGTGTGTGTGTGTGTGTGTGTGTGTGTGTATGTGTGTGCACATGCGCACGTGTGTGCACACATGTACATATAATAGCACTGTATATTCTGGCAGATGCAGTCTTGTGAATAAAGCACTAGTTTAAGTGCGGGCACCTGGGTGGCTTAGTAGGTTAAGCGTCAGATTTTGACTCAGGCATGGTCTTCCAGTTCGTTTCAGCCCCCGTTGGGCTCTGTGCTGACAGCTCAGGGTCTGGAGCCTGCTTCACATTCTGAGTCTCCCTATCTCTCTGACCCTCCCCAGCTCATGCTCTCTTTCTCTCTCAAAAATAAACATTAGAAAAAAAAACACATTAGTTTAGGAGCAGAGGCAGGAAGCGCATGCTGGGAATTCGAGTCTGTCATGTACTCCATTGGTTCAAGTATGAGAGAATAAGGAAGAAGAGGTACGAATAGATACATCTGCAACAAATCAGTGATCATTAGATGAAAACCCATACAAAGCCAAGAATTAGCCTGGGAGATTGGCATATCACACTGTCTGTTGACAAACTCTGAGGCCAGATAGATGTTTCATTCAAGGAAAAAAGAACAATGACATGGAGCACATGAAAAAAAAATTGTGTGGAGCAATGGAAAGGATATATGATCTGGACGCTCGGAGGAAAAGTATACCTTTAAAAATCACCTCCCACAGAACCCAGAAGAAAATTTCATAAGGTTTTTTGACATTCTTGAAATAGTTCAAGAAGACTTGACCTCTATGAATCAGGAGAGAAAGCCAGAAGTGAAAAAGAGCTGAAATGAAAAGACAGTCGAATAAGATAAAAAGGCAGTTAGATGAATCAAGAGAGGATTGCTCACAGCTGGAATGTCTTTGCAGAATTAACAATTACATTGAAGGCAGCAAAAGCAGAATCGAGGTGAAAAAAAGCTGAATTAAAATGTCCCACAGTCTTTTTAAAAGGAAATATATTATATTAAATTAACAATAATCTGGATTTTAAAGTCCATATTGTATTAATAAAAAAAAACCTGCACGTGAATGGAAGAGAAGAAGGAATGTGCTGAATTTCCTACCTCAAGTAGAGGCAACTGAAAAAAATGCAATATTCTCTTGGTTTTGATGGAGAAATATAGGCTACAGAATTATTTACAGAGGTATTAGATTATTTAGTGCAATAAAAAAAGCTAATTTCCAGAATTCTGGAGAATATAAATCAATACCAACTGAGCCAACATAGAATGAAAAAAAAATCAAGATAGTAAAAAATGTAAAAGTAAATGAACACCATGAAAACCTGGAATACTGTGATAAAAATGAGAAAATCCAGCTCAGTTGCAATAGTAAATATAAATGGGATAAAATATCCTCAGTAAATGAGGTTGTGTTTCATACTTTGTCAGAAAACAGAATCCAAACTTATGCTATTGAAAAGCAGTAGACTTAAAGTGAAGCAGATAATTAAATGTAAAAGGATGGGTGTAGGTATATCAGATAATTGAAAAAAATTAAAAGCAGGGGATAACGTAAATACAATAAGGTAGAATTTAAACAACCAATGAAATAAGGTTAAATAAGATGGGATTGTTTATATTAATAAAACAAATTATTGTCAAAAATATATAACTGTCACAAACTCTTATGAACCAAATAATATTGCTTCAAAACATACAAATCAAATAATGTTAGAAATAATGTAGAAATAAAATCTGAACAGCATCACTAATAAGGTTACTTATTATATATACATATTCTTTTCAAGTGTCTGTGAAAATATTACTAAAACACCTAAAATAGATCTCAAAGAAAAGTAAATACATTTTCCAAAGACTAAAAGTTAATAAAACAACCAATAATAAGCATTATAAAACAATTTCCTAAATATCTTTGAGGTCAGGTGGAAATAAAGCATTGTCTCAGAGCCTTATTTTTTTTTCCTTTTTTTTTAAAAAAATATTTATTTATTTTTGAGAGAGAGTGAGAGAGAACCCAAGCAGGAGAGGGGCAGAGAGAGGGAGACACAGAATCCGAAACAGGCTCCAGGCCCCGAGCTGTCAGCACAGAGGCTGATGGAGGGCTTGAACCCACGAACTGTGAGATCATGACCTGAGCTGAAGTCAGATGCTTAACTGACTGAGGCTCCCAGGCGCCCCATCCTTATTTTTTCTTGATTAGAATTTTCTACTTCAGAATATTGTGGAGTCTTTTTCTCTTAATATCATTAAGAAAATGCTACAACAGCCATGTTCTTAGATTGGTTTAAATAAGTCTAAATAAATAAATAAATGTTTAAATGGTTTAAGTAGTGTTATCTGCAAGTGTGTCCTGAGATTTCTAAATGTGTCTTCTAAGTTTACTAGAATGCCCCATCCCCATTAAGATCATTACCGCTTTCAATGCAAAAACAAAATAAAATGGACAAAACTCAATCTCCCAATCAAACAAAAGAAAAAAACCAGAACAGTGAAAACAAAACAAAATCCAACTGAACAAAAACCAACCCTCCAAAAAAGGCTGAAATACAGCAACACCCTATCACCACCACCACAACCCCTGTATCCTTGTGATCCCGCATGGTGCAAGAACTTTTTCAAACACACATCTTTTCCAACTCTCCAGTTTGTATGGTGCCACCAGCCCCTGGTTGTTTTACTTATTTGCATGACTTACCTGGCCTTATACATTTGGATTTGCAATCCTTGATAAAGTCTAAGAGTTCAAAAAGAGATTCTTATTTTCTTCTTTGAGTGAAAAAGCTATTGGGTGGGACTTTGCCCTCATAGAGTCTGCTGGGGGAGGGGCTGGAGCCATCTTCCAAGTATAAAATAAGTTCAGATGAAGCCTGCATTGGAAAGGCTGCAGGGGGGCTGTGCAAAAATTCTAAGCAAGTGTGACTGTTCTATCTGGATTGGGAGGTGAGCCAACTACACCTTCCTAAATCAAAATAGAGAAATGGAAGGAAGATTTATGCAGTAATGGGTTATAGATTTATTAGAATGGTCTTAATATTTCCTGTAGGCACTGATATTCTGAGGTTTCTAAATCTATCTTTTGGGTATATTTAGTTCCTAGGTATCCTTGCATTCATTCATTTATATTGGCCTCATTTTTAAAGGATTTGAGGCAATTACTACCAATGGGTAGAGAGCAGTCTGCCCCAGAGACAAGCAAAAAGAGAAGTTTAAGATTGATCATAAAATGGAATAGAATCCAGTTTGCTTTTTTATTAGCACCTGTACTGGGAATTCTAAACAGTATCAATGATAAAATATTCCTTCTTGTCAAGATGGACAACTCTATCATTTATTTTAAATACAAACAGTATCTGTATCTATTTAAAATAGGTGTTTATATTTATTTTAAATCATGCTTCAAAACTGTGTATCGTTTCCTATAAATTGTAATGTAGTCAGTGTCAGTGCTTCATTTGTAATACAAATTTATTTTCAGTGCAGAACATGTGTGCTATGCCTATAAAATAATGGGTCACATTTCTATAGGACTCAGCCCGTGACTTGCTTAGATAAATTACCTGGGTAAGCTGCCCTTGTCTTCAGACCATTCATCAGCCATCACCAATAGCCTACTCCTAGTTGCTCAGTTTAAGGCAGATGAACTAAGAAATAATAAAATTCTCAGTATATGCTAGTGTTTCAAGCCTGTACTTTTTTTTTTTTTTTAAAGAAAGACCTTTTTAAAAAAGTTTTTTTTAATGTTTGTTTATTTTTGAGAGAGAGAGAGAGACAGAGCACAAGCAGGGGAGGGGCAGAGAGAGAGAGGAGGACCCAGAATCTGAAGCAGGCTCTGGGCTCAGAGCTGTCAACACAGAGCCCGATGTGGGGCTTGAACTCACGAACTGTGAGATCATGACCTGAGCCAAAGTCAGACGCTTAACCAACTGAGCCATCCAGGTGCACCTAAAGAAAGACCTTTTGTAAGGTGCTTATTTTTTCAAGTTTATTTATTTATTTATTTTGGGGGGGGGTGTGTTGCAGAGAGAGAGGGAGAGAGAGAATCCGAAGTAGGCTCTGTGTGCTCTCAGCACAGAGTGTGATGAAGGGCTCGATGTCATGAACTGTGAGATCATGTCCTGAGCCAAAACAAGAGTCAAATGCTCACCTGACTGAGCCACCCAGGTGCCCCTCAAGCCTGCATTTAAAAAAAGTCAGGAAGTTGGGGCGCCTGGGTGGCGCAGTCGGTTAAGCGTCCGACTTCAGCCAGGTCACGATCTCGCGGTCCGGGAGTTCGAGCCCTGCGTCGGGCTCTGGGCTGATGATGGCTCAGAGCCTGGAGCCTGTTTCCGATTCTGTGTCTCCCTCTCTCTCTGCCTCTCCCCCGTTCATGCTCTGTCTCTCTCTGTCCCAAAAATAAATAAATGTTGAAAAAAAAAATTAAAAAAAAAAAAAAGTCAGGAAGCATCACCCTAATTTATGTCTTTTTTTTTTAAGTTGCCATTTATATCTAGTGATTAGTAGAACCAACATTGTACCACATGTAGACTCAGTGAAATATTGGTTGAATGATTTTTCTTCCTAAAATGGTGCATATCTATAATTTATCATCTGTATGCATTTAATCCATTTTAAATTAGCCCTCAAGCCAATTGCATGTAAATTATCAGCTTTCCACCGTCAGACTGGGATTTTTATCTTCCCTTAAGGTAAGCAAATTTCACCTTTTTGTTAATACAGTACAGTCTATCCTTTAACAATGATAGAATTAAGGGCACCAACCCCTGTGCAGTTGAAAACCCACGTATAACTTTTGATTCTCCCACAACTTAACTACTAATAGCATAATGCTGACTGAAGTCTTACCCATAACATAAACAGTCTATTAACCCATATTTTGTATCTTATATGTATCACACACTCTATTTGTATAATAAAGTAAGCTAGAGAAAAGAAAATACTATTAAGAAAATCATAAGGAAGAGATCTTTACAGTACTGTGCCTCATTATTATAAAAAATAAAACAAACGGACTTTGTAATTCAAACTCGTGTTGTTCAAGAGTCAACCATATTGCTAGGTGTTTTATTTATGCTCTCTCTCTTTGTGAAAGGAAGGTGAAGCCTGTAAACTGAAAGCTTTTTCACTCTTTTATGTTTTGTTATTTTCAAGAGCTAAGAACCAGGCTCCCAGGAAGGCAGGATGATGTAGTCACTTGGCTTGGAAGTACTAGTCATCTGCCTATGTGTGTGTGTGTGTCTCTCTCTCTCTCTCTCTCTCTCTCTTTTAAGATAGATAGATAGATTTATTTGTTTATTTATTTATTTATTTATTTAGACAATGAGCAGGGGAGGGGCAGAGAGGGAGGGGGGTCAGAGGATCCAAAGCAGGCTCTGTGCTGACAGCAGAGCCCAACATGGGGCTTGAACTCACGACCCACGAGTTTATGACCTGAGCCGAAGTCTGATGCTTAATTGACTGAGTCAGTCAGGCACCCCTGCCTGTGTGACTTGGTTAGGAAGGTGTTAAACTCTTGACTCTTCTTTGGGAAAATTAAGATAACGTAAACATATTTTAATAAAACGTAGTGCATTCTGTACAGCACTGTCATTGGTTATGGGCCCCAAGGACAGTTTACTTTTCAAGAAAGTTTTCTGGTAGGAAGTGACCTTCTCTGTCCAGGTGGAATGTCTGCCTGTTGCTGTGGGCAGTAGTATGTCCAAACAAGAAAAGACACCAGGCACGAGTATTTGTGCCACAAGAAGAATAGCGGATGGTCTAGGACCGAAGACGTTGACCCCATCAGTTAGATAAGCTAAAGAGAGGTTTATTCCTTGGCCATCAATTCAGTGCCCTTGTTGTGAGTTGGTCTGTTACCATCAGTCAATGAAAGGGACCTAAGGGGTGCCTGGGTGGCTCAGTTGGTTAAGTGTCTAACGTCGGCTCAGGGGTTGACAGACAGAGGATTGACCAACACATTTTGGAAGGGCCACAAAAGACTGGCATTGGGGTATAAAAATTGCTGATTCTCAGAAGGTGAAAGAGGGCCTCAGACTTTTCAAGCACCTTTTTAGGGCATAATTATGAATGTATTCTTGCAGATACATTCAAATCCATGACACATTTTCATTGGCCACTTCTCCTTTTTTAATGCTCATGTCAGAGCCCTTACAACTTGATTCCCCACTGTTTGTGAGCACACAACCAAATGCTCAAGCAAATGGTACAGCAAGGGCTATATTAAAACTCTTTAACAGCTGGAGCCCTGATGCATCAGTACAGATGTGGACACCTGGCACAGCTGTATCAGTGTGTGCAGGCTGAGAGCTGGCCCTGGGGTAGTGAGGCCTGGGCTGACCTTGGAAACCTCATTCATTCATTCATTCATTCATTCATTTGTTTATGAGAGAGAGAGAGATAGCACGTGAGTGAGGGGCAGAGAGAGAAATAATCCCGGGGGGGGGGGGGGAGAGAGAGAGAGAGAGAGAGAGAAAGAGAAAGAGAAGTGGGGCTTGAACTCGAGTCCTGTGAGATTATGACCTGAGCCAAAGTCAGATACTTAACTACTGCTGCCCTGAACTTGGAAACTTTAGAATGTCTTTGTTAGTTACTCCACCCCAACAGAAAACATGAATAGATACACACACACACACACACACACACACACACACACACACACGCTATCAGAAGTGAAATTTATCAGAATTAGATTAAGGGTCAAACCAAGGCAACAATTTAAAAAAGGTACCAAAAGATCATTGGAATGAAAGGGAAATATGATACCTGTTAACTCAGGGCTCCTTTCATAGTTAAAGCATAAATTCATTCCTTTTATTGAAATAAACAGTACTCTTAAGTGAAAGTATAAGGCCCTGATCTGATTCTCCTGGGTGCTTCTGTATGGTGCAAGATTCACAGTACAAATACACATTGTACCGCCAACTCAGTTACTTACCAGCTCATGATTGCCTGAAGTCTAGATCGAGTTCCACTGAGAAATTGAAAGTGGAGAAACCATAGTGTGTTGCTCTGTACCAGACTTGGTGACAGTGGCCATAGAAATCAGAGATTCCCAGTAGTTTGTCACCAGTACATACTGATGAGATGTCGTAAGTGACTACATGTGTGCTAAGAGATACTGTTACATCCAGCCCTAAGGTGTCAGGGCAAGACCTGAGGGGGCAGGAGCCCCTGACTCATCTGGGGCTCCTTGGAGGGTGGCCCAAGTGGGGCAGGGTCTCATGGTTTCCCTTTGGTCCCATTGGGTGGCAAATATGATAAGCAGCAGGCAGCACTCATGAGTGGAGGTTGATGAGCTGAGTGAGGGCAGAGTCCTACCACCCAGAGAACTATGTCAGCAGCCAGCTGTGGAGCACGCTGGTGCCACTCATTGTGGACAAGGACCTACAGAGTTGTTGGAGAATTTGTGGTTTGATGTCCAAGAAGTAGGTGGTTGGATATAGGGGAGGGGCAGAGATTGGACAAGCTTCCTGTGGCCTTAGTTCCAGGTCCTGCCTCAGCATCAGACTAAGTATATGTATCAGTTTCTTATTGCCGCTGTAACACATTACCAAAAACTTAGTGGCTTAAACAAAAACACAGATTTTATTGTCTTACAGTAGAACAGGTGGTGAGAAGTCTGAGATCGGTTTCACTGGACCAAAATCAAGATGCTGGCAGGGTTGCATTCCTTCTGGAGGATCTAGGGGAGAATCTGTTTCCTAATTTTTCCAGTTTCCAAAGGTCACTTGCATTCCTTGGCTCATGACGCATCCCTCAATCTTCAAAGCCAACAGCATGGTGTCTTCATTTTTTTTAAATATGAAATTGATAGTAAAATTGGTTTCCATACAACACCCAGTGCTCATCCCAACAGGTTCCTCCTCAGTGCCCATCACCCACTTTCCCCTCCCCCCATCAACCCTCAGTTTATTCTCAGTTTTTAAGAGTCTCTTAGGGTTTGGGTCCTTCCCTCTCTGTAACTTTTGTTTCCCCCCTTCTCGTCCCCCATGGTCTTCTGTTAAGTTTCTCAGGATCCACATAAGAGTGAAAACATATGGTATCTGTCTTTCTCTGTGTGACTTATTTCACTTAGCATAACATTCTCCAGTTCCATCCACCTTGCTACAAATTTCATTCTTTGTCATTACCAAGTAGTATTCCATTGTATGTGTAAACCACAATTTCTTTATCCATTCATCAGTTGACGGACAGTTAGGCTCTTTCCATAATTTAGCTATTGTTGAAAGTCCTGCTATAAACATTAGGGTACAAGTACCCCTATGCATCAGCACTCCTGTATCCCTTGGGTAAAGTCATAGGAGTGCTATTGCTGGGTCATAGGGTAGGTCTATTTTTAATTTTTTGAGGAAGCTCCACACTGTTTTCCAGAGTGGCTTCACCAGTTTGCATTACCACCAACAGTGAAAAGGCGTTCTCGTTTCTCCACATCCTCTCCAGCATCTGTAGTCTCCTGATTTGTTCACTTTGGCCACTCTGGTGTGAGGTATTATCTCAGTATGGTTTTGATTTGTATTTCCCTGATGAGGTGTGACGTTGAACATCTTTCATGTGCCTGTTGGCCATCTGGATGTCTTCTTTAGAGAAGTGTCTATTCATGTCTTCTGCCCATTTCTTCACTGGATTATTTGTTTGTCGGGTGTGGAGTTTGATGAGTTCTTTATAGATTTTGGATACTAGCCCTTTGTCCGAATTGTCATTTGCAAATATCTTTTCCCATTCTGTCGGTTGCCTTTTAGATTTGTTAATTGTTTCGTTTGCAGTGCAGTAGCTTTTTATCTTGATGAGGTCCCAAGAGTTCATTTTTCTTTTAATTCCCTTGCCTTTGGAGACGTGTCAAGTAAGAAATGGCTGCGGCTGAGGTCAGAGAGGTTTTTCCCTGCTTTCTCCTCTAGGGTTTTGATGGTTTCCTGTCTCACATTCAGGTCCTTCATCCATTTAGAGTTTATTTTTGTGAATGGTGTAAGAAAGTGGTCTAGTTTCATTCTTCTGCATGTTGCTGTCCAGTTCTCCCAGCACCATTTGTTAAAGAGACTGTCTTTTTTCCATTGGATATTCTTTCCTGCTTTGTCAAAGATTAGTTGGCATACTTTTGTGGGTCTAATTCTGGAGTCTCTATTCTATTCCATTGGTCTATGTGTCTGTTTTTGTGCCAATACCATGATTACAACTTTGTAGTAGAGACTAAAAAGTCTGGGATTGTGATGCCTCCTGCTTTGGTCTTCTTCTTCAATATTACTTTGGCTATTCAGGGTCTTTTGTGGTTCCATACACATTTTAAGATTTCTTGTTCTAGCTTCAAGAAGAATTCTGGTGCAATTTTGATTGGGATTGCATTGAATGTGTAGATAGCTTTGGGTAGTATTGACATTTTAACAATATTTATTTTTCCAATCCATGAGCATGGAATATTTTTCCATTTCTTTGTATCTTCTTCAATTTCCTTCATAAGCTTTCTATAGTTTTCAGCATACAGATCTTTTACATCTTTGTTTAGATTTATTCCTAGGTATTGTATGCTTCTTGGTGCAATTGTGAATGGGATCCGTTTCTTTATTTGTCTTTCTGTTGCTTCATTATTAGTGTATAAGAATGCAACTGATTTCTGTACATTGATTTTGTATCCTGCAACTTTTCTGAATTCATGTATCAGTTGTAGCAGACTTTTGTAACTCCACTTTGGGTGGAGTCTATCGGGTTTTCCACGTATAATATCATGTCATCTGCAAAAAGTGAAAGCTTGACTTAATCTTTGCCAATTTTGATGGCTTTGATTTCCTTTTGTTGTCTGATTGCTGATGCTAGAACTTGCACCACTATGTTAAACAACAACGGTGAGAGTGGACATCCCTGTCGTGTTCCAGATCTCAGGGGGAAAGCTCTCATTTTTTCCCATTGAGGATGATATTAGCTGTGGGCTTGTCATAAATGGCTTTTATGATGTTTAAGTATATTCCTTCTATCCCGACTTTCTTGAGGGTTTTTATTAAGAAAGGATGCTGAATTTTGTCAAATGCTTTTTCTGCATCGATTGACAGGATCATATAGTTCTTATCTTTTCTTTTATTAATGTGATGTATCACATTGATTGGTTTGCGAATATTGAACCAGGCCTGCAGCCCAGGAATGAATCCCTCTTGATCATGGTGAATAATTCTTTTTATATGCTGTTGAATTCGATTTGTTAGTATCTTGTTGAGAATTTTTGCATCCATATTCATTGGGGATATTGGCCTGTAGTTCTCTTTTTTTGCTGGGTCTCTGTCTGGTTTAGGAATCCAAGTAATGCTGGCTTCATAGAATGACTCTGGAAGTTTTCCTTCCCTTTCTATTTTTTGGCACAGGTTGAGAAGGATAGGTATTATCTCTACTTTAAATGTCTGGTAGAATTCCCCAGGGAAGCCATCTGGTCCTGGACTCTTATTTGTTGGGAGATTTTTGATAACTGATTCAATTTCTTCGCTGGTTATGGGTCTGTTCAAGTTTTCTATTTCTTCCCATTTGAGTTTTGGAAGTGTGTGGGTGCTTAGGAATTTGTCCATTTCTTCCAGGTTGTCCAGTTTGTTGGCATATAATTTTTCATAGTATTCCCTGATAATTGCTTCAATTTCTGGGGCATTGGTTGTAATAATTCTATTTTCATTCATGATTTTATCTATTTGGGTAATCTCCCTTTTCTTTTTGAGAAGCCTGGCTAGAAGATCAGATGGACTTGACACATATATTTAGAACTCTGCATCCCAAAACAACAAAATATACTTTATTCTCGAGTGCACATGGAACCTTCTCCAAGATAGATCACATACTGGGTCACAAAACAGCTCTTCATAAGTATGAAAGAATTGAGATCATACAATGCACACTTTCAGACCACAATGCTATGAAACTTGAAATCAACCACAGGAAAAATTCTGGAAAACCTCCCAAAGCATGGAGGTTAAAGAACACCCTACTAAAGAATGAATGGGTCAACCAGGCAATTAGAGAAGAAATTTAAAAATATATGGAAACAAATGAAAATGAAAATACAACAATCCAAACGCTTTGGGATGCAGCGAAGGCAGTCCTGAGAGGAAAATACACTGCAGTCCAGGCCTATCTCAAGAAATAAGAAAAATCCCAAATGCAAAATCTAACAGCACACCTAAAGGAAATAGAAGCAGAACAGCAAAGACACCCCAAACCCAGCAGAAGAAGAGAAATAATAAAGGTCAGAGCAGAAATAAACAATATAGAATCTAAAAAAAAAAACAAAAAAAAAAAACTGTAGAGCAAGTCAGTGAAACCAAGAGTTGGTTTTTTGAAAAAATAAACAAAATTGATAAACCTCTAGCCAGGCTTCTCAAAAAGAAAAGGGACAGGACCCAAACAGCATGGTGTCTTCAAATCCCTCTCTGACTTTGCCCTCAGTTTCTATTGTCATGTCTTCTCTGACTCCGACTTCCCTGCCTCCCACTTTTCCTTCTAAGGATGCTTCAGATTACACTGAGTTCACATGTACAACCAGGATCATCCTTCCATCTGAAGACCCTTGACATTAACCACATTTGCAGGGTTCCCTTTGCCCCCATGTGAAGTAACATATTCACAGGCTCCAGGGACTGCAACACAGACATTTTTGGGGATTTGTTATTCAGTGTGCCACGCAGGTAATGGCTACCTTGTCTGTTTTGCAGCTGATTGGCCGTGAGGGATGACTTTCATGCCCTCCAAGTTAGAGGGTTTTCATTATTTTGGAATGATTATTGTCACTTGGTGTAAAAATCCGTTCTCATGATTAAATACATTTCACTATTTTTTAATGTTTTTTATTTTTTTAATTTTAATTTTTATTTATTTTTTTAATATGAAATTTATTGTCAAATTGGTTTCCATACAACACCCAGGGCTCATCCCAACAGATGCCCTCCTCAATGCCCATCACCCATCCTCCCCTCCCCCCATCAACCCTCAGTTTATTCTCAGTTTTTAAGAGTCTTTTATGGTTTGCCTCCCTTCCTCTCTGTAACTTTTTTTCCCCCTTCCCCTCCCCCGTGGTCTTCCGTTAAGTTTCTCAGGGTCCACATAAGAGTGAAAACATATGGTATCTGTCTTTCTCTGTGTGACTTATTTCACTTAGCATAACCCCCTCCAGTTCCATCTATGTTGCTACAAAAGGCCATATTTCACTCTTTGTCATTGCCAAGTAGTATTCCATTGTATATATAAACCACAATTTCTTTATCCATTCATCAGTTAATGGACAGTTAGGCTCTTTCCATAATTTGGCTATTGTTGAAAGTGCTGCTGTAAACATTAGGGTACAAGTGCTCCTATGCATCAGCACTCTTGTATCCCTTGGGTAAATTCCTAGCAGTACTATTGCTGGGTTATAGGGTAGATCTATTTTTAATTTTTTGAGGAACCTCCACACTTCTCCAGAGCAGCTGCAGCAGTTTGCATTCCCACCAACAGTGCAAGAGGGTTCTCGTTTCTCCACGTCCTCGCCAGCATCTGTAGTCTCCTGATTTGTTCATTTTAGCCACTCTGACTGGCATGAGGTGGTATCTCAGTTGCAGCAATATCTTTCTTGACATATCCCCAAAGGCAAGGGAATTAAAAGCAAAAATGAACTCTTGGGACCTCATCAAGATAAAAAGCTTCTGCACTGCAAAGGAAACAATCAACAAAACTAAAAGGCAACTGACAGAATGGGAAAAGACATTTGCAAATGACAATTCGGACAAAGGGCTAGTATCCAAAATCTGTAAAGAGCTCACCAAACTCCACACCCGAAAAACAAATAATCCAGTGAAGAAATGGGCAGAAGACATGAATAGACACTTCTCTAAAGAAGACATCCAGGTGGCCAACAGGCACATGAAAGATGCTCAACGTCACACACCTCATCAGGGAAATACAAATACATTTCAATATTATGTTGCCAACAAAAAAGAAAGAAGAGCAGTTAGATGTTTTAAGTATGATTTTCAAGTTGTGAATTTTTCGATGGGTATAAAACCTATTTTAAAATTTGTGTTATAATTATATGAACAAAATTTCTCACTTATTGAAAATTCTTGGTTAGGAATTGTGTATGGCCATTTCAGCCTTAGAATCTGATATAAGATTAGGTTTGTTACCTTCATGAAAACAAGCTCAAGATTCTCATTAAAATGTGTAAAAAAATGTTGGGGGACATTTTAATTCATGTTCAATATTTAACATCTTTGCTAATATTTTATATCTTACTTTTATCATGATTATATATATAAAACAAAGAGACTGTAAAGAGGATTTTACATCAAGTCCCAAAGAGATTATGCTTAAATCTCTCTCAGATTACCTCAGCAGGTATGCAGGTAATGATATTATCATTTTCTATGGGTGGATAATGTGCAAACGAGCTGGGGAGAATAGTTGTGAGTGACCCCATCCTTTGTGATTCTGTGGGACACAGTTAAAATCGTTTCAAAGGAAAAATTACAAAACAATAGCAATTCCAATACAAGATCAATTGCAATGCTTAGAACACATAATAAATCCCCTAATTTGGCCATAAAGAAAGATTTTACAGCTTTATAACTTTTATTCACAGAACATCAGGTTTTCCCCATTCCTACTAGGAAATGTTGAACAAACTCTTACAGACTATCATTCGAAGGGGTGCCTAACTATTAGCCTTCTGTGGGTGCCTCATATATCTGCCTTTCCAAATCAGTTTTGGAAGTTTCCTGAGATTCATCTTGGTTATAAAATAAATCAATAAGTTCCAAAGATATTGAATCTAATATCTTTGAGCAAATGAATATTTTAGTAAAGATTGTATGGATACATTTATTTTTATTAAGAAACCCAGAAGAAATAACCCATAAGCCTGTGTCCTGTAAGGGTGATCCCTATTTCTACCGCTCATGGGCATGGAAGCAGGGAACGGGATGCTGCCCAGGGAACCCTGGGAGGGAGAGAGCAAGTGTGGGAAACAGGTAGGGATAAATTGTAGGGAGGGAGGTCATGTGGTGGACCTCTGGCCTTCCTCTGCTTTGGGCACATGCCTCTCTCTTCCAGCTCTGTCATCCCCCCACTTCCAGAATCTGGAAACTGGGGCACCGCACGCAGCTTTTGGTCCCACCCCACCTTCTAATGTAAACAGGCAAAGCACAGTCCACGTAGTTTTCTACCTTGCTTGGAGCTGATGCAACCTTTTTCTAGTTTTCGGTTCTTTTTCTTTACTGCCTGGTCTTATGGTCTATGCCCTGGGCCCCAAGTGGATGGCTCTCTCAGTAACTGAAGTTCTTTCATTCTCTCAGAGACCCAGAAGGCAGATCCCTAAGGGGGTGCATTTCAATACTTGGTTTATAGTAAGCACTTAACAAAACTTCAGATTGAGTGGGTAAGTGAAGAGGTGTGTTTTCTGAAACAGATTAGATTACATATTAAATCTTAAGAGAAAGTTAACAGAAGCAGAAACGTAATGGAGGTGAAATCCTTAGGTTTCATTTTCTGATTCACTTTTTTTAACTTGTACTTTTAGAACTTAATTATCTTATTGAAAAAGTTACTTAGGCTCATTGCATACTTTTTTTAAGAGTTACAGAAAAGTTACAGAATAAAATAGTTTATAATCTCTTGTCCCAGAAGTAATCACTGCTAACATTGGTGTGTATTTTGCTGGACTTTTTTCTTTTTATGTACACAGACACACCCCAGACAAAATATACCCACACTAATTTTTTTATACTTTTACAAAAGGGAGATTCTATGATGCTTTTTTAAAGATGGAACTCTTAGCAGTACATATATAACAGTGCATTAAAATGTCATGTTAATGTAGATCAATTATCATTCTTATATTTTAAAGGGGTTTATATATATACACATATAAATAAAAAAATAAAAATAGAAAATAAATTTAATATAAATAAATGTATGTATATGTGTGTATATATGTATATACGTGTGTGTGTGTGTGTGTACATACATATGTGTATGTATAATACATTAACAAAAGCAAAGAGGCCTAGGCTTTGGCAGAAGTTTCAAAGGGCTGGTGACTTTTGTTAGGATTCAGAAGACTCATGTTTCAAGGTCCCAATCTCTTGCCTCTTGTTGGGCTTGCCTGAGGCATGGGGGTTCAGAAAGGCTGGGGCATCTCTGGACCTCCCTCCTTTGTGGGCCCTTGAATGAGTTAATTACGTACCTCACACTAGTTATGCACCTCACAGGGTTATTGTGAAGGTTAAGGAGTGTCTGTCACAACTCTGGATGCTAATAGTGATCATCCAGCAAGTGTTAATTCTGTCTCCTTTGAATTCTGAAATGAGAATGATTCATGTCTCTAGGCCTCCTGGGTTTTTTTTTTTTAAGTGAAAAATATCCACTTTATAAATAGATGAACTGAAATGACTGATACACACACACACACACACACACACACACACACATATATATATACATATATAAAATTATTTATTTATTTTGGGGAGAGAGAGAGAGAAAGAGGGCATGAGCAGGGGCGGGGCAGAGAGAGAGGGAGACATAGAATCTGAAGCAGGCTCCAGGCTCCAAGCTGTCAGCACAGAGCCTGATGCGGGGCCCGAACCCACGAACTGCAAGATCATGACCCGAGGGAAAGTAGGACACTTGACCAACTAAGCTACCCAGGCAGCCCTGAAATGACTGATATTTTAATAGTTACGTCAGAATGAATAGCGCAAGGCCTCCCCACAGAATCTTGGCCTTTGGTGTGAGGGCAGAGCCCCCCGGGGTGGCCGGCTGTGAGTTCAGTGCAGCAGCGAGGAGGTTTGCCACACCTCCATGTCTTTATTCTCTCCACACCTGCGTAGGCAGTCACTTCTAAAGCTGTCATTTTGTAATATGAAGGGCAGCAAACAATAACTGCTACGTAGCCCACGCTGCTGGGTGAGCCCTGCCTCCAGCTTTTCTTTTGTCTTGAAAGGCTGGAGTCATGTGGGGCAGGATAGCCCAGCAGCAGGACCAAGGGCACAGGCTTCCTGTGAGCCCCAGCAATACCTGGTTACCCCAGCATTGCCACGGGCACAAGGACTAAAGTCAGCATCGTCTGTGACAAATATCTAGTAAGCCCCACTCTAGGTTTAATAAATGAGGTGGCAGAAGGTTTTAGGTTAAAAGGCCTAAATCCATTTAACGCCTGGATGGACATCCGAATTAGGTGACAGGTGAGTCACGTGAAAGTCGAAGCAAGAAACGGTCTCTTGGTGAAGTGAATGTTTGCACTGAGATGCTGGTCTCCGGGTCATTTCTTCTACTTTCCAGTCCTCACATTTCTGGGGACACTGTAGGTGCCCACCTGGTAAATGTTTGTTAATTTATTGTGTTGAGGGTTTTAGAATTACATGAAGCATTTTCTCATTTAGAAATGTGCAAAACAAGGTGTAAGTGTGGTGTATAAAGAGGTCTGCATTTGCGGGTGAGGAAGGGATGTAGAGGATTAAAGACAAACGTGTGTGAGTGGCTTGTTTAGGTGAGGGGCAAGGGTGGCCCCTCCTGACTCCTGGACAGAGGACTCTGCCCTCAAGCCCTGGCACCTCAGTGTTCCCTGAGTGTGTCCACGTCTGGGGAGCCCAGAATCTTGCAGGGCTTTAGTTTGGGCAGAGAATAGCAAAAGCAAAGAGGCCTAGGCTTTGGCAGAAGTTTGCCAAAGGCCTGGTGTCTCTTGCCATGATTTTTAGACTCTTCTATCCTGGGAGGCAGTGGGAAGAGGGTGGGGAGGGAAAAAAATGATGAGTCCCCTATTCTTCCTTTTCTGTGACTTGGGGTTTCCCGTTTATTTATTCAACAAACACTCCATAGTGCTGGGCCCGGATACAGAAGCACTTCAGGGCATGGCAGGCCCTGCCCATGGCCCCCATACCCAGTGTGACTAACATATAGGAGGAGAGGCAGGTGCATAATCAGATGGTTACTATCTGGGGTGGTCATTGACATGGAGGCTGTGGCCTGAAGGATGGTGGAAGATGCAGCACACAGGGCCATCCGGAGGAGTTGGGGTGGGTGGGGAGGGAGGAATATTCCAACAGGGGCCCAGGAGGGAGGAAGCAAGCATGGCCTGTTCAGTCAGGGACTCAAGATCCTTCTGTTGGCTAATCTGCACATCTGGAACAGGTGTGGTGGAGGTCAGGAATGGGAGACCAGAGGTGATTCATTTCCTTTCTTACTTTCCTTTTCCCTCCCCTCCCTCCCCTCCCCTCCATTCCCCTTCCATCTCCTCCCTTCCCCACCTACTTTGAAACCTCTCAGTTTATAGGGACTTCCTCTAGCATGGAAATACGGAGACTCAAAAGGACCAAATAAACACTCCCTCAACCAAGCACTCAGACCCGGAAGATGGCAGTTTACTTTCACCTTGCAGAGTGGTTCTCCAGGGCTTGTATGCATCAGAATTGCCTGGCCGGCTTGTGAAAACAGATTGCAGGACCCACTTCTGGGGTTCCAGTCTCAGTATGTCTGGTGTCAGGCCCACAAATTTGCATTTCTAGCAAATTCCTGGGGTGCTCCTGCTTTTGATGGGTGGACCATTTTAGGGCAATTTGAAATTTTTTGAAAAAAATTTCTAAATGTTTATTTATTTTTGAGAGACAGACAGAGACAGTGTAAGCAGGGGAAGGGCAGAGAGAGAGGGAGACAGACTCTGAAGCAGGCTCCAGGCTCTGAGCTGTCGGCACAGAGCCTGATGGGGGCTCGAACTCACAAAATGTGAGATCATGATCTGAGCTGAAGTCAGATGCTTAATGGACTGAGCCACCCAGGAGCCCCAGGGCAATCTTAATTTTAAGGCAATTTGCCAGATCCTTGTTAGCCCTGTGCTGGCTTCAGAGATGGAGAAAGAGAGGAGACATGTATAACAAGTATTAAATGGAGAAATGACATGAATAAGACATGAAAGGGCATGCGTGAATTGTTGGCGGGTATTGTGGGGACACAGAGGGTGTCTGTACCTCAGCTTCCTTACCTATAAAATTGGAATAATACCCACCTAATAGAGCTTAAAATTTTTATTAATAGACTTTTTTTTAGAGCAGTTAGGTTTATAGAAAAATTGTACAAAGTACAGTGAGTTTTCATGTACCTCCTTCTCTCCCCATTTATGTTGTACATTCTACCTGTTTTGACAAATGCATGTTATGTATCCATCATCACTGTAGAGCAGTGTCACCACCCTAAAAATCTCTGATGATTCATGTGTTCGTCCCTCCCCTCCTCTTCCCTCACAACCACTGATCTGTCTACTGTCTCCACAGTTTTGCCTTTTCCAGAATGGCATACATTTGGAATCCCATGTGTAAACTTTGCAGACCAGTGTCTTTGATTTAGCAATATGCATCTAAGTTCCTCCAAGTCTTTTCATTGCTTGATAGTTCATTTCTTCTTATCTGAATAGTATTCCATTGTCAGGATGTACAAGCATGCTTACCCATTCATCTGCAGAGAAACATCTTGATCACTTCCAACTTGTGACATTTATGAATAAAGCTACTATACACATCGTGAGCAGGTTTTTGTGTGGCTAAGCTTTCAAGTCATTTGGATAAATACCTAGGAGCATGACTGCTGGAAAATACTGTAAGTCTCTATTAAGCTTTGTAAGAGACTGCCCAACAATCTTCCAAAGTCACTGTACCATTTTGGCTTCCTACCAACAATGAATGAGAGCTCCTGTTTTTTTTTCACATCCTCACCAGAATTTGGTGTTGTCAGTATTTTGGGTTTTGGCCATTCACAGATAGGGTTTTATAAGGATTGAATAAAACAGTGGATGCAAAGCTCTGACTATGGTGCCTGGTACAGAGGCAGAGCTCAGTATCTAGAAGCTATTCCTGCTGTTTTTCAGTTCTTTTCCTCCTTTCCCCACACCTTTCTGCTTTTCTTGGCCTATTTCAATCCCATGTTTTCTCTGAGGCAGAGCTCTGATCCTTAACCTCTGAAAACCCTCTCCTCTCCTCTCTGCCAGTCTCTTCTCCTTATAACACCTTCTGTCACATCTAATTAGACCTGTGACATCTTCAGACTTCCAGAATCACCTTGATGTTGTTGAATTAGTTCTCTAGAGAAACAGAACCAGTAGGGGGTGTGGTGTGAGTGAGTGTGTGTGTGTGTGTGTGTGTGTGTGTGTGTGTGTGTGTGTGTGTTGAGAGAGAGAGAGAGAGAGAGAAGAGGGGGAGATTTATTTTAAGGAATTGACCAACATGATTACAAAGCCTGGCAGGTCTACAGTCTGCAAGGTGGCCCAGAAGGCTGGAAACCAGGAGAAGAGCCAGTGTTGCAGGTGAAGTCCAGAACCATCTTTTGGAATTCCTCCTTGCTTGGGGGAGGTCACTCTTTTTGTTCTATTTATGCCTCAGCTGGTTAGATGAGGCCCACCCACACTAGGGAAAGTTGTCTCATTCAAAAAACACCTCCACAGAAGGTCCACACTGTGCCTAGACTACAGTGTCCACATACTCGTTCATACATGTCTGAGTGTGGCTGTGAAGGTATTTTTTTGGATGAGATTAACATTTAAATCAATAGACTTTGAGTAGAGAAGATTATCTTCCATAATGTGGGTGGGCCTTATCTAACCAGTTGGGGGCCTTAAGGAAGACTGAAATTCCCTGAGGAAGAAGGGAGTCTGCTCCAAACTGCATTTGGATTCAAGCTGCAATGTTAACTCTTCCCTAGGTGTCCAGCATGCTGACCTCCCCTGCAGATTTTGGACTTGGACCCCCATAATTGCATGGGCCAATTCTTAAAGTCATCTCTCTCTCTCTCTCTCTCTCTCTCTCTCTCTCTCTCTCTCTCTCTCTCCCTTATCTATCTATATCTAAACATACACATACAGATGTGCCCTTCCTATTGTTTCTGTTTCTCTGGAAAACCTTGACTGTTATCCTGTGGTCAGATGGATGTTGGCTCACAAGAAGAGAACTAAAGCAATTAGGGTGATGAATCCTGCCATTGAGAGCAATAACCTGCTGCACATACTGCATAATCACACATTTTCAGAAATACAAGGGTTCTTGGCAGGAATAATGTGTAGTTGGAAGGAACAAAGACTTAGAATCAGAAAGCCTGGGTTTGAGAGCTCACTCTGCTGTACTTGGTGTGATCTTTGGCGAGCCGGTTAACTTCTCTGAATCTCAGAGATTCTCTGAATCTCATCACTCATTTCTAAAGTGATGATAGTTATGTTACCTCCCTGGATTTTTGGGGCAATTTGATGAGCTACCATTTGTGAATATACCAGTATTTTTATTGAGCTCTACTGTTTGATCTTATTAGCGGGGAAGCTTAGACTCAGAGATGTTAAGTAATTTATCCAAGATGAGAATGTAAAGCCATTAAGTTTTGTCTTTTTTTCTCAGTGCCCTGTTGGTGGCTCATCAGTGATGACAGATGTAACATTTCCTGAGCAATCACTATGTATGAGAAACTGCTAAATGCTTTATATCCATTTCTCCCCTCAGTGAAACCTTACAGAGTTGGTACTTGTATCAGCTTACACTCGACACATAACAAATTACCACAAAGTTACTGACTTAAAACAACACCCATTTTTTATCTTAGATTTCTGTAGGTCAGAAGTCTGGGCACAGAATGGGCGGGTCTTCTGCTTAGGGTCCTATAAGCCTAAAATCAAGGTAATAACAGGGCTGGGTCCCTTTCTAGAGGTTCTGGGGAAGAATCTCCTTTGAAGATTCTTCAGGTTGTTTGTCAAATTCAGTTTGTAGCTTATGGGTGTAAGATGGGCATTTTTTTTTTTGCTGTCAGCTAGGAGTTACTCTCAGTGCCACCACATTCCTTGCCACTGACCATATGGGCAATTCACAACATGGCTGGGGCTTCTTCTTCCAGACCAGCAGAAATGTCTGTCTTTGACTTAGTCTTCTGTGGCCAGCTGGAGAAAATGCGCTTTTAAAGCACTCATCTGATTAGACCAGGCCCACCAAGATATTCTTCCTTTCTTAAAGTCAGCTGTGCCATATAACATAACCCGATCATGGGACTGAAATCCATCATATTCACATTCCTGGAGGTCATACAGGGCTCATCCATGAAGGAGTGTGGGTCTTGGGGCCATCTTGGAATTCTGCCTGTTTATTAACATTTCCATTTTAAAGGTCAAGAAACTGAGGCCAGAAAGATTAAACAAACTGTCCAAGGTTACAGAGCAGTAAGTGGAAAAGGCAGAAGTCCAAACCCATGCTCATACCCACTCTGTTACACTGTGTCTTGCTGTTGCCAAGGCCTTTCCCTGGAGTCCCTTGAGGTTCTCGAGAAACCCCACTCTCCTGACCGTGAGGAGGTCTGTAGTGCTGGGCCTGCCAAATCCCTATTGGAGATGGCTAGCCATGCGTAATTACCAAAGTTTATCTAGTAAACGATATTGTTGTCCTAGAGTGCATTTCTCTTGGTTACTATGATGCCTTAGGTCAGTGAAAACATTTTGGAGCCTTTAAACGATGTTGTGAATCCCTGAAATTTCAGGCAACCTGGCTGCTGTGAGAGCTGATTATGTCAAATGACCTTTTTACTCCTTTTTAAAAGTTTTTTAAAATATTTTTTTATTTTTGAGAGAGAGAGAGAGAGAGAAACAGAGTATGAGTGGGGAAGGGGCAGAGAGACAGGGAGACAGAGAAGCCCAAGTGGGGTCCAGGATCCGAGCTGACAGCGCAGAGCCTGATCTCACGAACTGTGAGATCATGACCTGAGCTGAAGTCGGACCCTTAACTGAGCCACCCAGGCGCCCCAGCCTTTTTACTCTTCTTAAAAAGGTATTGTGCTTCTACACAGGGAAAGCATGTGTCCTCCTGTGCATATAGTTCTCTCCCCCTCCCCCACTCCCACTGCTTTCTTTCTTTTTTCAAATTCTTTTTTAATGTTTATTTATTATTGAGAGACAGAGAGACAGGGAGACACAGAATCCAAAGCAGGCTCCAGGCTCTGAGCTGTCAGCACAGAGCCCGACATGGGGCTTGAACTCACAAACCGTGAGTCATGACTTGAGCTGAAGTCACACTTAACCGACTGAGCCACCCAAGCACCCCTCCCCTGCTGCTTTCAAGGAGTCATGGTGAGAATAGCAGGTACATAGACAGAAATGAAGCCACCTAAGTGGAGCTTATGATTGATGATGCCTCATCTCATGGCCATGCACCCGCCATTTGCTGCTTCATGGTCCCTGTGCCCTCCGCTCTGATGGGGCGGGTGTGGACCTGTATGCTGGGGCTGAGATTGTGGGAGGCGGGCTGAGTGGGGTGTTAGTTTCTATAAGGTTGCATCCCTGATGCTCACGGGTGAAATAAACAGGAACGTATCATGCTTGCATTTTACAATCTTTATTCACTGTTGGCCTCTAGAAGATATTGACAGGATTGAGTAAAATAATCATAACCACTCACAACATTGGCTTTAGTATCCACTGCCTTGGAGATGATCCTTGAATGGTATGACTTCAGGGCTTTGGCTTGAATTCCTCAGCTTTAGTACAGAAAGCAGGAAAAGTGGGTGTTCTTTGTTTGGAAGTCACAGCCCACAGGGATGTGGTGTTAGTGTGCAGAGGGGGATGAGCAAGTCTTTCATGGAGACAGGTTCTGGTCTCCTCCGAGAAGCACATTCAGAAGCAAGATGTATGGTTTGTAGCAACCCGACATCTTTCCAAACCAGGTCTAGTACACAGACTTCCTCCAGGATGTCCCCGTCTCATTCCTTGGAAGATGGGCTCAGGGAAAGGAGACGACAATTCGGACTCTGTTAGCACAGCAACACTCTGTGCTTTTGTTGTAGGAATTCCAATAGTGACAAGTGGATTTATTTGCCTTATTTGCCAGGGCGGCTCAAACCACCCAACCGTGCCCTTCTGGCTCCATTGACAGGCATACAGAGAGGGGTGGGAATGCGGAAAGTGTGAAAGGCCTGCCACAGAAAATGGAAGGCAGGAGGATATGCCTGTGTCTGGGCTAGCCAGCAACGTAAAGGGAAAAGCAAACAACCCTTTTGAGCGCTATTTGAACTCTGTGCGTATGTATGACTGCCTAATAGGAATGCACTGTGGCTCCCACCCCCGCATGTGTTACCTGCACGATTTCACCCTGGTCTCCTTATAGTTCTGAGCTCCTTCCTCTACTTGGATTTTATGATTCCTGTGCCCAAACGCAGGAAATGGTCTTAAACATTCCTATGCTATTTGATATGCTATCATTCTCAATGTAATTCTTT
Source organism: Felis catus (assembly GCF_018350175.1). Taxonomy (NCBI): domain Eukaryota; kingdom Metazoa; phylum Chordata; class Mammalia; order Carnivora; family Felidae; genus Felis; species Felis catus. The sequence continues at coordinate 133,143,443 of NC_058368.1, forward strand.
TTTTTTTTTTTTTTTAACTTTCATTTAAATTCTAGTTAGGTGACATACAGGGCAATATTGGTTTCAGGAGCAGAGCTCAGTGATTCACCACTTACCTATAACACTCAGTGCTCATCCTAATAGTGCTCCTTAGTGCCCGTCGCCCATCTAGCCCCTCCCCCCACCTTCCTCCCTCCATCAGCCCTTGGTTTGTTCTCTGTTGTTAAGAGTCTCTTATGGTTTGTTTCCCCCCCTCTTTTCCCCCCTTCCCATGTGTTCATCTGTTTTGTTTCTCCAGTTCCACATAGGAGTGAAATCATAGGGTATTTGTCTTTTTCTGACTGTCCCGATGTAATTCTTAGTGGCATTGGTGACAAAGTGCCAGATTCACCTTTCCATCTTCTCTTCTCTCCCATGGGGATCGAGGGCTCCACACCACGCTGTCTCCCTGTTGGGTCCGTCCATGCTCTGACAGAAGGAGACTGCAAGTCTAGAGGAGGAAGGAAGCCATCTCTTTGGCTTTGGTGGCGCCTCTGGCTTCAGCGAGTGGCTCCGTGTGACAGCAGGTAGCCGTGGTTCCGGCTATGTTGTGGCAGCTTCGGCACCAGGGGGCATGTGGGCTCCCTGGCTCCCAGCTGCTGGTGGCTTTGGTGGCAGCTTCTCCAACACTGAAACTGAGCGTGAAGGTTCCATGTAGGAAGTGGCTGCAGCTTTGTGATCTTTGGGTACAGTTCTCTTCTCCTTGGTGCTCCTTCAGCCACATCACACCTTTTCTCTCTGGTTCTTCCAGCTCTTCTACGGCTTCTATAACCAGTGCCCTGCATTTGCTCTTCACCCTCAAAATATCCCCAGGGGTTTCACTTTCCTCAGTGAACACTGATCCATGCAGGCATTTTGTCGAATCCAAGACGTCTTCATTCCGAGCCAGGGGTCCCTATTTGCTTTCTTTTATTCTCTTAGCTTCCAGGTTTAGTTTGACAACTCTGTTGACTCTTCCTTTCATGATTAAGAATGATTAACATTATTATTTCAGGGTTAAATTCCTTTTTTAAGGCAAACAGTCAAGAAAGTGACGAACATGTCAGTAAGCTGTCATAATGAAGCCAGGGAAGAAAGCATAGGGGAGTACACAGTGATAAAAATCTGCTCCTGCCCTCAGTTCTGACATGCCTATAGTTGCGAGGAGGTCAGCCATTAGACAAGCTTTGTCGGAATGTGACTGGCTCTGTCAGCCGACTTTATTGCATAGGCAGCTTGAGCTGATGTCGGTTGCTCTACCAATTTTCCTTAGCCTGTATTCTATTTTAAAGTCAGATGGGAAGGGGGATGTGAATATAGTTTACTTGTGAAGAATCCATCAGGGCATCAGTGATGGAGTGGTATTTTTCAAATGTACACGTACATATATTATTTGAAGTACACATTTTAGATGGGAAAATTTTTTTGTGAGAGAGAGAAAGAGTGAGAGAGAGAATGAGTGGGAGAGAGGAGCTGAGGGGGAGAGAGAGAGAGAGGAGAGAGAATCCCAAGTAGGCTCCCTGCTCAGCACAGAGCCTAACACAGGGCTTGATCCCATCATGTACAGGATGGAATCCAAGTCTCTCCATGATCGGAATCCTAAAGCCTCATCCCTCACCAACTCTCACATGCTCACAGTGTTTCCCGCACAGACAAGTGGTACATACATGATGGGGACTCTGGAAATTTAGTAGGTAGGAGGGTCATGAGACAGGACCAGGAAGACTGTTGTAGCTTTTGTGTGGTTAATGAATTGGAGGAGGCAAGCCTGAAGTGGGGGTGGTGGTTTCAACAGCCAAGTGAGAAATAAAGGGCAATGGGGGGCATCTGGGTGGCTCCGTCGGTTAAGCATCTGATACTTGGTTTCAGCTCAGGTCACGCTCACGGTTTGTGAGTTGGAGCCCCGCATCAGGCTCCACACTGACAGCGCAGAGCCTGCTTGGGATTCTCTCTTTTTCCCTTGCTCTCTGCCCCTCCCTCATTTGTGCTTTCTCTCTCTCAAAATAAATAAATAAACTTAAAAAAAAAAAAAAGAAATAAAAGGTGAAGAGAGCCTGCACTAAGGCGGGGACCGAGGGGATACGTTAGAGGAATGAACCGGTGCTGGTGTCTGCCTGGATGTGGAGGGGGTGGGATGGAGGAGGTTGTGAGGGAAGGGAGAGAGAAGGGGCCATAGAGAGCCCAGAACATCCACTTGGGTGTCCAGGAGGTGACAGTGTCAGTAATTGAGATGGGGAGCCTGGGAGGAGGAGAAACAGGTCTGGACAAGCCCTGTTCTGTGTCCACTGAGGACAAAATGCCTGCAGCACATCTAGGTGGCAGTTTCACTGGCATCCAGGACTATGGGTCTGAAGATCAGGAGAGGGCTGTGGCAGTGAACCCTGGGTAGGATATTTGACATAGGTGGACAGGAAAAGTCATTTGGAGAAGGAAACTTTCAAACAGATACTTGCTGTGAAATCACATGCAATCAGGTACAAATATGTCACACAAATAGCTAGCCCGTTCTCCACCTGTTTTTCCTAATAGCTGTAGAGCCATGGACTGAGGTTGGGAGGAAGTTGTTTACTGACAGCTAAACGCATAACCTCCCCTCTCCTCTTGCAAGTTGTGGGTAGCAATCTGTTCATCTGTGAACTCCAGTGGGGAGTGAGGCTATTGGCCCTGAACTTGAGTGTGTTTGGAGATGGCAGGATGCCCCAGTCTCCTGCAGCTATACCTCCAGCTTCTCCCTCCCACCCCTGATTCTGGCAGAAAGCGCTCCAGGTCTTCCCTAGGGCTTGGCTCTAGTCTAGATCTGACCGCAGGGAGCTCCGCTTGGTGCAGATACTGCTCCTGAACACTAGGGGGCTCTCTCAAGAACTAGAACCATCCTGAAAGGCGTCTGGGGCAAGGTGTCCTCTGAGGATGGTTTACCGCCGGAACGTGATGTAAGGGATTGAAGCATTATATAGTTTATTCAAGCTCAAATTACACTTTTAATTTGATGTAAAAGACACTTCATCCAATAAATTCAATGACAAAGACAAGAACATTTCATAAAAGTCTCATTTCTCTTTTTTACTGATCTTGGTCTTGAATTATTTGTTGAGTGAGTGAATGAATGAATGAGTACTTATGCAAAACCCCAGGAGAATTTTCAGGAAAGGCTGAGAATGGGAAGCAAAGCAACTGCTATTTTCCTGTATTTGAGGCAAATCCCATCAGAGTGTTATTTTCTACTCGAAATGACCCTTGTTCTTGTCACTGCTGATTTATACAGAGTCCTTCACTGGTTTTTTTGATAATGAAGCCCTCAAGAAGAAAAGGGTGTCTCAGAAACCGAAGCTTGGGACCATTTGTACGCTTTAAGTTTTCAAAGACACATTGGAAGGGTATTCTCTTGCTGCTTCCATGTCAAGGAATATGTTAGACTTGTAAAATGGAGTTTATGTTAGTCAGGATTGGATAAAATAATATAAAAAAACCCAGTAAGTCCAATGGGTAATAGGGAGAATGGCTACAATTTCTGGATAAAAAGCATCTTTTCAAAGTCTTATTTTAAAAGGGAATATGTTGTTCGTTTCTTGTAAGAGGTTGTTCTTTGATGTCACTGTCTCTTTAGCATACTGTCTGCTGAGCCAGGGCTATTCCAGGCAATCTGTCTTGGATTATTGGTCCACAAATGCCATATTCTTGCTGCTACAATCATCTATTGAATCCTTAGGAACTAGGCTGTGTTTAGCACCAATTTATATAAAAATGGACAATAAAAGAGGCCTGAAGACGCTCTATTCTTCTCTGTTAATTTTGTTACTGTTTTATGTCGTTGGATGTGATTTCTCAAGCCCTGGTTTGTGGGGAAGGGGCAAGTGAAGATGAAAATTGCAAAAAACCACCATGTTTCAACCAATAGGCAAGTTTGGTAAATTCATTGTTTTGCCAGCTTCCAAACAGCCCCCGCGAAAATTTCATACCTAGCACCACTAGATGTCACTAAACAACAAGCTTCTCAGAACAATGACTTGGAAGATTGAACATCCTGCTCCCCTCCTTTCTATTAATATTTTACAACTGTATTTGTACTGTATACATTTTCCACATCATTATTTTGAGTCTTTTACATTTAATGTGACATTCATTCTTAGGAACACAGCTTCATCCTGTTTGACTGCAAACCTGCTTATTCTTTGGACAGGGATAACTCCTCTAGCCCCTCTTCTGTGTGGCAAGGGAATTGACATTTCATTTGCTCTGAAACTATGGTGGTATGGTCGGGCGCGATTCTGTTTTCGACGTTGATACAATGATTGTTGTCGGATGTGTTTGGGCTGATCAGGTGCAATGTAAAAACTGCAGGCTTGATTGCCTTGTTTATAATTTAGGCTCCTCAAAAAGTGTAAGGCTGTCAGAGATCATTGTGGTCATCAGACAGGGCCACCATGTAAACCATCTGGGGACAGTGAAAAACCCATTCTGGCTTAAAGACTTCTATGGAAAAAGGTCTCTGCTAAAACAAAACCCCTTTCTTTGATGCCCCTTAATTCCTTTATCTTTCTCTAGGCTTTCTTGTCATATTTTCTGTGACAGCTCTCAGGGGACCAAGGCTAGCGAAATTTTCTATGCCTTGGGAATATCTATCCCCATCAGTAATTCAGACAGAAGGAAGGAGAGCTTGTCGTGTGTCCCAGAGGGACCCTTCAATTGTGCATTTGATGTTGACAGCTTTCTTTGTCATGAAGAATGGAATTCCGGGGTGCATAGATCACACGGTCTAATGATAAAACTTTGGAGTTACAGCAGGCTTTGCGATTTACAGAGCTCTTTCACATCTATTACCTCACTTTATCCTCACAACCATCTATTAAGGAAGGCAGGGTGGGTGTTTTATTTCTGTCTCACAGACTAGGAAACAGAAGCTCAGAGAGGTTAAATGGCCCACCCAAGGTCATCCAGATATAAGGTGGGGTTGTGACACTTAGTTGCATCTCCAGGTTCCTGGGCTCTGACACACCCCTCCCCGACCCCAGGACACCAAGCTGATTCCTGCAGTGACATTGTTAGGGGCAGCAGGAAATGGACTTGTAGCAAGGCTGCTTCTGCAAAGGTGGCAACGAATTGGAGATCTGGTGCTGGAGAACTCAGGGTAAGAGCAGACGAGTCTCTGGTTTCTCTCTTGCCAACTGCCCACCTTCCCATGGCACCTGCCCAGGGCACACCATCATCTGGAAGACTGCTTGACTGGCACTGCTTGATGACACTGCTCTTTAAGAGATATGAAAAAGATGGGGAATGCAGAGGAAGCCTGTAAAAGTACCTCCACAATTGCAAGGTAATTTGGGAAGGAAAGGAGGTCAAGAAATGCAAAACTGAGGAGAACTTGAATATTGTTGTCAAGTCAAAACGCGGACTTACTCTCTCCTTGGAATTTAAGAGGAGGCAGAAAGAAAGGAGTACATAGAGCCTCTGTGGGACCATTTCCTGACTTTCCAGACTGAGGGTGGAGAGCCACAAGGGAGAGGCTCTGGGAGACTTCTTTTCTCAATATCAGGGGTACTGCCTGACTGAACTCCATCTATAAAGCATTTCGTTAACTTGTTGGAAAACATCAGGTAATCACTAAAGTACTCTGTTAATCTGTTGAGTGGTGGCATCCCTTTGCTGATGAATAGAGACTTTGAAAAATACTGCTTAATCAATGGTGACTATGGAGCTAATTTTCAACTGCCTCTGATAGATAATTTGACTGAAAACAGAGCTGAAACTTCCCTCCTCTTAAGCCTTAGGATGTTGGAACTGAAGGCACCTGTCTGGTGTTATTTCTGAAAGAGGCCCTAGCCACAGAATCCACGTGTGTGGATTGCAGAGTAGCTTGCTTTCAGGCGACAGTCAGAAATGCCAGTCTTCCCATCAGATGCCTAATTGTTTCTAAGGTCCACACTGAGTGGCATTTGAGAAACAGGCTGTAATGTTTGCCTTTGCTTTCCAGGGTTGGTTTTGCAGGACTCGCCCCTCAGTTGTCAGTGGTTCTTGACCTTGGCTGTACATTAGAATTGCTTGGTGAACTTTATAAAATTTCTGATACAGGGGCTCCACCCCCAGATGTTCAGATTTAATCAGTTTGGGGTAGAGCCGGGGCCCTGGTATTTTTAATAAGAGCCCTAGATGATCCTAATGTGCAGGTCAGGGTTGAGAACCACCGTGTCACATCACCTCAACGAGAGGCACTTCCTTTCCGATGCCCTCCTCACGGGTGTGGGTCACCGATAGTCCTAGTTAGCATAGTTTTCAACTGCATAGTTTTTGTTTCAATGAAAGAAATTTTATCCACATAGCTAAGTGTAAATATCCACTAATCAGTAATTATTCTATCAAAAAGCTTGATCACATTTTAATGCTAAATTGAAATATATAGCATCACCTAGATGTAATTTATTCCTCGATTTAATATAGTGTTTCTCAAAGTGTATTTCTGACAATTCATATCAGAATCATCTGGGGTGCATGTGAATATGCAGGTTCCCGGGCCCCATTCCAGACCTACCGAATGGAACACTCTGGGTGGAAACCCAGGAATTGCATTTGTGGTAGTTGTTCCAGGGGATTTGAGAGAGAGCGCCAATGCTTAACTGGTTTTAATTAGTATTAGTCCTATTTGTCTTGAGGGCCTTTAGTAAATGTTAGCTCTTGCAGTGTTCTTTTTTTTTTTTTTTTTGCCTGTTTGTTTGTTTGTTTGTTTGTTTTTGTAATTGTAAGGCTTCTAACCTTGTAATCTCCCATACTTCTTCATCAGTCTTCATCATAGACTTTTCTGTCTATAGGCTGTTTGCTAATGAGAGGGATGGCCTAATTTAACCTTTCTGGCATTTGTGACCAACTGAAAGTTCTTTGTATCTTTCCTCAATTCTGTCAAAATGCAGAAAAAGAAAGAAAAATAAAGTAGCAGCATGATGTCACTGGCCTGCTTGAAAACCCCACGATTGTCTATTTTCAATTAGCAGTTTCCCTGCTGGCTGGCCTCTAAGTCTTTCCAAGTTTGCTCTGGTATCAGGTATCCAGCTGCTTAGTGTTTCTGGTTTATTTGCATCAAATAGTCCCTTAATAACTATCTCTCTCAGGATCAAACACCTCTGCTTTTTGGCAAAGTTTTCACTCCAGGGTTTAGAGCCAAGCTCTACCCGTGATACTAAAACCCAGTTATTACAGCACACAATGTCCTTGTAAAGTAGCTGTAAAATGGTATCGCCATGCACATGAAATCTTTCAGAATCTTGTTTTGATGTTGTCTCTCTCCTGGTTCTGGTATTTCCAACATGAAACAGATTCTGGGTGTCTTCCTTATATCTTTACATCATACTTCTCTAAAAGAAAGCTGCTTTGGATCTAATTCCTAGTTACACTGAAGAATTAATGAGATGACTTCTGATTCAAAGAGTCAAAGTGAACATGTGCTAAGAGACACTATTCCCACATCAAGGATACAGAAATGCCTGAAAAAAAAATTATTCAAAGTCACGTGAAAGGAAGCCAAGCAGAAATCTTAAAAATGAGAAGTAAACTCATAGAAATAAAAAAAAAAAACCTCAATAAAAGGGTTATAAAATAGTTTAGACATAGATAAAGAGAGAATTAATGATTTGGAAGCCAAGATTCAAAGAGGCAATGCCTGAGTATTTTCTAAATATGAATGGATAATGTTCTAGAAAGAAGTCAAAATGCCAAGAATAATTTAGGAAGAAAAAAAATCCTTTAGTATATTCCACTGTGGTAGAATGGCAGAATATAAAATCCTAAAATTCACAAGAGAGAATTATCTACAAGGCCATGACCATCACACTTGTAGCAGACTTCTCATAGATGTCAAAAAACAATGGCTACTACTCTGAAACACCAAACGCAGAATTTCATACCCAGCTGTTAAGAACTAATCTAAGCCTATTCAATCACTGCCTTATTCTTTTGATGAATTAAGAGGGCTTCCAGAGATTAGTGGTGAGTGAGGTTCTCTTCTGCATAATCTTACCACCAAGTAGGATGTTATAATGAAAGCAAGTCTCAGACCAAATTCTGCTGCACTCAGAAACCTTTTTGGTAAGTGGGCACACACACAAAAAAACCCATTTTACCTGTTTTTAGAAAATCAAAGAAAATCTAGTTCTCTAGGCTTTAGACATTTCTCCCAATGCCTTGCATAAAATATTCCCTCGAGACGGATGTGATGATTTTCTAGAAGTAGGATATTCTTGTTGGATCCAACGACAGAGTTTTCTATTAAATTGAATGCAGGTCAAAAGGGAGCCCACTGCTCTGTGGGGGGATAAGTTGTTGGGCTGGCCCAGTTCTAAATCCTATCCACGTAGGAGCAGAGGAGGTATCTGTACCATGTTTCTAACCAATCCACATAGCTTGACCACCAATTATTGCAACAACAAAAAATTTTTTGTAAAATTATGCTAATTACGTGCTCTCTATGATTTTAGATAGCAGTATTTCCAGGGCCTCAGGGGAGTGAGATTTCAATGGGATTTTTCACATTCTAATGAACCACTCCTGGAGGGTTTATTATTGATTAGGATACTGCTAATCGTAACCAACCAGGACCACAGATTAAAACCAGCATATATTCATAGATATATGTCATGCTATCTTTGCTGGAACATTTTAAAGTAAATTATAGACTGTATAACACCAGGCAAATGATATTTTTAAGAGTTAGGGCAAAACAAGGACATTTTTAAACATAAAAGAACTTGGAGAGTTTGCCACTCACAGATGGAAAGAGCTAATACAGGATGTCCTAAAGCAGGAATGCAAATGAGCCTGGAAGGAAGGTATGGGATGCAAGAGTGCAAAAGGAAGACAATAATTTATGTATATGTTTAAGCAAAACTTAACTAAAATTCTGGTTGTAATAACAACAAAGGTTTGAGACTGGGTTCATTTGCAAGGGAAGTTAAAGCAAGCTAATGTTTGTGAGGTGAAATGCAGATATCATATAAATTGGTTTAGTTGTAAAAATATGTAATTAAGGGGGTCCTGGGTGGGTCAGTGGATTGAGATTCCAACTCTTGACTTTGGCTCAGGCCATGATCTCACAGTTCATGAGTTCAAGCCCTGTGTCGGGCTCTGTGTTGACAGTGCAGAGCTTGCTTGGGATTCTCTCTCTATCTCTTTTTCTCTCTCTGCCCCTCCCCTGCTCATGCTCCCTCACTCTCTCTCTCTCTCTCTCTCTCGCTCTCTCTGTCAATAAATAAATAAATAAGCAAACAAACTTAAAAAAATATTTAGTGAGGTATGCATTTTAAAATCTACAAGGGAATCACTAAAAGAATAGAAATAGAAAGCAAGAATTTTAAACCAGGAGTGGAAAACAAAGGACTGTAAATATAAAGTTATAGAAGAAAAAATGGACTGAAGGACATGCCCCAAAGTCCTGGTAGTGATTCTCTGGGAGTGAAGGTTCTGGGTGAGAGTGCACGTCGGGGGATGAGGCTCATGAGAAAAAGAGACAGCAAATGAAATCACTAATTCTGCATGATGGCAGTATGGACTTCCAAGAATGTTGTTACTTGGTGTTTTGGGGTATTGTTCTGAAGTGAAGTCTTAAAACAGGAAAAACACGTTGCACCTTGGCATTAACGTAGGTGTAAAGCTGGGAGCCAATCAAGGGCTCAGATGAAGGAAGAACACCACAAAGGCAAGGACCAAGTGTTGTGATTGTTGTATGAAGCTCATAGTAGTTGCTCAGTTAGTGCTCGTAGTTGCAGGTTTGACTTTAAATGCTCACCCTCTTTATTCCTGGGCATTTCAACCCCTTTGCACAGCTTTCTTTCTCACAAGGTCCAAGGTTGTTCTTGTCATTCTCTGTATTCTTGACCTGCTGTTTCTGCGGTCCCTGACCTGGCACCTCTGCAGTGATTAGAGCTCTTTTAGTTCATTGCAGAATGTCAGGCCTTCCTGTGTTTTCACATCATTGGGGCCAGCGTTGAGGACTGGGAAGATGGAAAGGACACATCCTCAAAACCTTGCCTTAAAGACCAGCTCCCTGTGCTGGTCAGGACGCCTAGGTCAGGATACCTAGCAGGTACCTGAGGTCAGGCTGCCCCCCAGGGAGAGCCGTTTCTGGACTCAGGACACTGAGGCAGCTGAAAGAGGACAGTGAAAGGAAGGCTGCATGTTTCTGACAAATTGTCACCTCTGCTGGTGGGGTATTTGAGGAGGCACAGCTCCCAGATGCATTTGCATTTCAACACGTGACTTGGTCCCAGGAACACCTCTAGGATTCAAGACAGAATCTCTTTAAGGTGAGATTTGAGTACCTTGAGTCTAAGGGGCGGGACATCTGTGGCAGGGGCGAGATCATGACTTACAAGTGGGTAGCCCTGGCTTGAACCCCTTCCTGGTCCTGCTGACCCCAGCTGCTAAGTCTTCTCAGAGCAGAGTGCCTTAAGAAGCCCCTGTCCCATTGGCCTCTTTCTTACCCCATCCATGCCACTGTCCCTCTGCTGGCTGTAGGGTTCTGGGACAGAGAGAATTCCTTTCTGGGAGGAGCTGGGTTGGGCAAGAGCCATACAGACTACGTGGATTTGCATCCCTGTCCTGCCACGTACCAGCTGTAGACTTGGGGCAATTACTTAAACTCAGTATATCTCAGTTTCTGCATCTGTGAAATGGGGATAAAAATGGTACCTACCTCATAGTGTTTCTGTGAGGATGAAATGAGTTATTTTATGAGGAGTACTAAGGACTGCTAGCAATTCCTGGCACATAATGAGTATGTGTTCATTAAATATATGGAACAGTAGTGTGGAAGTGAATGCCGGGGGGACGGGGGCTCCAAGGAGCAGTGAATCTGATACATAGGGGTTTCAATTTGTACTCTGCTACCTACAAGCTATGTGCCCTTGGACGAGCCTCTTCAAGTCTCAGTTTATCATTTGTAAAATGGAGGTTGTACCTGAACCAAGTGCTTGTGAGAATTAATTGAGATAAGAGATGTAAAATATCTAGCAGGGTGTTCGTCATACCTAGTAAGTATTCCGTAAATGTCTCACTGAAGATTTAACTTGTGTTTTGCATGAGATGAGATCAGCGTGGTGAAACTCGGAGAGGTGGCTTTGTCCTTTGGGAGGGATGGGCAGGGGAGAGGAGAGGTGGGGACATGGGGAAGGGGATGGAGTGCAATGAAGGGATGGAAGGAGCGGATGAGAGCTCTGCTCTCTGGGGACAATCAGTAGCTTTCTTTGGGTGTTACAACATCGATTGCACTTCAAAAAGGAAAGGAAAAAATCTGCTTACTCTCGGACAGCGTAGCTAGCATGGGACCAAGAGGGCCAGAGGATTCTTACCGTGTGAACTGATTCTGCCAGAGAGCTCCTGAGAACTCTGGCGTCTGGGGAACAGCTGGGGAGGGAGAGACAGAACATCAGCTATGAGCTGCTTTCTTGGGAACCCATGCTGTGGGTGGGTATCCTGAGCGAAACTTGACATTGAAGTCAACTGTCTTCCCTCAGAGGACCAAGGGCACTGGATCACTGCAGGCTAGATGGGGGTCTTAGGCTGGGAATGAACACATTTCAACAACCACTCTGGTGGCAGCAGGGAAGCAGGATGGGAGCAGACTGGTGCTCTCCTGGGTGAGTGTGGAAGGCAGACTGGCTGTTACCTTGAGGCTGTAGTTAGGCAAAATACTGGACTTGTTGCTGTAGGCTACGTGGGTGATTGTGCCAGTTTTTGTTTTGTTTTTTAGAAAAGAGGGAGAGTGAGACTGCGTGAGAGAACCACGCTCTGAATTAGAGGAGAAGGTCTTTCTTCTTATATCTTTTTGGATGAACAATGAGAGCGTTCTTTAATGTTTCTGGAGTTCAGGAAAAGTGGCTGTTCTGTGACAAGAAATGTAGGAGCTGGACACGTGCCCTTCCTCACACAGGGTTCCTACAACACGTATTTGAATTGTGTAAAAAATGTTTATTTATTTTTGAGAGACAGAGAGAGACAGAGTGTGAGCAGGGAGGAGCAGAGAGAGGGAGACCCAGAATCCAAAGCAGGCTCCAGGCTCTGAGGTGTCAGCACAGAGCCTGACGTGGGGCTCGAACTCAAGAACTGTGAGATCATGACCTGAGCTGAAGTTGGACGCTCAACTGACTGAGCCACTGACGGGTCCGTACAACATGCATTTGTAACCACTTTGAAATTTGTCTTTTACTTCTCCCATTTAATTATCACACCATCTCTGAGAGCCAATATTTCTGTCCATTTTAGAGATAAACTCGAAGGCTGAAGAGGCCCTAGGAACTTGCTCCAGGTCTCATGTGGATGTGGTGCCGTCTGATCCGACATTCCACGTTGTTTCCAGGACCCTATTATCCCCATGAGATTTCACTGTTCTTGGGTGACATGTTCCTTATGTTGGAATTGTGTATAATGGCAGTTCTGTTGTGCAAATTCATTTTCCTGTAGTGCTGGGAGTGTAGGCTGAAGTCCATAAATAATACATAAATTAGTATGTTGAGCTGATTCCTGCCTTTTCTTCTACCAAGCCTTCAGTTCTCCCTGAGATCAATAGAGCTTAAAAGAAAAGAAAAAGCCAACTCAGCTTTTGTGTGGATCCTGGACCTTGCTCTCACACAGACCCCCTTCCTGGAGTGGAAGCCATGCCTGACAGCTCAGCTTTGTTGTCACTAATGAGTGGGGACGCAATTGTGCATTCAGAATCTAGTAAGGACGAAGCCAGCACACTTGGATCCACACTGCTGATTAAACACAGTTGAAAAGACCTTTCTTTTTGAGGGGATGTTTAAGAGGAGAGGCAGAGAGAGAGGTGTGTGAGCTCTGTCTGTGTGCACAGTGCTTCCTCTGAACCAAGGCTGTGCCAGAGGCTGCCACACTTTCCGTGGTGGAAAGCAGAGGTGAAATCACACAGATGAAATAAAACGAAAGGTAACCAAAGAAGAAAACAGCAACAACTTAACACAATCAGAAATAACAACCATGTAACGACGGGAAGAAATGACCCAATGAGGACGTAGAGCTGCTGTCAACCCAAAGGTGGCGCTTTGGTGCAAGGTGGGAAAAGGCACTCCCACCGGGCACACATAGTTTTGTGTGGGCTGCATTTCTGGACTCACCCTTCATCCAAGCCCCCTCAGGCACGGAGCCGACTCACAGGTGTACCTGGGCCCTGAGTGTCCAGGTTGTATTGTCAGCTTTTCCTTTTCTCAGATTTTTCTTTTTTAAACCAGGCTCAGTAGCTACTATTTTTCTAGGGCTATGAAGCTGCAGCCTCTGACTTGATATGTAGATAAAAGATTTTGCGGGGATAAGAGGTAGAGAGAGCTTTAATGAGAAGAGCTTAGACCACTTTCAAAGGTCCTCCACCATGCACAGAGGGGCCCAGAGCTGGCGGAACACTGGGGACACACAGTGGGTGACACGTGGTGGCAGTGGGCTCTTGCTTGTGCGAAGGCCTTGCTCTGATGAGCAGGGGCAATCGGGGGACTGTTTGAACAGACCAAAGAAAAATATCAAAAGGCAAATTGGAGTCAGGGAGAAAATGAATAGCCCATGATCTCCAAGGGAGATTACAGAGGTAATGACAAAGCAGTCAGGTTTTAGAAGGGGTTGTTATGCCAAGAAAGGTAATTTTGTTCAACTTTTTTTTTTTTAAATGGAAAAGAGGATGAAGAGATCAGAACCAGTTAAATCATCACTGTCAGAAAAAAGATAAATCTTTCATTAGGAAACATTTCTTTGCATGCCCTTTTGACATTGAAGAATATATTTGGTGTAAAGATGTGGGGCTTTATCAAAATTGTAATATGCTAAAATAAACAAAACCATGGTGTGATGTTTTATTGGAGAAGAGCAGCCATAAAAAAAAAAAAAAGAAACGGAAGAGAACTTTCAAGATTAATGGTGTGTTTTCCCTATAGGAGCTTTGCTCTTTTTAATCATTTTTAAGATCCCTACTCATGGATGTTTGCACATTCAGCAAACACAGTCGTGGATAACAAGAGGGGCTGCCTTGATGCCCTAGAGGTTCAGGTCCAGACTCCTCTCTGGAGTCTTTCAGTGCCTGTAAAGCTCCATTTCCTAAATAGGTTTCTCATCCCACACCACTGCTGAGACCTGGCTTCTGTCCTCAGAGGGTCCGCTCACCTCCCCACCACCCTACCGTCCACCTTTCTGATACCCCCAACTTCACCCAGGCACCCGCAGGCGCAGCCTGCTCTTCATTCTGGGACCCATGGGAAGGGACACAAGGAAGAGGCAGTCAGCTGCCATGCCTGCTGGCACCTGGTGCTTGCGGTGGGCTCCTGCCTTCCTGCTGCCATCACTTCCCTCTCCATGCCTTCCCCCAGGCCGGATTGCGAGTCGGCCCAGTATCCTGTACTGGTGTGGTGTCTCACGACCCCTGCCACTGACTTCTGAAGGCTGTCACAAGTCACCTGTGCACTGTCTTCCCATCTCTCTTGCTGGAGCTCTGCCACTTGGCAGGATCTCACTCATGACCTGGGCTGTAGTTCCCTGTTCCCTGCCCTTTGTCAGCCTCCTGCTTCTCAGCACACTGTCCTCTGACTGCTGGGCTTCCTTCTTGTCTGTAGCTGGGTTTGAGCCTTGCTATCCGTCCTGTTCTCGTGGACAAATAGGTTTCTTGGGTGACCAAACCCCTGGTCTCGCTAATAAAACTCTACCCCAATAGAAAGAGTTCATGGTTCATTTTCGAGCTCTGCCGTTAGCACAGCGTCTTCTGTGTGCCCGGTCCACTCTCTGGTGGCTTAGGCTCCTCAGCCTCCGCTCATTGGTTTTGATTCACCACGTGTCTCCATTACTCCTGTCGTGAGCTCCTTTATTCCTTCCCATTCTATGTGGCACATCGTAGCCTGGCTGTCTCTTTTTGTCTGTCTCTCCTTGTCCAATTTCTCTCTCTGTCTCTCTATATTTATATAGAGACATATGTAGACTTTTTTTCTTTAATTTTTTTAAATTTATTTTTGAGAGAGCACAAGTGGGGGAGGAGCAGAAAGAGAGGGAGACAGAAGATCTGAAGTGGGCTCAGCGCTGACAGCAGTGAGCCTGATGTGGGCCTGAAACTCACAAACCACAAGATCGTGACCTGAGCCGTAGTCAGACGCTCAACCACTTGAGCAACACCCAGGAGCCCTTAGACATTTATTGACATATAGCAAAGGCTTGGTTTGCAAGCATAATTCGTTCCAGAAACATGTGTGTCATCCAAAGTACTCGTATATGAAAGCGAATTTCAAGAACCATTGCTCAGCTGTGATCATGTGATGTTTGGCGACACGTACTAC
Organism: Felis catus; assembly: GCF_018350175.1. NCBI lineage: Eukaryota > Metazoa > Chordata > Mammalia > Carnivora > Felidae > Felis > Felis catus. Next base: position 133,158,733 of record NC_058368.1, read on the forward strand.
TCATAGTGTAAGACCTCGCTCATTTATCAAGTTAAAATGTATTAGAAATGTTTGCTCATCTTGTGGAATGCTCACAGAAGAAGTTATTCCCAATGCAAGATTTTACTGTATATAGAGAGAGATTATGTGCAGACATTTTCATATAGATATTTCTCCAGGGCTGTGGTGAACACTACCACTGGACCCTGCCCAGGTCCCCATTACTGGGCCAGGGAGGCCATCCTCCAGCTGCTATGAGCACTGCCTGCTCATAGCTACTCCTTTCTCTAGAGCATTTTCCACTGCTGATACAAGAGCAGATGCCCCAATTCCCGGGGAGGTCCATAGCTGGTTCCCTTCGTACAAAACTAAACTTTTCCTGAGGTCACATCTTCGCTTAGCCCTTTCCTCTTTTCTATACTTCTTCACTTGCTCCCTCATAGGTTTTCCTTTCAATAAAGCATGTGTGTCTGAATCCTTGTCTCAGGCTCTGCTTTTTTCTTTCTTTCTTTCTTTCTTTCTTTCTTTCTTTCTTTCTTTCTTTCTTTCTTTCTTTCTTTCTTTCTTTCTTTCTTTCTTTCTTTCTTCCTTCCTTCCTTCCTTCCTTCCTTCCTTCCTTCCTTCCTTCCTTCCTTCCTTCCTTCCTTCCTTCCTTCCTTCCTTCCTCCCTCTCTTTCTGTCTGTCTGTCTGTCTGTCTGTCTTTTTTTAATGTTTATTTATTTTTTTTAGAGAGAGAGGGAGCACAGATGCATTAGCCAGGGGGAGAACCAGAGAGAGACAGAGAAAGAATCCCAGTTTCTGCGCCTTCAGCACGGGGCTTAACACAGGGCTTGATGCCACAAATGTGAGATCATGACCTGTGCCTAAACCCAGTCGGATGTTTAATCGACTGGGCCACCCAGGCGCCCCAGCTCTGTTTCTAAGGAATATGACTTAGATAAAAACTCAGTTTACTTCTCTATAAAATGATGTAGGAACCTGAGTTAATGAGCTCGGAGGTTCCTTTCTGTTGAGATAATCCAGAGTTCTTTTGTTATGTATATTCTTCTATTTTGCAAACAGACAAAGCTTAGAAGAAAACCAGTGATAAAAATTGGACTAGCTTATTATTTGTGTAGCTGATTAGATAACTGACATAAACTAAGGGATGGCTTGGCCAGTTAGATTACAATACTTACTTTGATTGCTTCTGGCAATAGGATTTGAAGAAGTCTAGTGACCACTGTGGAGTCTTTTTATTAGCATGTATACCAAGTCCATGCAAAGTTCTTGTCTTGCTGAGCCCTGCAGACATTTCAGGATGCCGAGTTCTTGCAGTGTGGACCTAACTAGTCACTTCTACCAGCCTGACTTGTTACCTGTTGTCAGGGCAGGCATTTGGAAGTCTCATGTGGTGTTCTTTGCATAGAGCAATTTGTAAGTCATTCAGAGCAATAAGCAGGACGTGTTCCAAATTATTTATATTTAGAAAATGTTCATTGCGCATGTGGCTATTTTCAATCTTGGCTTGGATCATGGAAAATCTGAAGGTGAATTAGATCATCAAAGTTAATGGCACAAACAACCCTGCAGACGAAAGGATCTTTCTCCAAATTAAAACTCTGTAACATAGTTCCTCCAGCACAAGGGTTCTAAGCATCCATTATTTCCCTTTTATATTCTTGACCATTGTCAAGTAGCCATGAATTGCTTTCACTTAGGAAATCTTGCTAAACTAAGCTACTGCACGGATGATTTTTGGTTTGGAACTCAAGACCTGACTTCTCTCTTTTATACTGACCTTATGTTGTTAACATGAAAGAACACTCAACACTCAAGTAGCTGACCAGTCCTTTATTTATTTATTTTTTTAGTGAGATAAAATTTAACTAAAAAAGCAAAAATTAGTAACTGTTAATTACTTATTATCACTTATTATTATACTTAATAACACTTTTCACATTGAAAATTTTATAACATACGTTTCCTAAAATTTTTTTAGTGTTTATTTATTTTTGAGAGAGAGCGAGACAGAGTGCGAGTGGGGGGGAGGGGCAGAGAGAGAGGGAGACACAGAATGCAAAGCAGGCTTCATCCTCTGAGCTGTCAGCACAGAGCCTGAGGTGGGGCTCAAACCCACAAACTGTGAGATCATGACCTGAGCCAAAGTCATATGCTCAACCAGCTGAGCCTCCCAGGCGCCCAACATTAAACATTTTCTAAAGTAATAGTTGAAACTCTAAGATTCTATTAAAAGTTGCATTACAGCTCATACAGAATTATGTATATTTTTCTATTGTTACATTGAGATTTGATGAAATTGTTTAAAAAACACAGGCCAAAATCTCCTGTTTGGGTTTTTTTTTTTTGTTCTTGTTTTGTTTTCTTTTTTAAGGTTTCCAAGGAAAATGCAGGACACCCAGTTAAATTTCAATTGCAGTTACCAAACACATATATATATTTTTTACTATAAATATACCCCAAATGTTGTGTGGGATGTGCACATACTAAAAATAAATCAGTTATTTATTTATCTGGAATTCAAATATAACTGGGATCCTGTATTTGTTAATGTTTATTTATTTTTAATTATTTATGTATTTATTTTAAATTTAAATCTAAGTTAGCATATAGTGAAATAATGACTTCAAGAGTAGAATTCAGTGATTCATCCCCTACACATAATACCCAGCGCTCATCCCAAACAAGTATTCTTAATGAGGGGCTGACCAGTCTTAGCCATCAATGGGAGATAATAATCCCAAAGTGTTCTATGAGAATTGCTTTGGGAACCCTTGCTTGGCACACCTCCAACAGGGCTCCAAGTCAGCTCCCAGTGTCCCCTGAAATGCACACAATTCACCAAGATTATAGCAACCCTGAATTCAGAAGTAAGTGGTTCTCTGGTGCTTGTTGTTTTAGATCTGCACAGTTTTAGGCAGAGACCTTCTGTGGGGCTTGTATTTCCTTGGGCTGCACTTTTAGTGCTGATGGCAGTGCTGTGGTAGAAGATGGAAGGACTGTGAAGAATTGATATCTACACAAGGGCTGTATACTGACAACATGACCCTTTGCCCGAGAGAGCCAAGGAGTAGACAGCAAGCTCCTTTTACCCCTTGCTGTGTTTGTCTTTGGTTCCTATTTCTTAAAAAGTTTTTATTATTTTTATTTTTATTTTTGAGACAGAGAGTGTGTAAGTGCAGAGAGAGGCAGATGGAGAAGGAGAGAGAGAGAATCTTTAACAGGCTCCACACTCAGTGCAGAGCCCAACATGGGGCTTGATCTCACGACCCTGGGATCATCACCTAAGCTGAGATCAAGAGTTGGATGCTCAAACAGCTGAGCCACCCAGGCTCTCCAGTTCCTATTCCTCGAATCCAGAGCCATCTGTCTCCCAGGGTCCAGGGTCCAGGACACGTGGTCTGGAATGGTGCAAGGGAGCTAGGACCAGGAGGCAGAAATCCACACTGTACAGGCCAATGTGAGCTTGGCCAAGCCAGTACTTCCCAGGCAGAGATTTCCTCATCTGAAACAGAACAGGTTGAGGAGAAATGTCACTTTTAATGCAAAACTTGTGTTGTTTTAGACATGGTAAAGCCCCAGAAATCAAGACCAACTTCCTCATCGATAGATGAAGAAATGGAGCTCAGCCACTTCTCCTAACTCCTGAATCTGTGCTCAGAGTCACTTAGCAGTCCAGCTGTCATCACCCTGACTACTTACTGAGCACCTACCAGGTTTGGTGTCTGTGGCCTTGTCACCCACCCTCATCTTTGATGATGTTGGCAACTGCTAGTCAGTTTCAGAGTATAGTTTGAAAGGACTTTGAGTCCCACTTGACAGTTCTTGGCACCCAATTTGCATGCGTTTTTGTGTCTAGTGTGTGTAGAATGGATATGTAAAGAAGAATTAAAATTTTCTCGTGTTCTGGGGCGCCTGGGTGGCTCAGTTGGTTGAGAGCCCAACTCTTGCTTTCGGCTAAGGTCATGTTCCCACAGTTGTGGGATTGAGCTCTGCATTGGACTCTGCACTAGGTATGGAGCCTGCTTAAGATTCTCTCTCTCTGCAGCTCTGCTCTGCTCATGTGCTTGCTCTCTCTCTCTCTCTCTCTCTCTCAAAACAAATTCTAGTTTTCCTAGCTCTTGACACACCTGCAGAAAGGGTAATGGATTCGATATTACAATACTCAGTTGGGGGTTGGGGTGGCTCTGGGCATAGACATGCTGGGACCCTTGGCTGTGGGCCTGTGCCCTGCTCAGAGCACAGCATGGTGGTGGCAGAGAGGTTGAGGAGTATGACACCAGATTGGTGATAGAGGGTGTGGAGTGTTTCTCAGCACATTTCTTAGTGATACTGACTTAAAAGGGCTGTGGAGCACTTCCTTCAAAGAGCTTGGTGACTACTCGGCAGGGATGCTGTTGTGAGTTGTCTTCCAGAGGTGAGCTGAAAGAAAGCTTACAGCCCTATGAGGATGGAGTTAGAACACAGGGATCCAGGGGAGAATCATCCCAAAGCCCTTGCTGGGAATCACTTCAGGTATGACAGTGGGGGCAGAGAAGGAAAGAAAAACAGAAAAACAAACCCAAAGGAAACTTTCATAAGTGAAGCTTTGTAGCATCCCTTGGTGAGTATGTCCCTTTCCGGGCAGAGGGAGGAAAGAGGCTAGCTCCCATTCAGGGCTATACCTTACTTGGGGGAAGATAGCAGGATCTTCCATCAGTAAACTTAGGAATTTGGAGATCCATAAATTCTCCAGAAGAATGGGGAATTGAGTTTGTATTCAAACCGTTGAATAAAAACTTGATTTCCAAGTCTCTTGCATGGGTTGGGATAAGGATGTCTAGGGTGCCTCACCTGGACAAATGAGTCATGGAAACACCTCATCTATCCCCACCTTTCTTCATCTCAGAAATCCCTCACATGCCAGCTCAGACAGGTGAGTATGCACTTCTTGTTTTAATTCTTCCACTGAAAGGAAACTCATCATAGTATCTCTTGACAGTGGTAGACTTGAACATTCCATTGCGGTACAGCCTTCGTTGGTAGAAACTGCTTCCTGGCACGAAATTAATCATGCCTCCCCTTGGTCATTGTTTTGTTCTCTAGATTGCCACGTTCACATTTATTGACTTTCAACGTGCTGTCGTTCAAATTCCCAAAAAGAGCTATTAGCTCTCAGCCACTTTCACTGTTCGCTCACCAAGGGTTTTCTTTTTCAGTTCATTCTCTTGTTGATCATATATAACAAAGCTCTAGATTGCTTCATATTTGTCTAAATGTTCTCTGCTTTGTTGGTATGAGCTATGGCCTGTCTTCTTTTTTCTCTCTATAGTCGGAGAAGGTCAGTTGTAACACTGGGTTTTTCTGTGTGTGGAGGCTGGGGATCTTCTGAGACTCTCTGAAGCATTTTCTGGTACTGTCTGGCCTGCTCTGTGCCTGGCAACAATGGTTGCCTAAAGGTGAGGGATTTTCCCAGGTGGAAATAGTTAGATGTTCCCAGTAAGTACAGAAAAACTAGATTGATAAAGACTGGCCTGTCCTCTTTGAGGATCTGCTTGCTCCCTAGAAGCAGTCTATTTTGTCCCAGACTGTGGTTCCCTAAAGCTCAAGGTTACAGCACAAAATTAACTTTGGCCCTACAGAAGAGTAGATATTGATATTCCTTCCTTCTACCCATCCATCCATCCATCCATCCATCCATCCATCCATCCATCCCCTCACATATGCATTCATTTATCCACATGCACTGAGCACGGACTACATCACAGGCCATATCCTAGGCATGGAGTCAGCACCTGTGAGATGTGGGTTCCTAACCTCTCTTCTCTCTTCTTGAGCCCCACTTCTCTTTGAGAAGCTAGAGGCCCAAAGAAGACTTAAGGAGATACAAGGAGATTCATACAGAGACTTAAGAAGATCACAATCGAAAATAAGTTTATAATAAACACTTCCAATTGAGGGACAAAATGGAACATCCTCATTTAAGGACTTTATGGAATCTGAGGCCATGGGGTGGGAATGGGGGTAGGAAACTGGGAGATGGTGAGAAGTAGCAAGCTTCTTTCAAAAAGCACATGCTTGGATCGCCATTTCTCCTTGTACTTAATTGAAGTCAATATACTTAATTTACTTCAGTTTACAGAAGAGAGTGAGAGTTCTTCACATTCATTACAATGGGGCCTGGATTTTTAAAAAATTCCCCAAACTGACACTGTCTTCTCTGCTGTCCTGCCTACTGCAGCATTCAGTAAGCTTCTGTCTCCTTTGCTCTGCCTCAGGTGAATTCTTTCACCACCTGCCACTGGCCTCCACCCAATTGGGTCGCCCCACATGTGGTGTCTTGTACAGGCAGTCTCTGCTGGGCTGGGACTCTCCCTGGGTGCTCTGGGAGTTTGTGGGGATTTTTCCTCAGTAGACTGACTCTCCTTGTTTCTCCTTTGGGAACTGGTTTCCTCCTGCTGAGATTACTCCTTCATGAAGATCCGAAGCCCTAGGGGGAACCAGTAGATGGCCTTTGCCTGAAACGGGGAAGAATTTCCCCTCATGCTCTTGGAGGGATCCTTCCCTCTTTCTCCTTTCTCTTTCTGGTCCTTCTGCAGTCTAACCCTAGTACTCCTCAGACAATGAAAGTCTCTGGTCAGGGCAGCCCCCAGTGTGGTCTGAAGCTCTGAGGGTGAGCAGGTCAGACTCCCTGAACTAGTGAGGGTGAAGGAAGGTCCGCTTTCCTCTCCTCTCCCACTCTGTCCCCCCTAAAGTCTCCATTTCCAATGCACGGTGTAATTGGTAGCTGAAACTTGTCCAGGGGGAATTTGTACATGGTATGGAGTCGGTTGAGACCCTTCCCTGATGCTGGCTATCCTCTGCCCTGCTTTTATCAGACCACCCTCCTTTTCTCCTTTGTTCCTGTGGATCCAGCTGCCATCTTGATCTACAGGCATAATACGTTACTATGCCTCTGAGTAACTTCCTCCCTCAGGGTCCTTTAAATACAAGGATGATTTTCCTGGAAAGAAACCTGATCATGGCTATCCTGGCTTCTTCCCTTCTTAGGACCCCTAGCCTCAATACCCATACTAATTATTGGTCCCCTTCCCTTTAATCTCTGTGGCAAATTTGTCTCTTTTCTTATCCAACAATTCCATGTATGACTGATGGTTCAACAAGGATTCTAGCCCATACCATTAGAGTATCCCCCCCCCCCTAAATTCCATGGAGCTGACCACCAAGGAGTTTCACTCAAATCACCTATCTGCAAAATGATATAATACCATGCTCTGGTCTGTAACTGCATAGAAACCCTGATGGAATGATGAGTTTAGGTGGGGACAGCATACCCCCTCTGTCCAGTGTGAAGCAGCTACCGAAGATGAGGCCTCCACCAAATGTCAAAGATTTGTGATTGTTGATCTGTCAGGGGGGAATGTGGAGGCCCGTTTTAGGCAGTAGACTTGAGCAACAGAGACCTGAGTAAGGCAAAAGGGCCCGTAGTGACCACTGGGCCGAATGTAGGCAGGCTCATTGAACAACCCACCTCAAAATAGTCTTAGGCCCTAGCTGACCCATGGGGCTTCTTGCAACCAGGCATAGGTACCAAAAAAGGAAAGTTCCATACCTTCTCATACCTTCTCGCTCCCCCACTTCACTATAGCCCCCCACTGCTGCCTCCTGGCAGTCTCTCCTTTGCTGTCCTCCCGCTGCTCTTTTGCAGTATGTTCAATAAACGTCTATCTCCTTAAAAAAAAAAAAAAGCCAAAAACCCAGCTTAGAGCTGATTTGGAGGCGTAGGTCCTTCTGACACTATTTCTGGTCTCGTTCCTGAGATGGATGCAGTTATTTTTACTCTCACCACTCATGGCTTACAGCTCACTGATTCTGATAAATGGGGAGTCTTTTCTTGGCACACCCTATAGATCAACTTCTGGGACCTTCTCTCCGTTGGGTCTCTGGCTGCTCACAGAGGAGGGACTCTCACAGAAGAAGAGAAGAGAGATTAGTCAGCAGGAACCTGCAGCTCGACTCTGTGTCCCCTACCCACTACCCGGCCATTCTGCAGACCACTGTCTTTAAGTTATTCTCAAATTTTTCCTATTCCTGTGCTCGTGAACATCCAGGGTTCTTCGGCCATGCCAAACTCTCTCTCTCAGGGAAAGTGAGCCTGTGCCAAAGGTGGCAGATAGCTCACCCCAACCAAAATACTGATAAACTAGAGGGTTGTGCCCAGGGATGCAGGGCACCCAACAGTAATACAACTCATGGTTGGCAGGACACTTTTTTCTTTTTTAATGTTTATTTTTGAGAGAGAGAGAGAGAGAGAGAGAGAGAGAGAGAGAGAGAGAGAGAGAGAGAGAGAGTTTGAGCAGGGGAGGTGCAGAGAGAGAGAGGGAGACACAGAACCTGAAGCAGGCTCCAGGCTCTGAGCTGTTAGCACAGAGCCCGATGTGGGGCTTGAACCCACATGTCGTGAAATCATGACCTGAGCCGAAGTCGGATGCTTAACGGACTGAGCCACCAAGGCACCCCATCAGCCGGACACTTCTTAACAGCAGATAGGGAAGCATGATGGGGTTTGCAGCATCTCATCCAGTTTCCTCGCACCAGCTGCTGGAGTCCAGGAGAACACAGCCCTACCTCTGTGCTCTCACCCCTGCTCCCAGAATATGCTCTTTCTTCCCAGTGAAAGTTTCTCAGGTCAAATTGCCCCAAGTTTTACTTACTCTCGGTCTTGGAGAACCTTGCTCGTTTAGCCTGGTACCTGTCAGTTCTGGGTGGGATTTGCCTGCCTCCAGGAAGACAGGGTTCATCCAGTCCAGCTGAACACTGAGTACATAGTATCTACTTAATGAATGCTGGTTGAATGGAAGGCAGATGGGGCTGAACACAGGGATGGTCTTTGCCACGTAGAATTCTCGAATTCTGGAAATGATTTTCATGGAGGGGAACATTGCCTTGTATATCGAGAGTGATGGCCTGGTGCAGGTTTATTACTTAGTTACCCACAGATCAGCTGGGGTGGGTCATGTGGATGAGGAAGTCTGGGGTTGAACAGAAACACCTAGTGTGCCTAGTGTGCCCACACTGTGATATTAGAGGAGCATGGGGGGGTCTGAGCAGCTCAGGAGGCCTCTGAGAAGGGCGTAGGCTGCCTAAAACCCCATCAATCTCAGTAAATGGCAACAGGGCTGGCTGCATAGTTTGCAGGGCCCAGTTCAAAGTGAAAATGCAGAGCCCAGTGTTCAAAAATTACTAAGAATTTCAAGACAACGACAGCAGAACATTAAACTAAGTGTGGGCCGTGTGTGACTGCTCAGGCCACATACCCATGAAGCTGGCTCTGGGTAGGAGTCATCAGCTGTCCCATTTAAAAAAAAGATTTTTTAATGTTTACTTATTTTTTGAGAGAGAGAGAGAGAGAAAATGAATGAATGGGGGAGGGGCAGAGAGAGAGATGCAGAATCTAAAGCAGGCTCCAGGCTCTGAGCTGTCAGCACAGAGCCCAATGTGGCGCCCTATCTCATGAACCATGAGATCATGACCTGAGCGGAAGCTGGATGCTTAACCGACTGAGCCACCCAAGCACCCCTAAAAAAATTTTTTTTTAATGTTTATTTATTTTTGAGAGAGAGAGACAGAGAGTGACTGGAAGAGGGGCAGAGAGAGGGAGACAAAGAATCCAAAGCATGCTCCAGGCTCCGAGCTATCAGGACAGAGCCCTGTCCCATTTTTGAAAGTAGCTGAGTCAGGTCCTCTGTGAGGAGGTCCCCTTTTACTATCTTACTGGCCCATTGCATTAAGCCCACTTTTCTCTGGTTCTGGACCCACCATGTTTGTTCGATCTTACTCCCCCCTCCATTGTTAGTTGTTCTGTATAGCTCATAATGCTGTTAGTGTTCATCTAGGTCTACCGTGCCCCTGGGAAAAGTGTTTATGGATGTTATCTCTCTAATCCTTTCAGAAGCACTTGGTGGTGTTTCTACCTCCATTTTCTAGAGACAAAAAGTGATTTGGCTAAGGCCACATAACTGATAAGTGATAGAACCAAGATCACAATGGCTTCAAAAAGCCATGCCCTTTGCATTTACCACCTAGGCTTCAAGGACATCATTGTGTCTTGTTAACTTTTGTGTCATTATACAATCGGCAATACGTATGTGTGCGTGCGTGTGTATATTCATATTGAAGGCCAGGGTTTGTGACAAGAAAAGCAGACAGAGATGACACTAGAGATAATTAGGAGTCTCGGCTCCTGGGTAGCACTCTCCTAACATCAGCACAGCGCCATCCTGTGGTTTCTGAGTACCCTGAAAGAAAGGTGGCTGCTGTATGCTAGGAGCCCTGGATTTCGGGGCTCCACTGAGGTTAGGGGTTCCCTGACTCAGGCCTGATTTTCATGTCTTCCCACCTCTCACAGGTACGAAGCCAAATGCATTCTCCTGGCTCATCATCTGCCTCAAACTCATCTCTTCTCCAGCTGGGGGTCTGGGATGACAATGTAGAAACTAAACAACATGGTATTCTTTCTTTTCCTGAAGACTCAGCCAGAGCAGGTCTGGATCAGCCATCTCTGCTCCTTCCCCAGGGCTTCACCCTGACCTCTGTCAGCCTTCCAGAGGGCTCCTCCCAAGCAGAAGGCAGTCCCAATCGCTTCCATCCCTCCAGGACAGAGAGGAAAGAGCAAATGAACACCCAAGTAAGGAGATCGTTTTTTAATGATGCCAAAGTTTCCACTTAGAAATCTTGAGAGGTGAGAAGGGCATAGGAGGTGAGCGGTATTCTAGGTGAGGCTATTGTATGTGGCTGAGGCCTTATTTTATGCTTAATTGGATCCCTTTCCTTTGGGGAGCCTGCAGGAAATTGGGAGGGCGGGTTTGGCCAACACTGTAGAATTTATGTAAAATAAAGCCGCATTGCCCTCCTGCCTTTTTTTTCCCTCCTGCTTTTTGAAGCAAGACTCACACACACACTTCACCGAACTTAACACACATACTCCACTGTGAACAGGTATGTGGCCCGACGCCTTTGGCTTGGATCGCTGTTGTCACTTCCCAGGCTCTACACAGCCTGGACTCTTCATTAGGCCTGGCTCTTGGTGACTTTGGCGTCCTTGCGTCCCTCCCTCCCGAAGAGCCTCTGCGTCTCTGAGCCGGCCCCCTGATTTAGGAGGCCCGAGGTCACACTCTGCTCTCATCTTCCTTTGTGTGGGATTAGGTTAGTGCATGTGTGAGGCTTGGGATCTTTCTCAGCCAAGCTCCTCTCCCACTGGTTTACGATTAAGAATAAATTGAGAGGACTCACAGGGATATTCCGTGGATTCTTACTGTTTGGGGGAAAGGAGTTGTGCTGGCAAATCTCATTTTGAAACCGTCACTTCTGTGTCCAGAATATTCAGCAGGACAGGTTTTTACATAAATAATGTGGACAATTGATTGTATGTGCTTGATGGGCCGAAAGGGATTTCCTCTTTGGAATCACAATTTGAGCGATGAGATTCTGAGAACATTGCAAGCTAACTGGAGTTTCCATTTGGAAGATCCTGTTCTCTTGAGTCCTTCTGCGTGAGCTGGTTCAGGTTGCATGCTGTTTTGCTCATCTCCTTCCGTGTTTAGGAGCAGCAGAGGCAGGAAAAAAAACCCTGCCCTTCTGATGTTTATTTGACTGTTGAGGCAAATTGTTTGTTTGCTGAAAAGAACAACATCAAAGACCAAGGGTCTCTGAAATATTGCTCTGTGTGTGTGTGTGTGTGTGAATATAGGAGTATTTTTTGTGTATGTGAGTGTTCACTTGCTTCCATGTGTGATAGAAAATGAGACGTGAATGCCAAGCTAAAAATAAAGAACATTTTATAAAGTATTATTTCCTTTTTTCTTTCCTTCCCGCCCGCCGCCACCCCCCCCCCCAAGGCTGCCACCTTCCAACTGTAATTACACTCTCTATGTAGCACTCGCTGAGGGCCAGTTCCCTGGGTCTGTGCACACTGTTGCATTGTCATGTTTATCTTTCCACATAGAACTGAGCTTGAAAGACAAAAGGGAGGATCAGGTTGCCTGCATCTGAGGGAAGACAGAAGCCAGCTGAAATGTGAGACCGTGGCTCTGTCTACACGTCTGACTGTAGAGAGCGATTCTAGCCGCTGGCCTCAGCGCTCAGACAGTGCCTCCAAACACAGGCAGGCGTCCACAGGCCATTAGAAAAACCATTTCTCCGGAGTATGGGTCTGCACAGGGAGGATAAGGAAAAGGTGGTAAAAGACTGCCTGAGACTGTAACCACCAGAGACTGCTGATGAAAATTGTGCATAGCTCAAAGAGCGAATAGCTCTCAGTTTTCAGTGATTGCACTGGATTTTGAAATTAAACCCAGTGGGGAGAACATACCTGCCTGAGCTTCAAGAGAGGCCAGGGGCTTGTAGACTTGAGAGCTGAGAGCATCTATTTTTCAAGCCTTCCCTGCCATGTGCCCAGTCTCAGGGTTGGTGATCTCTTGTTAGCCGTGCTTTGAGGCAGAGAAGAAGCCCATTTTACCCCTCAAGAGGGAGGGAAAAGGGATGGAGGCTCAGGTAGTAAATCACAGCCCTTCTTTGGGTTTGTCCACATCTGGGAGGCTTTAATCCTACTCCTCAGGCTACACTTAGGGGTAACATAAACTGCTGAAAATAAAGACCAGCTCTCAGAAAGCCTTAAAGATTTCCAACTGGATTAGAATTTACCCAGTGCCAAACCGACAGAGGTGCTGGTGGCTTCTTTTTTAGCAAGGGCAGGATTCTAAAGTCAAGGTGGAGCGTGAAAATTGCATGTAGCCACAATTGTGCTGGCGAATCCCACAAGTCGCTTGCAAGGTAGGCTTCAAGATACTTAGAGCCGTCCCGGATGGGAAATGGTCCTTCTCAAAGCAGAGGGCATATATCCCTGCTCCTGTGGAGCTCATTGTGGGGCCTGTGCTCTTTGATACCAGACGGGAGCTGTTCTCCCCTGTCTCATCCAGCCAAGTGCGCATGCTTGAGTTTGTTTAAACTGAATCTGTAGGATGCAGTCTCACTGCACCCATGGGTGGTCCAAAAAATATGCGTTTGCTATGTGTGGAGGAGAAGGGGAGACTGAGAGAGGGATGGGGGGGAGGGAGGGAGAGAGAGAGAGGGAGAGAGAGAAAGAGAGAAGAAACCTCTCTCTTAATATCCTTAGCCTGAGCTCAGGGAAACTTTGGTTTCACTGTGACATATTTACAGGACCTCTAGCTAACAATAATAGTGAATATATTGCACTGAAAATGTGAGAGGCTCCGGTCTAAGCATTTTCCGTGTTTTAACCCATTCAGTATGTACAGTAACTCTGTAAGGTGAACTTTATTATCCCATTTTATAGGTAAGGAAACAAAGTCTTAGAGCCCATTCACAGCTCTGTTCCTGTGGTAGCTTAAGACGAACATGGCCATCAGGAGCGTGCGAGCAGAGCTCCGGAGAGGAACTGAAACTTCTGGTTTCTTTCACAGGGTGCACTGGGGATGTTGCAACAGGAAGTCCGCCTCTGCCTGGCCTCTGGGGCTCAATGATGCAGCCAGAGTTAGTTGCCTTGCTTCTCCATCTCTGGGCTTTTGCATAGGCTAGTCCCTCTCCTGTCCCTCTCTCCTCTTTTTTTCCCATGGGAGCTTTTACCCATCCCTCCTTGGCTCTTGGAGCTGGATCAGAGTCCCCAACACCTGCCTCACCCGTCCCACAGCTTCCATCCACTTCGTCTTGCTCCCGGACCAAATCCTGAGGCTCTGCAGAACAGGGTTGCTGACTTCTTCCCTGCTCTCTCCCCAGCCCTCAGCACAATGCCTGGCTTACTGTTCTTAGTCAGTGTGCACTGAATGGATGTCAAGTAAGTGAAGAGCTACAGGGCATCACTTCTTATCCAGTTTCTAAAATATAGGCACCTTTCATTTAATATCAATAACTCACTTCCAAAAAATCAGATGTTCTGGGGGTGCCTGGGTGGCTCAGTGGGTTCAGTGTCTGACTCTTGGTTTCGCCTCAAGTCGTGATCTCATGGTCCTGAGATTGAGCCTCATGTAGGGTTCTGTACTGAGTGTCGGGCCTGCTTGGGACCGTCTCCCTCCCCCTTTCTCTCTGCCTCTCCCCTGCTTACTCTCTCTGCTTCTCCCCTGCACACACACTCTCTTTCTATCAGAATAAATGAATAAACATGAAAAAATTTTAGAAAAATAAGTAAAATTAAAATCAGATGTTGCACATGAACATGCTAACCAGGACCTATTTCATATTATTTAAAATGGGAAAAATTACGCTGTGTTATGCATCATTTCCAAATTCCTAACCAACTTCCTAAAATGTTAACTGAAACATAGCAAAACACCTACATGCAACTAAAAGACTCTCATGTTAGGATGTAGAATGCTTAAGACATTCCTTCCCAGTCCCAGACTGTTAATGCAGCTATTGACAAGCAACTTGTTCTGTGTGTAGTAAATCCTCTCTTCCAGTGCCATGGCTTCCCTCCCTGGCTTTATTTTGTTTTCCAAGTGTTGCTTCAACACTTTCCCAAATCTTGGGAGTCTTGTAGAATACAAAGCAAAAATCAGGGCCAATCACCCAGGGCTTGTGGGAATACATTTAGGTCAAGGACACAACAGGCAGAGGTTGGCTCACACAGAGTATGAATTCTCACCAGTGGAATTTGGAATGTAACTTAAATCTTTCCCTACATACTGTTTTGTTAAAAAATGATGCATTGACTTTCGGAGTTGTAAGTAGAATTTTTTTCTAAAACTCCTACTTCGCCTGAAAAATATTTTTTTTATAGCCAGTACCTGCCTTCCTCCTGTTTTTCCTTTTGTTTTTCTTTCCTTCTTTCTTTCAAAGTGATTGATTCTATAAAATGTGGGCACGACGTATGAAGGCATTCAGAATATGCCACTGTAGCATCAGGATTATTTTGAGCAGAAGGCATTTAAAAATCCACACATTCGGGAAGAGGCTTTCTCTGCACTCCCCTTACCTGCCTAAAAGCACAACTTTCCAAAAGAATTCAACCATCACAAATTGGCTTTTAGGGGAGGCTTCCCACATTAAGAGGGAAAGAGATGAGCAGTCAGCGGTGGGTACAGAAACAGACCTTAGTAAAACAAAACTTACGAGTTTCCCCATATATTTCTCAGTTATTCTCACTATTTATTGACATTTAATAAGACATTAAGATGTATATATGTTCTACATTCTAACCACTTCTTGAGCCACTTTCTTTGTGAGCTCCCACTTAGGTAATTGAATAAACTTTGTCTCTTCTTTTGCTAATCTGTCTTGTGACAGTTTAATTTTCTTGCCACCAAATACTGAACCTAAGAGGGTAGAGGAAAAGTTTTTCCTTCTTCATGCCACAAGTTTTTCCTCCTTGATCCCTGACAATTCTGCAATGTATGCCTCTGTTTTCAAACTTTAGAAAGAGAAAATTTATTGAACAGATGTCATGATATGTCATTGCTTACTATGCCTGAATAGAACAGAGCCCTGTCTTTTCTGAAATTTGCATGAATAGTGATGCCTACATGGTTCACCTGTCAGTCCTCTAGGGGCCCCAAACCTGTGCCCAACTCTGAGGCCATGACCTTGAAGTAGGATCAAATCCTGGTTGAGGAAGCTGCTTGCATGGCTCTTGGGTCCTGGCCATCCTTCTATGTGTCTGTACTATGGAAATACTCAACATTCTTGCTTCATCAGAATTTCTCCATTTGATTAGGACACCCAGACCTTGGTTATAAAAGCTAATATCTAGGGCGCCTGGGTGGCGCAGTCGGTTAAGCGTCCGACTTCAGCCAGGTCACGATCTCGCGGTCCGTGAGTTCGAGCCCTGCGTCGGGCTCTGGGCTGATGGCTCAGAGCCTGGAGCCTGTTTCCGATTCTGTGTCTCCCTCTCTCTCTGCCCCTCCCCCGTTCATGCTCTGTCTCTCTCTGTCCCAAAAATAAATAAACGTTGAAAAAAAAATTTAAAAAAAAAAAAGCTAATATCTTATGATAGCAAAGACACTAATACTGGTTTTTCTCTTCTTTCAACTGGTAATAGAATCCCTGAATTTTAGCTGGGCATAGAATGTAGATACATTGCCCAGCAGATAGGTGTGGCCATATGACTTGTTCTCACCTGCAGAATGTGAATGGAAGTGATGTATGTCACCTCTGGGGTGATATCTTTTGGAAGACAGGAGGTCAAGAAAGATCCTCAACTTCGTCACATAAGCTGTTTTGTCCAAGATGGGTTCTGTGCAAACTACCAAGAGATCACAGTTGCACAGCTCACCTCTGGTGAAACCAGAAACATGTTCAGCCCAGTGCCTGGAATGAAATAGATCCTCACCAGATACATATGTGTTGAGTGAATAAGTGGGTAAATACATGAGTGGAGTACATAGAAATCTAGGTATTCATGCTGAAAGGTGGTCATCTTTACTTATTCAGGATAGATGACTTATGAACCAGACTGTCTTAGTTCATCTTTCACTGGCTACTACTGTTACCCATACCTCTTCATTACCTGTATGAGATCCTTCTAACTTGGTCATGGTAGCACTGTCCTTATTTTGTGGGTCCATCCATGCATGATGCTGATCCTAACTTCTCATAATGTTTAGGGGCCAATAAAGAAATAGAGTTGAAACTAAGACATAATATTTGTGGAATATATTCCACCCAGTTCTATATCATAGCCAGTTTCTTTCTTTTAAAAACTTGTTCCTTGGGGCACCTGCGTGGCTCAATCAGTTAAACATCCAACTTTGGCTCAGGTCGTGATCTCACAGTTTGCGCGTTTGAGCCCCGTGTCAGGTTCTTTGCTGACAACTCAGAGCTTGGATCCTGCTTCAGATTCTGTGTCTCCCTCTCTCTCTGCCTCTCCCACCCTCCCCTCAAAAATAAAATAAACACTAAAAAGATTTTTTTAAGTTGTTCCCTAATCCCAAGTGTAAATTACCAAGTAAAGGAACAGAAACTCATTCTCTGTGTAGCAAAAGGTAAGTATCATGTCTTGGGGTAACATCCTTTCCCCACACAAGATAAGAATTAGAAAGGCCCTGTTGGAAGCCTACCAGGACCAGGTACCAAGAAGTGAGGGAGCTTTGAGATGCTAATTTCCTTGTACCTGGTGTGGACTGGTTTGAACTTTGCTCTCTATAGAATGAGGCTTTGGGGTGAATAAATCCTCCTGCACAGGGTCTCCAGCCATCCAGGAAGGGAGTTAAGGCTGATATAGTTAACAGAGGCCTCTGAGCAGCTTGCCTCCTTAGCACTCCTTAGCACTCTGTCCTTGGATTTTATCTTTTTTATTTGGAAAAATTATCACAAGGACACGAAGCCTAACAGCATTGATTGTCTTGATAGTTTGTTGATTAAGTCCAGGAGATGCTGGCAAGTAAATTGTCCCTGCCCTCCAGCATGATACAATAATTAACTCTAATACTAACAACGAAAAGTTAATCACAGCATGTGCAAAGCCGGGCTCTTTTTGTCTGCATGCAAAACCTCTTTCCTACCATGGCTTCAAGGTGTTAGCTCTGAGACTTGGAACAGGTTCTTTGAAAAAGAGCCCTTCCTTCCAGTAAAACTGTTCCACATATTATTATTTTAATTTAATTAGGTTTTAAAAAGGTTAGCCATGACATTTTAATAGCTTAAGCTCACATTAATATTCTGAGAATACTGTTTAGCCCAGCCACTTGTGATTCAAAAGGATGTTTTTCCAGAGAAGGAATTGGCTTTTAGGGCAATTACAGAAAAATAGCTTTCATTTGATTAAGATGGGTATCTTGCTATTAAAAGACAGTTATTGAAATAAAATACATATACAATATTGAAAAATGCTAACCCGTAGCTTGATATTATTTATCTAGGAGAAAGGGAGACTGGGCAGTGTGTTTATGGAGATTATCCCAAAGGCAGCTAATGTCCTTCAGCAATGAGCAAATTAGTGATCTGTGCTAGCGACTTGCCGTGTGTTGTCAACCTAATGTTTTATTTATTTGCCTGAGAGCTGCTGTCTTCATTAGGGAGTTTAGAGAGCAAAGCAAGATGATATTTACTAGCCTGGCAAACTAATAAACTCTGCTCATGTGTCTTCTTTTGCTACTATGGCTAATCGTGGTTTTTCAAGAAATAGCCATTCAATATGCTAATGGATCCTCTGGGAACAGGATTAAACCATAACTTCCTGTAGAAGGAGGCAGCAAGGAACAGGGTCATTGTTTCATGTGCGGCTGGCTGACATGTGCCAAGCATTGTGCTTGTTCTGGCGGTAAGGAGATGCTGAGGCCGTGGGCCAGCTCCCCAGACACTCACAATTAGGGAGCTGGCAGTGATGATACAGCTACCTCTCATTACCCAGTGTAATAGGCGCTATTCTCTCCCAAAAGCAGCACAAGGGACAAATAATTAGTTCAGCTTGGTGGCATTGGAGATGGCTGCAAAAGTAGGGAGGAGCTGGGGCTTGAGGGCTAGAAAAAATTTGCCAAGAGAAGGAGAGGGAAAGTCATGCGAGACCGACTATTGCTTTAACTCCCTGGTGTCTAAGTGTGGTCTCTGGCCAGCAGCATCGACATCACCTGGAACTTGTTAGAAATGCACACTCTCAGGCCTCCCACAGGACTGGCTGAATCAGAAAGTTTGTGGGAGAGTCGTGTGTGTTAGCAGTCTGCATTTTAACCAGCTTTCCAGGTGATTCGGAGGCTCACGTAAGTTAACGATGGGTGTATTGATGGCCCCTCCAGTTAACTGTGGGAAGTTTGACTTGACCAGAGCTTTGAGTTTGATGGTGGGGTAGGGAAGGGTGGAAAGATGGGGCACCAGGTAACAGCTTGGAAAGGTCAATTGTGATCAATTACGAAGGAAGGATGGGGAGGATATTAATATTTATATTAGCTATCTGTATGTGTGATTTTTTAAATAATAATGATGGTTCTAGAGCCAGGTAGTAGGAACCAACTTGCACAAGCTCAAACAAAGAGAAAATTTATTGAAAAGATACCAGGATATGTCATTGCTCCCCAAGGGAGAATTCAACAACCAAGTCTCAGGAAGAGAGATATTTTTTTCTTTCTCTATTTCATATTATTTCCTTATGATAGATTCCCAAATGTAAGATTACTGGTTCAGACAGTGAGCAATTTCATGGCTTCTGATGTAAATGGCCCAACAGCTTCCAAATGGTTGTAGCGCTATTTGGGGCCTCGGGTGTTAAGTGTGAACACCGGTTTCACTGCATTCTTACCAATCTCCCCTCTTGTGTTTTTAACTTGATGGGGGGAAATGACATGCCACGATTGTTGCTTGCACTTCGTTATTTACGAAGTCAAATATTTAAAATTGTGCTTATTTGCCAATTGCATGTTTTACTTGAAAAGGATTTTTTGGCCCTTATTTTAGCAGGAGAGTATCTCTGCTCTCCAGGGACTCAGGATAAAAGTATTTCTAGCAAAATAAGGAGGAAATCACACTAGTTTTGGTTGCTATAGAGGCTGTCAGCTTATTACCACTGGCCACACCCTCACTCGCTAGCAGCTGAAATGTCCCCCAAGTCAAGAAACTAGGTCCAAATCTCAGCTCTGCCACTTAATGGTCTTGGGATTTGCTGTCAGTTTCTGCACTTCTGTAAGCCCCGGTTCTCTCATCTGGAAAATAGGAATAATCTGTATCACCTACCTTCATGATAGTTTGAAGATCACAATGAGGTCAGGTACTTGAAAATGCTTGATAAACTATAAGGAACTGTAAAAATGTTGGCTGTCACTATTGTGACATTGGCTTACCTAAGTGAGCAGTGTCTGTGAGGCCTGAGGTCATGCTAGATTTGGCCTTCTGCTGAGGAGCTATAAACAGAAACATACCTGGTCTAATTCAACTTTTTCACTTTTTGCACAAATGGGACTCAATTCGAAGGTGCAAATTCAGGAAAGGCATGGTGATATTTTAGGTATTTTTCCTCTACCAGCGGGTAACAGGCTTCACAGATATGTGGAAGGGCCTGAAGTTTCCTCCCTCCCTTTCTTTCTCTCTCCCTCCCTCTCTCCCTTCTTTCCTTCCTTCCTTCCTTCCTTCCTTCCTTCCTTCCTTCCTTCCTTCCTTCCTTCCTTCCTTCCCTTCTTCCCTCCCTTCCCTCCTTCCTTCCTTCCTTCCCTCCCTTCTTCCTTCCTTTTTTCCTTCCTTCCTTCCCTCCCTTCTTCCTTACTTCTTTCCTTCCTTCCTTCCCTCCTTCCTTCCTTCCTTCCTCCCTTCTTCCTTCCTTCCTTCCCTCCCTCCTTCCTTCCTTCCTTCCTTCCTTCCTTCCTTCCTTCCTTCCCTCCCTCCCTCCTTCCTTCCTTCCTTCCTTCCTTCCTTCCTTCCTTCCTTCCTTCCCTCCTTCCTTCCTTCCTTCCCTCCTTCCTTCCTTCCCTCCCTTCTTCCTTCCTTCCTTCCTTCCTTCCTTCCTTCCTTCCTTCCTTCCTTCCTTATTTCCTTCCTTCCTTCCTTCCTTATTTCCTTCCTTCCTTCCTTCCTTCCTTCCTTCCTTCCTTCCTTCCTTCCTTCCTTCCTTCCCTCCCTCCCTCCCTCCCTCCCTCCCTCCTTCCTTCCTTCCTAGGAATACACAATAAGCAAGAGCAAACCCAGCACTCACTCTGGTGGAGCTTGCGTATTTATGCAGAAAGGAACGCTGGCTGTGTATTCTCATGTTTGACACAGTCCTCAGTAGACTGAACAGTGCTTTACAGTTTGCCATAGCTATGCATGCATTTATGCATCTGATCCTGCCACCCACATCATCAGGAAGACGGAGAGGCACAATCTTTTGAAGTCAGAGAGGTTAGGTGACTTATCTAAGGTCATGCAGCAGATTAAGTTGTGGGGCCTGGCTCTGTGCCTTTCCCCTGGCACCCAGGTCAATGCCTTTTCCATGGCACCACATTGACCAGCCCTTTTCATTCTCGTGTTTGCAGTGGGTTAAACTTAGCTCTGCTTTGATGAAGGAATGGAAATGACGGATTCCGCAAGAGAATCCTAGCTCACCTGAAAAGTGGGTTGGCTTCTATTGTGTGAAATGTAGTTTCACATGTAATTAAAAAAAGAAAACCCAGCAGCCAGAAATTAAAAAGCTAAAGAAATAAGAAGCACTGGGAAGTCTCCAGTGACCTAAAAAGCTAGACAGTGAGGTCAGAGGGGCTGCAGAGTGGGGGAGGGGCCTAGTGGCTCAGCTCCTCTCTCTGAGGGAATATGTCCCCAGCCATCAATGGAATTACAGGAGATCGTTCTGAGGGATAAAGGGAGATAAGTGAGCCTGACAGAAAAGCTTGCAGAAAATGGAACAAAACTAGGAAAAGATGAGATGGGCTAAAAAAAGAAGCTCGGGAACCTGGGTAAGAGAAACAGCTTGCAATTCCTTGTCTCTCTTCATCGTGGTGGGAGAAAAAAGGTGCAGTGTTCGTTGCCAGCCCAACAGAGGGAAAGGGTCAGTCTGGGACTTGGCCAGCGATGGAAGTTTTACTCCTTCTTGCAAGCTCCTCTGGACATCGTGGCTCTCCAGTGGATGAGTTACTCACCTGATGGACCCTGGACCCCACAGGACTGCAGATCCCCCAAGGGCTGAGCTGCCATGTTCAGCTTTCACCACCAGAATGCAGCAGGCTGCCCCTGCCCAGAATGCAGCAGGCAGGTTAGCCAACAGGTATCATATGTGTGTAACATGTTAAGGTCGGGCACCTGGGGGGCTCAGTTGGTTAAGTGTCCAACTTCTGCTCAGGTCATGATCTCGTGGTGATTTATGAGTTTAAGCCCTGCCTCAGGCTCTGTGCTGACAGCTGGGAGCCTGAAGCCTACTTCAGATTCTGTGTCTCTCTCTCTGCCCCTCCCCTGCTTGCACACAGTGCCTCTCTCTCTCTCCAAAGTAAATAAACATTAAAAAAATGTGTTAAGGTCTTCAGAACCTAACTGAGATATTTTTTTGACACAAAATAAGAAATGAATACTTGATATATACCAACTATTTCCTGACTCCCGTGAGGTAAGGAGTAGACTTGGGGAATTAACTCTGGAGCATGAACACACAGATTAAGATGTGGAGCAATTTCCCTATAAATCAGGTCAACGTGAGTTTTTAAAAAATCCAAGTTTCTGAGAAATTGCTTCCTTCTCTGCCTTAATCAGAAGTATGGTTTGATCGTTGGCTCCTAAGTCTGACATGGGCTATATATATATCCTTCTGCCTCTCGGCAGGCACAAATAGCCAGCTCTCTGGCTTCACCTTCTGACACCTGAAGTAGAATACAAGAAAGAACTCTTTTCTGTGTCTGCCTCCCTACTCTCCTCTTCCACATTCTCCAGCCTCATCCATACTTTTAGGCTGGAATAATAAGACTTAGAACTCAGATGTCAGCTGCCTATTAGAGAAATTATCTCTAATTTCTCTAGAGTTTGGGGGCCACTTCCACAGTTGGCAGTCCAGTAGAATGACTTGAGCCGTCCTCTCCTTCTTGGGAGCCATTGTGCCCTCATGTCTCCAGGAGTTGTACGTAGCCTTGTTTCTTCTCTACCTCCAAAGTCCTGATTCTGTTGAATTCTTTTTTAATCTCTTCCTGTCTTTCCTGTCATATCCCTACATGGGCATATCCCTTTCTCCTCTAGTTCTCCAAGGTAGCCATGCATGTAGGCCATGATGTGCTGTGGTCTTTATTAGAGGACCATGCATATTGAAGCTGGTTACAATGCCATATCACCTAAGAGATGATTAAAAAAAATTTTTTTAATGTTTATTTTTGAGAGACAGAAAGAGAGACAGAGTGCAAGTGGGGGGAGGGGCAGAGAGAGAGGGAGACAGAATCTGAAGCAGATTCCAGGCTCTGAGCTGTCAGCACCGAGCCCGATGTAGGGCTTGAACTCACAAACTGTGAGATCATGGCCTGAGCAGAAGTCGGACACTTAACCGACTGAACCACCCAGGCGCCCCTACCTAAGAGATGATTTTTTACAAAACTAGAAAGAATTAGATATTAGACACTCCTGTTGTTGGAACTTCTTATTTTTATTGGCCCTGTTCCCTACCATGTTTGCTTTAGTCTTCCAGTTTCTTTCTCCTTTCTCACACCTCCCTTTTCCCTCTCCCCAATCACTTTATCCTCCCTTGCAGATCACCTTTGGAAAGTGACTCCCAGGAAGAAGGGGAGATACTGAGCTGAACCAGCCCCAAATTCTCCTTTTTTTTTTTTTCCAATTATGGGGCACATTGGGAAGGAATAACTCCCAGGAGAAGGGATGAGAACCAATGTGGAGAAAGGCTAGGAGGATTTGTCATCTTGGGAATTATCCTAAGTCTGTTGAAATTTGTTAGTTTGCCATTCTTTATTCTCAGCCTAGCCAGACTAGCTTTCATATCTAAATGTAAAAACAGTGGCCAAAAAGAGTCTGTGATTTTCAGTGCTTCATTGAACAGATAGTTTCATAGAACATTCTCCTTTTGCTTTTAACTGCCACCATTCTTTTTCAGATGTCAGGTGTAACATGCCAAACAGCAGGCATCTTGAACCTTTATTGTTGGCTTTTGTTTTCCTCTTATTTCATGACAGCTATCATTTAAAATCAACATTTATTGAGCACCTAATGATAGCTCTGAGCTAGGAATGGTGGAGTATATGAATGTGATTCAGACATGCTTCCTGTCCTCAAGGAACTCATGATCCGATAGGAAGTAAATATAAGGTTGTGCTATAACCTTTAATGTGCTTCTGAAGACATTATACTGTAACACATAACAAAACAGAAACTCACCTGTTAAGGCCAGATTTGCACAGCTAATAAGTGATAGACCAGAATTGGAACCTAGGTTTTCACTCTTGGTCTTATCTCCTTCCTGTTTCCTGTTCCACTCTTGGTGTATCACCCCTGCTGTCAGCACTTTCCAGGAAAGAGAAACGACTATTCTGAAAGGAGTATTCTGAAAATGACTGGATTGGTTCTAGATATAGAGGAAACTCATCAGCTCTTGGGAAAAAGAATATGTTGTGGAAGATAGTAGCTTTCCTCTTTTCCTTTTTTTTTTTTTTTCTTAAAGGCAGTGTCCAAAACCATTTCAGCCTCAATATGTCATATCAGGATGATTTTTGGGAGAATTGTACTCCAGGGAATATTTAGGTTTTTTTTTTTTTGTTTTTTTTTCTGGTTACCTAGATGTGAGTTGTTGTTTTATGAGGGTTCTTTTCCTACTCTTGGGTAGATTTTAAAGCAAATGTTACTTGTTTGAGTTGAATAATTGTTGACATCTCAGAGGCCAATCAGTAAATGTTTACTGAATGCATTATTAGGCAAATTATATAATAAAGTCTATTTTGACACAATTCACTATTGTTAAAAGCTTATGTTGATTTCTCCTAGTGTGAGAAAACCCAACAAAGAAGGTAAGAAACATGAATGTACAAAGCCTGTGAGGTGGTGCAATCCTAGAAAATAGAGAGGTGGAACACATACTGAGTTACTTTTCAACACCTCCTAAGCCAGGTTTTCGTACCACAGCTTTATTTTCTTTATTCAGGGCTTTGTACATTCCAGAACAGCCATCTGCCATTTTGAACTATATGTATGCTTCTGCATCCAGAGCCACAAAACAGAGAAATGGTGATAATCTTTATCATTATTGTGTTGCTGATCTGTCAGCTCCTGAAGACTGCCCTACTTCTGGATCTGCTTCCTCATTGTTGGGTCAGATTGATTTGAGGCTTTCAATTATTTGCACAAAAACCAAAGCAAATACACTTATCTACCAGTTTGGATTGTCTCTTTTCCTGGACTCTCCCATTAGCATAAACAATTGAGAGTTGGATAGTTCTGGGACTCCGGTCTCTGATAGTGCCAAAGTTTTTCTGTGGTGCTGTATACAAATTATCAAAATGTGTGGGGGTCATTTCTCTGCTCTGGTCACAGATACACGTGTGAAAGTTGTGTGTGTATTAAATTGTGGCAAAAACAATTAATGGTGGTTAATATAAATTAACTAGCCCCTGGAATGGTGTCTGGCATAAAACGCTCAGTAAATATTTGTTGACTGTCTGACTATAGGTCTCTGATAAATGTATTTTACATTATTATTTCTTTCTTTAAACTGTCATTATGTTATTAAATACTTGCCCTCATATGGCTTACTGGGTTTAAATATGTCTTATCATATTACTGGGTATTGTTTGATAAATAATAGCATTGTTGTTTGACAATAATAATGATAGTTATCATTTATTATTTTCTACGTGCTAAGATCTGTGATAAGTGTTTAATATATGTTATTTAATTTCATCTTGTTAGATTTCTATAAGGTATTATTATCCCCATTTTATAGATGAGGAAATTGAAGCTGTTCCTTTATGAAAACATTCTTAACTTTAATATATTCAAATTTATGAATCTTTTTATTTAAGAATCATTGTTCTATGTGTCTTCTTTAAGAAATCTTTCCTTACTCTAGGGTCTAAAATACATTCACTTAAATTCTCTTTTAAAAGTTTTAATATTTTGTTTTCGACATGTAAGACTTTAATTTATCTGGAGTTGATTTTTACATTTAAGATGGCTTAGGGGGTCCCTTTTATCTTACTCCATATGGAAAGTTATTTTATTTTTTAGCAGTTTAAAATATATCACCTATATGCAACAATACAAATGAATCTCCAATATGACGGCTAATGATAAGAATAGGTCATGAACCAAGGGTTATAATGAACCAGATTCCTGTCTGTCTGAGGTACTGGGGGGAAGGAAATAAACAAACCCAAATCTAAAAGCAGTTAAATGACTTGCCCAACCTCACTTGGCAAGGAAAGTGGTGGAACTGGGACTCAGAACCAGTTCATCCAACTCCAGATGCCAAGTTTTCCATTAGACAAATGGGGCACAGTCAATTCAGAATCTTTCTAGATATGGTATCTAGATATGGTATCTAGAATGGTATCATTCTTTATTAAGGTATGAGCATTTGAGATACGCTATAATTCCTACTGCTAAACCAAATACCATACAAAGTTAGTAGGCTCTAGAACTCACTCCCTTCCTGAATCCCTGAGGTCCATGATGCATTAGTTACCTCCTCTCTCCCCTGCATATTCTTCCTCTGTGTCTTCCAGGTTCCTTTCTAATATGGCATGTACTTGAGTTCTTGAGTTTGCTTGGATATGCTTGCATCTTTGCATCTTGATTGAAGAAGCACAAAACCCCCCTTGATCACATCCACATCCCCCTCTCAACACATGAAATATCCTAATATAATTCTCCCCTCTTTGGCTCCCTCTGTACAGAAAGCTGTGTGGGAGCAGGGCCAACTGCCCTATTCACTGTTGCACCTAGTCCCAAGTGCAATGGCCAACACATAGTAGGCCCTCAGTAAATGTTGGTCTAATGAATGAGGAAAGATGATTATGCTTACCCACTTCTCATTCACTATTTCTAGTTTCTGCCTCACCCCAGGCTTTTAAATGTGTCATGTTTTGTTTTTTGTGTTTTTTTGGTAAACAATAGAAATTTATCTCTTATAATTTTGGATGCTGGAAGTCCAAGATCAAGGTGTCAGCAGGTTTGGGTTTTCCTAAGGCCCCTCTCCTTGACTTGCAGATGGCTGTCTTCTCTCTTTGTCCTCACATGGCCTTTGCTTTGTGTGTGTGCACATTCCTGGTGTCTCTTCCTTTCCTATCCTATTGGATTAGAGCACCACCCTTCCGACTTCATTTCAACTGCATTACCTCTTTAAAGGCTGGATCTCAAAATACAAGCACCCTGAGGATTAGGGCTTCAACAAGACCTTTGAGGAGACACATTTCAGTCCATAACAAAGACTTACTGAGTTACTTACAAATAAGCAATGAATCGGGTTGTTAAAAATGATCCTGTTACTTGAGGCTTCAGCAGGGTCCAGTTTGCATTCTGCCATGAAGCCTGGCAGCCATGTGTATTCATGTACCTATGGCATCTGGGTTTTTTGGCAGTGTAGCCTCAATTCTTCTACGTGGTGGCATTGTCAATAAAAGTGCCCCATTTTGAGGTGAGAGAATTCAAAGTTACTCTAGATGGGTAGCTGGCGATTTAATAAGCCAGTATTGTTGCCAGGCACACTGTGGCCATGTGTTTCCATTCTAGTAACTGGGTTCTTGCTTCTTTCCTAGTTAGTAAGCTTCTGCATCTCATTTTGCTTCCAGTAAACAGGTCCCTGCTCAGCCAGTTCCTCAGGCAGGTGTCCAGGGGACATGAGCCCTGTAGTGAGCCTTGGTCCTCTTGACTGAGTCCCTGCCACCATCCACACATGCCCCTGATGTATTTCTGCCTTCAGCCATCAACCAAGAGGCTTCTCTGTGCAGCCCCGAGCCCAGACTCCCTGACACATAGCCTCATTCTTGCTTTCTATTGGGGCTTCCCAGGGAGCTATCTTATATCACTCCAGTCTCTGAGTCCTCTCATCTTCTCCTTGCTTGCTCTAATACTGCTGAGCCCCAGAGGGACACAGCACCCATTTAGGATGTCCTTAGAATCACCTGAGGCAGAACCACTGATCCTCGGATTCTTGTGTTCCATGAAGAATGGAAGGCTGGGTTAGAAAGGCAGGCAAGCAGCAGAGAGGAAAGCCCCAGGAAACTGGCAGTAGCCATGGTGTTGTTCCAGGTCCCACACCCAGATGGGAGGGGAGATTTTATCCCATTGGGAGTGGGTGACCCGAGCTGAGGAGGGTGTGTGTATGTACTGGGGTGCAGGAATCATATCTTACTTGTCTTTTTATCCCCAACACCTGCTACAGAGCCTGACACAACAGGTGATCAGTAAGTAGCCATTATGGAATGGCATGAACACATTCTAGCCTAAGCTGTTTCCCCAACACCTCGTGACCCTGTGTGACAATGAACTAGTCAATTCACCTTTGAGCTTTGTCTAAGTGTAGGTCATAGGGACTTGCATACTGTTGTTTCAAGGATGAAATAATTTAATGCACATGGGAATGTGACATCAGTAGCCTCCAACATTTTTCCTCATGTTCCCCTATTAGTAGGAAGTTTAATATGCATCCCTCTATATCTATGTATATCTTTATCTCTCTCTCTCTATATATATATATAGATAGATAGATAGATGTATATTTATATATATATAACATGTATGTTCTATTATATATTTACATAGTATATGTTTTTAATGGACAAGGCAAACAATAGACATTGTAATATATTCGTTCTGTAACCCATTGAATAATCTTGTATACCCTTGGGGTGTGTTTATCTTACTTTGGATATCATGACTGTAAAGTCTGATATACACATGATACACATGGGGGAAAAGATGAGATGCTGAACTGCTCTTACTCCCAACACTTCTGACATCAAATGCATAGTGTCTTTTCCAACCACGTCAGCTCTCTGACACCAGATGTGTCCCAATGTTCCATTCAATTCTGACATTATCTACCTGGAGTTAATGCCAGATCCTATAAGTTCAGGGCTCAGTCCCACAAGACTGCCCCCACTTTAGATGCCAGTCACAAGCCCCAGATTGTCACTAGTACTTCTAACTAACCAACTGTAAATTCCGGGGGTTCCCACAGCTGCCTCCTTAGGCTTGGTAATTTGCTAGAATGACTCACAGAACTCAGGAAAGTTCTTTACTTGCTTGTTTATTATAAAGGATACAACTTAGGAACTTCTAAATGGAAGAGGTGTATAGGACAAAGTATGGAGGAAGGGATACCTAGCTTCCATGCCCTCTCCAGGTACATCACTTTCCCAGTACCTTGATGTGTTCACCAACTTGGAAATTCTCTAAATCCCATTGTTTAGTTTTCTTTTTTTTAATGGAGGTTTTATTACATAGGCATGATTCATGAAATCGTTGGTGCTTTGGTGATCGAACTCAATCTCCAGCCACTCTTGTCTCCCCAGAGGTGGGGAGGGGGTGGGGACTGAAAGCTCTAACCCTCTGATCACAGGGTTAGTTCCACAGGCCAACATCCCCCATTCCTAAACTATCTAGGAGCCCATCAAGGGTCATCTTATTAGCATAACCTCAGACTGGGTTGAAAGGGGCTTGTTATGAATAACAAAAGATGGTCCTATTACCTTTACCATTCAGGAAATTCTGAAGGTCTTAGAAGCTCTGTGTCAGGACCAAGGAAGACCAATATGTATTCCTTATGAT